>NC_089249.1:40467655-41078033 GCF_963930625.1 Muntiacus reevesi | reverse complement strand
AGTGGGTAGCCATTCCCTTCTCCAAGGGATCTTCCCGACCCAGGGATTGATCCTATGACTCTTTTGTCTCCAATACTGTAGAGGTGATCTTATTTGCAAAGCAGAAATAGAGTCACAGACATAGAGTCCTATCAGGTTTTAGCTTCTTTGTTACTCTTTCTTCCTGCAGGCCCACCGAGTCTGGAGCAGAGAGTGCTTCCCGTAGGCTCAATTGGGACCATCCTTCTACACTCTTCCCATTCTTTTTGATTCCTGCAGTCGACTAGCAAATTCGTTCATCAGTCGCTTGGTTGGATGTATAGGTAGGAAGGGGAAGGCCAGGATAAACAAGTCACCTCTTAGCATCATCATCTAGAAGCCAGAGATTTATGAGAAGGAGCAAAACGATTTCTGAGGCTTCACTTCTGTTATTACCTACCACTCCTCCGGTGGTTATGGGAAAAAACTTTAAATCACTTTACTGTCAGCCACAGTCTTCTAGTCTTGATTAGAATGATAGCATTTTAGAGCTAGAAAGGTTTTAGAAATCATCAGTCCTAACGTTTTCTTCTTCTTTGTTTTATAAACAGTGGAAATGAGGTCCAGCGAGGTTAAGTGACATAGTGAAGATCACATAACAACCTAGCCATGTGAGCAGATTTTAAAACACTCTTTTTCCATCTGCTGGCGTTAAATTTCAGTTAAGTTCCATACTGAATCACTATCTTAATTCTGCTGCTGCTGTTTAGGCGCTAAGTTATGTCTGACTCTTCGCGACCCCATGGACTGTAGCCTGCCAGGCTGCTCTGACCATGGGGTTCTCCAGGCAAGAATACTAGAGTGGGTTGCCATTTCCTCGTTCAAGGAATCTTCCCCACCCAGGGATTGAACCCATGTCTCCCGCTTGGTGGGCATATTCTTATTCTTTACCACTGAGCCACCTGGGACGCCCCACCATTTTAATAGATTCTTCCAAAAACATTGAAACACTTCTACTACTTCAGAATTTCTCAGCATAGCAGATCAGTTTAGGTAGTCTCGGATCACTTTCGGGAGACTTTTGTTTTCTCCTGGTGTTTCTGCCTCACCCGAAACAAATTGTTCTGAGTTGAGGAACATCTCCAGTGAGTTCAGGTTTGAATTGGCCTGTGGCTTATAGTATCAGAGGAAGGCTTCCCCTTCCCTGGTGTTGTTTGTGGTTCAAGTATGTGGGGGCTCTTTCTGTGAGGAGTTCTGCAATTTTATTGCCAGTAAAGTAAAATGGAAAACCAATACTATCATTTTCACTGTAGGTTTTATTTCCCTGGTGATACATGAAGAAATTGGTTCAGCGAAGAAGCCAGCTGGAAGTGGGAAAATCTGCAGAGCTGAGGTCCACGGGCTCTGCCGTGGATGATGTGGAATCCAGGAAAGAGGAAGGTCCGATCCTTGGTGTAATGGCTGATCCCACAAGGCCTCTCCCCAGCTTCAGCCAGTGACTTTTGTAGTTTAGTTTTTAATCTGAGTTGAAAAGGAGAAAAAGATATACCAAGAGGAAAAAGATAGAAAAATGAAGGGGGGAGAGGCACAGCAGAAACAGAGAACAAAGGAAAAGAAGGACATAGGAGATGCTCCCATAGGAACAAAGAGCCGGGAGCAAATAAGAATCAAAGGGGGCCACAAGTAACCAAAAAATGCATTGCAGGGAAATGTGACTTTTTCTTTTTTTTTGGTCTGCGGCACAAAGCTGAATTAGCTATTTTTATCAGTGTGAGGTAATCAGACTCAAGGCATGTTTCTTTGCAGAGAAAGCAGGGTGATCAAAAGAATAGGTCACCCTGGTTTACAGCTGCAGGGAGTAACACATTGAAACCTTGCATGGGTTGGAGGTGAGCATATTGAGGGGGCAGAAACCACTGTCTTAATCCCCTGGGGATGAGGATTCACACATACCAGTCCTCCGAGTGCCCTGGTTAAACATTCATTCCTTCTTTGGCCACTTGCTCTGATGCAGTTGTGATGACCCCAACTTAGCATAAAGATTAGTTCACCCATCTTTTCTCAGTTGTTGTGAGTCAATATTTGGTTAGAGATTGGTCATCCTCAAGTTTGGAAGACAGAGCAGTGAGTGGGAGGCAAAACCTCCTGGGTAAACATTGGGGTGGGAAGATGTTGGGGCTTCCCAGGTGGCTCAGTGGTAAAGAACCCACCTGCCAATGTAGGAGACACAGGAGATGTGGGTTCGATCCCTGGGTTTGGAAGATACCCTAGAGAAGGACATGGCAACCCACTCCAGGATTCTTGCCTGGAATATTCCACGGACAGGGGAGCCTGGTGGGCTACAGTCCATTGGGTCACAAAGCATCGGAAATGACTAAGCAAGCATGCACAGGCATAGGAAGGTGTTTGTTCTGGGTAGTAATGGAGGAAAAGGAATCTTCTAGAGTGGGCAGGTGCCAGAGGGTTGTATAAAATGGAAGCAACTGCACTGTAATCAGCTGGAAGAAGAGAAGGAATTGAGATCTGGCTTGAGATCCTCAACGTGCTTTGCAATTCCATATGTTAGTGAGGCTATCAGTCGAGGTACTCCACTGGACTGTCTCCTGGAACTTATAATCATTGGCAGACAAAAAAAAAAAAACAGTTGGAGCTAATTCATCCTATGGCTACACCCTGATAAGTCCATCAATTGGCCTCTGTTACCTGGATTCCCAGAGTTGCCCTGGCTTCTGCCCTTCTCAGATCTGTTCAGCATCTTTATGCATTTCTTCCATTTTGGGAGCTACCACCCTTTCTTCCAAAACCTTCTCTTTTTTTAACTTCAATTAGGAAGAATCTCTTTCTGTTGCTTTAAGTCAAAGGAACCTAACCCAACCAATAGATGCTCTGACTTACCATTTTCTAAAGATTATTTTTAACGTGGTCCATTTTTAGTCTTTATTGAATTTATTACCATATTGCTTCTCTTTTATGTTTTTGTCCTTTGACCATGAGGTATTTGGACTTCCCAGGTGGTACTAGAGGTAAAGAACCCACCTGCCAATGCAGGAGACACAGGGGATGTGGGTTCAATCCAGGAAGATCCCCTGGAGAAGGAAATGGCAACCCACTCCAATATTCTTGCCTGGAAAGTTCCATGGACAGAGAAGACTGGTGGGCTACAGGGCATTGGGTCACAAACAGTTGGACATGACTGAGTACACACACATACACATATACGTGTGGGATCCCAGCTTCTTGACCAGGGATCGAATCTGTACTCCTTGGAACTAGAAGGAAAGTCCCAACCACTGGACCACCAAGGGAAGTCCCAATGCTCTGTTTCATTACCAAATCACCGACTTTCCCAATCTATGTTTTGAATCTCTAGCTTTTCCAATAATAAATACTTTCTGGGCCTGAAATAGATGAATGTCCCCTCAGTATAATGGTACATCTAATAAGCCCTATTATGGTACATCTAATAAGCCTTAACCCCTCTGTTTCCCTTGTGGCTTAGCTAGTAAAGAATCTGCCTGCAATGTGGGAGACCTGGGTTTGATCCCTGGGTTGGGAAGATCCCTTGGAGAAGGCAACAGCTACCCACTCCAGTATTCTGGCCTGGAGAATTCCATGGACTGTATAGTCTATGGGGTTGCAAAGAGTCGGATATGAATGAGCGACTGTTACTTTCACTTTGAACCCCTCTTAAACCCCTGAAGCATCGATTCTATCTTTAAAGGTTACAAAAGAAGGTTTACAAATGTCCATAGATAAACACATGTCTCTGACCAGGAGAGGCAGTAGTCTGGTGCAAAAGGTCAATCCCAGTTCTGTAACAGTAAGTTGCTTCATCTCTCCAGCACATGTAATTTCCTTTCTATAGCATGGATTTCACAGGGTTGATGAGACTGACTGAGCTCACCTAAGTCAGGGTCACTTGGCAGCTGGCACGTGATGGGTTGAGTCTCCACATTTGCTTGGGGCAATGCATTCAGTGATGTCCACAGTGAATGCAGATGAGGGACTCCAGAATACTTGGAAATGTGGGTCCTTGACCAAGGTCACTGAGCTCAAAGCTTCTGATAAGATGGGCCAGAACGACACCTAGGAGCCTAAAAATCAGAGAAGCGTAAAGGGGTCTTGATACAGAGATGATAAAACAGAAGGATGGCCTTAAAGAGAGAGTTACACCAAGAGAAAGCCGAGCACTGGAGAGGACAAGAAATTGTATTCAGAATATGTTTCTTGAGTTACCTCTGCTTCCGAACTCCCACTTTGTTTTGTAAACTGATACTTGAAGGCCGGATTATGAGACTATTGAACCAGAGCACCAGGTTGGAAAGACTGAAACTGGCATGAAGCTGAGGCAGTCTGCATAAGCTACAATTTCTGCAAACAACTAAGACTCTCATTAAGCAAACTTTAATTTCTGTGTGTTCTCTCCACTGTACCTTAAAATAAATGTATTCTTTATGATCTGGAGAAGTGCCTACTCTTCTCATTTGGAAGAAATATAAATGTTGGTAGCATGGTCTCTGGAGGATGTTCCTACCTATCCTCATTAAGGGAGGAAGTAATGAGAGAGCAGGAGATTAGTTAGTTGGGGAATCAAGGAAGAGAGGGAATTGACACCTCGGGGCTTAATCTTGAAAATTGTTCTGGTGCAGGCAGCAACATGCTGAGCAGAGGAGGAATGGGATGGGGGATGCCAAAAAAAAAAAAAAAAAAAAGGAAGAGGGAAAAGAAAAAAATGATCATCAAAATAAAATAAGTAGACCTAGAGATTATCATACTAAATGAAGAAAGCCAAAGACAAACATCATCGATACCATCAGTTCAGTCAGTTCAGTCGTTCAGTTGTGTCTGACTCTGCAACCCCATAGAATGTAGCATACCAGGCTTCCCTGTCCATCACCAGCTCCAAGAGCCAGCTCAAACTCATGTCCATTGAGTCGGTGATGCCATCCAACCATCTCATCCTCTATAGTCCCCTTCTCCTCCTGCCCTCAACCTTTCCCAGCATCAGGGTCTTTTCCAATGAGTCAGCTGTCCGCAGCAGGTGGCCAAAGTATTGGAGTTTCAGCTTCAACATCAGTCCTTCCAAGGAACACCCAGGACTGATCTCCTTTAGGATGAACTTGTTGGATCTCCATGCTGTCCAAGGGACGCTCAAGAGTCTCCTCCAACACCACCGTTCAAAAGCATCAATTCTTCGGCGCTCAGCTTTCTTTGTAGTCCAACTCTCACATCCAGACGTGACTACTGGAAAAACCATAGCTTTGACTAGATGGACCTTTGTTGGCAAAGTAATGTCTCTGCTTTTTAATATGCTGTCTAGGTTTTTCATAACTTTTTTTCCAAGGAGCAAGTGTCTTTTAGGGCTGTAGTCACCACCTGCAGTGATTTTGGAGCCCAAGAAAATAAAGTCTGTCACTATTTCCATTGTTTCCCCATCTATTTCCTATGAAGTGGGACTGGAAGCCATGATCTTCACTTTTTGAATGTTGAGTTTTAAGCCAACTTTTTAACTCTCCTCTTTCACTTTCATTAAGAGGCTCTTCAGTTCCTCTTTACTTTATGCCATAAGGGTGATGTCATCTATGTATCTGAGATTATTGATATTTCTCCCAGATAACTCAATTCCAGCTTTCGCTTCACCCAGCCTGGCATTTCACATGATACACAAGTTAAATAAGCAGAGTGACAATATACAGCCTTGACGTACTCCTTTTCCTATTTGGAACCAGTCTGTTGTTCCATGTCCAGTTCTAACTGTTGCTTCTTGACCTGCATACAGATTTCTCAGGAGGCAGGTCAGATGGTCTGGTATTCCCATCTCTTTCAGAATTTTCCACAGTTTGTTGTGATCTACACAGAAAAAGGCTTTGGAGTAATCAGTAAAGCCGATGTTTTTCTGGAACTCTCTTGCTTTTTCTATGATCCAACAGATGTTGACAATTTGACCTCTGGTTCCTCTGCCTTTTCTAAAACCAGCTTGAGCATCTGGAAGTTCACGGTTCACGTATTACTGAAGCCTGGCTTGGAGAATTTTGAGCATTACTTTGCTAGCAAGTGAGATGAGTGCAATTGTGCAGTAGTTTGAACAATCTTTGGCATTGCCTCTCTTTGGGATTGGAATGAAAACTGACCTTTTCCAGTTCTGTGGCCACTGCTGAGTTTCCCAAATTTGCTGGCATATTGAGTGCAGCACTTTCACAGTGTCATCTTTCAGGATTTGAAATAGCTCAACTGGAATTCCATCACCTCCACCAGCTTTGTTTATAGTGATGATTCCTAAGGCCCACTTGACTTCACATTCTAGGATGACTAGTCCAGGTGAGTGATCACACCATCGTGATTATCTGGGTTGTGAAGATCTTTTTTTGTACAGTTCTTCTGTGTATTCTTGCCACCTCTTCTTAATATCTTCTGCTTCTGTTAGGTTCATACCATTTCTGTCCTTTATTGAGCCCATCTATTCATGAAATGTTCCCTTGGTATCTCTAATTTTCTTGAAGAGATGCCATATGTGGCATCTAAAAAAAAAGTACAAATGAATTTATTTACAAAACAGAAAGAGACTCACAGACATAGGACACAAACTTACTGTTAACAAAGAGGAGAGGAAAAGGAGAAGGATAAATTAGGAAGTTGGAATTAACATAAACACACTATCATATTTGAAATAGATAAACAAAGGACCTGCCCTACTATACTTAATATCTCATAATAACCTGTGAAGGAAAGTAACCTGAAAAAGAATATGTATATGTCATTATATATAAAGCTTCCCTGGTGGCTCAGATGGCAAAGTGTCTGCAATTCAGGAGGCCCAGTTTTGATCTCTGGGTCGGGAAGATTCCCCTGGAGAAGGAAATGGCAATCCACTCCAGTATCCTTGCCTAGAAAATTCCATGGACAGATACAATTGAATCACTTTGCTGTACATCTGAAACTAACATGACATTGTAAATCAATTATACCTTAACAAAAATTTAGAAAATATACAATAAAGTGCTAAACTATTTTAAATAACAGCTTTGGTATGACATCTTTATTCAGTCACAGATGACATTTATTAAAAATGCTCCAGTTTCTCAAGCTGTTTCAGCACACAAATCAGGGAGAGAGAAGCCCAAGAGTTAAACTGGTGATTTAAACCCAAGAGTTAAACTACAGCCAGATTCCTCATCTCTCCGTGCCGTCTGGGACGCCAGTCTGATGACAGCGACAATAGCTAAACAGGTCTCTGAATTGGAGTTGTCATAGGGCTCTTTGTTGAGTTCATCTACCTTACTTAGCATTTTAAGTCTCTCTGGCTTAATGAAATGTCATCTTTTCAAAGCCGGAGACCAAATAATTGTTTAAAGTGAATCAGGATGTGAAAGGTGAAGGTTTTCATAACTCGACGCTTAATTCATTGTGAGACTGCGAATCGTGCTTCACACTCACTAAAGGATGTCCTATTTCAGGACGTGTGACCTTTCACCACCGCACGCTTCACCAGTTACAGCACTTCCCTTTCTCTCGAGTAGCTGAGGGGAGGTGGTTTCAATTTCCAATATTCTGATTAACTGGATATGGACATAAAATCCAATTATCAGAAAATGAAAAGTTCTTCTTCTCTGGATGATGGCTTTAGCTTTTCAACCTTTCTGTTTTTTTCTACCCTCTCTTTGGGTTAATCTTCTTGAAGACCAGCTCATTTCTCCCCAGCACAAATCTTCCAGTAACAGGATTTCCCTGATGGCCCAGTGGTTAAGACTCTGCACTTCCATTGCAGGGAGCATGAGTACAATCCTTGATTTAGGAACTAAGATCCTGCAAGCTGAACAAACAAAGAAAAAACCTTCAGGAACCTCCCATAACCCACAGAATAAAGCTGTCACTCAAGATTGTTCATGATTGCCCCTAAGTGTATCTATTTTTACACCGATGTCTGTGCCCTCTGCATCCCTCACACTCTTGTTCATAAATATCCTGACCTTTCCCCATGCTTGGTGTTCCCTCCGCAGAGGAATTCCTTCTGCCCTGTTCCTGCACCCTCAAATCCTGCCCATTTCTGAAGATTCAGGTCAGTTCCCTCCTCTTTGGAAAGTCTTCCTCAACCTCTCCCTCTCCCGTACCTCCTGGTTTTACTAATATCTTCCTCTTCTGAAATCTCAGAGTCTTTTTTTCCTCTATAATATTTTATTTTTTAAAATTGTTGAAGTATATTTGATTTCCAATGTCATGTTTATTATGGTGTATAGCAAAGTGATTCAGTTATATATATATTCTTTTTCATCATAAGTTACTACAAGATATTGAAAATTCTCCCTATGCTATACAGTAGGACCTTGTCATTTATCTATTTTACATATAGTAGTTTGTGTCTGTTAATTTCAAACTCCTATTTGATCACCCCCCTCCTTTGGGAACCACAAGTTTGTTTTCCAGGTCTGTGAGCATGTTTCTGTTTTGTAAATAAGTTCCTTTGTGTCATTTTTTAGATTTCACATATAAGTGATATATAATATTTGTCTTGGACTTACTTCAGTTAGTATGATAATCTCTAGGGCCATCTATACTGCTGCAAATGGCAGTATTTCACTCTTTTTGTGGCTAAGTAATATTCCATTGTGTATCTGTATCACTTCTTGTTTATCCTTTCATCTGTTGGTGAACATTTAGATTACTTCTCTGTCTGATAAATGTAAATAGTGCTACTATGAATTTTATGGTGCATATATCTTTTCAAATTAGAGATTTCTCCAGATGTATGCTCAGGAGTGGGATTGATGAGTTATATGGTAGTTCTATTTTTAGGTTTTAAGGAGTCTCCACACTGTTCTCAATAGTAGCTGTATCAATTTACATTCCTACCAACAACGTAAGGTTTCCTTTTCTCTACACCATCTCCAGCACTTATTGTCTGTAGACTTCTTAATTATGGCCAGTCTGACTAGTGTGAAGGGATACCTTATTGTAGTTTTGATTTACCTTTCTCCGGTAATTAGAGATATTGAGCATCTTTCATGCATCTATTGGCCATGTGTACGTCTCCTTTGGAGAAATGTCTTTTTAGGTCTTTTGCACATGAAATTTCAAATTCTTGATATCTGCCTCTTTGGGGAAATGATTTTCCCCTTTAAGCCATTATCATTTACAACTACTTTATCTTACCAGTTAGTCACAATTTCCCTGAATGTATAAACTGTGACAGATACATCTCTTTCAGCCCCCTAGATACCACCACATGTCTTGTACACAGTAGGTGTTCATTAAATAAATGAACCAACAGAACCATAATTTCATCACTAGGATGGGTCAGAAGGTGCTTTTCTCTTCCTCAGATGATTCATAGAATACTTCAGGATCTTACAGTGCTCTTGATTTATTATGATTAACATCAACCATCATTAGAGAGGCTGCAAATAAGTCTGGTATTTGAATTTTCTGGTTTGGATTTCTGAACAAAACCAAGAGTAAGTACATTTAGCAACCAGGGGATGACAGAACCTAATGGAAAAACGCAAGGTTTCATTGACTTTACATAAAACACAGTAAAGGGGATTAGGAGAAAATTAAATCCATCTGGACAATGTGGAGTGACTGGGTCTGGAAGAATCTAATTAATCATGTCAGAGTGTGATCAGAACCTTAGCATTACTACTACCCAGCATCCCTGTTCCCTGGGGATGATGACTTTAGGAAACACAGCCATCCCAAAAGATAGTAGCAGGCTTCGGGCAGAAGCTAGGCAGCTTCCTTCTTAATCACCAGAACCATGACTTGGATTGAAAATTTACTGTGGCTCCCTGACCCCAAGGGTTGAAGGACACGGCATTTATTTCAGGGCTGGTATAGTCTCTGCACACAGTGCCATGCCTGCAGGCTGACAAGTGTCCATGCAGAGTCATGCATCTTCAGATAAAAATAAGAAAGAGGCTAGCGACCCAGGCATGGGTTAAAAGCCAGCATCCCTGATGCCTGGCCATGCTGCGAGCAGCATCAGGTCAAGGGATCGGAGGAAGAGAGAAAAGGAAATGCGGGAGCTCAGGGGAGGATACAATCAGGGAAGCGGTGGGTCGGCTGCCAAGTAAGTTAATCAGGAAGTGGATGTCAGTAAGATATATAAGACCAGCCCAAGCAAAGAATCAACATCTCTGAAACCTTAAGAAGTTGAAGGGACAGAACAGATAGGTTGTCAATATGGAGATAACTGGAGCATTTTGCCATTTTCTCTCCAGAAACCAGCTGCATGGCCCCAGAATTGAGGAGAGAAATGAGATGCCAGGGGAATTTGTTATTCCAGCCCCAGCTGCATTGATGTGCCCTCCAATGACACCCACTGTGAGGTCTCCTGTCTCAAGGGTTGGCAGATGATGCTAAATGAAGGCTGGCAGCAGGCAGTGTGAAGGTGATCACTGGAGGTGCTTCTCCAGACAGAATGATTTCCCCAAAACAAAGTCAAGGAGTTGTTTGGAAATGGACCCTCCCTGGAGCATTAAGCTTATCAGGATATCTACTAGGGATTCTCTTTCTTAGACTTTTATCTGATTTCTCCTCGAGGTTATGGGAACCCAGAGTTCACTTAAAATCCTCTCCACGTGCTCCCTGTCTTGGTCTTTGACACCAAATGACACAACTGATTCTTCCCACAGCTGGTGGCAGTGGAGGCCAGGTTCACAAACCTTCTTAGCACAGCCCAAGTCCATCCTAAAGTAACTTCCAGGTGGACAACAAAGTGCAAGTGTTTGTGTCATGGAATCTTCTAAAGAAGAGTTGATCCTGCTGAAGATGTTGCTAAAGATACACTAAAGTTGCTTTAGTCACGTCCAGCTGTTTGTGACGCTGTGGATTGTGACCCGCCAGGCTCCCCTGTCCACGGGATTCTCCAGGCAAGAGTACTGGAACGGGTTGCTTATGCCTTCCTCCAGGGGATCTTCCCAATCCAGAAACTGAACCTGTGTCTTCTGTGGCTCTTGCATCGCAGGTGGATTCTTTACCACGGAGCCACTGGGGAAGCCCTATGTTTGAAGCTAGAAGAAAACTTTGTAGTTCATATGGAGGGAAGCAAGCTCAGAGTAGTTAAGTAATCAGCCCCATGTCACAGAGTCAGAACCAACAGAACCCAGAACTTTTGATTTCTTGTCTATGAAATCATACACAAGTGGCCATCAGAGACCGCATCAGTTCCAAGTCAGGCTTTTAGGTTCCCATCAGATTAGTGAACAGGAAATTCCCACTGTCCATGCAGTGGAAATTGATTCTTGAAGTAACTGTCATTGAGAATGTGTAAGAATGGATGAGGATGTGTGAGGAATTTACCAAAACTGCTCTGAGCCCCCACTTTCTTATTTGGAAAATGAAAACTTCTCACCCCCCTCAGCAGTTTACTGTAGAGATAAAAGGGATAAAAATGTAGGTAGAGCTCGGGCCTGTTGGGCTGGGGGGATCCAGAGGAATCGGGTGGAGAGGGAGGTGGGATGGGAGACCGGGATGGGGAATTCGTGTAGCTCTATGGCTGATTCATATCAACGTATGACAAAACCCACTGAAAAATAAAAAAATAAATTAAAAAAAAATGTAGGTAGAACATTAACAAGATGCACACTAAGTCCTTGCTTCTTCAAAAACAAAAAAGATTGAAGAATGTTCAAGTTTGGTGCTGTGTATTTCATGGCTTTAGGACTTCATAGAATTTAGTCACCTCCTGCAGAGTTTTTTGGTTTGTCTGGTTTTTTTGCCATGGTCTGGAGAAAGAAGCACAATATGTGAGTTATATGTGCTTACATGATCAAGAAACAAACATATTGAGGTGTCAGTTCTAGCTCTGCAACTTTCAAGCTGGATAATCCTGTGTAAACCATTTGGAGTCTATGCTGTACCGTTTCCTCTTCTCTGCAGTTCAATAATAGACTGTGTTTTCCATGTTTACTTCATACGATTATTGTGAAGATCAGATAAAGTAACAAATGAGCAAGTGTTTAACTCAGTGGCCATGTATTGAGTATGTCAGTTTCCATCCGTCCTTTAATCTGCACAGTAATCCCATGTAACAGACATAAGCTTGCTCCATTTGAAAACCTGAGCTCAGAGAGATGTTCAGTGACTTGCTAAATCTTTGCAGTTACTAAGCAGGACAGCCACATCTCAGAACCCAGCCTCTCAACTGCAAGTGCTTTTCTGACTATTATGTGGAATCATATGAAATGGCAATTTTTGGAGGTAAAAAAAATCAAATGTCAGCAATTTCATATGGTTTAACCTGATATAACACTTCTGTATAAAGAACTACTGAAATTCCAGAGAGCATAACTATTGAGTAGAACTTAGGCTCTGATTAGCACCATTCAAGAGAGTGTGCCTTTATATCATGCAGAGGATCAGAAGGGGGTCATAAATTTCACATTTCATCCAAATGAGAATTGGCAGAACCCTGCTTTGGTTGAGCATATCCACTTAATAGTTCAGCCACAGGTCATATATAGAAGACAAGCTGCATCAGAAGTGCTGTCCTTACACTGGGGCCCTGACAGGCCATGTAATGTAGAATATCTACCTATTAGGAAAGTGTAAATTCATAATGGACCTGAATCCAAAGGCAAACTGAGATACTAAGTTATTTATGAATGTAAAGTACACACCTTTAGCAAATATGCCTTTATGAGATTGAGGCTTTTTTTTCGACTATTCTTTTTTATTGTATAGCTGACTTACAATTTTATATTAGTTTCAAGAGTACAGCCAAGTGATTTTTATTTTATTTACTTAAAAAATATTTTATTTATTTATTTATTTGGCTGTGTCGAGTCTTAGTTGCAGAATGCAGATTCTTCCCCATAGAACGTAGGCTCGTCTCTAGTTATGGCATGTGGGCTTAGTTGCCACAGGGCATGTGAGATCTTAGTTCCCCAACTAGGGATGGAACACATGTCCCCTGCAAGGCAGATTCTTTTGGTTTTCTTAATATATATATTCTATTGAAGTATAGTTGCTTTACAATGTTTCAGATTCACAGCTGATTCAGTTATACATATACACATACATTATTTTTGAAATTTTCCATAATAGGTTATTATAAGATATTGACTATAGTTGCCTGTGCTATACAGTAAACCTTTGTTGCTTGTTGCATATCTATTTTTTAAATTAGAAATCTAGCATTCTATTTATACTAAGTCAAGTGGAGTCAAAATATCATAAATTTTTAAAAAACTATTTTATTTTATTTTACTTTGACTTCGCAATGTTGCATGTGGGATCTTATTTCCCTGACCAGGGATTGAATCTGCATCCCCTGCATTGGAAGCATGGAGTCTTAACCACTGAACCAGTGGGGAAGTCCCCAAAGTGATTTTTATAGCCAATTATATAGATTATACTCTAAAGTATTACAAAATATTGCCTATATTCCTTGTATTGTATGTTATATCCTTGTCAGTTATTTATTTTATACCTAATAGTTTATCTTATACCTGATAATTTGAACTTCCTTAACCCATCTTGCCAAGTCCTGTTGATTTTTACCCTAAGATCTCTCCAGCATCTGTTATTTTTCATCACTCCCTTGGACCCTTGGTGGTGCAGGTCACCAGCATCTCTCACCCAAATAGCCTTCTAAATGATGAGATTGTTTTCTTAATATGAACTTAGATTGGTCTGTTCATGAAATTGCTGTATTTTGGGGGGGAAATCTCCAACTACTTGCTGATAATAGTAGATCCTGATAATTCTATGGGGGATGGTGGTTTGAGTTTCTCATCACTCATGCTGGAAAAAGACTGTGAATGGACTCTAGGAGTTGATCTAGCATTACCCAGACTGGAGATGAGATGTCCTCCATATGTCACACAAGATTGGACAAGATTGGACAGTTGACCTCTGGGAAGATAGATACAGAGTATCATGATTGCTTTGATCACAAGGCTGGGTTATACCTCATAGATAAGGGTGGGAATTTTCCCTAAAGATAATAAATATTCCCACTATTGGTTATCCTGAGGAAGGGAAAGAGGAGTGCTTTGGACAAGGGAAGGGAAATCTTCTCCCTGTGAGTTGAAGGGCAGCTAGGGGCCAGGATGGCAAATTAGGGAGGAGTTTGGATATTCCTGTAGGATTGAATTCAGCCACTTACTTCCAGACTGGAAGGGCTGATGCTGGAGCTGAAGCTCCAATACTTTGGCCTTCTGATGCAGAGTCAACTCATTGGAAAAGACCCTGATGTTGGGAAAGATTGAGGGCACAAGGAGAAGAGAGCGATAGAAGAGATAATTGGATGGCATTGCGAACTCAATGGACACGAGTTTGAGCAAACTCCAAGAGATAGTGAAGGACAGGGAAGCTCTGCATGCTGCAAACCATGGGGTCGCAGAGTCAGACAAGACTTAAAGACTGAACAGCAACATGGTACTATTCCCCCGAAAAGGGAGTGGCAGCCCACTTCAGTATTCTTTCCTGAGAAATCCGATGGACAGAGGAGCCTGGTGGGCTACAGTGCATAGGACCACAAAGAATTGCTCAAGACTGAGCGACTAAACAACAACAACAACATGGGTAGAAAGACACCCTGGAGGCCTGTCCAGCCAAGATGAGCAAATTCAAGTTACTGCATTTCAAGTTTCACTGGTGACTTTTGGAAACTGCAACCAGTTCAACCCCTGGTGTGCAAGTCTTAGGGAGATGCCATGAGAAGGGGGGCAAGCAACTTCCAAATATGAGAACTGGTGATCAGAGCCTGGCCCCAGAAGGGCAGAGAGGGCCCCGGATTTTCCTACTCAGATGATAATGAAGGCAAGGGGTTGCAGTTGCTGAACATGGAGCTCTGGCTCTATTTGAAATACAAACCCTTAGAAAGGCTCCCAGAACAGATATTCTGTTTCCAAAGGAGCAGTGCCAATGCCAAGTTTCTGGGCCAAGTAACGGCCACAAAATCAAATAATATAGCTGCTTTCAAAGGACAGCTAAGTTATTGGATGACTGCTGAAGCATGTCTATGGCAGCCACAGAAGCTGACAGACCAGGATGGGTAAAAAACAGGCCATCCTTTGAGAGGCCCCTCATTTATCACTGCCCTGCACGGTCCATGATGTTGAATCCCCAGCAGTGGTCTCTGTCTTGGTTGTGCTGCCGTAGACAAAAAGATGAGTGCACGGCCATGGGTGTGTCTACAAGAAGGCTGACCAAAGGCTTGGAGGCAAGAACAGCCTCAGCCGAATGCCACGTGCAGAGTGTGAACCTGGAGACAGACACAAGCCAAGACAGGATGTCTTCTCTTGGGAATGGGTGCTGGTGTACCCAGGACAAATAATGCAAACCTTTTCCCTGAGAGGAAACTGAAGCCAGCCCAGTGGCTGAGGGGTGGGACAATTTACAGTCATCCTTCATTGCCAGGCTCCCCATTGTTTCCTGGGGGGTGTATGTTTCCCTGTACTCCTCATCTTGCTTAGCTTCTATGTTGCACACAGGCCTGAGTGCCCCCCTCAGGGGCCTAGCCCATCATGGCATGTGTGCTGAGTGTGCTTGAATTATCTGAGCAGTAAGAGGCTAAAGATGGTGCACAGAGATGAGTGTAATGTCATGACTCCTGCTCTTCCTTGTAACCGTTTCTCCCAAGCTGGATCCAAGGATGCTCAGCATCTCTGCAACCCAAGGCTGCAGTGAGGGGATGCATCTCCCCTGGGGTACCCCAAATCCTTCTTCAACAGGTTTGGCTGGGCTCCCTGACAGACTCCTGAATGGTTGCCTTCCCCTATGCCTGATGCTCAGGGACTAAAGATGTGAATTTGACCTTGGACCGCTGGATAGCAGTTTGTGTCTAAGAGGTAACCTGCAAAATACTACCTGATACTAGAGAAACAGGAACAGCTCCCTGACTTTGTGAGACAAAAATAATGAGAGTTTTCATTTCTTCCGGAGGATTACTCAAGTTTGACTTCCCCAGTGTACCAATGGTTAAGAATCCACCTTTCAACGCAGGGGACGCAGGTTCGATCCCTAGTAGGGGACCTAAGATCCCACATGCCTAAGGGCTACTGAGCCCATGGGTGGCAATGAGAATACTGTGTGCCACAAGTAAGACCTGATGCAGCCAAATAAATAAATATTTTTTTAAAAATTGCTGCTTAAAAGAATGATCTGCTTTGTATGAATCATTGCAGGTAACATAGATTCTCATCCTAAACTATTTTATGAACTTGATACAAGAGTTTCTTCTTTATGTTTTCTGAAAAGGGCCAAATAATAACTATTTGAGGCTTTGCTGGCCACATATGGTCTCCCTGCTCCTTCTCCTTAACTTCCACCGGTCTTGTCCTCTTCCCTCCCTCCTCTTCCTTCTTCCTCTTCCTCTCATTAAAACCATAAAACACCATTCTTAGCTCAAGGACTATAAAGAACTGGCCTTGGGCTGGATTTGGCCCTCAGGCTTGGTTGCTGGTCCGTGCGCTAGAGCCCAACATGAAGAAAATCATCTAGTGTCGTACAAGGGAGCACTTGTTAAAGACTTAAGCTGAGTGGACCTAGGTGAAGAGCTCAAAGTAGGGTGTATTAGATTCGCCAAGGTACCACAGCAATCTACCACAAACTCGTAAGATTGCCCTTTTCTCACGACATTCACTGTCTGGCAGATTTATCATTTTTCTCAAGACAGAGCAAACCATCAGCCTTTCTGGGTTAAGGTAGGCATCTCTTCCGTTTCCTAGTTCATCATGAAGCCGGGATATTCCTCATAATCACACATGACAGTGTACTTATGGCCAAAGTATGGTACTCTCATGTAACAGAATCTGATTCATATCTGTTTCTCCAAATGGCTTGAAGAAGGAAAACAGGATGCACACAGAGAAGCATGTGTCACCCTAGAGGGGAACTCACAGGTAAACATGCATATAACACATAGCCACATGGAGCCACCCAAACTGGCCCTCGCCCAGGATACCTACCAGGCTTGGTCATGTGACTCTTTGGGCTGATGAGATGGAAGTGAAAAATGACACAAACTTCAAGACCCAGCTTATGGGTCTCGATGAGCTCTTCTTCCTCTGCCATGAGATTTTTTTTTTTTCCAACCAGAAGTTCTCTGTCGACCTAGGACCTAGAGTAGAGATGGGGAGCATAGGGTTGTCCATCTGGGGTGGACAAGTAGAAAGGGTGAGAAAGAAACCTTTGCTACTGTAGACCAGTGAGGAGTGGGGGATGTTTGTTACCACAGCAGTGAGCAGAATCTCACTCATTCTGACTCTCTAAGTTGACAGTGTATTTGTATGAGGCTTAGCTACATGCCACGTAGCTAAGGGCTTCCCTTGTGGCACAGACGGTAAAGAATCTGCCCGTAATGCCGGGGACTTGGGTTCAATCCTTGGGTTGGGAAGATCCCCTGGAGAAGGGAATGGCTACCCACTCCAGTATTCTTGCCTGGAGTATTTCACGGACGGAGGATTCTGGTGGGCTACAGTCCATGGGATAGCAAAGAGTCCAGCAGGATAGATGGAATAACACTTTCATTTTTCACTTTCATGTAGCTAAACTATGAAGTTAAGAGGTGGTAGACAAATTCATAATTAAGTTCAGTCTGCTCCAGTGCTTGGAGATCCTTGGGGATGCAATTGATGTATACATTTTAAATACTTACATTACTCACATTTATTTCTCTTGGTATCCAGACTCCACTGCCGTTTTCTAGTTCAGACATTCTGATCCATCCTGCATTTCCTGATCCCCAGAAAAGTAAGGATTGCCTGAAACCAAGTCGCAGGGATTGGCAGAATGCCAAGGTGGTATTATTGCCAGGCTAATAGTGCTTAATAATCAATTAGGCTTATTCATTAGTATTATTAACTCTCTCCCCCCAGCACCACCTGCAGTCATTTACACCATGGCAGACAGATGCTTTCCAGATGTTCACAAGGCCGGTTTTGTGGGTTTTCTTGACTCTAATCAGGCAGGCTGTGAAGAAGCCTGAGGTGGAGAGAAAGGGGCTGGGAGTGGGGGCGGAAAGGGGGGAGAGCAAAGAATGAGCGCTCGTTTTCAGGGTCTGCTGTTAATTCCTGTCGGGTTTGTGAGCGTCCAGGCTGCGGCAGGCAGAAGGCACACCCCATCTGCGAAGCGCTCTGGCCAGGGAGGGACTGGATACAGGAAACAGCGGGTGTCTCCCGGGTCCCCCTACCCCCGCCTGGCGAGCACATCCCACCCCGTATGGTGGGCTGGGAGTGGGATCCCCGGCGACTCCGCACCTTCCGGTTGTCTGGGAAGTGGGGACAGTGAGCTTCTGGGTGAATCATGGAGGCATCATCAGTTTAAAGATCCAAGGCCAGCTTTTCAAGAATGTGAGAACTAAGGGTTTTCACATTCACAGCAGCTTGGAAAAATTACAACCTGCTGATCAAAACTGCGCAGTAGGAGGGAAGGTATCTAGAGTGGTGAGGCCGATTCCGCCGCCCGGATCTGTGCCTTTCGGGCTACATGCGTGCCCTGTCTTTGGGCGAGTGGAGCCCGCGCTCAGAGGGGGCAGGCTGGGCGGAGCTGCACCCTGACCACGCCCCCTTCTCTAGTCCGAGCCCAGGGCCCGGTTTCCCAGATCCCGGAGGAAGCAGATGGAGAGTGGGAGGAACCGACAGCTCCCGCAGCCCTGGAGCCGGCTGCTGGACGGCTGTCGTAATTATAAGAAGAATAAAATTGTTACCAGTTATTGAAGATTTACCAGGCGCGCTTTTAACCCTCACAACAACCCCGTTAGTATTGTGGCATTATTGTTCCTATTTTACAGATGCAGAAACAAGTCCAGAGAGTGTAAGTTCACATGCACATCATCTCAGTCCACACCCACATACGCTGCGAAAAGTTGCAGGTCGGAATTCAGACCTACATTGTCCAAATTCTAGCTGTGCCTTCATTTCCCTGTTTTACCAAAACTCGCCATTCTTGACCCTAGGACTGTGTTTTGTGATTAGGTTAGGTTTGGCAGAAGATTTAATGTGAGGGTTTTATTTTTGGTAGGGGGTGTTCAGAATTAAAATACAGTGTAGTCAATGGATAAAGAATTCTTTCAAGCTAAAAACTTATGAGCCTCTGTATTGTCAAAGACAATTCAGAAAGCTTTGCTTGATATGAATATTTGATTAGCAGCAAACAAACCATTTGTGAACAGGGAGACTTCAAAAGTGAAATTGGTCTGAAACTCGGAGGCATGATGTTACCTGACAGTTTATAAAGTGAAAAGGAGAAAGTTACAATGGGGGTTTCCAGATAATGGGAGATTGGTTCCAAGAATTATCTTTTATCATTCCATGAAGATAACCTAAGTTTTATTTATAATTATCAGAATCATTTAAAATAAATAGAGTAAGATTCACTTATGTTCATGAAATAGACTAGATTATTTTGCTTATGTTGCCGAACTGGTTTTCTCTGGGGGATTTTTAAGCCTGGTCTCCTTTTTATTTTAACAGAGGTAGGTTTAGGTAAAAAATTGGGGAAAGCCTGTTGGCACATATATTTTTTAGGGGTTAGACTAAAGAAACAACAAACACCTGTGTGTGTGCATGTACACACACACACGCAATCTTTGTAACTGAATAACTGTTTTGGCTTCCTGATGTCATCAGCTGCATGGGAGCAAGATGGCCTCTGAGAACACAAGTTCAAACACAAGAGGGCAGAGAGTGTCTGAAGAACAGCTGGTTGTGTGGTTTGGAGACAGAGCCCCTGTCTCCAGGGCCGCCCTTCAGGCTCTCATCCTGGGGTTGTTCATCCCATCAGTTCCCTGGGTAAAGCCAAATGGGAGATGACCCAGGGCGAATGTGCCCCTAGGCTGCTTTCTCACTGGAAAATCCCTCCTATTTGTAACAAAGACTCCTCAGTGTCAGTAGGAAGTGCCAGGGCTGGGAGGGCTGTGAACTCAGAGGCTTGCAATTGCTTGACTGAAGCCCTGACTCCCTCCACATGGAAGGGCTAAATGCTGAACTCCCAGCATACTTCCAGCCTCAGGGTCTGAGGCCCTCCAAGAGACTGAGAGTTTTTTGCTGGGAATGCCTGATTTGCTCATTTCTACATCATTACCCTTCATGTGGCTAACATATATTAGCTGATAAATGTTGCTAGAATAAATTAATAAACGCATAACACATTTCCTGAGTCAGAGATCAAGCTGTGGGGAAACATTTCACACTATATTTAATAATATTATTCATTCAGTGTCTGTTGAACTCTTTTTTATATGGACCCACGTAAACCATTGTGAGGGATACGAAACTAGGACATCTGGTTCCTGTCCCTAAGGATTGGGAGCTGTAGTTAGGAAGGGTAACTGTGTCATCACTGACAATTCTTCTTTACCTGGATTCTTTTCCTTTAATCTCATGTCCAAATCTTTCCCACCCTTAAGATCCCGTTCAAATGATGCCTCTTCCATGAACCTTCTCCCTTCTCTGCATCCCCAGAGTGTATTATAATTACTTCTGTATGCATTAACTACTGTTTTATGCTAAGCTTCTTCGGAATACCATTGGCATCTGAATCATGGATATATTTTCTCATCTTAGAGCCTTATTGTTGTTGTTCAGTCACTTAGTTGTGTCCGACTCTTTTCGATCCTATGGACTACAGCACACCAGGATTCCCTGTCCTTAACTGTCTCCGAGAGTTTGCTCAAATTCATGTCCATTGAGTCAGAGATGCCATCAATCATCTTATCCTCTGTTGCCCCCTTCTCCTGCCCTCAATCTTTCCCAGCATCAGGGCCTTTTCCAATGTGGCTCTTGGCATCAGGTGGCCAAAGTGTTGGAGCTTCAGCTTTGGCATCAGTCCTTTCAATGAATATTCAGGACTGATTTTCTTTAGGATTGACTGGTTTGATCTCCTTGCTGTCCAAGGGACTCTCAAGAGTCTTGTCCAGACCTAAAACATAGCAGAATCTCAGTGTTTTTAAAATTAATTATTAAACCAATGAAAATGTGCTAACAAAGAAAGCAAATTTTGAGGATGGCACAGAAATTGGGATAGGTAAAGACGGAGGAAAGGAATCTATTAATAGAATGCTTGAAAGAGTCCATTCAAAATGTGAATAGTGCCACTGCTGAGAAACCCTCAGTTAGAAGAAAGCAAAAAGCAACATGAGCTCCCAAACCAGTAAAATATGTTAATGTACTCAACCATGGATTAGTTTTAAAAATCGGTAATGTATAAAAAAGCAGAAATACGGGAGGAGAAAGCGGAGGGTGAGACGGATTGGGAGAGTAGGATTGACATATATACACTACTGTGTGTAAAATAGCTGGCTAGTAGGGAGTCGCTGAATAGCATAGGGAGCTCACTTCAGTGCTCTGTGATGACTGAGAGGGGTGGATGGGGTGAGGTGTGGGAGGGCGCTTGAAGAGGCAGAGGATGTATACACATGTATAGCTGAATCACTTTGCTGTACAGAGACTCATACAACATTGTAAAGCAACTGCACTCCAATTTTTTTAAAAAGTGGAAATAAATTCTAGCAATGGGAGGTGGTTTTCAGTAGTTGGTTAAAGGATGGTAAAGTCTCTGTTCTGTAAGAGGAAGATAGAAATAATTTTATGCTTTATATAAATAGGGTGTTTGTTAAAACAGTTGGGAATAACAACTTTTAAAAAAACAGAAATATAATCTACAGGTTCCAAGGCAGTAAATGAGGAAAATTAGGACTAAGACAACTTTATTAATTTAACAAGAGGTGGAAAAAGAGGGACAATGAAGCAAAAAAATATGCAAAACAAAAGAAGCAAAGTAAGATATAAATAAGCTCAAACATATTAGTAGACACAAAAATGAAAAGGATTAATCTCACCTATTATAGATCTCAAAAACATCATCTTGAATGGAAGAATCAAATGGTATGTTGATATATACAGGCTGATGATGCCATTTGTGTAAAAGATTTTATATAAACGAATGTCAGTCATGGATAAATGCATGCATAGTAAATATATTAAAACATGAATGGAAAAGATACAAACTACCTTCAGGATACTGGTTTGTTGTGGGATGGGAGAGGAATAACACTGGATAAAGAGAACAAAGGAGACTTCAACCTTTCCTTTGAAGTTCATTTAAAAAAAAAGAAAATTCTGAAGGGAAGATGGATGACATTTGGGTATTGAGTACACAACTGTTCATTAGCTTTCATACTTCTGTGACTGTTTCAACTATAATTGGATTGAAAATGGAATACATTCCCAAGAAAAAAGGAAAAACTCAGCATTCTGATAGAGTTTTAGAAGTATATCTGTATTTTTTATGATGACACTTTCTTGCAAATCTGGTTTCATTACTTATTAAAAACATCTAGTAATTGTTTTTAGATTGTATTTAATTGCATATTTATTTTTCTATCAGATAGCCATATAATTATATGTAAAATAAGCCAGCTAACAAATAGGTAAATAGATGCATACATAAATAGGTAAGTAGGGCTTCCCTGGCGGCTCAGTAGTAAAGAATCTACCTGTTAATGCAGGAGGCCTGGGTTCCGTCCCTGATCCGGGAAGATCCCAATACAATAGGATCCATGCCCCGCCGCTATGGAGCCTGTGCTCTAGAGCCGAGGAGTTGCATCTACGGATGCCCTGATGCCTAGAGGCTATGCTCTACAACAACAGCAGCCACCGCAATGAGGAGCTTACGCACTGCAACTGGAGAGTAGCCCCTGCTTGCTGCAACAAGAGAAGAGCCCAAGCAGCAGCAAAGATCCAGCACAGCCAAAAAAAAAAAAAAATTAATTAAAAAAATCTTAGAAATAAATAGATACGTACATAAATAAAATATCTTAAATCTCACCTGTAAGAGAATGCAGTGTCTGCAGGACATTTGGAAGTGAAAGGAAATCATAGACATAAGATGTGTAATGGAGAGAGATTTGCACCTGTCCTGGCCCTGCCATGTGGAAATTTGGGCAAGCATGAATCACCAGGTGATCGAATTCTTTGTAAAAAATAAAAGAGGTTAATAACCCTTTCCTGATACAGTTGAAACGGCAAGGAGGAAAGTACTGTGCAAAATTTAACAGGCCAAGTAAAAGATGTGAAATAAGAACAGACTTGAGCTGATTTGGCTGTGAAAATTCAGGGAGGGGAAACGGGAATAGAAGGTATGCCCCCAAGGGCAGGGTATAGAAAGTGGCGATGCTTATAAAGTAACCCTACACACCTTATACCTTAGGCCAAAGTGGACCAAAACTAATTGCAAGCCTTCTATCCCAGAGGGCATCTCCCTACTTGCTGCTGGAATTAGGTAACAGGCAGTGATGCAGGATGGGTCAATTGGAGCAGTTGGCTGCTGAATACAGATGGGCCATGCACTTTACATATATATGTAATAAAACTGACAAATGTATCAGTGGAAAGTATGCTGAGCAGGGTAATTGCTTTAGAGGCCACTTCTCCAAATATTGACCCAACCTGGGAGTCTTAGCATAACTATTGTCTCCTAATACCAGGGGAGATGGTAGGCATACTAGCCATAGGCTAAATGAGTTCTCACAAATTCTCTGGTTCCCATCAATCTAGTAGTTACTGCCATGCGGTCCCTGTGGCAGCTGGGCAACAAGTTATATTGGTTTAATATAGTTTGGAAATCTATAACACTTTTCATTTTCCTATGTATCCCAAAGCATTTAGTGTTTAAAGAAATGAAGTCAGAATTTTCTCAGGACTATCATTGGAGCAGCAGAGAAGGAAAAAAACTTCAGTTGCTGTAACAGATATCAAAAGTGATCTCGCAGAGTCCCCAGGGATCCATGAAAATGACGCTTGAATAAAAGTTTCTATCATTATCCCAAACAATAACAACAAATATCATTTATTGAGTGATTAGCATGTGGCATGCAATTGACTGAGTGCTTTATGCGGGTTATGTCATTTATACCTTGCAACAGTTCTATTAGGTGGTTATAATTATTATATTGATTCTACAGGTGAAGACATCAAAGCTTAGAAGTCATACAGTCAATTAACAAAATGGGAATTTCAATCCCAATTTGTGGACCTGAGCTCTTAAAAACTACTTTAGTGTTTTCTTAACCTTATGCAGCTAGGTACTCTCATGACTTTGTTTCAAATCCACATGTTGCCTGAATGATTATTTATTAAATATTTAACTCAATTTCCCTTCCCCAACATAAACAAAAACATTTCATAGATGAAAAACAGATATGGAAAACCACATAAACAAATGCATTAATTAATGAAAGCAAACATCTTTGAAATATATGTCAAGGTCTATTTCTATGTTGGGTCAAGAAATAGAACTTTGCTACCTAGTGGCTTAGTTGGTAAAGAATCTGCCTGCAATGCAGGAGACCCAGATTGAGTCCCTGGGTTGAGAAGATCCCCTGGAGGAGAAAATGGCAACCCACTCTAATACTCTTGCCTGGAGAATTCCATGGACAGAGGAGCCTGGCGGGCAACAGTCCATGGGGTCACAAAGAGTCGGCCACCAAAAATGGGCAACTAAGTCACTTTTCACCTGTCTCAGGACCTCCTCCACGCTCTCTCTCTCAACCGAAACTCCCTTCCCTTCTCCCAAAAGTAACCTCTATCTCAACTTTTTGGGCATTTTCTTACAGTTTTATCATCCTAATTTGTATCCCTGAACACAGGAGTCTTGCTTTTTATAGAAAAATTGTATGTCTTTAATGAAATTTTTAATCTATAGGTGCTCCTATCATTCTTTCATTTTACTTAAAATTTATGCTCATAGGTCGCGGCTCTTTGCCTGGTCTCTTATTCAGTCTGTGGGTATGCGTGCTGAGTCTTTCCAGTCGTGCCCCACTCTTTGCTGTCCCATGGACGCCTAACCTTCAAGGATGGAGAACTTATATATTTAATGCTTGTGTAAAAGGTGCTATAGTCATTTTGGTTGTCTGAAACTCGTTCTCTGCTAGATTTCTCAAGAAGTGCTCATGAGAACAATATTATCTGGGTTCTTGTATGTTACTAACAGTTTGTATCCTTCATCCTTGAAGGCTAGTCTTGCTTGATGTAAAATCCTTGGGTCATTCTTTCTTTCCTTGATTATATTACTAATGTTTCTCTATTGTCTTTTACTATCTTTGTTGTTGTTGTTCAGCTTTTTTTTTTAAAGAAATTTGATTTATTGAAGTATAATTTACTTGCAGTAAAATTCACAAGTTTTAAGTTTCTTAAATTTATTGAGAAGACGGCATCTGTCTTACATTATATATATTGTTTGAGAAGTCAGAGTTTAACTTGTTATTCATTCAATGTAAATGAAGGGTTATTTTTATTTTTGGTCTGGCATAAAGCATTGCTGGCAAAAATCTGATAATGATCTAATTTTCTTTCCTCTGTAAGTCACATGCACTTTTCATCTAGTTATTGCTCCTTTTCTTCCCCCATTTTTAAAGTCAAGGGACTAGATCTGATAGAGTGCCTGATGAACTATGGATGGAGGTTCATGACATTGTACAGGAGACAGGAATCAAGACCATCCCCAAGAAGAAGAAATGCAAAAAACCAAAATAGCTGTCTGAGGAGGCCTTACAAATAGCTGTAAAAAGAAGGGAAGCGAAAAGCAAAGGAGAAAAGGAAAGATATTCCCATTTGAATGCAGAGTTCCAAAGAATAGCAAGGAGAGATAAGAAAGCTTTCCTCAGCGATCAATGCAAAGAAATAGAGGAAAACAAGAGAATGGGAAAGACTAGAGATCTCTTCAAGAAAATTAGAGACACCAAGGGAATATTTCATGAAAAGATGAGCTCAATAAAGGACAGAAATAGTAGGAACCTAACAGAAGCAGAAGATATTAAGAAGAGGTGGCAGGAATACACAGAAGAACTGTACAAAAAAGATCCTCACAACCCAGATAATCACAATGGTGTGATCACTCACCTAGAGCCAAACATCCTGGAATGTGAAGTCAAGTGGGCCTTAGGAAGCATCACTGAGAACAAAGCTAGTGGAGGTGATGGAAGTCCAATTGAGCTATTTCAAATCCTGAAAGTTGACACTGTGAAAGTGCTGCACTCAATATGCCAGCAAATTTGGAAAACTCAGCAGTGGCCACAGGACTGGAAAAGGTCAGTTTTCATTTCAATCCCAAAGAAAGGCAATGTCAAAGAATGTTCAAAGTACCACACAATTGCACTCATCTCACACGCTAGTAAAGTAATGCTTAAAATTCTCCAAGCCAGGCTTCAGCAATACGTGAACTGTGAACTTCCTGATGTTCAAGCTGGTTTTAGAAAAGGCAGAGGAACCAGAGATCAAATTGCCAACATCCGCTGGATCATCGAAAAAGCAAGAGAGTTCCAGAAAAACATCTCTTTCTGCTTTATTGACTATGCCAAAGCCTTTGATTATGTGGATCACAATAAACTGTGGAAAATTCTGAAAGAGATGGGAATACCAGACCACCTGACCTGCCTCTTGAGAAACCTATATGCAGGTAAGGAAGTAACAGTTAGAACTGGATATGGAACAACAGACTGGTTCCAAGTAGGAAAAGGAGTACGTCAAGGCTGTATATTGTCACCCTGCTTATTTAACTTCTATGCATAGTACATCATGAGAAACGCTGGGCTGGAAGAAGCACAAGCTGGAATCAAGATTGCCGGGAGAAATATCAATAACCTCGGATATGCAGATGACACCACCTTTATGGCAGAAAGTGAAGAATTAAAGAGCCTCTTGATGAAAGTGAAAGAGGAGAGTGAAAAAGTTGGCTTAAAGCTCAACATTAAGAAAACTAAGATCATGGCATCCTGTTCCATCACTTCATGGCAAATAGATGGGGAAACAGTGGCTGACTTAATTTTTCTGGGCTCCAAAATCACTGTAGATGGTAACTGCAGCCCTGAAATTAAAAGACGCTTACCCCTTGGAAGGAAAGTTGTGACCAACCTAAATGGCATATTAAAAAGCAGAGACATTACTTTGCCAACAAAGGTCCGTCTAGTCAAGGCTATGGTTTATCCAGTGGTCATGTATGGATGTGAGAGTTAGACTGTGAAGAAATCTGAGTACTGAAGAATTGATGTTTTGAACTATGATGTTGGAGAAGACTCATGAGAGTCCCTTGGACTGCAAGGAGATCCAACCAGTCCATTCTAAAAGAGATCAGTCCTGGGTGTTCTTTGGACGGACTGATGTTGAAGCTGAAACTCCAGTACTTTGGCCCCCTGATGTGAAGAGCTGACTCATTGGAAAAGACCCTGGTGCTGGGAAAGACTGAGGGCAGGAGGAGAAGGGGACCACAGAGGATTAGATGGTTGAGTGGCATCACCGACTCAATGGACATGGGTTTGGGTGGACTCTGGGAGTTGGTGATGGACAGGGAGGCCTGGTGTGCTGCAATTCATGGGGTCTCAGAGTCAGACACTGCTGAGCAACTGAACTGAACTGAACTGAAAGTCAAGTAATTGTATGAATATGTCTTGCTTGAGTTGATATGCTCAGATATAAGTTGTGTTTTTTCAATAATTTTTTCTAATTATAGTAAAGTTTCCTTGGATTATCTTTTTTTTTTTTTTTCCAATTATGATGTTCTTTTGCTTTCATTTCTTTCTTCAGGAATTTCTATTATCTGTATACTGCAGTTTCTTTGCCTATATTTAATGTTTTTCTCTTTATCTCACTTTCCCTTTCTTTATTCCTATTTGATTTAAAAACTTGCCTCTTTTCACCTCTAATTTCTCTTAAGGAAGTGTCTGTCGAACTTATTCCCCATGTGTTCTTTCTTGTTTAGTTCTCACTTTTAAGATGAATTATTCTTTTGTTATCATTTCCTGAGTTCTGTAGCCCCACTTTTGAGTTTTTCTGTAGTTCTGATTTATGTTATTCATTCATCTCTTTTATCACTTTTAAATGTCTTTCAGTTAGTTTTGAAATGGAAGGTTACAGTTTTGATCTCTTTGTGGGCATTTTTTTTTTCCTGGAAGGCTTATTATTTTGGTCTTTATTCTTATTTTTTTTTTCTTATAATTATTTGTGTGGGATTTGACCTCAATACTTTTCGTATGCTTTTATATATATGAAATTAGTTTCTCTGAAATTTTAGGAAAAAAGCTGTATTCAGGTCAAGATAGTCTTTCTAACTTCACAAGGCTCTCTCTTCTCTGGTTTTGTGTAGCTTGAAATAATAGCACTTCACTTTCTGAAGTCTGCTGGCTGTGTTACCTTTTCCCAATTTATTTTGCATTTTTTCTCTATTTTCTTTATTCTGCTCAATTTTAATCTCACCCCAGCAATTTCTCTTCAGTCTGAGCCTCTCTTGGAAAGGGTTGTAAAGTGGTTAGTTTTGCGAGTTTATAGATACTAGACTTCTCCATTACCTTTTCACCTATTGCAGTTTACTTGTACTCACCCACAAAGGAGAGGGAAAAATAAGTGTTTGTCTCAGTATCTTTGTCACAGGCTTTCCCATAAACACCTGTTAGTTATCTTAACATTCTTCTCTTGTTGTCTGTGAACTTTTAGTTTTGCTGTCTTATTGTTTTTGTTTTAGTGTGAGGACTCAGGAAGATTGAAAAACAAAAACAAAACTATGCTATTGCTGTCTTCTGATTTCCCCCAGAATATTCTATTAACTTTTAGTTCCATTAAAAAAAAAAAAGGTGTATCAAGGTGAAATCTACATGTAAAAAAAGTCATTAATTTGTATTTCTTGAATTATTGGAAATGTTGTTTTCTCATTGTTGAGTTGCTTTGCTGAGTTTTTGAGAAATTGGAGGTTAAACTGGTATCCATGAATTGTGAATAACTTAGTTTTTATGTCTGCAGTTCCAGAAATAAAAGTTTTATTAACTTCAGTGTCTTAATAATTTTACTAGGCGATGTCCCAGTGTTCATTATTTGGGTTCCAGTGTTTTGAGATATAATATAGACACTCTGAATGTGTAGATTCAGTGCTTTTTTTTTTTAATTTTGGAATGTTTTCTTGCCTTGTAGTTTAGATATTTTTGTTTTGTTGTCTTGCTTTCCTCTGTAGAATCTCCAGTTATACATATATTGGATCTTCTTTATTTATCTTCCATATATCACTTTCTCTCTAAAACTTTTTACCTATTTGTTTTCTAATCATTCTCTTAGCTGTTTTCATTTCTCTTCTCAGTTTCACTTAATATACTTTCAACCAAATCTATTTTCACCTGAACACTTTATAATCTAGTCTTCATTTCTGAGAAGATTTTGTCTGATTTCTTCAGTTTTTTTTTTTTTTTTTTGCCAAGTTCATGTCCAGCCAACTCTCATTTTTTATGTCTTTTTTTTTTTCCTAAGTCTGTACTGAGATTTTGAATTTCTATTTTAAAGAGATCTTTCTTCCACAAATGCTGTTTAAATGATATTTAATTCATGTTGAGGCACTGTTTTATAGTTTGCCTCTGCTTCATGGTTGATTGGGGGGAGAGTTTTTTTTTAAAATCATTTGGAAGTTTTGGCTCTCAACTTCTGTTTTCTTTCTGCAGCAGCTTTGCATGATGTTTCCTGATATTTTTCATTTATTTTTAAAATGTTTTGGAAATTTTCTAAACCAGCAACAGCACAGATTTGTAGGGAGGAGAGAGAGGAGTTGACTGACTTGCCATGTATCTTTGCTGTTTTTTTGTTTTTTTTTTATAGACTGAAGTGCACTTTCTTTAAAAATTGGTGTCTATTTGGGGAGAGGGATGCTCTTGATTTTCTGATGGAGTCTTCCATTATTTCTGTAGAACTCTTTTCAACTTCTCACTTCTTACTTTCCCTTTACCACTAAGCCACTCCAAGAGACACTA
Organism: Muntiacus reevesi; assembly: GCF_963930625.1. NCBI lineage: Eukaryota > Metazoa > Chordata > Mammalia > Artiodactyla > Cervidae > Muntiacus > Muntiacus reevesi. Next base: position 41,048,353 of record NC_089249.1, on the reverse strand, counting down.
GATAAGTCAGGGTCCAGCCAGAAGATAAAAAATATACCAGTAATTGGAAACTGAAAGCCTAATATAAAGAATTGTTATCTAGTAATAGGTAGTTAACTACTAAGCGGTAAAAGAGGACTCTCAGGATTCTAGAAGAAGCAAGTTAAAGATATCAGCTACTACTTTTAGGCTGAGGAAAAATAGAAATAAAGCAATTAAGGACTCAGAAGAACATCCTTATATCCTTCAAGCATGAGACTCAGATTTATCTAAAGAGCGATGTGCAGCCTGCCTGTAATGACAAGACTTGCTGGAATTCATGGTTCAGGTGGGGAGGCAGTTGCCAAGACTGTAAGTGCAGCTGCCTTGGAAGTGGCTCACTGCACCGACCAGAACCAGCCGCTAAATGGGGAGAGGATGGTTTGAAGATGCAGTTGGAGCTAGCAAAGAAGGAGCCCACTGGAGGGGGTCAGAAGTGATTGCTAGATGGGGACAGGGTGGCCTGAGGACACAATTAGAGTGGGTCTGTGACTATCACTAGGCTACAGTGCTGGATGAAAAATGGCAAACTAGAATCTGGATGAAGCGTCTGCTCATATGGCTATCACCTTGGTGTTAATCCAGCATCCTCTGTAGATAAAGCTTTATTTTGTGTCAGCTGGCAAAAGAGACATATTTACAGGGTCTAGCTTCAGTATCATGAAGTGGGTCAAGCAAGAGTGGGTTTGAAACAGGGAAACAGTAAATTGATAACTGATACAGAAATGTTCTTTTTCAACTTGTCTTCTCTCCCAGAAGTTTTGTCTTACCAATACTGCCAGCTTTGAAAATATGTCCTTTCAACACCCTTATTTTCAGCTCTCAGTTGCCAGTAGTCTTATTTCCTATGCCGGACATTTTCTCAGCATTTCTCAGCTCAGGATGAAATTTTTACTTTCTGAAGTTAATATTTATATTTCTCCTGCCATCTCTAGAACACTGCACTCTACTTTTCTTCACAATCTTCCCCAGAATCGCTGCTCTAGCATGAGCTACAGATGTGGTTCTGCTGGTTTAGATGTTTATTTTCCCACTTGCTTGTAAAATGAAGCTTGCAACTTTCTTTTTGTATCAGTAAGCTATAAGAAATCACTTATGTGGCAGCTAACAACAAGCATTTATTTCTTGCTTGATCATCTTTGGGTTTGCTGAAGTTTGGCTGAGCTTAATGTGGATTGGGTCCAGGTCTAGTCCATGTGCCTTTCATCCTCCTTGTGGCTCTGGAAAGCATATTATTTCATGACAAAAGACAGGAATTCAAGAAGTCAAGCCCATCTATGAGAATATATTTCAAATCTCTACTTGCAACACACCTCACTAACCAAAGAAAGGCATATGAGTGAATCCAAAACCGATGAGGCAGAAAAACTTGTTTTCTCCGTGGAAGTTGGAAAAGACAGGAAGTGAATATTTTCTGAATACTAGTACCATAGGCTTCCCTCTTGTTCGTAAATAAATCCCTCCCATATTCAGAGTAAACTCACTCTCATCCCAAGAGCCCCCAAATTCTTACCAATTATGCTGTAAATCTTGAAGTCCAGGATCTCATAGTCCACACCAAATCTGAATTCGGCTTCTTCTCTTGATCCAGAGATTTGTGAACTAAGAAGGCAAATTGTTCTCTACCGTCACTCCACATGTAGCCAGTATACAGTGATGGACCAGAAGCAGGTAAACTGCACCCTCACTGACTAACTACACTCCAAACATTCTAATTTTAAAAGGGAGAGAATAGCAATCATATAGGATGTTGTCACTGATCCATATAAATTCTGAAATCCTGCTGGGCTTGTGTTGTCAGATTCTTCTATATTGGAGGTGAGAATTTTCCTTCATTAGGCCTTGGTGCTCTCTTGTAAGAGGAGTCTTAAGACCTTTGTTCCTTCCTATGCTTGGCTCTACCCTTAGGGAGTTCCTTCTTGTTTTATCATTTGATTCCTATCAACACAAATGGCAAAAGTCACACACACACGATACATGCCTTTCTTTTTCTACACTTAAATTGCAGCAAATTTGGACCCACCATTCTTCTATGGAATCATGTTCTCCAGCTTTATACTTGTCCTTTTTTTTAGTTGAAAAGATCTGATAGACTTTACTTTCATCTTTTCAGGGATATGGCTTCACGGGTGGCTCAGTGGTGAAGACTCTGCCTGCCAATGCAGGAGACACAGGAAATGCAGGTTCAGTCCCTGGGTCAAGAAGATACCTAGGAGGAGGAAATGGTAACCCATTTCACTGTCCTTGCCTAGAGAATCCCATGGACAGAGGAGCCTAGTGGGCTACAGTCCATGGGGTCTCAAAAGAGTTATACATGACAGAGTGAGCATGCACACATGCACTTTAGAGATAAAATCAAGTATTATAGCCACACCTTTGATTTGATCTTTATCCTGAGGTCATGTTTTACTGGAAGTACCTGCATCTTGCATTTTCTTTGAGGCTGTCTCATAATGGTGGCACCTTTGATTTAGTAATAAGCACTTTTATTTTCCAACCCTGTAATTTCCTTCTAAATATCGCTTGCCAGCTGGGTAGTATTTTTTTAATCTAATCATTTTCATGCATTACTTTATCAACTAGTCCCAACCAGTTCACGCTTTCTATCTATCTCAAAACTTCATCAAACACTAAATATTTATTAGGTGCACTTTCTGCTCTCTAAGATGCTGCACGTAATATTTATGGAATAATATGCCACTGTATAACAGACACTATTTTTCATTGTCATTTTATAACATTTTCCTCATTGCCTACTTCCTAGTCCCCAAAATTAATATAAAATATTTCAGGGTTTTGTTACAGCAGCATCTCACTTCTGGTACTAATTTCTTTAAAAAGGAAATATACACACACACACACACACATATATATGTACACACACACATATTTATAGTAAGTTCTTGTTGGTTATCTATTTTAAATATAGTAGTGTGTACATGCCAATCCCAAATTCCTAATCTGTTCCTTTCTCCAACCCTTCCCCTTTGGTAAGTATAAGTCCATGAGTCTGTTTCTGTTTTATAAATAAGTTCATTTGTATCATTTTAAAAATTTTCCTCTTATAAACAATATTATATGATATTTGTCTTCCTCGGTCTGGCTTACTTCACTTAGTCTCATAATCTCTTCACTTAGTACGATAATCATGTTGCTGCAGATGGCATTATTTCATTCTTGATGGCTGAGTAGTATTCCACTGTTTATGGACCACATCTTCTTAATCCATTCATCTGTTGATGGACATTTGGTTTCTTCCATGTGGTGGCTATTGTAAATTGTGCTGCAATGAGCAATTGGGGTGCATGTATCCTTTTGAATCACGTTTTTCTCTGATATATGCCCAGGAGTGGGATTGCTGGATCATATGGTAGCTGTAGTTTTAGCTTTTAAAGGAACCTTATTTTCCACAGTGGATATACTAATTTACATTCCCACCAACAGGGTAGCAGGATTCCCTGTTCTTCACACTCTCTCTGGCATTTATTGTTTGTAGATTTTTTGATGATGGCTATTCTGACTGGTGTGAGGTGGTATCTTATTGTAGTTTTGACTTGCATTTCTTGAAAAGTTAGCAATGTTTAGCAACTTTTCATTTGCCTCTTGGCCGTCTTTATATCTTCTAGGAGAAATGTCTCTTTAGGTCGTTACCCATTTTTGATTTGGCTGTTTATTTTTTGGATATTGAGCCACATAAGCTGTTTGTAAATTTGGGAGACTAATCTTTGTCGGTTGCATCACTCACAAATAGTTTCTCCCATTCTGTGGGCTGTCTTTTCGTTTTGTTTGTGGTTTCCTTTGCTGTGTAATCGCTTTTGAGGTTAATTTGGTCCTATTTGTTTACTTTTGTTTTTATGTCCCTTACTGTGGGAGATGAATCAAAAAAGGTGCTGCTATTTATGTTAAAGAGTGTTCTGCCTATGTTTTCCTCTAAAAGTTTTATAGTATCTGGTCTTAGATTTAGTTCTTTAATCCACTTTGAATTTATTTTTGTGTATGGTGTTAAAGAATGTTCTAGCTTCATTTTTTTATATGTAGCTGTCCAGTTCTCCTACATCACTTATTGAAGAGACTGTCTTTTCTCCATTGCCTTGTTTGCCATGGATTAATTGACCATAGGTGTGTGGATTTATTTCTGGGCTTTCTGTTCTGTTCCATTAATCTATATTTCTGTTTGGTACTAATTTCTATGTCTGTCAACTATTGCTGCCAAATAAACAACCCCAGAACTCAGGAGTATAACATAATGCTTATTTTTCACTTATGTTTTTGCATGTTGACTGGGCGTCAGGTGATGTAGTCTGTGTTTGGCTGGGTTTGGTTACAACCTGCCGGTTACAACCAGTTCTTCTTCAAGTGTCTGTCATCTTTTTGGACCAGCTGCTAAATAAGGTCTATTCTTTTCATGGCAAAAGACTAAACGCAACCATGTTAGCACACAAGAAGTTTCTGCCTGCTTCACGTTCCCCACATGTGATCGGCTGAGGCAAGTCACATCTCCATGCTCAACGTCAATGGTGGTGGTCGTGATTCTTAGGTGGGAGGGAGAGTGACTATTTGGTGAGCAGTAATCAAATCATCATGATCACGATCACTTCCTCAGCGATCAATGCAAAGAAATAGAGGAAAACAAGAGAATGGGAAAGACTAGAGATCTCTTCAAGAAAATTAGAGATACCAAGGGAACATTTCATGCAAAGATGGGCTCTATAAAGGACAGAAATAGTATGGACCTAACAGAAGCAGAAGATATGAAGAAGAGGTGGCAAGAATACACAGAAGAACTGTACAAAAAAGATCTTCACAACCCAGATAATCATGATGGTGTGATCACTCACCTAGAGCCAGACGTCTTGGAATGTGAAGTTGAGTGGGCTTTAGGAAGCATCACTGTGAACAAAGTTAGTGGAGGTGATGGTATTCCAGTTGAGCTATTTCAAATCCTAAAAGATGATGCTGTGAAAGTGCTGCATTCAATATGTCAGCAAATTTGGAAAACTCAGCAGTGGCCACAGGACTGGAAGAGGTCAGTTTTCATTCTAATCCCAAAGAAAGGCAATGCCAGAGAATGCTGAAACACATTTGCACTCATTTCACATGCTAGTAAAGTAATGCTCAAAATTCTCCAAGCCAGGCTTCAGCATTATGTGAACTGTGAACTTCCAGATATTCAAACTGGTTTTAGAAAAGGCAGAGGAACCAGAGATCAAATTGCCAACATCCGCTGGATCATCGAAAAAGCAAGAGAGTTCCAGAAAAACATCTCTTTCTGCTTTATTGATTATGCCAAAGCCTTTGACTATGTGGATCACAGTAAACTGTGGAAAATTCTGAAAGAGATGGGAATACCAGACCACCTGACCTGCCTCTTGAGAAACCTGTATGGAGGTCAGGAAGCAATAATTAGAACTGGATATGGAACAACAGACTGGTTCCAAATAGGAAAAGGAGTATGTCAAGGCTGGATACTGTCACCCTGCTTATTTAACTTATATGCATAGTACATCATGAGAAACACTGGGCTGGAAGAAGCACAAGCTGGAATCAAGATTGTCGGGAGAAATATCAATAACCGCAGATATGCAGATGACATCACCCTTATGGCAGAAAGTGAAGAAGAACTAAAAAGCCTCTTGATGAAAGTGAAAGAGAAGAGTGAAAAAGTTTGCTTAAAGCTCAACAATCAGAAAACTAAGATCATGGCATCTGGTCCCATCACTTCATGGGAAATAGATGGGGAAACAGTGGAAACAGTGGTTGAGATTATTTTTGGGGGCTCCAAAATCACTGCAGATGATGACTGCAGCCATGAAATTAAAAGACGCTTACTCCTTGGAAGGAAAGTTATGACCAACCTAGATGGAATATTAAAATGCAGAGACATTACTTTACCAACAAAGGTCCGTCTAGTCAAGGCTATGGTTTTTCCAGTGGTCATGTATGGATGTAAGAGTTGGACTATAAAGAGAGCTGAACACCGAAGAATTGATGCTTTTGAACTGTGATGTTGGAGAAGACTATTAAATAATAATAATATCCATTAACATTTTTCATGTGTTACATATATTTGTCACATGATTTTGCATATGTATAATAATTTTAAGGAAAAAATTTCCCTATGCTACATACAACCTTCTGGTTTATTAGCTAGGGTACATGTATCAGACTTTTGGAAAAATACTGTATTACCCTGTAAAGTTTCCCTAAACCACCGATAAAGGTGTCGTTTGTCCTTTTGTCTTTTGTCCACCCACATAAAAAATCCAGTCCATTAAGTAACAGTATCTTTAATCTAAGGATCTTAATTGCCTGGATGACAGGTTTGACTTCAGCACTTGGCATGCAATAATAACCAGCACACAGCACTCACTATGTCACAGAGGTGTTCCTAGTGCTTTACATATTAGTTAATTTAATCATCACAACCACCCTCTGAAATTGGCACTATTATTATCCCCACTTTACAGATAAGATAACTGAGGCAAAGGAAATGTAAGCAATTGCCTAGAGTCACAGATTTATCTGGTAGCTATTTCCAGGTTCAGATCCAAGTAGTATGACTTTAGAATCTACATTCTCTTTTAAAAGTCATTAATTATTTTTAGCTGTGCTCGGTCTTCATTGCTGCATGTGGGCTTTCTCTAGTTGTGGCGAGTGGAGGCCACTCTTCTTTGTGATGCTCAGGCTTCTCGTTGTGGCTTCTTTCACTATGGAGCCCAGGCTCTACGGCCTGCAGGCTTCAGTAGTTGCAGCATGCATTCTCAGTAGTTGCAGTGTGGGGGCTTCATTGCCCTGCAGCACGTGGGATCTTCCAGGACCGGGGATCAAACCAGTGTCGCCTGCATTGGCAAGCAGATTCTTAACCACTGGTCCACCGGGGAAGTCCCCAGAATCCACACTCTTAATGATTCATGTATTCTACCTCTCATGGCAGGGGCTCGATAAGGGTTTATTGGGTGAATGGATGCACAAAATCCACCACATGGTTGAACGGCAAAAAAAAAAAAAGTTTAGGGCCACTGTATGGCATTTAGGTTTATAGGACACCTCATAGCGCCCTCCACCTCTCTGAGATTTTAGGACCTGTTGTTTGTTTCATAAATGGATGTCAAATAGCCTTGTCCCCCCAACCAGCCATTAAAGCAGTACTCTATTTAAAAAAGAGCTCAATGTAATGTGCTATTCATTTGGTACTTTGCCTGCAAGCAGGCGTTAACTCATCACTAGGCGGAAATGAACCTCGTCTGCTCACGGCTCTGCAGCACTCCTTGCTGAAACAGTATCAGCTGCCCCTGTGAGAGAGGGATGCCGAGCCTGAGAGGGTGAAGAGCTTCAGGCACCATCCTAAGGCACCCTGAGGAAAGCTGAGCTCTTTTCTTTTTCCTTTCTTCCCCGAGGCAAGCATTAACTCAGCTGGCTCCTAGAATTTATTTGTGCTTAAGATAAATTAACTAGAACCAAAGAGCCTTTCTGAGGTGTTGGTACTGGACTAGAGTGCCCTGAAGACAGTAATCCATTTCAATTCCACTATTGCTGCCTTTTGGGGAACATGTTGGAGCCCACGGTGTTTGCCACGGTTTTGGGCCAAGCACCATGCAGGTTGCTGGAGCTGGAAGCTCCTCACACTTTGAGACTTTGATATAGATTCCTCTTTCTGTTGCCTGTACGGAATTGTGAGGGGCACCCGAGCAAGAAAGAGTAATGTGACCTTCCAGGGCTGTGTAAACAATTGTGTCCTCTATGAACTTGGAGCTTGAGTGATGATGCAAATTAGGGCTTTGGCTTATTCTTCAGGGTGAAGTACCCAGACCTTGAGAATATTTCATCATTATTTCTTCATACCCAGTAAGAGTTCTGCCCTGCCCCCTTCTTAATTAAAGAATCCTTGTAATAAAATTTCACTCTGAGCATTCATCTCCTACCCCACGCTTCAACTCTGCCCCCTCCCACCTCATTGGTGGTAAGAATCAAAGGACACTTCAGGCTGTTGTTTGTTGCTGCTGTTGTTTAGTGGCTAATTCATGTCCAAATCTTTTGAGACTCCCATGGACTGTAGCCTGCCAAGATCCTCTGTCCATGGGATTTTCCAGAGAAGAATGCTGGAGTAGGTTGCTGTTTCCTTCTCCAGGGGATCTTCCTGATCTAGAGATTGAACCTGAGTCTCCTAGAATGGCAGGCAGATTCTTTACCACTGAACCACCAGAGAAGCCCCATCTCAGGATGACCAAAAGTCAAACTAAGGAATTTACTTAACATTCACTTAATGAGTATTTATTGAGAATCTTCTAGACACTGTGAGCGTCTTAGCAAAGCCCTACAGCTTCATGATGGGTCCTGGGACAAAAAAGGAAAACCTGGATTTCATTTCAGGTCCAACTTTGTGATCTGGAATGATCAACCTCTGGGTTGCTTCTTCTGCAGGTTTGGGGTCACAATGGAGCTTTTAAAAGAAATATTTTATGTATGATGTTTCCCGTGGTGTGCCCCTTTAATAAGAGCTCAAAGCTGTTGGTACTACTCCAACATTTTGGTACTACTAAAATGGTACTACTATAATACTGCATTTGGTAGTACTCCTTTCTTCCCTCTCTCCAGGAACAGAGGAAATGAAGATCAGTGGGGGGAATAGTTTTACAGATATAAACTGTGAAATGTCTATAGAGGATGAATAACGTGCCCTGGGGGTCCAGAGGAGGAAGGAACTTATTTTCTAGCAAAATGAAAGCTGGAGAAGTTTTATTTTTTTATTTTTTTAAAGCTGGAGTGGTTTTAAAAGGTAGGAATGCTCAGCTTCCTTATTTTACAGGTGAGAAAACTCAGGACCCGATAGGTCATGTGACTTGTTCAAGGTCATGGTGTATTTGTGGCAGAAAGAAAGGTGTTACTTTCTCAGTCACATCCAACTCTTTGCGACCCAATGGACTGTAGCCCACCAGGGTCCTCTGTCCATGGGATTTCCCAGGTAAGAATACTGGAGTGGGTTGCCATTTCCTTCTCCAGGGGATCTTCCCAACCCAGGGATTGAACCTGGATCTCCTGAATTGCAGGCAGATTCTTTACCATCTGAGCCACTGTGGCAGAAACTGGGAGTAAAACTCAGGACTCCACATCCCTAGCTTAGAGCTTATGTCACACAGACTATGAGGCAGTCACTGACACAGGAAAGATTTCTTACTAAACAAAAGCAGAAAGCTGGATTTTGAGTAGAAGAATCTAGAAGCTGAAAAAGGGTTCTACAGGAAAGAAGGCCAGAACTTCATCTCATGCTGGACAGAGCCCCTGCCTGCTCTGTAATTGGGAACTTGAGTACTGTTCAAGCTCTGATGATCCTCACAGTCTCTCAGAAAGTAGGTATGTTGTCCCAGAAGCCAGACCTGAGAGTGAATTCTGCAGGACAGCTCATTCTAAGGGAGGGCATGTAGAGAAAGAGAACTAGGAGGAGAAGGAGGTTTGTCCCTGATGTAAGAACCACCATAAAGGGCCTCAAGAATCTTGGTGTAGAACAGGTGCCTGCAACTGAAACTAAACCTATTTAAATCTGGAGCAAAAGGTTCATTTCATCTAGACCCAAGTTACGCTTTTGGATTATGCTGATGTTTAATGAATGTAATTTTAAAAATTAAATTAAATATTAAGTTAACTTAAAATTAAATTTAAAATAAATTGTAAATGATTAGATTTAAATTAATTAAAATTAGTTTTTAAAGTAAAATTTTAAAAATTTACACATTTTTAAAGTCATATAGAATTATCTTCAGAGACTCTGACCAGAGCATAAAGCTCACCTTCTGCTCCTTGCTGCCTCCCCCACTGCTGCAGCCCCTGGGAGCTCCCGAGGGTCAGAGGTCCATCTATGGGGAGGGAGGGAGGAGTCGATGTGTGTGTTCACATTGTTACCAGTGGCTTTGGGATTAGCCTGAGATATTAAAGACCAGCTCACCTAAATCCTTCCTAGTCCACCAATGTTTCAACTGCATTGGGAGCTTTAAACTCTAGAGCAAAAGGAAAAAAGCATCCTAATGGCCAGAGTGCTGAAAAAAGAAATAGAATAATCCCCACCTTACAGTTCATGTCCTACGTCCTACAGTAAAGATGGGGCCATATTTACACTTCAGGTGTTCTAAGGGGGATGTGGTCTCCATTTTTTATTTAGCAGGGGGAAAAAAGATCAGAAATGAGTTGAGCCTCAAAGCAGAATTCCACAGACAGAGGAGCCTGGCAGGCTACATTCCATGGGGTCGAAAAGAGTTGGACACGACTGCGCAACTAACACTTTCACTTTTCCAAGTAGCAATAAAACAAACCTGTATTCCCTGGGATCTTAAGTTTCTGGTGGGAGGTGGCAATCTTAAGGAGTCTCCACTGGCCGTGACTTCTTCCATTCTGTCCTCCCTCCCCACACCAAATGGAGCAGAGGTTCTTGTCAGAATGGGGGGCTTTTTTTCTTTCTAAGATATCCTTCTTCTCAAGACCAGGTCAGAGTTTAATTGTTATTATTGGTTAATTTATCTATCCTATTTAAAAAGTCAGTGTATAACAGCAGAGAGAAAATGATTTCTCTGGCTAGAGTTTGCTGACCCTTAGAAGACTGTTTCATTTTGGATCTATTTTAAACCAAAACATATTCATTTAATGAGTCTTGGCTACAGTATTAACATGGTAGCTGGTTCCCTGATGGGGGGGTAGGGGGAGACTGGTCCACTGAAGAGAAGCATCCTTTCAGATTTTAGTCCAAAGCTGGAGTCAGATGGCTGTTCATCTGGTGGCCCCGGGTGTGGACACGGTGATGTACTCTCACACCCAGCTCCAAAGCTAAGTTGCACTCATAAGGAAACTGACAGCGCTTTGTCACCCCAAATTGGCCATGTCCTGGGCTTCATGCCTGTGGGAATAAAATCTAAAACCAGAGTTGTAGAACTCAGCTTATAGCAGCTGTTTTCTGGGCTTGGGATTCAAAGAATGATAATTCAAATGTGCATTATCAGTAGTTGCTCCATGCAAAGGGAAAAAAAAAAATCCCAGAAAATTTCATCTATTCCCAAGATGACTCTGGTCCATTGAAAGTGGGGCCTCCCGAAATCCCAAGATTATAGGTAATAGGGCCTGACCTAGCTGTACAGTCTATGAGGAGAACATCATTTTAATTTGCATTGGCCTTGTCCTTGCTCTTGTAGTCTAATACCTGGGTAGCACGATAAGGAGGGAGGGAACTAAATGTTCAAATATTAGCAGTTATTCAAGGGAACTGCATTTTCTGACGCTGCACTTGACACATGCTTTCCAGAAAGCTTGCCTGTGGCTGACAGCCTGCTTGGTACATTCCTGCTGACGTCCTTTGGAGATGAAGAGCAGGGCTGACACATGGCCAGATTCCAGACAGGCCAGTGAACTGGGGGAGATGGAGGCCTCAGAAAGGCATCAGCTGATGAATATATCTGATCTAGGGAAGGGAAGGTGCAGCACAAGAGTCATCCAGGAGAAGCAGATTGAAAGAGCTTTGAAAAATTCATTTTCCTTTTTTTAAAAAATCTTTTTTTCTTTTCTTTTCTTTTTTAACTTTTTACTTTGTATTGGAGTATAGCTGATGAATGATATTGTGCTGGTTTTAGGTGTATAGCACAGTGATTGAGACATATATATATATTTATTATATATATATTTTCAGATTATTTTCCATTTTAGATTATTGCAAGATATTGAATAGAGTTCCCTGTGCTCTATGTAGATCTCTGTGGCTTATTTATTTTATGTATAGTTTTTTATTATATAATATTTTAATATTAAAATATTTATTTATTTTAATTTATATATAGTTATTATTTATTTCATGTATAGTTGTGTGCATCTCATACTCTTCTAATTTATACCTTCTTTGCTCCCTTTCCCCTTTGGTAACCATAACTTTGCTTTCTATATTTGTGAGTCTGTTTCTGTTTTGTAAATAAGTTCATTTGTATTATATTTTAGATTCCACATGTAAGTGATATCTTATGATATTTGTCTTTCTCTAAGTCAGACTTCATTTGATCTGGTCATCTCGAGGTTCATCTATGTTGCTGCAAATGGCATTATTTCATTCTTTTTATGGCCAAGTAATAGTCCATTATATATATATTGCTTCCCTCATGGCTCAGGCAGTAAAGAATCTGCCTGCAATGCGAGAGACCCTGGTTTGATCCCTGGCTCGGGAAGATCCCCTGGAGAAGGTAATGGCAACCCACTCCAGTACTCTTGTCTGGAGAATCCCATGGACAGAGGAGCCTGGTGGGCTACAGTCCACAGGGTTGCAAGAGTGGGACACTGCTTAGTGACTAAACCACCACATATACATATTGCATCTTCTCTATCCATTCATTTATCAGGGGACTTGTAGGTTGCTTCCACAATATGGCTATTGAAAATTGTGCTGCAGTGAACACTGGGATGTATATATCTTTTTGAAACTTTTTTGGATATATGCCCAGGAGTGGGATTGCTGGATCATATGGAACTCTATTTTTAGTTTTTTTAAGTACCCTCCATACTGTTCTCCATAGTGGCTGCACCAGTTTACATTTTCACCAATAGCATAGGAGGGTTCCCTTTGAAGAATTCTGAAATAAGGATACGGGATGATGCCAGTCACCTCCACATTCCCCAATAGAAACCCACTTAATTCAAAGAGCTGGGCTTATTAGGAAATGTTAAGTACCAGCCTCCTAGGTATTAAGCACTTTTCTGTGTATAATATGATGGAAACCACTGTTAATTTCCCAGCAAATGCTGCATAATAGAATTTTAGCTAAGAGGTAATTATTCAGCCAAGGACTCGTTTCTGGTTCCTTTTGGAACCAGGCATGGCCTTGTGACAAACTCCCTCTCTAATGCAAGCAGAAGTGACGTGAACTCCTTTCAGACCTGGCTGTACATCTTGTTAGTGAGCTCCTGCCTACCACCATATCACCCGATGGGTGACAATAACTGGGGATTCCCAGTAAACTTTGGGGGCCCTGAGTTGGAGATGAGAGAGCCACCATCTGTCTGGATCCCTTAAATAGTCCTTGGAGCATAATGTTCCCCAACTTCCTGCTCTAGGTCATAAGATGAAAAAGAAAAAAACTTTCCATTATTCTTGGGCTGTTGCATTTTGGGGTCCACCCATTGTAGAAATTTAGACCACTGTCCTAGTCCATTTAGGCTGCTCCAGTGTGACACTGGAAGATCTGAGGTCCATGGGGGAGGAGAGGGTTGGATGTAGGAACTGAAAAGGCTGGTGGGTATGAGATAGGATAGCTCATGCTTTAAGGAACATCTGCGTTTATGTTGGGGAAGAAAATGACGACCTACTCCAATATCCTTGCCCAGAAAATCCCACAGACAGGAGAGCCTGGTGGGCTACAGTCTGAAAAAGAGTTGGACACCAACTTAGCAACTAAACACAACAACATTTATGTTACCTGATTATTTTTTTAGAAGTGAGGATGAAAAGAGTAAAGGAGAGAGAAGATGAAGGGAAAAATAGAACCGTGAGAGGTAATGATCTTGAAGTCTGATGTTGAACCAGTTCTGATGCTGAACCAGAGAAAATTGTACCAGCCTCCATTTCCACTGATGAACTAAACAAAAGTCTGGTTAAGAGGCTTCGAGATTACTTCTCTTCCAATCACCACTGGAAATTACACATGGATCTCCCTCCAATTAGATGCCTGCTACCTGGATATAGCTGTCGGTAAAGAATCTGTCTGCAATTCAGGAGACCCTGGTTTGGTTCCTGGGTCAGGAAGATTCCCTGGAGAAGGAAATGACAACCCACTCCAGCATTCTTGCCTGGAGAATCTTATGGACAGAGGAGCCTGGCAGGATATAGTCCATGGGATCGCAGGAGTCTTAGCGACTTGACTTAGCGACTAAACCACCATCACCACCACCACCTAGATATCCAAGTTTTGCTGGGGAGAAACTTTGGCTCTAAAAAGTCAGATCTTTTTAGAGTTGGATCCATAAACCACAAGCACAGGCCACACACAGAGCTCTCCTCTGGGCCTCTTAGATTACATCAGGTCCTAGGTTTATTGACACCATCACCTCCAGCCAACAACTCTACAAGTTGCTCATCTCCTAAAACAAAGGACTTGCAGGAAAAAAGTGGCAGAGAGATGGCAATGGACCAGGACCTAAGGGCAAATGCTGGAGGAGGTACTGTAATAGCATCCTTTGTGAGTCTATGCCTTGAGTTAGGGCTGTGGGTATGGTCAGGTAAAGACAACTCATAGTTTTTGGCTTTGCTGGTGTTGTTGAATTACTCAGTTGTGTCCAACTCTTTGCGACCCCATTGGCTACAACATGCCTGGCTTCCCTGTCCTTCACCATCTTCCAGAGTTTGCTCAAACTCGTGTCCATTGAGTCGGTGATGCCATCCAACTATCTCATCTTCTGTTGCCCCCTTCTCCTCCTCTCTTCTATCTTTCCCAGCATCAGGGTCTTTTCCAAAGAATCAGCTCTTCGCATCAGGTGACCAAAGTGTTGGAGCTTCAGCTTCAGCATTGGTCCTTCCAATGAATATTCAGGGTTGATTTCCTTTAGGATTGACTGGTTTGATCTCCTTGCTGTCCTAGGGACTCTCAAGAGTCTTCTCTCAAGTTACTGGGTTGGGAGAGGGTAAGTCACAGCCCCCGATGGCACTAGTGGTAAAGAACCCAGCTGCTAATGCAGGAAACATAAGAGACCCAGGTTCGATTTCTTGGTTGGGAAGATCCCCTGGAGGAGGGCATGGCAACCCACTCTAGCATTCTTGCCTGGAGAATCCCATGGACAGAGAAGCCTGGCAGGCTACACTCCATAGGGTTGCAAAGAGTTGGCCATGAATGGAGCGACTTAGCACGCACTCAAGTCACAGTGCAAGTCCAGATCTGGGTCTTCAGCTTTGGGAGGGACCCCCACTCCCTTTTTTTATAATAGCAGCAAGATTACCTTTATATAGATAAGATTATTCTAAAATTCACAAGGAAAGGCAAAGGAACTATAATAGTCAAAACAATTTTTCAAAAATGGTATAGCTACTTTGAATATTTAATTATTCACTTGGCTGCTTCGAGTCTTGGTTGCAACACACAGGACCTTCCGTGCTGGCCCACAGGTTCTCCAGCTGTAGCACAAGAGCTCCAGAGTGTGTGGGTTCTGTAGTTTGTGACACATGGACTGTCTAGCTGAGGTGCATGGGCTCATTGGTTGCAGTGATCAGGCTTATTTGCCCTGAGGTGTGGGATCTTAGTTCAATGACCAGGGATCGAACCCATGTCCCCTGCATTGCAAGGCAGATTCTTAACCTCTGGACTACCAGGGAAGCCCCAGGAGGGCCCTCTTTTGCAGCAGAGAAAGTCTCCAGTTTCCTGGCTGGAAGCTCTCCTAGACCCACATCTTTCCCTTTGCAATCCTTCCACCAGGCTGGCCTTCCGGAGGGTGCCATCCAGACTGGGATACCCCGGTCAAGGACAGAGGGAAGGGGAGGGCTCTGGTGCTGTCAGGGACCTCACTGCTGGCTCCAGTCATCTCTTCCAGCCCTGCCCTTTCCTTTGAAGGGATGCAGTTGACAATGGGCCTATTAGAGCCCTAATTGAATCGTTAACACACCAGCCATTAGCAGCTGCTAATGAGGGAATCCAGGGGATTACAGCATCAATTATCAAGTTTGACTTCTGAATGTGGCTCTGCCAACAGTGGGCTCTTGTGAGAGTCTTTAGAAAAATGTGACAGAGCCGGGGAGGAGTGGCAAGTGCTCGTGGTATGGCCATGCCCCAAAGATGCTCTTACAGGGCCTGCTTTACGTGGCCGCACATCACAAGTCCCGAGGCAGCTGGTGCACTGAAGACAGGAGAGCGTCCCACAGGCCCGAATGCCACTCTCTCAGAGCTCTGCAGGCTTCTTAAAAAGCAATTGCTTCTTTGCCCCCACAGCTGTTTTTTCCATAAGTATTGTCACTCATGATGGTCTTCTTTAATGCCTTCAGTCAAAGTGCAAGTGTTAGTCATTCCGTCAAGTTCGACTTTTTGCTACCCCATGGACTATAGCCCGCCAGGCTCCCGTCCATGGAATTCTCCAGGCAAGAATACTGGAGTGGGTTGCCGTTCCCTTCTCCATGGGGTCTTCCCAACCCAGGGATTGAACCCTGGTCTCCCGAACTGCAGGCAGATTCTTTACCACCTGAGCCACCTGGGAAGACTTTCAGCCAAAATCATTCCCAATTTCCTGTCAACCCCATCCATCCTATCAGTCACTGAGCCCTTGGAATTCCAGCTTGTAAATATCTCTTGATTCCTCTTTCTTCTTCCTTTCCCTCCCTATTACTTTAGTTCAAGCAGTTATCATCACCATAGAAATGGTCATCTAGAGAAATTGTTCTCTCCATCTCCAGTTCATTTCCTCCTCCCTGTCCAAATCATTCTCTTTCTAAAAAGTAAATTTGATTGTCCCTCCTCAAAACCCTGCAGGGATCCTTTCAGCTTACAGGAGAAAGAGTAATTCCTCAGTAGAGCATCATAGGGCCTCCATGATCTTGGATCCTTACACCTCACCCTTGTATTCCCTTATTCCCTGCTTTTCAAATCTAGCTGGAGCCATAGTGCCCTGCCTGCCCTTTCCCAAAGTACTGAAATGTTGGACCATTAGCTTACTTTGCACATGCAGATATGTCTGTCTGGAGTGCCTTCCCCACTGGGGAGCTTGTACCTGTCTATTAAGTCTTCATTTAAATGAAGTTTCTCTGACTCACTCTTTCTTTCCTGGCAGTCCTGTACATATTTTTCTCATTGTACCTAATCATACTAGAATTATAATTATTTACTTGTCTTCTCTGCTGGACTATGAGATCATTAAGTGCATCAGCTTCTGTATTTCTTTCTGGAAGCGCATGTGTCTGATACATCAGAGATGTTCAGGGTGCTACACACTACAGTGTGTGCTGGACCAGTGTATTAGAACAATGATAATGCTTCTCCCAGTTCCTTTCATGGACCTATATTGACATGCATTTTATTGTTCTATGTGGGACTGTTGTTCAGAGTCTAACTGTTTTGAACCCAAAGAGAAATGTTTTGGTTGTCAGAAATACCCCTCTCTACTCCAAGAGCTCAGTGCACTTAAAATGCAATTGCTTCTTTGCCCCCACAGCTGTTTTTTCCATAAGCATTGTCATTCATCGATGGTCTTCTTTAGTGCCTTCAGCCAAAGTGAAAGTGAAAGTGAAGCCTTTGGATCCATGAATACTTAGGGAATTGAACTAAAATCTCTAAGTGTTAACTGAGCCACTTGTTCTACTGAGGCTCTAGAAGGAAGTGCTTGGGAAAAATGTCAGGCTGAAATAACCTATATGGGAAAAGAATCTGAAAAAGAATGGATATATGTATATGTATAACTGAGTTATTTTGCTCTACACCTGAAACAAACACAGCACTGTAAACCAAATATATGATAAAATAATATTGAAATTGAAAGAAATTTAAAAAGCCCATGGGGGGAATAAACCAGAAGTTGAGGATTAGCAGATACACATTAATATATATAAAATAGATAACTGAGCACCTACTGTATAACATGGAACTATATTCAATATTTTGTAATAACCAAGAATGGAAAAAAATCTAAAAAAAAATACATATATATGTATGTATATAAATATCTATGTTTATGTATAACTGAATCATTTTGCTCTACACCTGAAATTAACACAATATTGTAAATCAATTTTTGTTTCAATAAAACAAACAAAAACCCCCCAAACTGTCGCAACAGCCTCAGATGGTGTGTAGCCCTGTGTCCAACCTACATATGAGAAAACCAAATTCCATGGAAAGAAGCAAGAGGCAGAGCCAGGCTCACACCAGAGTACCTGCGGCCAGGGCTCCAGGCTCCCCCCCGCAGTGGCTCCTGCCTGGTAGCCGTATGTGGTTAATATCAATCAACCTCTCCATCTGGGAGGGACGCTCTTTCTGCTTCCTCCCATCCCCTCCATCTGTTAACGCTTTGCAATCCCATGGGTTGTCCACACATCAAAGCCTGTGAAATTGGACAAAATGAGATAACAAGGCAGAGGCTAAACTCCTGCCCAAAGCTGTAGCCTTGGTGCAGCCCAGAATACTCTCTGGGAACTTTCTATTTTTTAAATTTTATTTTTCTCCTTAGATATCTATTTCACACATGTTAGTGCATATTTGTCAATCCCAATCTCCCAATTCACCCCACCACCCCTTCCCCCTCTTGGTGGGACTTTTTAAATTGCTCCAAGATGAGGGATGCAGTCCCAAAATGAGGACGTTTAAGCTCTATGAAAGAATTGTTCAGCATGGTCTTCCTGTTATCCAGAAAGATGCCTTGCACACAGTAGGCACTTAATAAATATTTATGGAAAACTGCAAATGGTAGAAACAGAGCATTTCAGCTGAGTTTAAAAGGCCATGCCCATTCTTCTTCTGCTCTTGACCTACACAGGAATACTTACGAGATACTGAGCCGCTTTGCATACCCTCAGCCCCATTCTTCATCTGTCTCCTCCATCAGCATGGAGTGGAAATCCATAACACAGCTTGCATGACCTGCAGAGTCGGAGGCCACAGGCTGCCCACTTCCTGGAGAGCCTCTTCACCCCTAGTTCACTGAAAAGCAAAATTTCAAAACAGGCTTGGGACTGAGTAGGGTGAGCAGAGAGAGGCACTGGGATGCAAAATTCAAGGAGGCACTAGCGCTCCGTCCAGCCACGTGGCCTCACTCACCTTATTATACAGGTCTTGCTCTAAAGACACTCATTCTGTCAGCTTTATAAATGAGGGTCTATGTGTGAGTGTGTGAAGTCGTTTCAGTCTTGTTGGACTCATTGCAACCCTGTGGACTGTAGCCCACCAGGCTTCTCTGGCCACGGGATTCTCCAGGCAAGAATACTGGAGTGGGTTGCCATGCCCTCCTCCAGAGGATCTTTCTGACCCAGGGATTGAATCCATATCTCTTATGTCTCCTGAATTAGTAGGCAGGTTTTCTTAGCAACATCTGGGAAGCCCAAATGGGGGTCTAACTGCCTGTTACAAAATATACATATACATATATATATAAACTTTCTCCTAAAATGTTTTATATTAAATCATATATGTTTGACCACATCCTGGGTAGCTTTTATTTTTTAGAGGATAATTGTTTTACAATGTTCTGTTAGTTTCTGCTCTACAATGCACCCTGGGTGAGCTTATTTAGTTTTTGAAATGGAAGAAACAAAGTCCATATAGTAGTATTTAAATCATGCCATGTGGATCCCAATCTTTCTTTTAAGTGAAATTTTGACTGAGATTGTCATAGATTTACATGCAGCTTCCAGGTGGCGCTAGTGGTAAAGAACCTGCCTGCCAAAAGAGGAGACATAAAAAATTTGGGTCAGGAAGATCCCCCGGAGAAGGAAATGGCAACCCACTCCAGTATTCTTGCCTGGAAAATTCCATGGACAGAGAAGCCTTAGTGTGGTACAGTCCATGGGGCCACAAAGAGTCAGACATGACCAAAGCAACTTAGCATGCATGCATGCAACTAAACGTTTAGTCAGTCTACTGGCTAGCGTTCAGGATTGAAAAAAATTGAAATGGATTTATGAAAAAATACAGAGAAACTATGTCCTTTATCCAGTTTTCCCAAACAGTAACATCTTGTAAAACTATAGTACAATATCACAACTGAAATACTGACATTGGTACAATCCACAGGTTTTGTTCAGATATTTTTCATTTTACTTGTCCTCATTTTAGTGTGCTATTTAGTTCCATTTGATTGTGTGTGTAGGTTATTTATCCACCTCCATGGTAGGATGGTGAGCAGATTCATCAACACAAGGATGCCTCTGCCTTCCTTCTGTACCCACACCTTCCACTCTACCCACACCCCCCTCCATATACAGTTCCACGACTTTCCATGGTCTTTCATAATCTGAAAGCTACAAGTATTCCATTCTATGACTTTACTATATTTACCCAATCATTGAGAGTTGAACATTTTTTAGATGTATCTCTTTGCTGTTGTTTGTTTGTTTCACTCTTCTGGGAACCAATTCACTTAACCTTTTTGCACATCCAGATTTATTTTCCTAGGATAAGATTGAGAAATCTATCCTTCATTTTCTAAATTCTTAATTTGATCACTCAGAGCTGACTTCACGTTCCTTCTGCTCCGAAGGAAAGAGGGCTCTTCAAAACATTAAGTTCTTGAACAGTGGACAGAGCCTGGCCAGGACTAGGATCCTCAAAAGCATGTGCTTAATTTCCCTAAGGCAATTTCAAAAGAGAAACAGTAATAACATTTGGGAGAAATGAGAATATTATTAAAATAGGTGCAGGTCATCCGTTTGAAGACAGCAATTATCTGGAGGTGCAAGTTTGGGTTTTCAGACACCTTGCCTAGGAGCCTCTTCTCATATGATGGGGCAAAGGTAGAGAGAAGGTCAAGGGAGTGGACAAAACCGGATATTAGCCAAAGATGCTAAAGAGGGAGGAGGCTGGTCTGCAAACCCTGAGACACACAGCCCCCCTTGAGGGATGAAAAATGCCCCTGGATGGGAAAAGGTTGCCTGCACAGGACACAGCCTAGTGGAGGGAAAGATAGACGGGTAGATAGTCTGAAAATGCAACCAGGTCAGGTGTGGCCAGAGTCTGGATCAGGGACACAGGACAGGAATGAAAGCATCCGCAGCAGTTCCCAACATTTTTGGCACCAGGTACTGGTTTTAGAAGACAATTTTTCCATGGATGTCTGGGAGGGGAATGGTTTGGGGGATGATTCAAGCATATTACATTTATTGCGCACTTTACTTCTAATCTAATGCCACTGCTGATCTGACCAGGGGTACCCATCCATGGCCCGGAGGTTGGGGATGCCTGATTTAGAGGATATTGTTGAAAGAATGAGAGCAGGAAAAACTATTCAGAATGAGAAAACTTGACCCACCCAGAGGAGGGAGGGGAGTATTCATTGGCAGGAAAGAGACAAAAGGAGATGAATCTTGCTCTCTTCTGAGGCTTGGGTGGCCAGAGCCTGTGGGTCTCAGACAAACTTCCTGCTAGGCAACAAGGTCTATGGAGAGAAGCTGAGACTCCCTGTGGAGGCTCCACCCCTCTGGACCAATGGGCGGAGTCACTGGGCACAGAGACTTCCTTCCTTTGCTTGCATGGGCAGTGCTGTCCTGAGACCTGGGCAGCTAGCCCCTGTCCTTGGTTCTGTAGTCTCCAGGGTCCCAAGTTAGCCCTCCTCTTGTTCTGTCTCTTTCACCCATCTCCACTCCCTGAGGGATTAGCCAGGCTAAAGGGTGTACATGGCCAGAGGCCACCTCCGCTACCATACCCTAGACCACCATGTGTTGTCATGCTTTACACCTGAATCCCAGAATTCCCTGAACAGATGGTCTCAGACCCATGCTAAGACTTCTGTAAGCCTCTTTCCAGGCTCTGTGCTGTGTGGGTGACCCATGCTTACAGATATGCCCCTGTGCCCATGGCCTTGCATGGTGGGTATTGGTGTTGAACTTGGGGTAGGAGAAAGAAGGGGTGCAGGTGAGTCCTTGGAGCAACTTGAACTAAACTGCACCCCACCTTTTCCTGATGCCTGGAAATGCTTCTGATCTTATTTTGGTTTTCTGTTTGAAATGGATTGCTTCATTTGTCAGTTTGTCAGGTTCTCAAGTAATTACCCTTCCAGAATTCCAGTGGCCTCCCTCACCCTACAGTTTTTACCGCTGGCCATTCTGACATCCCAATGTGTTGGGCAAAACATTCCACCTTTCCCACCTCTGTGTCCTGGCAAATGAAGCAAAGCATAAATGCAGAGGGCTAGGGGAAGCCTTAAAGGGAGGAAGAGGTCTCACTAGGGCAGTGTTCCATCTTATGTCATCATGATACTCACAGAAGGCGCTTGTTAAGAATCCTAATTTCTAGGCGCTATGCCTGGCGAGTCTAATTCTTTTGGGTTTGGGGGAGACTCAGGAACGGTGGTTGAAAGCTGGAGTCCCCTGGGGAGCTTTAAAAAGTTCTAAGGCTTGGGTCCCAACTCTAGAAATTCTGGCTCAATTGGTCATCTGGCTTAGGCATCAGGGCATTTTCTTTTTTTTTTTTCTCAAGTGCCCTGAGTGGTTCGTAGGTACAGAGAAGCACTGCTCAAGCCTCAGATGACTCTTCTGACCAGGGAGGGGTGGAAATTCTGCAGGTGGTCCTATAAAATACCATAGGGAAGAAAAGCATTACAGGACAGATTTTCTACACCTAGGAGGTCTTGTTTTGTTTTTTTCTGTTTGTTTTCAGAAGCAGCTGGAGAGCTCTTTTGTCCTCTGCCTCTTTCTCTCCAAGTTGTTTCCTTAATGCATTAAGAGAATTGTTCCAGGGACTGAGAACTGTAGGGGTGACCCACCCCAGTCTCCCCATCACTCCAGTAAAACCCTCCCTTTCTAGTACATTAGTGGTGACTCATTTCCCCCGAGAAGTAGATGGGGTAGGTTACCCGGAGTCCTAACCTGGTAAATTCCAGGTTTTTGTTGTTGTTTAGTTGCTAAGTCATGTCTGACTCTTTGTGACCTATGGACTGTAGCCCACCAGGCTTCTCTGTCCATGGGATTTCCCAGGCAAGAATATGGGAGTGGGTTGCCATTTCCTTCTTCAAAATTTCAGGTAATTTTTTCCCCCCTAGGGTGCATGATTCCTTTTATTTTTTTCCTATTATTTCTTTATTTTTTGACCATGCCCAACAGCATATGGGATCTTAGTTCCCTGACCAGGAATTGAACTGAGACCCCTGCCCTGAAGCGTGGAGTCTTAATCACTGGGCCACCAGGGGAGTCTCATCTCTTTCCTATTATTTGATGAACTTGGTCCCATCCTAGCCCATCCTTAGGGACTCACATTCCCAACATGTGACCTGGTTAAGCAAGGATATTGCTGAGGACTGGGACTCCAGGCCTTGCAGGAGGGGACTGAGATTAGCACTGACTCAAGACAGGACGGATGGCAGAAATATCTGAAAGGTGATGGCAAATGCTGGATTTTAGGCTTTTTATGAGATTTCACTTGCCCTGTTCTCACCATCATTACACCGAGTGAATCAGAGGCCAGTCAGTGGTTAGCCACAGGACCTTCAAGGAAAACTCAACACCCATGCATTACTAACTTCTTTTTCCCCTAGTGTGGGCTTCACTGTTGTTCACGGGGAGTCCACATATGAGGCTGAAGTCTAACATACAACTTGGAGGGAAGGGCACACCTGTGTCGAAAAAGGTACTCAGCCTAAAAGAGAAGAAAAGAAGAAGGAAATGACAGTGTCATCACCAAATGTCTGCCACCATCCCTAATTAGCCAGAGGGGCAACGTATTCTCTAAACTACAACCTGTGAGTTTGATGCCAAAACATAGCCAAAATTCCAACCTTGCTACCAAAGGGTCGCTTTGTAGCACCTGGAAAAAGATTCTAAGATTTCATGGATCCAATCTGGGTCTACGGAGAGCACACCAGAGCAGGACATCTTTCTCTGACAAGGTCATGCTAGACTGGTCAGTGAGGAGCACGTGGATTTCAGTCAGCTGAGTGACAAGGACTCCCATGGTCTTATTTCATGAACCAGAAAGAAACACGTGGTTGGATACATGCATATATGACCTGTTGGTAACTAGCTGAACATCTGGGCACTGAAGGTGTGATTTAATGAATGTGGAGAAAAATCATCTGTAGGTGCCTGGTTTGGAAGCCCTCTTTTTGTTCTGTTACATTCAAGTTTATTAACTATGACTTAAGGTGACACAGTGGTAAAGAATTCGTCTGCCAATGTAGGAGATATGAGTTCGATCCCTGGGCTGGGAAGATTCACTAGAGTAGGAAATGGCAACCCATTCCAGTATTCGTGCCTGGGAAATCCCATGGGCAAAGGAGCCTGGGGGACTACAGTCCATGATGTGGCAAAGAGTTGGATACAACTGAGCACACACGCCATGCCATGCCACAAAGAGTAATATATATTCTCAGAAGATGGGGAACTCTCTCTCATACACATATACATACAGAAAGATAATTGATAGATAGATGATAGATGGGAAGATTTTTGAAAGTCCAGGTTCAAGAGGGAAATTGGGCAAGATGATATTTACCAGATGTCCCTAATAGCGTGATTGCAAGAAAGAGCATAACTTAGCAGCGTCTCATGTGGAAAGGTGTAGCAGTGTGTCCACAGAATCTGCAGTTGCTTTGTGAATTCTCCTGTAAGGTTGCTTGGGTCCTGGACTATAATAATAGAAGCAGAGAGTCCACAACTCAGGAGATGATCTTCCATTCTGTACTGTCCTGGTCCAATACCATTAGGAATTTTGCCTTCCATTCCGGACATCATGCTAAGAAGCTGGGACCATTTGAAATGGCAGAGAGAAGCTAACTCTTAATAAAATGACCTGAAACACTCTGAATCAAGGAAGAGAAGAAAAACATAGAGGGGCCATTTCAGGAGTCACATGGAGAGGGCATTGTTGTATGAAGTTGTCTGAGATTTCTCCGATTTCCTCAAAGGTGCAAAGGAGCATGTGTGTGAGAAAGCTCTGGCGGACTGGCTTAGGGCTCAATGTAAAGTTCTTCAGAGATATAGAATGCTGGGCTTGAACTAATCCTACACAGGGACAGATAAGTCAATGGGTCTGCCTCGCATGTGGAAGGGGAAACTCTATACTCAGTTTGGTTTCAGAAAAACTCCAGAAAAGCCTTTAAAGGCCAGAAGCTTCTTTCTTGGCCATCCTAAAACTTGCCCATTTGTGAGCAGTCCCTGTAACTGAAGGTTTTGATTCCTGTCCATACAAACACATCTGGAGGTTCTATCAGAGAGTTCCTGGGACAGCAAGGAGATCAAGCTGGTCCATCCTAAAGGAAATCAACGTTGAATATTCATTGGAAAGACTGATGCTGAAGCTGAAGCTCCAATACTTTGGCCACCTGATGCGAAGAACTGACTCATTGGAAAAGACTCTGATGCTGCGAAAGATTGAGACCAGGAGGAGAAGGGGTGACAGAGGATGAGATGGTTGGGTGGCATCACTGATTCAATGGACATGAGTTTGAGCAAACTCTGGGAGATAGTGAAGGACAGGGAGGACTGAAGTGCTGCAGTCCATGGGGTCTCAAAGTTGGACATGACTTAGTGACTGAACAACAACATATATAAATGTGAAAGAAGGAGAGAAGGGGGACTTCCCTGGCAGTCCAGTGGTTAAGACTCCGTGCCCCCAATGCAGGGGGCTTGGGTTCGATCCCTGGTCAAGGAACTAGTTCCCATATTCTGCAGCTAAGACCTGGTGCAGCCAAGTAAAAATAAACATGTTTTTTAAAAGGAGAGAAGTGAGAAACTTTAAGGCAAGGAGAGTAAAGAGAGAGTGTGAAGATAGGAGGATGGAGGTAAACTGGGGAGGGTTTTAAGCATAGGAAACCTGGCTTCATTTCCATTTGCCTGGTCTGTATCCCCACTGCTGATGAACTCAGATGATCCCATGTCTATTGACTCAGGGCTCCGTTCGGCCTGTCTCCCAGCCCAGGTCCTGGTGTCAGTATCTCTAGGCACAGGTGAGAGCTTCTGCTGCTGACTCAGGCCTGGGAGCAGACCATGTGCAGACACCCCTGGCTCCTGCCCAAGAATCGATCCCCAGTCAGCAAAGCCGGACATGAAAACCCCACGCCAGGGAGAGCAGAGGGAGCAGGTGCCTGGCCCCTTGCACCACCCGTCCTGGCAGGCTGGGAGCCTGGCTGGCATCACGCCCGGCTCATTTCCAAGAGCATGCTAGCTAGATATTTACTGGGAGGAAGGCTTGGCAAGAGGAGACAGCTGGGCAGAAATGGTGGCACAGGCTCATTCACCCACTGGGCTGCAGCAGCCCAGGTTCATTGCCCCTGATTGAGTTTGGTTTATGTGCTCGGGCCGCCCCTCTCCCGAATGGCCAGGGAAAGGGGTGAGGTGGTCCTTCCATCACAGAGGCAGCACGGAACCCTTATTGCATTTCCCTAACTCTGGAGCCTGGGAAATCTGATTTATTTTAGAGTGAATCCATCACCCTCTGGCATCCTTTCAAGAGAGGCCTTGAGCATAATTGCAGGATCTGGAGAAAATGGGGGAAGTCAAGTTCAATTTATTCCATTAACATTTAAAAAAACATTTAATTACGATAAAAACCAAAGAGCATTTAATGTGAATGGGGCTGTGGCTTTATCTTCTCCGTGTGTTTTTCCCACCCATCACTCTCCCTGCTGTTGCTGGCCTGTTGGAATTTTGGGCCCTGGTTTTGAGGGGTCCCACGAACCTCAGCCCCACTATCAGCTTTGGCTGGCTACAGTGGGAACCACTGGGGAAGCAGGTGATCTGTCCTCTCACTGCCTTTTTTGCAGATGTAGATCCATCCATTCCTTTCTGGATGGTCCTTGTGTAGTCTTTCCCTCTGCCACACTCTACTTTGCAAATCTTCTCCCATCCCCTTTTCTCATCCAGGGCCAGAGGAGTAGGACAGGTGGGATGTGATTTTATTTACGTCTTTTTCTTTTCTTTTTTAAATTGAAGTACATTTGATGTGCAATATTATGTAAGTTACAGTTGTACAATATAGTGATTTACAATTTTTATGGATTATATTCCATTTACAGTTATACGATATTGGCTATCTTCCGCATGTGGTACAATATACCCTTGTAGCTTATTTTATATCTAATAGTTTGTACATCTTAACCTCCTACCCTGGACCCTCTCCCACTGGCAACCACTAGTTGGTTCTCTATATTTGTGAATATGCTTCTCTTTTGTTATCTTCACCAGTTTGTTGTATTTTTTAGGTTCTGCAAATGATATCATTTAATATTTGTCTTTCTCAGTTTGACTTAGTTTACTTAGCATAATGCCCTCCAAGTCTATCCTTGTTGTTGCAAATGAGGAAATTTCATTCTTTTTTACGGCTGAGTAGTATTCCATTGTGTGTGTGTGTGTCTGTGTGTGTGTGTGTATAGATACACACACCACGGTTCCTCAAGGAGTGTGAATTTAGAGATAACTACTATATTTCATTTCTTTCAAGGCCACCAAGGTAGATGAGAAAGACTAGCCTTTGTCAAATTTATTTATACTTATGATGAAGTATTGCTTTTACTTTTAATTCCATATGGGATTGTGGTAGGCTGTGTGTGCGGTCACTTCATGTCTCCATGCTTCAGTTTCTCTATGTGTAAAATGGGTCTTACTATTCCTGCCCTCCCACCTCACAGAATGCCCAAGGAGGTTCACAGATCACAGGCATGAAGGTGCATTGACACAAGAGAAGGTTGTATAATACAAACGCGATGCACTGATGAATTGTAGCCACCCTGACAAGACAGCCAGATCTACGGCTGCACCAGGACAAAGCTCATATGTGACAGGCATATGGATGGCAGACTCAGCTTTGGACTTTCAAAGACCAGAGTTGCCATCTGCTATCAAGAATCTTCCTTCAGAAACCACCAAGAGTGCTAACCACTCGTGCTCCCCGTGCCCGGCCCCCTTGGGCTTGGCCTCCCAGCCCCCGCTTGAGGCTGGCGTGTCGTTCCCAGCAACCGAGAAGCTGTTTCATTTCTCTCCAGGAAAACAGCCCTGCACAAAAGCTCCACAGCTCCAGAGGGGACTCTGGGCATTGCACAAAAGAAGCGTCTGTACCCTCACGCTGAAAACATAATTAAAACACTTCCGCCTCCCTTATCTGAGACAGGGAAGAAAAATGAGTGGGATGATGAGTGAAAGAAAAAAAGCCCTTATCTCTCCTTTTGTAAATAAATTTTCTTTTGGCTTCAAGGAAAGGGTCACCGCCAAATTGTGTTCATAGCAAGAGGAGGCCTGAGAGTGCCAGGAGGGATGCGGTGTGTGCCTGGGACAGTTCTCAGCGCCTTGGAGGGCATGGCTGTAGGTGAGGCAGCCGCGGCCATCCTGCAGTGGCCACGTGGTGCCACAGATGAGGCCTTGCAGCCTCCCGTCCTGGACACATTTCCTGCCGTGGTGCCATCCCACCAGCTGCCTGGCCATACCTAGCCCAGGGAGAGGGGGACTCAGCTCGCCTCCCCTGAGTCTCCCTTCTGTGTCCTGCCTGCCTGCAGGTTGTTCCCTGCCCCCTGCCACCCTACCTCATTCTTTCTGAAGCGTTGGGAATTCAACCCTAGCCCAGGCACTTTGAACACTGAATTATTCTCCAGTCATCCCACACACAGCCGTCAGATCAGGATTAAGTGCAAAAGGAGAACAACACCCCCAAACAACCAAAACAAAGGAAAAAAAAAAAACACAGAAGAGGCTGTAGAAACATCTTCCTTCCCTCCCTGCGATGAACCAAGAGCCCCTCCGGAGATTTCCTCTCACTTCCCAGAAGATGCTGGTTCCAACACCGCGTTGCCTGACCTGGCAGATCCCCACGGAGAAAACCTGCTGAACACCCAGGTTTCTTTGGTCAGACCACTTTCTCAGCAGAGCAGGGGCTACGTTGGTGCCATGACATGGGGTGGCCGACCCATGTGGGGTTCAAGGAAATCAACCTCACAAAGGATTTTCTGACAACTTAATGAAAACGTTCAGTCGCAGAATCAATAACAGAAGCAAAATAAAAAATTCAGAGGTGCGGACACAGGAGAAAGAAATGCCTGGGAGAAGACTGTAGAGTGTAGGAGTTGATAAGGTCGTGAGCTGGGGAGAGAGCTGTCCTGAGGGGTAGGAAGTCTGAGCACCCAGACGGTGGCTGGAGCAGGTGGAGAACCAGATCCACACACCCTCCACGTGGCCCTGGGACCCAGGGATCCCCGAGGAGCTGTAAACAAGTTTTTGCATTGGTCCACCCAGAGGTTTGGCTGGAGGCCCGAGGAATCCCATGGAAAAGCAGGATTAGTAGCCTGGAAGGAGGAGCCGGAGGGCTTAAGGCTGGAGTCAGTCAGGAGATGTAGAAACTTGCAGCGGTTATTATGATAGGAAAACCATTCTGGCTGGAAATCAGAGAGAATGGGAAATGGGTCAGGAAGCTAAAGAACACGTTTCAGCACATTTAGACTTTCGGCAGAGTACCAGGAAGCCGCTTGCTTCCTACGGGTTCTTATTTTAATGAAGCCAGTAGATCAAGACCTTTCCTGGGGGGTGCTCAGCGTGAGCCGCGGACCTCGGAGAGGTGCCTGCTCATTTACCGAGTTCTGTCGATTCTATTGCCTTGACGCCCCTCTGGCTCCCACTGCTTTTCTACCTTAGTTCAGACTCTCATCTTTTTTTCTCCTGCATTATTAAAACAGCCCCCTAAATGGTCTCCCCACCTGTGCTCTCATCACCTTCCAATCCTCCCCTCCCCGCTTCCAGACTGATGTTTAGACATCCCAGATCCAATTGCCTCATTCAGGGGCTTAAAACCCTTCCAGGCTCCCTGCTTCCCCCTGAGTGTGTTCTCAGCCTTCCTTGATCATAGACACCCCTGAGGTGGTTGCAAGAATGCAGATTCCTAGACCCCCCTGAGAATCTAATTTAGCAAGTTGGGGATGAAGCTTCAGAATCTGTAGCACCAGTTAACATCCTAATTGATTCTTCTGCCCAGGAACGTGTAGGAGACACTGTCTAGAGCTATTGCTGAAGTCTCACTTGTGTGAAAGGTCCATGCTGGGCGGCTCTGCCCCCTCCACTCTCCCCGTCTGTGCACCCTGACGGCTCAGCTGCATCTCTGGGCATCACTCGTTGGAGCCCAGTCAGATTGGGCTCTGAAATGGGGATCAAAAACCAAAGATGGGTTGAGACTACCAACCCCCAGGCAGTTCAAATTCATCTGCAAGCAGTCCACTCAACTCTGGGCTGAGAGAAAGCGGGTACACCTGCTGTGGATAGATAGATTTTCTTTCTTTCTTACAAAAATAAGAAAACTACAGGTAGACAGGGAAAAGCAACTCAAAAACCATATTATATGAACAACTTGTGGTGGCCACTGCTTCCTGCTGTTCTGAGAGAAACAGCTTAGTAAGTAAACTGAGGCAAGACAGACATGACAAGTGACCGTACTATATGAGCTTGACTGTGATTCTCCAAATTGCTTGCGGCTGAAATTGCCAAGCTCCAGATGGTAGAATCGTGACGCCGGCAGTTTGCCTGGATGTCCTCAAACCTCTCCCTTTGGCTTCTCCTCTTGCCTCAATTGTGCTTCCCAGGTGGCTCAGTGGTAAAGAATCTGCTTGCTGATGCAGGAGACGTGGGTTTGATCCCTGGATTGGGAGATCTCCTGAAGGAGGAAATGGCAGCTCATTCCAGTATTCTTGCCTGGAGAATCCCATGAACAGAGGAGCCTGGTGGGCTACAGTCCATGGGGTCACAAAGAGTTGGAAATGACTGAACGATTAACGTTTTCACTTTCACAAAATATTACTACTCCTATTCCTCCTCCAGTATGAACATCTAAGAATAAGAATTCGAATTCCTGTGAGATTTTTTTTTTTCATCTCTTGTGCAAGTAGTATTCTCAGGCATCAACCCAACTTTCCAGTTGGGATCTTCCCTTGTGACCCGGTGGCACACCAGGATGGAGGGCTTTTTACTGTCCTGGATCATAACAAGCTTTGATGTGGATAGAACGCATCTTACTCCATGCTTAGTTTCCTAGGGCTGACATAACAAGGAACCACAAACTGAGTGGGTTGGAAAAACAGAAATGTTTCCTCTCACAGTTCTGGAGGCTGGAAATCTGAAATCAAGATGTAGCAGAGCCATGCGATCTCTGAAGTTTCTGGGGAGCCTTCTTTCTTGCCTCTCCCTAGTTCTGTGCTTACCAGCAACCCTGGGCATGACCTGACTGGTAGACACATCACTCCGAACTCCGCCTCTTTTTTTCACAGGATATTCTCCTGCTTGTTTGTGTCTCTATTTTCTCCTCTGGTAAGGGCATGAGTCATTGAATCAGGGTCTACTATAAATGCAGTACGGACGCTTCTGCAGTGGCTTAGTGGAAAAGAATCTGCCTGCAGTGCAGGAGACCCAGGTTCGATCCGTGGGGCAGGAAAATCCCCTGGAGGAGGGTATGGCAACCCACTCCGGTATTCTTGCCTGGAGAATCCCATGGACAGGGGAGCCTGGTGGGCTACAGTCCATGGGGTCACACAGAGTCAGACAGGACTGAAGCGACTTAGCACACGCACACAGTGCAGTATGGTGTCCTCTTAACTAATTACATCTGCAAAGACCCTATTTCTAAATAAGTTCATATTCTAAGGTTCTGGTTGGACTTGAATTTGGGGGAGGGGAAACTCTTCATCCTAATACACTCCCCTTGGCGTTTCTGTCCTCACTTTCAAGCTCCTTGCATACAGCAAAGACATCTAAACACACATCCATCCCTTCCTATTTTCCCATCATACTTCTCTTTGCTAATGGCTTTAGGTTGTTTCCAAAGGAAGCAAAATATTCTTATTCTGTTCTTCCCAGAGCAGGGGCTGAAAACCCTTGGCCAAAGAAGCCTGGGGCAGAGAGTGGTCAGTGCTTCGGAAAGCTGTTTCCTCACAAACCTGCATGCAGAAAATGATTGTGTTTCTTAGCTCATCTTGCATTTAGGTGTGACCTCTAGACTAGGTTCTAATCTATAGTCTGAGCAGAATCAAGTGCTCTACTTCCGGGTCTGGCCCTGAATCACCTCCCATGCAGGATCCTTCACGCTCTTTCTTTCTCTGTTGTGTGCGTGTGTGCTAAGTCGCTTCAGGAGTGTCCAACTCTTTGCAACCCCATGGACTGTAGCCCGCCAGGCTCCTCTGTCCAAGGGGATTCTCCAGGCAAGAACACTGGAGTGGGTTGCCATGCCCTCCTCCAGGGGATCCTCCCAACTCGGGGACTGAACCTGTGTCTCTTATGTCTTCTGCACTGGAAGGTTTCTTTACCAGTAGTGCCCCCTGGGAAGCCCTTCTCTGCTGGCTTGAGGCCACTGGGCAGTAAAGCCTTGAAAGCTGAATGCTAAAAATTGCAGAGGCAGAAGATAAAGGGAACTGGATCTCTGTGTAATTTCCTGAAAAAGAGCTGACTGTAGGTCAGGAACACCATTTTGGATTTTATATGGGTAAGAAACACACTTTGCTTGTATTAAATACGGGGGCTTGTTTGCTATAGGCGTTAGCCTACTCTAACCAGGAGGCTAAGACCAAGCTTATATGGCCACATTTTTATTAATGTCAAAGACATAGGCTTTTTAAAATATATTCTTTTAAAATGTTTTTAATTGATTAATTTATTTTTGGCTGCACTGGGTCTTGGAGGCAACCACGGGCTTCCTCTAGTTGCAGTGAGCGGGGGCTACTCTTCATAGCGGTGCATGAGCTTCTCATTGAGGTGGCTTCCCTTGCGGAGATCAGACTCTAGGAGCTGGGGCTCAGTAGCTGTGAGGCAAGAGCTTAATTGTCCTACAGCATGTGGGATCTTCTTGGACGAGGGATAGAACCCATGTACCCTGCACTGACAGGTGGATTCCTAACCACTGGGCCACCAGGGAAATCCTTTAAAGTCTTTATTGAAATTGCTATAATATTGTTTCAGTTTTATGTTTTTTTTTTTTTTTCTCACAAGGCATGTGAGAGCTTAGCTCCCTAACCAGGGATCAAACCCATACTGTCTGCGTTGGAAGGCGAAGTCTTAAACATTGGGCCACCAGGGAAGTCCTTGTAGTCTCCTTTTTTAAGGGCCTTAATCGCTTCTCAAAGGGCCCCTCTCCTAATACCATCACAGTGAACATTAGGTTTCAAGATATGAATTTGGGGGAGGACACAAATACTTAGTCTACAGCATTGCATATTTGATTTTGTGATGTTTATCTAACTATTTCAATTGAATTTCATGTTAAGTCCTCTTGGGATTTCCTCCTGGTGTCACTGTGTCCTTCAGTTTTCTCTGAAGATGACTGTTCCATTTCAGTATGAAACCTCCTCCAGGCAGGCCTGGGCACCTTCATCTAGCTCTGCTTTCTCACCAGATCCAAGATGGATCCATTCTCAGGGATCCACACACCTGCTACAGAGCTGTCATCGAGTGGAGGTATCAGAATCCATCCATCTCCTAGGGAAAGACTCGCACAGGGACTGGATGGGACCATTAGAGTCAACATTGGCGTAATGTGGGGGCAACATGGCTTCATCCTCTTCCTACCCTCCTTCATGGTTCCTAAAATAATTGCGACCTCTGACTGCCCAGCCCTCCAAAGATCTGCTCACTTCCGATCCTGGCTGAGTATTTCTAGATTTGTTATGTGTTCAGTTCAGTCCTCAGTCATGTCTGACACTGTGACCCCATGGACTGCAGCACGCCAGGCTTCCCTGTCCATCACCAACTCCCACAACCTACTCAAACTCATCTCCATGATATTAGTGATGCCATCCAACCATCTCATCCACTGTCCTACCTCTCTCCTCTTGCCTTCAATTTTTCCCAGCATCAGGGTCTTTTCCAGTGAGTTAGTTTTTCACATCAGGTGGCCAAAGTATTGGAGTTTCAGCTTCAGCATCAGCCCTTCCAATGAATATTGAGGACTGATTTCTTTTATGATTGACTGTTTGGATCTCCTTGAAGTCCAAGGGACTCTCAAGAGTCTTTTCCAACACCATAGTTCAGAAACACCAATTCTTCGGAGCTCAGCTTTCTTTATAGTTCAACTCTCACATCCATACATGACTACTGGAAAGACCATAGCTTTGACTAGACAGACCTTTGTTGGTAAAGTAATGTCTCTGCTTTTTAATATGCTGTCTAGGTTGGTCATAGCTTTTCTTCCAAGGAGCAAGCGTCTTTTTATTTCATGGCTGCAATCACCATCTACAGTGATTTTGGAGCCCAGGAAAATAAAGTCTCTTACTGTTTCCATTGTTTCCCTATCTATTTGCCATGAAGTGATGGGACCAGATGCCATGATCTTGGTTTTCTGAATGTTGAGTTTTAAGCCAACTTTTTCACTCTCCTATTTCACTTTCATCAAGAGGCTCTTCAGTTCTTCTTCACTTTCTGCCGGAAGGGTGGTGTCATCTACGTATCTGAGGTTATTGATATTTCTCCCAGAAATATTGATTTCAGCTTGTGCTTCATCCAGCCTGGCATTTCACATAATGTACTCTACATACAAGTTAAATAAGCAGAGTGACAGTATATAGCCTTGATATACTCCTTTCCTGGTTTGGAACCAGTCTGTTGTTCCATGTCCAGTTCTAACTGTTGCCTCTTGACCTGCATACAGATTTCTCAGGAGGCAGATAAGGTGGTCTGGTATTCTCTTCTCTTCCAGAATTTTCCACAGTTTGTTGTGATCCACACAGTCAAAGGCTTTGGTGGAGTCAATAAAGCAAAAGTAGATGTTTTTCTGGAACTCTCTTGCTTTTTGGATGACCCAGCAGATGTTGATAATTTGATCTCTGGTTCCTCTGCCTTTTCTAAATCCAGCTTGAACATCTGGAAGTTCATGGTTCACGTACTGTTGAAGCCTGACTTGGAGAATTTTGAGCATTACTTTGCTAGCATGTGCGATGAGTGCAATTATTCGGTAGTTTGAACATTTTTTGGCATTGCTTTTGTTTGTGATTGGAATGAAAACTGACCTTTTCCAGTCCTGTGGCCACTACTGAGCTTTCTAAATTTGCTGGCATATTGAGTGCAGCACTTTCACAGCACCATCTTTTTGGATTTGAAATAGCTCAACTGGAATTCCATCACCTCCACTAGCTTTGTTCACAGTGATGCTACCTTAGGCGCACTTGACTTCACATTCCAGAATGTCTGGCTCTAGGTGAGTGATCACACCATTGTGTGGCTATCTCGGTCATGAAGATCTTTTTTGTATAGTTCTTCCATGTATTCTTGCCACCTCTTCTTAATATCGTCTGCTTCTGTTAGGTCCATACCATTTCTGACCTTTATTGTACTCATTTTTGCATGAAATGTTCCCTTGGTATCTCGAATTTTCCTGAAGAGATCTCTAGTCTTTCCCATGCTATTGTTTTTCTCTATTTCTTTGCATGGATCACTGAGAAAGGCTTTCTTATCTCTCCTTGCTATTCTCTGGAACTCTGCATTCAATTGGGTATATCTTTCCTTTTCTCCTTTGCCTTTAGCTTCTCTTCTTTTCTTAGCTATATGTAAGGCTTTGTCAGACAACCATTTTGCCTTTTTGCATTTCTTTTTCTTGGGGATGGTCTTGATCACTGCCTCCTATACAATGTTAGGAACCTCCATCCATAGTTCTTCAGGCACTCTGTCAGATCTAATCCTTTTAATCTATTTGTCACTTTCACTGTATAATCGTAAGAGATTTGATTTAGGTCATACCTGAGTGGTCTAGTGGCTCTCCCTAGTTTCTTCAATTTAAGTCTGAATTTGGCAATAAGGAGTTCCTGATCTGAGCCATAGTCAGCTCCCGATCCTGTTTTTGCTGACTGTATAGATCTTCTCTATCTTTGGCTGCAAAGAATATAATCAGTCTGATTTTAGTATTGACCATCTGGTGATGCCCATGTGTAGAATCTTCTCTTGTGTTGTTGGAAGAGGGTGTTTGCTATGACCAGTGCATTCTCTTGGCAAAACTCTGTTAGCCTTTGACCTGCTTCATTTTATACTCCAAAGCCAAATTTGCCTGTTACTCCAGGTAGCTCTTGACTTCCTACTTTTGCATTCCAGTCCCCTATAATAAAGAGGACATCTTTTTTGGGTGTTAGTTCTAGAAGGTTTGTAGGTCTCCATAGAACTGTTCAATTAGAACATTGTTATGTGTGCATGTGTGCTAAATTGCTTCAGTCATGTCCGACTCTTTGCAACCCTATGGACTTCAGCCCGCCAGGCTCCTCTGCCCATAGGATTCTCCAAGCAAGAACACTGGAGTGGGTTGCCATGCCCTCCTCCAGGGGACCTTCCTGACCTGCGCTGGCAGGTGGGTTCTTTACCACTGGCGCCACCTGCGAAGCCCAGGTTGTTATACCCATTATCCATTTTCTTTTCCATCTCCTTGCTTTCTTTTATCCCCCTGATTAAAAAAAATAAAAAATCATAAAGTTTATTTTTCTAAGCTGAATGCCACATGGTTATCCTTACTTTGTTGAGTCTATTTGTATCATTATTCTCCTGTTCTCTTGCTTGTACCAGCTCCCAGCTGAGCATGAACACATCATTTCCAACCACTTCTAGATCATTAATAAGCTGTGAGGGAAGACAGGTTCTTACCCTAAACCCTGTGGCACCAATTAGATGCTTACCCCCCAAATGGGCTCCTTGGCAATTTATCATCACCCTGTGGTCTTTCAGCCAGTGTTTAATCAATGAGGTTGGATTCTGATCCAAGCTGACTTTCGACTAAGTTTCCAAGGAAACTTTCTGGAGACCATTTGGTTTTCTGAAGCTGTCTTCTCTCTTGTAGCCCTTCCAAGCTGCTCAATTGGGAGCACAAAGACCTGCCAGACCATTTATTTGGCTCTAAGGATTGTTGAGGGTGGTTGCATTCATCTCTCTTTACTTCTATCTGCCTTTCACTTTTTGAGGAAAGGAAATCATCTCGGACCACTCCCTTCAGTTACTGAACTGTTGCCAGGATGGGATTGGAAAAAGGAGAATGTCTTCTACACTGGGCAAGACTTTGATCACCAAGTCCTGCTTCCCAGACATGTCTAGGTGCAGAACTTTATGTAAAAGGGGCTGTTCAAAAGAGCACCAATGACAGGCGGTGGGCTGCCTACCCATGTTCAGTGAATCTGAAGGTTAAATACTAATTATAGAGCACTGATCATGTTTTAAGAGTTGTACCAGAAGTGTCCATACAAAGCTAAAGAAGCCACAGTCTACACCCTCAGATGACTTCAATTCTGATCAAGTGGTGGTAAAATTGTTGGACTAAACACCCAGGTTGTTGTGTTCAGTCATTCAGTCATGTCTGACTCTTTGTGACCCTGTGGACTTCCCCACAGCAGGCTTCCCTGTTCTTCACTATCTCCTGGAGTTTGCTCAAACTCACGTCCTTTAAGTTGGTGATGCCATCCAACCATCTCATCCTCTGTCGTCCCCTTCTCCTTCTGTCCTCAATCTTTCCCAGCATCAGGGTCTTTTCCAATGAACTGGCTCTTTGCATCAAGTGGCCAAGGTACTGGAGCTTCAGCTTCAACATCAGACCTTCCAATGAATATTCAGGGTTGATATCCTTTAGTAACATCTAAAGTTTATCTCCTTTGTCTCCTTTTATCTCCTTGGTTTTATCTCCTTGCTGTCCAAGGGACTTTTAGCGTCTTCAGCACTGCAATTCAAAAGCATCAATTCTTCGGCACTCAGCCTTCTTTACAGTTCAGCTCTCACATCTGTATACAACTTCATCTCTGACCTGAAAACCTAACAAATAGTCCCTGCTAGAAGTTAAGATATAAGCTGACCATGATAAATAGAAATACATTTGAAGTTACATTACCTTCAGCACAAAATTTTAATATTTTTGAGTTGTTATGATGTTCAGCTGGGTTTGGCTATCAGGGAATGGGATGTGGAGCAGACACTTTTCTTGGTGAGTTGCCGGGTGGTTAGCTAGGTACATCTTCAGCATTACTGGATGTGGCCATATTTTCCTCCAAAGTAGTTGCACTGATTTGCACACGATAATGGAGGAAGTCTGGGTATCTGAATTAGCTCCAGCACCAGGCACATCAGGGACAACTAAGCTAGGTGGACAGCTCTCCAATCCATCTCTGAAAACTTGGAGATGGAGTCGCTGTACCACAGTCACACAGACGATAAAGATGCAGATTTCTTCACCCCACCCTAGCCTTTCTCCATCACAGTTTCTGAGCGTGAATCTGCATTTTAAACCAGGAGGCTTAGATGGTTCTAAAGCAGGAGGTTTAAACCTGAGGTTCACGGGCATGCTAGGGCTAGGTCCTCAAACTACAGTGTGTGGAAGAGTCACTGGAAGAGTGAGAAGTGTGCAGACCCTGGAATCTAAAACTTACAGATTCTTCTTCAGCATGTCTGGAGGTGGGGCAGAGAGCCTGACTGCACTTTTAACTGGCATTTCAGGTCTCTCTAATGCAGGTGGTCCTGGGATTGCACTGTGAGAACTCCTGTCCAGGAGGTCTCAGGGGTTCTCTGCTCTGCATCCCATCCTTCCACTCTCACTTCCTGACAACTTATACACAGACTTTTTATGTATGTGTCTCTGTGCCATTTTAAAAAAACATTTATTTATTTTGTTGCTCCAGGCATTGGTTATGACACACGGGATCTTCAATGTGGCATGCGGGATTTTTAGTTGTGGCATGTAAACTCCTAGTTGTGGCACGTGAGAACTAGTTCCCTGACCGAAGATTGAATTTGGGCCCCCTACATTAGCAACTCGGAGTCTTAGCCACTGGACCAAACCAGGGAGGTCCCCTCTGTGCTGTTTTATAACAACAGCCGTTTATTATTTCAGATCTCCAAAGTGAAAGTGAAAGTGATAGTTGCTCAGTCGTGTCCGACTCTTTGCAACCCCATGGACTATACAGTCCATGGAATTCTCCAGGCCAGAATACTGGAGTGGGTAGCCTATCCCTTCTCCAGCAGATCTTCCCAACCCAGGAATCAAACCGGGGTCACCTGCATCGCAGGCAGATTCTTTACCAACTGAGCTATTAGGGAAGCCCGAAGAGATCTGAAAAAGAGTTCAGAAAAAAAGTTAAGATACACGGTTATTGGTACAAACTCTTCTTACTTTCCTGTACTTTCTTACATCTCTGTGTAAGCAATATAGAAAAAGAATGTATCAGCCAGCAGCTGCAGACACTATCCTTCAGGTAAGCTATTTGCTCCTCAAATGA
Organism: Muntiacus reevesi; assembly: GCF_963930625.1. Taxonomy (NCBI): domain Eukaryota; kingdom Metazoa; phylum Chordata; class Mammalia; order Artiodactyla; family Cervidae; genus Muntiacus; species Muntiacus reevesi. The sequence continues at coordinate 41,009,521 of NC_089249.1, read as the reverse complement.
TGCATAAGTCCTGTCCCAGCAGAAGCCCAAGGACAAGACTACAAGAAAAAATAAAAAGAATCCAGTCTTCAGGTTCTGATTCAATATTCTCCCTGCCTAGCCTTCAGGCTTGATTTTAAGGAAGTCAGTTTTAAAATAAAAAAAAAAGCAATAATAACGATTTATTTATATTACTAAATGTGCCATCCCTTGAAATATACTTTTTATGATCTGCCAGACTTGCAACTTCCCAAATCCTCTGAACAGTCTCTCCTAAAGGACCACTTTTGCTGTCCTCTTTATTCAAATGAAAGACAATAAAAAACTGCGTCTTCTCAATCTCCTATCCTTTATAGTTAAACTGAGGCTCCCCTTTCCATTTTCTCATGTTTTCACCTGTGTTCACTTGAGCTCCAATTAAAGTCTCATAAGTTTTTGTTTGTTTTGCTTCCTTTTCTGTTTTCAGCTTGTGCTGATTCAAACGAGGGAAAAAATGATGTGCAGATGTGGCTTTATCTACTGGCCAGGTGGGTGGGGGGGGGGGGGACATGTTTCAAGGCCAGAATTTGGGGAGTAACTGCCAAGTTCCCAACCTAAATGGTCCAAGGACACACTGCATGCTGGAGTAGGTGAACCCTGGCTTTGAAAACTGCAAGTTCTCAGCAGCTTTACCTGTGTGACCCTGGGAGGGGAGCCTACACTCTCCGAGCCTCAGTTTCCCCAACTGCGTGTGGGCAGCCGCCCTGGCTCCACTCCTCCAGGCAGACTGATGTTTTCTCAGCTCAGCCAATAGGAGTCAGCACCTCTTTCTCTTTCCAGTGGATCCACCCACACCGTGGAATTATAGAGCCACTTTGAGTTTACTGAAGATTTTGTAGAGAACCAGAGGAGGGTTTATATCACACACTTCTGCAGAAAACCCCATGAGGTCCCAGGAACAGACCTTCTCTTCCAAGTCTTTCCATCTCCTGCTAATCCACAGCCTCTCACCTCTCTCTCTGCTTCACACAGAGCCCAGACTCACTCTTGGTCTCCCCACTTCCCACATCCCTGCTCCCTCCTCCAGTTCCTGTGGATCTCTAAGTCAATGTCCACTTCCTTGTTGCTCAGACCTGCGTTTCCAAATCTACAGTCATCATGTGCTCAGAAAACAAGGATTTTTGTCTTCCGCCCCTACCATTACCTTAGTTTGGAAAAACAAAAACAATTTAGCACTCAAATATTATTTCCTAACCCCCTTCTTTTTAAGAATCTTCAAATGAATGCCAGTCCTTTTTTTCTTTAATGTGACATGTAACAAGTGATAGCCTGAAGAGATTTCCATGGTTAAAGCTACTTCCCAGGGCCTCCAGCCACTCCAACACCTGGGAGGGGGAGAAGGGGAGGCTGGTAGTACATCACCAAACCCGTAATCCATCTGAGGCACATTCACACACCAGTGCACACAGGCCAGGAAGCTCGGCCTCTGAAGACAGAGGGTATGAAGAGCCCCCACGCATCTTCGCTTGTCAAAAGGGGGAAATGATGCCTACTGGATAGGGCTCGACTAATGACTAAATGAAATAAAACCTGTGAGCCACTCAGCAAGTCTCTGCTATCAGGAGGCAATCAAGGAAGGAACTTAGTTAAACCTCAATTGAAATTTTAAAAAAATTTTAATTTATTTATGGCATGAGGGATCTTAATTCCCCAATCAGGTTCTGAACCCATGCCCCCTGCAGTGAAAGCATGGAGTCCTATCCACTGGACCATCAGGGAAGTCGCCAGATTTTAAAAAGTTGATTCACTTTCCTCGGAAGAATCCCCTTTTGCTGGGAATCCTTTTACTTCCTTTATTTCTGTTTCATTTTTTTTTTAAAATGTCCATAAAATCTGTAAACTTATTTCTTTGAAGCCACACAGGCTAATGTCAATTAGTTTCCCTGTTTGAAGGAATTGTAGTCCACTGGGCCTTGATTATGGTCTCCCCTGGGAGGAATCCATTCCCTCTACCATTTGTATATCTTGACCTCATTCACCCTGCCCCCGCCCCTCACCTTCCACCACCATCTCTCACCATCAGTCCCACATCCATCCTCCCTCTAGAGCCTCCCACTGTGGATGGCCTGTGTCTCATGTCTCTTCATCACATTTTGTCTTTTATCACCCACTCCTGGGTAGACACTCTGTTCCCTGGAATCAGGGAGGCCTATGATTCTAACATTGTCATGCATTTTGCCTACATGTCAATTTCAATCATGCATAATCTCCCTTGCAGATTTACATGGAACCACTCAATTTTGTAGGAGAAGATACTTAACAAAATCCATCATGATTGATCTTGTCATTCTGTTTCTCACTTTGAACCACCAGGCTCCTTGCTGTTCTGCTTCTTGAATACAGCAGCACCCTGCTGCCTTGGAGCCTTGACTGCCATCCCCACGGCTGAACACTCTCCTCTCAGATAGCCGCTTGGCCCACACACCCACCTGTTTCAAGTCTTGGCTCAAACGTCATCTTCTCCATGAGGTTTTCCCTGCTGTGCCCCAGTGCCACTGAGTCCCTCCCTGTTTTATTGACTTCTAACATTGTGCATGCATGTGTGGAGAGAGAGAGAGAAAGAAATGTATTTAGTTTATAGTTAGCCTGCTCCAGCTAGAATGAAAGCTCCATGAGGGCAGGAATTTTGCCTTTTTTTGTTTCTTAGTATATATTCTCTGTATTATATACATGTGTACTATACACTTAGTATATGTAGTACTGCTGCTGCTGCTAAGTCACTTCAGTTGTGTCCGACTCAGTGCGACCCCATAGACAGCAGCCCACCAGGCTCCTCCGTCCCTGGGATTCTCCAGGCAAGAACACTGGAGTGGGTTGCCATTTCCTTCTCCAATGCAGGAAAGTGAAAAGTGAAAGTGAAGTCGCTCAGTCGTGTCCGACTCTTTGCGACCCCATGGACTGCAGCCTACTGGGCTCTTCTGTCCATGGGATTTTCCAGGCAAGAGTACTGGAGTGGGGGGGCCATTGTCTTCTCCGATATATAATACTATATATATGTATATATATGGGAAGATCCCCTGGAGAAGGGAAAGGCTACCCACTCTAGTATTCTTGCCTTGAGAATCCCATAGACTGTATAGTCCATGGGGTTGCAAAGAGTCGGATACAACTGAGCAACCCTCACTCATATGTATATATGGTACATATGTTTGTAGTGGACTTTCCTGGTGGCTCAAATGGTAAAGAATCTGTACTATACATAATATGTGTATAGTACATATGTATATAAGACACATGTGTGTGTGTATGTGTGTGTGTTTGAAGTCGCTTCAGTCGTTCTGACTCTTTGCGACTCTTTGTACCATAGCCCGCCAGGCTCCTCTGTCCGTGGGATTCTCCAGGCAAGAATACTGGAGTGGGTTTCCATGCCCTCCTCCAGGGCATGTATTCATTTATTTCAGTAATCATTTATTTCAGACAATGGTGGCATGAATTGCCCAAGTTCACACAGTATCTAAGGTAGAGAAGGAAGTTAACTCAGGTCTTTGTGTGTGTGTGTGTGTGTGTGTGTGTGTGTGTGTGTGTGTGTGCATGCTTAGTCACTCAGTCACGCTCTTTGTGACCCTTTGGACTGTAGCCCACCAGGCTCCTCTGTCTATGGGATTTTTCAGGCAAGGATATTGGAATGGGTTGCCATTTCCTTCTCCAGAGGACCTTCCTGACCTATGGATTGAATCCACATCTCCTAGGTTTCTACAACACAGTTCAAAACCTTTCTCCTTCCTCCTCTGCCTCCATTATCAACCACAACCTATAGAACTGCACTTGGGTCACTGCCCCTAGAGTGAAGTTAAGGAAGGCTTGGAGTCCCTCCCTCAGCAAGGATTAAGGAATGTGAGGTTTTTGATGTACTAAATGTATGTTCTTTATAAAAGTGGCTTCATTTACTGTTTCAGCCGTACTCTTCCTTGAGTTCTCTAAATCAACCTCAGGGCCTTTGCATATGTGGTTCTCTGGAATGCTATTTGCTGAGTTCTTCCCCATTTTTGTCCTTCAAGCCTTGGCTTAAATATGCTTTCTTGAGGATATGCCCCCAACAAGCCACATCAAAGAAGTTTCAGTTATTTATTTTATAACAATTTTTGCTATTTGTTTGTGGTTATTTGTTACGTCATTCTCCTCCTGTAGGGCTGAGGTTAACTCTACTTTTTACACCTTTGTACAGCAATGCTAACACAGCATCTGGAATGAACACATCAGTGGATAAATCTATTACTAAATAAAATTCAAAGAATTTGAGGGGTAGGCCTTATTTCACATTAGCCACCAAAGTCGCCTTTTGAGCACATGATGTCTATAGGAGCAGCCATCAGTGGGTACAAGCTAGGTTCGAGCCCATCGTTCTATGGTTGCTTATGTTTGCTTAGGCCTGTCTGTAACTCGCCAAGTAGATCCCAGGCAAGTGACTTGATATATCTACATGGCAGTAGAAACCCAGACTCAGAAAATATATGTCCTGTGTGTATATGTAACATTGTAAGTTCCTACTTATAAACTAAGTTACATCAAGCTGTGATAATATTTGTTTTTTCCTTTAAAAAATCTTCATTGAATTTGTCACATATTGTTTCTGTTTTCTGTTTTGGTTTTTCAGCCAGGAGGCATATGGTGTCTTAGCTCTCCAAACAAGGATCAAACATACACCTCCTACATTGGAAGGCAAAGTCTTAACCACTGGGCCACCAGGGAAGTCCCATCAAGCTGTGATAATGTATATGTATTCATATCCAATTCAAGTCTTACTGGGTTATCTTGTCTAATGTCTGTCTTGTTAGATTATACCTCACTGGAAACTACTTCAGATCATTGGATAACTATTCACTGGGAACGTAACCAGTGCCTAACCCTGAGAAGAATATAGGAGAATTCTAAGATAATGACCCATTCATCTAGCAGGATGAACACAGTTTATACACAAGATGATGTAAACAGTATTCTCCTTCCTAATGCATGCATTACGCAGAACAAGCAGTAAGTACAAGGCAATTTGAAGGGAGGAAAATATATATGTGCTGAAGTCTGAAGAGAAGGGCTTATGATTGAGATGGTATTTAACAGGAGTTTGAAGGATGGAGGAGAATAAATCAACATATTTTGAATGCCTACTATGTGTAAGATACTAGACTGAATACTAAAGGGAATACAAAGACATAAGAATGGGTCTCTTCCTTTGGCAAGTTTTTTTATCTAGCTGTAGAGACAAGACATAAATTAGTGAAAAGTAAATAACGTTATGAGAGTTAAATAGCAGCTTAAGACAAGAGCAACACAAGTGATGTCAGAAAGCATTGTGTGATGAATTACCCAGGGAATGCAATAAATAGCAAAAATTTTAGGAGTTCAAAAAAGGTGGGCTGGGAAGGCTTCTCAGAAGACTTAGAACTTAAACTTGTGTTGAAAGGATGGGGAAGATTGGTTAAGAATATGATGGAAGATGAGAGAAGGCCTTATCAGTGAGGAAGAGTGGAAAATGACATAAAAGTACAGGGGCGGGGAAAGAAAAGCGTACGTTGCAGGAAAACAAATGAACCAGCTTGCCTGGAGTAGATAAAAAGTAAAAAAACAGAAGAGAAAGAAAACTTCTCTAAAAACAGAAGAGGATGATTAAGACCAGATTATGAAGGCAATGAAAGCTGTCCTATTGAGTTTACATATAATCCTCTGTGCAATAAAGAGACCAAAACTTCTGTAGGGGTGTGATGTTTCAGAGCGATTTGTCTGGCAGTGAAATGAATGGCTCTGAAAGGAGCAACCCGGGACTTCCCTGGCGGTCCAGTGGTTAAGACTTTGTCTTCCAATGCTGGGGTATAAGTTCGATCTCTGATTGGGGAACTAAGATCCCAAATGCCTCATGGCCATAAAACCAAAATATGAAACAGAAATAATATTACAACAAATTCAATGAAGATTTTAAAAATGGTACACATCTAAAAAGAAAAAAAATCTTGAAAAAAAATGGAGCAGCTCTTCAAGAAGCTGACGTAGGGGTCCAAGCATGAGGCTAGAAGGATCTAGTAAGGGCAGAGGTGACCATTCACAATGGAGAGTGCATAGGCACATGTGAGAAACAGCGAAGGAAAAATCAACAAGCTTCTAAGACCAGGTGAATATGGGCTTGAAAAGAGAGAAGGGTCAAGTGTGGGTGTTGAATATTTTGTGTCTGGATTTCAAGAGGATTCAGTAGCACCCACCCACCTACACACATACACACACTGTCATTAATTGAATACCTGTGATTTACCAGATGCTGGGCTTAGAGGTTGAAAATGCAAAGACAAATAAGACAAGACCCTGGTTAGATTTCTTACAGCCTAAAGTGGGATCATAATACATATTCAATGAGCAATGTTAGAGTGCTCCATATATTTTAGGAATAACAACAAGCAATGCCATATAGAGAAGCTTAGGAACTAGGGAAAAGGGGAGGTTAGATTTCAGTTGTATGGAAAAGGATGAAGCACTTCATTTAAATGCATTGAATTCAAGGTAATAGAAGGATTTTCACATAGAAATGTTCAGAGGCACAGGTAAATGTAAAATTAAAGCTAAGTGCAAAACCTGGGCAGGGAATTGTATATTTGAGAGGGCTTTACTCAGAGTGGATGGCTGCCAAAGAGAAGGCATCGAGAGAGAAGAGACGGAGGTCGAAGTCTGAACCTTAAGCTATGATTACATGTAGAGCTGGCAAGTGAGACATCAACCAAGATGGGATCAACATAATCAGAGCAGAGTTGGGGCAGTGTATATCACTCAAAGGCAGAGAGGCATTAACAATTCAACTGTGTGGACTGTTCTGCGGAGGTCAACATGGGGGGAGTTAAGAAAAGGTTACGCCTGGGTAACATTCTATTGTATTTAGGTACCACATCTTCATAAAAAAGAATGAAATTAGGTCATTTTTAGAGATGTGGATGGACCTTGAGTTTGTCATACAGAATGTAGTCAGAAAGAGAAAAACAAGTATGATATATGAACGTATGTATATGGAATCTAGCAAAATGGTACATGCTCAATCTCTAAGTCGTGTCTGACTCTTTATGACCCCGTGGACTGTATCCTACCAGGCTCCTCTGACAATGGGATTTCCCAGGCAAGAATACTGGAGTGGGCTGCCATTTCCTTCTCCAAGGGATCTTCCCCACCCAGGGATTGAATCCACATTTCTTGCATCTCCTGCCTTGGCAGGCAGGGTCTTTACCACTGAGCCACCAAGAAAGGTCTGAGAATGGTACAGCTGAATCTATTTGCCATAAAGAAAACTGAGTGCTGAAGAATTGCTGTTTCTGGATTGCAATGCTAGAGAAGACTCTTGAGAGTCCCTTGGACGTAAGGAAATCAAGTCAGTCAATCCTAATATTCCCTGGAAATCGACCCTGAATATACATGGGAAGGACTGATGCTGAAGCTGAAACTCCAATACTTTGGCCACCTGATGCAAAGAACCGACTCATTTGAAAAGACCCTGGTGCTGGGAAAGATTGAAGGCAGAAGAAGAAGGGGGCGACAGGGGATGAGATGGCTGGATGGCATCACTGACTCAATGGACATGAGTCTGAGCAAATTCTGGAAAATAGTGAAGGACAGGGAAGCCTGGTGTGCTGCAGTCCACAGGGTCACAAAGAGGAGGACACGACTGAGTGACTGATAACAACAACCATCTATTTTCAGGGCAGGAACAGAGATGCAGACATAGAGAACAGATGTGTGAATACAGGGAATGAAGGGGGGTGTGGGATGAAGGGGAAGATTAGGATTGACATTTACACACTACCATGTGTAAAGCAGATAGCTGGCAGGAAGCTACTGTATATCACAGGAAGCTCAGCTCAGTGCTCTGTGGAGACCTAGAGAGGGGGACAGTGGGGAGTGAGGAGGTCGAAGAGGGAGGCTATCTGAATACAGTTGCACTGCAGAAAACAGCAGTGTAAAACAACTGTATTTCAAGGAAAAAAGAAAAGGCTATGGAATAGGTCTCATTAGCTAAAGAACCCTCTAGTCCTGAGGCTTTTTGGTGAAAATCTGGATAACCATGTCATGGATATCACAGAAACTGCACCCCCCCCCACCAGCCCCCACATTTGGGAGGAAATTGAGTTAGATGAATAATTTTCAACTTAGGTGTTTCCAAGTGTTGTTACCAACGGTAAGAAAGTATCTACATTTTTAAATGCTTTGCGTTTGCATTTGAAAGGTAGCTTACCTGGAAAATGGACATATCTTCCAGCCTATGACACGCCCACTAATATTGGTGGCTCATTGAAATATCAGAAACACCGGTGTGTGTGGTTGAAAAATGCTGGGTGGCTTCAACAGACTCGAGTCTCTTTCATGACTTCATATTTCTATAATGCTCTGATTTAACAATTAGAGGCCATAGGTTGTGAACTTCTGGAGGGTGGGGACCTTGTACTGTACCTTTGCCTTGGTATTCCTCCCAAGATATGATCCACTGTTAAGCACTTCATAATTTTGCATATGGATAAACTGATGGAGGGGCTTCCTACATGGCTCAGTGGTAAAGAACCTGCCTGCCAATGCAGGAGATTTGAGTTAGATCCCTGGGTCAGGAAGATCCTCTGCAGAAGGAAATGGCAACGTACTCCAGTACTCTTGACTGGGAAATCCCGTGGACAGAGGAATCTGGCGGGCTATAGTCCATGGGGTTCCAAAAGAGTTGGACATGACTTAGTGACTAAACAACAACAATAAAAGAGATAGTGGCCTTCAGGAGTGCAGTGCAACTTCCACAGAATAGGAAGAATTTTTAAATATCCAGTCAGAAAGATGACGAAGAGATCAGAAAATAAAATGGGAGATGGAAGGTGGCGGTTTTCGTAATAGCTTCATATAAGTGAATGGTCGCTGCAAGAGGACATATATCTGTGCTTTGATAAGAGTGACTTAAGTTGGATATAACAAAGCCATTCCTAGTCGTTAAGGCTAATAGATACTGAGCAAAGACTGCCAGGGAAGATGTGGATGTTGTATCTTTGAAAGTGCTTGAAAAATGAGTCATCTACACCTGAGGTTCAGCCCTCTTCCTTTCCCTTCAGTGGTTCAGTGATACAAGCTGCCATATACAATGTCTTTCTTTGAAACACATATTTGAGTGAATTTTTCATTTGTGAGAATTTTTATATTAACTACTTTTTGACCACTTCAGGGACCAAACTCAGTCTATTACATCTCCTAGAAAATGAAAATGATTCAGTGCCTCTGCATGCAAGGTTTAGCTGTGAAAGTGAGGGAGTCAGATGCCGCTAGCAAGGAACAATGAGTGTGCCTGAGAGGAGGGGTGTGTGTGTGTGTGTGTGTGTGATTATTTCAACCCTCCTTTCATTCAGAGGGAAATGTGCATCTTCTTCCTTGTAAGAGGACCCAGGATCACTGCTTACTGTGAATTGCAAACTCCATTTTCCATCCAAATTCAGCAGGAATGGAAATCATGAACTTGAGTACATTATATTTCAACATTGCCCAATTCTCTTGCCCTACTCTCTGTTTACATTCATCCATTTATATATAACCTTGTATTGTGGCTAGACATTTATTCTGAGCATTGCTGGAACCTTGAAAAACGGTTGTCTTCACTTGACAGGTGATGCTTTGAGGAGTAAGGGCCAGAGGAACGTGAATTCACTCCCTCCCCTCACTGGGCCTCAGTCTGGACTTTCTCTTCCGTTCCCTTTTGTTTCCTGCTCTCTCATTTTTATCTTCTTGCCTCTCCCAAATTCATATTCAAAGATGCTTTCAACATAACACAGCTACTGCCAGAGCTAATTATAATTGCACATGGTTTCTGCAACACGACATACATTTTCTTCTAGCCTGAATAGTTCAAATTGACCTGTGAGAGGTAAAAAGAATTAATATGATCATTTTACCCACCCTCTCTCCCTCCCTCCCTCAGTGTCCATTCAGGGAAACTATTTTTTTCCTTCTGGGGTCTATTTTTATTCCCTGTCCCCTGAACTCTTATTTAAACCTACAATATTGATGAACTCTATTTCAAACTCAGCATTCATTAACTCAATTCAGTACAGGTGGATGCAAATTCCTTGGATTCCTTAGAGGCCAGAGGCAGTGAGATGCAGAGGCTAATGTGGGGAGAAAGACGACATGACCACTGATTTTTTATCTTTATTTTTTTAGTTGAAATATAGTTGGCTTACAGTGCTGTGTTAATTTCAAGGCTACACCAAAGTGACTCAATTATACATACATATGTGTATCAGTATAGACATATTTTCTTTTTTCAGACTCTTTTCCATTATAGGTACTTACAGGACCTTGAGTAGAGTTCCCTGTACTATACAGTAGGTCCTTGTTTACCTATTTTGTATATAGTAGTGTGTATATGTTAATCTCAACCTCCTAATTTCCTTCTTTTGTAACCATAGTTTGCTTTGTAAATAAGGTCATTGGTATCATTTTTTAGATTCCACAAATAAGGGATATCATGTGTTTTTTCTTTCTCCGTATGAATTGTTTCACAAATCCCCTACAATTTTACAGTGGAAGTGACAAATAGATTAGAGGGATTAGATCTGATAGACAGAGTGCCTGAAGAACTATGGATGGATGTTCCTGACATTGTAAAGGAGGCAGTGATCAAGACCATCCCCAAGAAAAAGAAATGCAAAAAGGCAAAATGGCTGTCTGAGGAGGTCTTACAAATAACTGAGAAAAGAAGAGAAGCTAAAGGCAAAGGAGAAAAGGAAAGATATACCTATTTGAATACAGAGTTCCAAAGAATAGCAAGGAGAGATAAGAAAGCCTTCCTCAATGACCAGTGCAAACAAACAGAGGAAAACATTACAATGAGAAAGACTAGAGATCTCTTCAAGAAAATTAGAGATACCAAGGGAACATTTCATGCAAAAATGGGCACAATAAAGGACAGAAATGGTATGGACCTAACAGAAGCAGATGATATTAAGAAGAGGTGACAAAAATACATAGAAGAACTATACAAAAAAGATCTTCATGACCCAGATAACCATGATGGTGTGATCACTTACCTAGAGCCAGACATCCTGGAGTGCGAAATCGAGTGGGCCTTTGGAAGCATCACTGTGAACAAAGCTAGTGGAGGTGATGGAATTTCAGTTGAGCTATTTCAAATCCGAAAAGATGATGCTGTGAAAGTGCTGCCCTCAATATGCCAGCAAATTTAGAAAGCTCAGCAGTGGCCACAGGACTGGAAAAGGTCATTTTCATTCCAATCACAAACAAAAACAATGCCAAAGAATGTTCAAACTACTGCACAGTTGCACTCATCTCACTTGCTAGCAAAGTAATGCTCAAAATTCTCCAAACCAGGCTTCAACAGTACATGAACTGTGAACTTCCCGATGTTCAAGCTGCTTTTAGAAAAGGCAGAGAAACCAGAGATCAAATTGTCAACATCTGTTGGATCATAGAAAAAGCAAGAGGATTCCAGAAAAACATCTACTTCTGCTTTATTGATTACTGCAAAGTCTTTGACTGTGTAGATCACAACAAACTGTGAAAAATTCTGGAAGAGATGGGAATACCAAACCACCTGACCTGCCTCCTGAGAAATCTGTATGTAGGTCAAGAAGCAACAGTTAGAACTGGACATGGAACAACAGACTGGTTCCAAATTGGGAAAGGAATACGTCAAGGCTGTATATTGTCACTCTGCTTATTGAACTTACATGCAGAGTATATCATGTGAAATGCCAGGTGGGGTGAAGTGAAAGCTCAAATCAATATTTCTGGGAGAAATATCAATAATCTCAGATACAGAGAGGACACCACCTTAATGACAGAAAGTGAGGAACTGAAGAGCCTCTTGATGAAAATGAAAGAGGATAGTGAAAAAGTTGGCTTAAAATTCAACATTCAAAAAACGAAGATCATGGCATCCAGTCCCACTTCATGAAAAATAGATGGGGAAACAATGGAAACAGTGACAGACCTTATTTTCCTGGGCTCCAAAATCATTGCAGATGGTGACTGCAGCCGTGCAGCTAAAGGATGTTTGCTCCTTGGAAGAAAAGCTCTGACAAACCTAGATAGCATATTAAAAAGCAGAGACATTACTTTGCCAACAAAGGTCCATCTAGTCAACACTATGGGTTTTCCAGTAGTCATGTATGGATGTGAGAGTTGGACTATAAAGAGAGCTGAGCACCGAGGAATTGATGCTTTTGAACAGTGGTATTGGAGAAGACACTTGAGAGTCCCTTGGACTGCAAGGAGATCAAACCAGTCAGTCCTAAAGGAAATCAGTCCTGAATATATATTGGAGGGACTGATGCTGCAGCTGAAATTCCAATACTTTGGCCACCTGATGGGAAGAACTGACTCATTGGAAAAATCCCCAATGCTGGGAAAGATTGAAGGCAGGAGGAGAAGGGGATGACAGAGGATGAGATGGTTGGATGGCATCACTGACTTGACGGACATGAGTTTGAGCAAGCCCTGGGGGTGGTGATGGACAGAGGTCTGGCGTGCTGCAGTCGTGGGGTCGCAAAGAGTCGGACATGAATGAGCAAGTGAACTACAGCTACTACTAACTGCTATCCTATGACTTGTTTCATTTAATATAACTTTCAGGTCCATCCATGTTGCTGCAAATGGCATTGTTTCATTGATTTCTATGGCTGAGTAATATTCCATTTTATTATCTCACATCTTCTTTGTCCATTCATCTGTTGATGGACGTTTCTGTTGACTAAGCACTTCTTTGAATATTCTATGAACTTGAGGCATAGTTATGTGAGCAGGAGAAATTTTGGAAACAATCTGGGAGAGTTGTCTAGGTCATCAGAATTCAGCGGCAGCATGCATGTGGTGTGAATTCCAAGGAAGGCAGGAAGTTACAAGGGAATGAATGTAAGCTTTCAATCAGGCTGCCTATGTTCAACTTCTAGCTGCAGATCTTACTAGTTGCTTGATTTGAGGCTTGATCCTTGCTGATCTAAGCAGCTTCCTATAAAATAGAGATGGCAACAGTTCCTATCCAACAGGGCTTGAGGGAGAAACTAGAAAATGCTTATAAAAACATTCGGCACAGTGCCTGGCTTGTAGAAAATAATTGGCAAATCATTAGATGTCCTTCGCTAATGTCCACCCATAATAAGCACACATTTCTTCAACTATCGCTATGAGATGTTCTTAGCTCATGAGAATGATGTTTAAAACCTATCAGCCTTAGAAAACAAGAGTAAAGTCCCATGGACAATTCCAGTAATTCTGGATTGATATTAATTTATTGTCTTCTATGTCATTCGAGATTTTAATCTGTTGTTTGCTTGTCTCAGTTACATCCTAGTTGTGAGATTATGTCTATCTGTCTAAAAGGTAATGCTCAAAATCCTTCAAGTTACGCTTCAGCAGTACATGAATGGGGAACTTCCGGATGTACAAGCTGGATTTTGAAGAGGCAGAAGAACCAGGGACCAAATTGCCAACATTCCTTGGATCATGGGGAAAGCAAGGGAATTCCAGCAAAACATCTACTTCTGCTTCATTGTGCAAAAGACTTTAACTATGTGGATCACAACAAACTGGAAAATTCTTAAGAGATGGGAATACCAGACCACCTTACCTGTCTCTTGAGAAACCTATATGTGGGTCCAGAAGCAATAGTTAGAACCAGACATGGAAAAATGGATTGGTTCAAAATTGGGAAAGAAGTACAACAAGGCTGTATATTGTCACCTGCTTATTTAATTTATATACAGAGTACATGATGTGAAATGCTGGGCTGGATGAAGCATGAGCTGGAATCGAGATAGCCAGGAGAAATATCAACAACCTCAACTATACAGATGATACCACTCTTATGGCAGAAAGTGAAGAGGAACTAGAGAGCCTCTTGACGAGGGTGGAAAAGGAGCATGAAAAACCTGGCTTTAAACTCAACATTAAAAAAACTAAAATCTTGACATCTGGTCCCATCACTTCAGAGCAAATAGAAGAGGGAAAAGTGAAAACAGTGACAGATATTATTTTCTTGGGCTCCAAAATCACTGATGATGGTGACCTCAGCCAAGAAATTAAAAGATGCTTGCTGCTTGGAAGGAAAGCTATGAGAAACCTAAACAGTGCATTAAACAGCAGAGACATCACTTTGCCAACAAAGGTCAGTATAGTCAAAGCTATGCTTTTTCCAGTAGTCATGTGCGGATATGAGAGCTGGACTGTAAGAAAGGCTGAGTGCTGAAGAACTGATGCTTTTGAATTGTGCTGGAGAAGACTCTTGAGAGTCTCTTGGACTGCAAAATGATGAAACTAGTCAATCCTAAAGGAAATCAACCCTGAATATTCATTAGAAGGACTAATACTGAAGCTCCAATACTTTGGCCACCTGATGCGAAGAGCCGACTCATTGGAAAAGACCCTGATGCTGGAAAAGGCTGAAGGCAAAAGTAAAAGGGGACAGCAGAGGATAAGATGGTTAGATAATGTCACCAACTCAATGGACATGAGTTTGAGCCAGCTCCGGGAGATAGTGGAGGACAGAGAAGCCTGGTGAGTTGCAGCCAATGGGATTGCAAAGAGTTGGACATGATTAAGCAACAGAATGACAACATCATCCATCTATCCATCTATCCATCCATTCATCTATCCATCCATCCATCTATCCATCAATTCATCTATCCATCTATCTATCCATCTATCTATCTATCTATCTATCTATCTATCTATCTATCTATCTATCTATCTATCATCTGTTGGTCTATCTATTTATCTACCTATCTCTCTGCCAGTCTATCTGTCTATCTATCCACCAACCGTCTGTCATACATAACAGGGTGGTGAGTGAAATGTTTCCTATTGTCTTGGAAACTGTGTCTGGGGTGCAACGATTCTCAGATGTCCAAATTTCTCCATCAGGAGACTGGGGAGTGTACGTGATGCACAGGTCTGAGAGCTGGAGGACACACAGTTGGAAGAGATCAAATCTGAGCTACATCTTCAATATCAAAGGGTTGTGCCACCAAGGGGCTCCTAGGCCACTCTGAATGACTCACAAATGTGTCCCAGGAGAGACAGCCCGCAGCTGGGAACCAGCTGCATGGAGGGCTTCCATGGTCCACCTGTGGAAGCTAGGGAAGCAGCCACAAGCAGCAGAGACCATGACAGCGGCGCAGCCTCAGAAGAAGACACTTGTTCTCCTTTCTCTCATTTCCCCCATCCCACCATCCCTGTAAGAGTCAGGGTTTGCAGAGGCATCTTTGAGTCAGATCACTGTCTTAGATCCCAGCTCATTGTGCATTGAGTTTTACGTTCCCATAAGATATGTTGAAATCTTAACCCCAGCACCTCAGAATGTGTTCTAATTTGGAGATAGGATCTTTACAGAGGTAATCGAGTTAAAATGAAGTCATTAGGGTGGGTTCTAATAATACAACCAGTGTCTTATAAAAGGGAAATCTGGAGATAGACATCCACAGAGAGAAGACAAGGTGATGAGACAGAGAAAAAAAATGCCACGTGAAGACTGGAATTATATTCTACGAGCCAAGGACTCTCGGTTGGTAGCCAGGGGGCTACCAGTGAGCACAGCCCTCCTCACAACTTGGTTTTGGAGTTACACCCTCTGGAACTGTGAGACAATACATTTCTATTGTTCTAAGGCACCCAGTTCATCATACTTGGTAATGGCTTGCAGATGGCTCAGGTGGGTAAAGAACCTGCCTGCAATACAGGAGGACCTGGTTTGATCTCTGGGTTGGGAAGATCCCCTGAAGGAAGCATGGCAACCCACTCCCAAGGATGGATCCCAAGGAGGATCCCAAGGACAGAGGAGCCAGGTGGACTATAGTCCATGGGGTCACAAAGAGTCAGACATGACTGAGTGACTAACACACAACAGCAGACCCAGGAGACTAAGACAGAGCTCAAAACTGGGAAGGGAGGGAAAGGAGATATGATCGAAAACCACTGCAACTTGAACTTGGGCTGTACTTTAGGAGGCAAAAATGACCAGAAGATTATGGAATCTGCCCCCCATCTTGTGAACAATGTGCTATGTATTAGGAAAAGGAGATTCTACAGAGCATAGACAGAAGCAGCAGCTGGGAAAACTACAATTATTTTATGAACACGCCCCACTGAGTTTTCATTGCTCAATAAGCCAGTAACACACAGAGTCCAGCATTCTCTGCCCACCAGTTGCTGGGGAACTTTGCCAGGAATGCTCTCAGACTGTGTGCTGGTTGCCATGACAATGTAGGTAAGATACAATCCTGTAACTTCCCCAGTTTATTGCATAGCACCAGTAGCACAGTGCCTCTAAAGGTTCTGATCACTAGTATTTTGTGTTGAAATCTGACATTTAATGATGAGTTCTCAGAATGACAAATCTCTGAAATCAGAGGGTGCTCCAAGGGTAACCACGGAGCTCCCTCAATTGAAGAGCTACTTCCCCAACAGCTTAGAGAAAAGACCCTCTTCCACATCTTGCCTTTGTCTGTAGAATAGCATGAGGAAGCTCCATACCCAAGAGAATCTCCACCATAGTCTAATTCCTTTAAGCTCTTAATGGATTTAGCTCCTCATCTCTAATGTATCCTGCTGACGTGTACCATTAAGTTTATGCTTGATCCCAAGAGGGTGTGGGCTGCAAGCTGAGTTTCTGGGGTGGATGGCCACTCAGGTGGACCATGGAAGCCCTCCATGCAGCTGGTTCCCAGCTGAGGGCTGTCTCTCCTGGGACACATGTGTGTGTTCATCCTGCTGGACCTCAACAGGGACTGAGCTCACCCCTTCCTTACTTTCATGGATAATCTGATTGACTTAAACCAGTCAGAACACTCAACCCTTTGTCCACAGTCATTGGTGTGTGGATGGGTATAGGACTGATACTCCAATCAGAGTGAATCTCAAAGCTGGCTTGGAATGTGGAGACAGAAGCACACACCCTCCTGCTAAGTGTAAATCATCCTACAGATGATGTCTGTAGCCCAGATTATAGCTGATAACCACGAGGGGACTTGGCCAAGGATAGGGTTTGCCTTTGTGGTTGATAGATGATAGAGTGAGAAAATGGGTCCCTGACCACATCATTGAATCAGTCAGTCTGAAATCTGGCCTACTCCTGGAATTCTCATTTACATGTGACAACAAAAACCTTTTCTTTTTAAGCTAGCTTGAGTTTTGTGTTCTGCTATTTGCTACTAAGGCCTGACAATTATGACCCAGTAATTTCACTTTTAGGAATCTACCTTAATGAAAGAAACACAAATTCATACGAACAACTTAAGTACACCATTATTTATAAGAGAGGAAAGTAGGAAATGGCACGCACAAGTGTCCCCAAATGGGTGAAGATTAAATAAATTATATCATACTCATAGGAAGGAATTTTATGAAATGATTACAAATCATGTTTCTGAAGCATATTTAATGACCCTGGAAAATGTTCACAGTGTAAAGTATAAAAACTGAGATGCAAAATTGGATTCACATAATGTGATCTTATTATCTTATTTACATATAAAAAGATTAGAACCAACCAAAATATTAACCACTGTTTATGGGTAATTTTCATTGCCCTTAATGGGTTTTGAACATTTCACTCTGAAAAATGTACATATATCACTTTTATAATCAGAAAATTTCAATCAACATTGTTAATATTTTTATAGTTCTGACTCTTTGCCAGAGACCCAAAAGGGTAATAACATTTGCTAATTTTCTATTTAGCCGAGGCATGTATTTTAATGTTGCCCTTGGAGGCTGGCATGAGGAAGCACATTTTAAAACTCTGCTACCCTTACCATAGGTCAGATGCTTGATGGAGTGAGTCCTGGAGAGAAATCAGGCTTGGGTGGTGGTGGTGGTGTTTAGCTGCAAGTCATATCTGACACTTTTGTGATCCAAGCGACTATAGCCCGCCAGGTTCCTCTGTCCATGGAATTCCTCAGGCAAGAATACTGGAGTAGGTTGCCGTGTCCTGCTCCGGAAGATCTTTGCAACTCAGGAATCAAACCTGGGTCTCCCGCATTGCAGGCAGATTCATCACCACTGAGCCACCAGGGAAGCCCAGGCTTGGGTGGGACTGGAACCAATCTGTCATCCAACAGAGAAGCAAATACTTCTCAGTCCAAGAAAAGAGTCAGTGTCTTGCAAATTTCTTGAAGCCACGCTGAATCTGAAGCTCTGTCTACCCTTCCAGACTCTTCCTGCTGTCTCTGGTCCCCAAGCTCCATCTCTGCACTTGCAGATGGGAAATGAAAATTCTCTGGGAAGTGAGTCAGTCACAGCCAGACTGCATAACAGCCCCCAAGAAACAGCGTGGAGTCAGGGCCATCTGCTTCTCCAGTTAAGGGCTTGATCCCCAAGGTAGCTGATCATGAGGGACTGTCTTTCCCCAGACTGCTGTGAAGGCGACATCCTGCATCTCGCTGCCCTCTCTACCTCTTCTAGAACAATCCAAGTGGGAAAAGTTCTAGAACCCGAGGCCTGAGACTAAGGGACTGCTTTCTGTTAACCACATGAGTGAGCTTCAAAGAGAACCCCGAGCCACAGATGAGACGATTAGCAAATCTGGCTGAGATCTTGATATAAGTGTTCTGAGATCCTGGTAGAGAACCCAGGCACATGGATGACTAGACAGTGGTCCTACAGAACTGTGAGCCAATAAACAGGTGCTGTTTTAAACTTCAAAGTGTTTGGCAATTTATCACGCAGTCATTTAACACTCACATACACTGGAATTCACAATATTGTTCTTTGTAAACATTTGTACATCTGAACTACTTCATATTTCTTTAACACAACTAGGATGAAGCGAAGTAATATTGCAGAGTTCTGGGCCTGATCTAGAACTGGAAAATAATTACCTGAAAAGTAAGCTACATATTTGGCATATAGTAGAAACCCAGTAAGTGTTGAACTGTTGACAAAGTGTGTCTGTGTGACATTGCTGAGACTAACTTAACAAGTGGGATCCCCCATGAGTGAACTGGGTATAGATTCTGAGAGTAAAAGTCTTTATTGGACCAGACACTGGGAGCTTGGTGAGGTTTTCTAGAAGTTCATAGGATTCTAACAAGACTCTACCACACTGGTTAGCATCTTGTGGTCTCTCTGAAGAATGTTGGGCTCTTAAGTCAAGTTATTTCTCTTGGGTTGGGATGGGAGAGTGGGAAGCAGGAGATGTGAAAGTAAGTGGAGAGAGGAGACCTCCTAGGAGAGGCTGTTCTGGGTGAGGCTGTATTAACCCATCCTGGGGAAAATGCCGCATCCTGCCTCTGGGGTACCAACCAACCCCCACTTCTGTTCAATCACTCATCAAATCCTTATCTTCATCAAACTCACTCCAATTTCAAAATGTGATTCCTGGAGCTACATGTCTGGGACCACAATTGTCTTTTAGGTTTGTGCCCTGGGATGACCAAGTCAGGCTATGGGAAATGGAAACAAGTGCGTGTGTGAACTGGGGCTTCTCTCTTCTTCCTTCTTTTAAGAGATATTGAGCAATGGATGATGGCTGCACAGAAGAACTCTGGGGTAGCCCACCGGCCATCAAACTCAGTTCTGCCCAGGTTATCTCACCATCTCATCTCCCACCCCTACCCTTCCCATCTCAGACGTGTACTTATAACATCATCATTCATCTAGTTTCTCCATTAGAAACCTAGGAGTTACCCAATCATTCCAATAATTTTCCGTATTCTATTCCATCCACTCCTTATAGTGGTCTAAAATTTGTCACCTCTTTTTTCTTCTCAGTCTTGATTTATCTTATATACATATAACTTCAAACTGTACAGAAAAGTTTTAATAATTGTGTAATTCCCATATGACCTGTACCCAAACTAACTGTTTGTGTTTTGCCTCTATTTCTCCCTCTTCCCCTCCTTCTTTCTCTCCCCGTCTCTTACTCCGTGTGAGTATGTGGTTTTTGCCTCTGAACCAGTTGAGGCATCATGTCCCTTTACAACTAAATACTTCTTTCTGTATTTCCATATTTCTTGAGAACAAGAAGCTTCTCTTACATAACCACAGTACAATCATCAAAAGTGGAAAATTGATATAACCCTGAAGACCCTGATGCTGGAAAAGATTGAAGGCAAAAGGTGAAGAGGGTGGCAGAGGATGAGATGGTTAGATAGCTTCACAGATTCAATGGACGTGAACTTGAGCAAGATCCAGGAGATAGTGGAGGACAGAGGAGCCTGGTATGTTGCAGTCCATGGGGTCACAAAGAGTTGGACAGGACTTAGCGACTGAAAAATATGACAGTTGTATTTAACCTACACTCTGTATTCAAGTTTTATCAATTGTCCCAATAATATTCTTTTTATAAAATTTGTTTTCCCAGGTCCAAGATTGAACACATTACATTTAGGTGCCATGCTTCTTTCGTTTCTTTGAATCTGAAAGAGTTCCTCCGCTTTTCTTTGTCTTTCTTGACCTTGACATTTTTCAGAGTCCAGGCGAGTTATCTTGTAGAATGCTACAGAATTTAAGTTTGTCTGATATTTCCTCTTGAGTAGATTCAGGCTAGTCGGTTTTGGCAGGAATATCATTTTGGCAGGTCCACAGCGTCGGTTTGTCCCAGTACTGGTGATGTTAACTTTGATTACTTGTTTGAGCTGGCATCTGCCGGTTTTCATCTGTTAAGTTACACTTTCTTCCTTTGTAACTAGTAAGTGATTTATGGGGACACAGCTGGAGGATAGGAAAATTTCCTGTGCTTTGCTGTCTGTGCGTAGCCTCTCAGTCATGTCCGACTCTTTGTGGCTCCATGGGCTGTAGCCCACCAGGCTCCTCTATCCATGGGGATCTCCAGTCATCAGAATACTGGAGTGGGTTGCCACGCTTCCCTCCAGGGATCTTCCCAACCCAGGAATCGAACCCAGGTCTCCTGCATTGCAAGCGGATTCTTTACCATCTGAGCTACCAGGGAAGCCCAAGAATACTGGAGTGGGTAGCCTATCTCTTTTACAGGGATTCTTCCTGGCCCAGGAATCAAACTGGGGTCTCTGGCATTGCAGGTGGATTCTTTAGCAGCTGAGCTACAAGGGAAGTCCAGAAATTTCCTCTTTCATCAAACTTTCACCCACTAGTCTTTACATCCATTGATTTCCAAACTCTTTCATTCATTCTATATTTACTCATTGGGACTTTTTAAGGAACATTTATTTATTTATATTCATAAAAATGTATGGATTCTTATTTCATTCAATGGGTTATGACAAATTACAGTTATTTTTTGTTGTTGTTGTTTAAATTGCCCTGACTTGGCCAGTGGAAGCTCCTTTCAGGAGGCATGCACGTCCTTTGGATATATCCCCACCATCGTTTTGAGAATTTTCTTACTTTTTTATGCAACAAGATGTTTCAGGCTTATCTTGTCTTTTCCTTGCCTGGAATCAGCCCTTTCCTTTTAACAGACAATGGTATATAGAAGCCAGAAGCTGGGTCTATATACAATTAGTGTTCCTGATACATCGTTATTCCTAGGCTTTCTCAAGAGACAGAGCTAGAAAAAAATATATATATGTATATATATATATATGATAGAAAAGTTGATTAGTATATAATATGTAGTAAAATCATGTATCCTACGAGACATAGTCTCTCTTCTCTTTTTCTACACATGATTCTCTTTTCTAACAGTAAGAACCCTGGCTCTTATTATCCTCAATATATTTACTTGTCTTTTTTTCAGTCCTAGAGTAAACAGAAAATTGTTTTGGAACTCCTAACCTGTGCCACTGCTGAAATTAAATTTACTAATTAGAGTTCAACATTTGTATTTTTTCAGGGAAAATATTCAAATAGTGCAAATGCACAGAACTTAAGCATATAATTTATTGAGTTGACAAATGCATGTATATCCCATACTCCTATCATGATATTATGTATCCATCACCCCAGAAAATCCTCTTAAGCCCTTTCCCAGTCACTACTGCCATCTCCCATTGGCAATCTTTTTTCTGATTTTTTTCACCAAAGATTAGTTTTGTCTGTTCTAGAACATCATATAAGTGAGATCATAATACAGATATACCATTTCATTCTTTAGCTCAGGATAATGTCTGTGAGAATCATTCATGTTATTGTGTGTATTAGTAATCCATCCTTTTTTTTTTTTTGCTGAGTTGCGTTCCACTGTATGAATGTACCTGAAAATCTTTATTCATTTTCCTATTGATGAACATTTGGATTGAATGTGCATACTATGAATAATGCCACTATGAATATACATGTAAGAGTTTTTTTATGTACTTTTCATTTCTCTTGGGCAAATACCTGGGGGTGGAATTGCTGAATCATGGGGTAGATATGACAGACTGCATTTTCCAAATGTGGCCACAGAGTATCTTTCGTCCCACAGGCTCTTTTTGACACTTCTTCTTCCTTCTCTATCAAGAGGTAGAATCTGTGTCTTCACTGCTTGTACCTGGGCAGACATGTTTGACAACAAAAACAAAGGACACCACATGACTGCTGAGGCCAGATCACACACTGGTCTCCTGTGCATTTCTCTTTTCTCAAGGCTCACAGTCCAGTGCTTGCTATTTTCATTGCCTGAAAAATAGTTGTTTTGTGTATTTTCCTGTTTGGTAGTTTTTTCCCAATGGGAAGAAAAGTTTAGTACCAGTTAAATGCTCATGAATGAAAATCTAACTTCAATGGCTTAAAACAATGCATTTCTCTGTCTTATAATATCTACAGATGAAGTATAGTTTAGCGGGACTAACTCAGGGCTTCCCAGGTGGCGCTGGTGGTAAAGAACCCACCTGCCAATGCAGGAGACGTGAGGGACATCGTGGGTTCGATCCCTGGATCAGGAAGATCCCCTGGAGGAGGGCATGGTAGCCCACTCCAGTTTTCTTGCCTGGAGAATCCCATGGACAGAAAAGTCTGATGGTCTACAGTCCATAGCGTCACAAAGAGTCCGACATGACTGAAGCGACTTAGAGGGCACACAGGACTAACTCAAGGCTCTCTCGTCTGTCAGAAACATTCTCCACAATGCTGCTACATCGACCCACCTAGGTGGCAAATCTAACCACCTCATCAAAATAAAGTTCACGCGTCTCAGCATTTGAGATCGATAATGGCCTTCATGATCTGGCCCCAATTCTCTCTCCTATCTCTCCCCTTCCTCCTTCTTAAACTTCATCACCATCTTCATTTTCTTCATCTTCTATCTTTGCATGGAACGACCTTCTAGCCTGGTCCCACAATAGATTTCCAAAACCATTGTCAAGTGTCCTTGACACTTTCCTCCTCCATGAAGTCTTCCCTGATGCCTTCTCCAAAGATAGAATAAAAAAGCCTCAAATTTCTTGCCTGCTTGCCTTTCTCTTCTGGCACAGATGACACTGTATGTGTTCAGTGGTTTATTTGTTTACCCTCTGCCCTGGATTGTGGTCTCTCTGGTAGGGGGACACTTTCCTTTTTCTCTTTTCACCGCTCTTTTTGCAGCACCTGGGAAACTATCAGTCCATAGAGAGTGCTTATTCAACACTTTCTTTGTTGTTGAATTAGAGTGTTAGAACTATAGTCAAATACCGCTCTCATGCAATATTTAAAAACGAGAAATTCTAGCTTTAGAAAGTGAAAGCGACTGACTGGGAAAGAAGATCTGAAAGATGATTCTGAGCCTTTTATGTGTTTTTCTATTGGGTCTGAGTATCTCCTAATTCATTAATACCCAGGAAAAGGAAGAGGGCTGGCAGGTTTTTTTTTTTTTTTATCTCAAATCATTATGAAAATGGAATATTTTTCCCCCAAAATATTCTCTGCGTGAAGCGCAATTAGAATTTGTCTGAAAAAGCAGCCTTCAGGAAATGACTTGGGTCTTGACCTCGTCCATAAAAAAATGAGACGGTGCTGTGGTTCGACCTGGGGAGCCCATGCACTCTGCTCACATATCTTCCTGATGAAGACTCGATTCGCGGTACAGGTTGAAAAAGTGTGTGCAAAACGGAACTCGTCATCTTCCCTCTCAGCCCGGCACCACCTCCTGAGTTGCCTATTTTTGTTAATGGCATCACCATCCTCCCCACCACCCAGGCTCAAAATCTCCTTGTTATCTTTGCTCCTCTCTCTCTCTCCTTCCCCTGCACCCCGACCACCTGTCTGTAGTCAGTTCTGCCTTCCTATTCTCTCTCAGATCTCTCCCCTCCTCTGTCCCCATGGCTGCTGCCCCGGGCTCATTACCTCTTGCCTGGCTACAGCAAAAACTCCCAAGCGGTCTCTCTGCCTCCCTCAAATCAGCCGTGCCTATGGGGTTAATCTGCCTGAAGCATGGCTTTCATCATGTCCTAACCCAGCTAACAACCTTTCAATGGCTCCTCAGTTCCCTACAGAATCAAGTCCACATTCAAGGTGTGGCCTTTGCAACACAATTTCTCATTACTCCTTCCATGCTCCCTATGCTTCAACTAAATCAAAGGGCTTTTCATTCACTCACTCATTCATTTATTCAATAGATACTTATTGAACCACTGGGCAAGGCATTGAAGATTCATGAATCAAAAACAACATTTTAGATCCCAAACTGTTTGCAAGCTCTGCCCTTTCCCATCTCTGGTTTGTTAACCTTTCCATCCCCCATACCTAGAATGTTCTTTTCCCCCACCCTCCATCTCTACCTGCCCCCTTTCAACCCATGTTTCAATGCTTCTTTTCTCCTAATGCAAATATCACTTTCTTTCTGAAGCTTCCCCTGCCTGCATCTCTCTCTCTCTCCAAGCTGAAAGAAATCAATTTTTCCTCTCAAAGTTTATGGCATGTCACCTGCATTCTCTGCGGGTGATGTCTCCTTTTCTACAAACTCTTTGCTCCTGAGAGAAAGATTTGCGTCTGTTTCACCTCTGCATCTGAAAGACTTTCAATAAAATGCTGGGCAGATATATTAATTACTCAATTAAATGTGGTTTCATGAACACATTTCCCAGAGAAGACACTAGGGAAATGAGGGCCCCCTGAGTCTTAGATTGTAGAAATGGAAAAGAAACTTTTTCTGTTCTTGGCTCTGAATTGTCCCAAAGACTCTGGCCTTTTCACAGTGCCTGCTCTTTGTGTCCCGGGCACAGCACCCAACCCCACATGCATTGGAAAAATCAAAGCAAAGCTCAGACTGAGTTCCTTGGAAGCCTCCAGACCTTGCATCCCTGGGGAAGGGCTGTTTCAGTCACATGGTGGCTCTGTTCCTTCATGACCTAGATTATCCAAGGTTTGCTCTATTTCCTCCTGGAGACATGGTGGACCCAGTCATCTGGAGATGGTTTCTGCACCCACATTTGGTGGCAAAAGGAAGATGAGTGGGAGCCAGGAGATGGGTGCCCAGCAGGCTGGGTGCTCCAGGCTTATATGTGAGGGTGAAGGGCCACTGGTGGGTGGCCAGAATCAGAGGCTGCCATCGTTCCAGAACATTCCAGAGTCTACTGGGGCCCCAGTGAGCATCATAGCCTGGGGACAGGTTTGGGGGGAAGAATAAGGCCTGGGAGTGAGCCCCAGCTCAGTCCAGAGGTTTCAAGGGCTCCTGAAACTTCACTAGCTCTCCATGGATGGAAAACCAAGTTCACAGCCTTGGCATTGATGGTTCCTCCCTGACCTGGCTCCACCTACTTCCATTGTCCTAGCATCACCACACCTCTAGGCTCAGCTTCTTTTCCCTTTGTATCCTGTTCATTCCTGCCCTAAAGGCTCCCTTCTGCTGCCGGCCCATTCTCAGTCTATTGAAAGCCACTGTCTTCAAAGTCCCATGGAAATTCCACATCTACTCCTTCTTCTCTTGAATATCCCACTGAAAATGCACCATTTGCTTCTCTAAGTTTAACGATTATTTTATTGTGCTCTGTTTAACACATTGCCTTCCCAATCACTTAGCAATAAAGAATCCCACTGCAATGCAGGAGACACGGGTTCAATCCCTGGGTTGGGAAGATCTCTTAGAGAAGGAAATGGCCACCCACTCCAGTATTCTTGCCTGGGAAATCCCATGGACAGAGGAACCTGACAGGCTACAGTCCATAGTGTCACAAAGAGTCAGATGTGACTGAGAACTCACTCACACATGTATAAGACAATTAGTTGTTGGGAAGTTTGTCTCCTTCAGTGTATTACAAGAGCCTTCAAAATAGTCGTATGTTATTCAGATACATTCCCCAAAGTCTATCATAGCTCCCCAAACACAGTGGCCCCATGGACATCCAATAAATGCTTGTTAAATAGATATCTGGATGAAATATCATCCTACCATTCCATAGAATTAATGTGCTTCCAGACGGTTCTTCTACTTTGGGAAGAGTGAGGCAAACAAGCATGCTAGTTCCCCCAGAGCATCTTTCCCTGGTCCTGAGGATGTTTTCTGTCCTATTCAGTGTGAACCCCTCCATCTGATGTACCTGGTTAGGCTCTGCTCAGGGACATGGTGCGTTACTGATGTATGAGATCCAGTTCTAAGAGTTATCTCTCTCCCTTGGATCTCTCATCTCTGTCCTCCCTCTGACAAGTGGGGCTTACCTGGTCCTTGTCACTAATATCTTTGATGTTGGTAATCAGTCAGCACAGAAATGAGGCATAGTTGCTAGGGCCCCGGGGAGGTGAGGATGCTGGGACAGCAGACACTGCACTCCACACTCTACTTTCCAGTCATCTCCTTTGACTCACGCATTTTGCAAAGTGCTCCAAGCCCCCAGCATCTCTACAGCATGAGGATATCATACCGTAGCTTTCCCCATAGCTTCTGGTGGTCTCAAGTACATGTATCTCATTCTCAGCAAAACTGTAATCTTCCTTTTTAAAAATGTTTTCTTATTGGGGTGAAAGTCACATAATATAAAACATATTGTTGTAGCCCTATTTAACTGGACACTTCAGTGGCACTAAAGACATTCACGTTGTGCAACTCTCACCATCATCTGTCTCCTGAATTTTATTTTTTACATTCCTAAACTGAAACTCTGTCCCCATTAAACACTAACTCCCTATTTTACCTCCCAACTCTAAGGACCCAAGGCATCTACCAGTGTACTTTCTGACTCTATGGATTTGACTATTCTAGGTTCCTCTTATAAGTGGAATCAGACAGTAATTGTCCATACTTAATGTACATTGGAAGATATTTTTACCGTTAACTTATATGTCTGACAAACAGATTGTACCTCCTGCCCCCCCCCGCCGTGATTCTCAATATTTATCTGTTTTATACAGAGTAGTATATATATATTTGTCAATTTCAATCTCCCAATTTATTCCACTCCCTGTTCTCCCCTTGGTGTCCATGCGTTAAAAGTGTAAACTTCTTGAAGGAGGGAATTGTGCCTTATAATATTCTAGAACCTGTAACACAGTGTTAAACATATAGAAACTAAACAATGAACATTGCTGCTTTTTACAAGTCAAGCTCCCAACCAGGGCATCCTCAGGAGTCATGGGCAATGAAGTTAAACACTATGGTCTGTAATTAAAGTATCTTTACCACAATGCTGTTTATAATGATAAATAACTAGAAATAACTTAATACCCAAGGATGAGGCAGAAGATTCAATAAACGGTGCATCTTTTGATGGGATAGTATGTAGTTACTAAAATGGTAATTATAATGTCTGTGGAGCAACATGAAAAATATTTATGATAGACTGGAACTGATGAAAGAAGATTAAAAGTAGTATGAAACTATCATTGTAAGTACTACCTGCACTATAACAAATGTGGTAAGGTGATATGCAAAAATAAGCCCTGCATCAATGCTGTAGGAGTTTGATTTTTTCTGTCTTTTAAGCTGTGGCTATATATTTAAAAATTTTTTTATTTTGTATTGGAGGATAGCTGATTAACAATGTTGTGATGGTTTCAGGTGAATAGCAAAGGGACTCAGTCATACATATACATATATCTATTATGGCTGTATAATATTTTGAACAAAATGTAGATGTATCTGTAATTAATATAAAATAAATATTTGCTTGAAGTTTAGGGCTATTAGTAGTGAGAAGTCCATCTGGCAAAAGAATGGAAGGATAAAAAGGTGATTTTAATCAATGCCATGAAATTAAAAGATGCTTACTCCTTGGAAGAAAAGCTATGAGCAACTAGACAGCATATTAAAAAGCAGAGACGTTACTTTGTCAACAAAGGTCCATCTAGTCAAGGCTATGGTTTTTCCAGTGGTCATGTATAGATGTGAGAGTTGGACTATAAGGAAAACTGAGCACCGAAGAATTGATGCTTTTGAACTGTGGTGTTTGAGATGACTCTTGAGAGTCCCTTGTACTTCAAGGAGATCAAACCAGTCAGTCCTAAAGGTCAGTACTGAATATTCACTGGAAGGACTGATGCTGAAACTCCAATACTTTGGCCACCTGATGCAAAGAACAGACTCATTGGAAAAGACCCTGATACTGGGAAAGACTGAAAGCAGGAGGAGAAGGGGATGACAGAGGATGAGATGGTTGGATGGCTTCACCAAGTCGATGGACATGAGTTTGAGCAAGCTCTGGGAGTTGGTGATGAACAGGAAAGCCTGGTGTGCTGCAGTCCATGGGGTTGCAAAGAGTCAGACAGGACTGAGTGACTGAACTGAACTGAATAAGTGCCTAGATCCAATGTATCCTATGAAAGTGTTAGTCACTCAGTCATGTCCAACTCTTTGCAAACCCATGGTCTATAACCTGCCAGGCTCCTCTGTCAATGGAATTCTCCAGTCAAGAATACTGGAATGTGTTGCCATTCCCTTCTCCAGGGGTTCTTCCCAACTCAGGGATTGAACTCGGGTCTTCTGAATAGCAGGCAGATTTTTTACCATCTGAGCCACCAGGGAAGCCTATATATGTTATACACCTACCAAATGTATTTTGATAATGATGATGCTGCTAATAATAAAAGTGAAAGTGAAAATCACTCAGTCGTGTCTGACTCTTTGCAACCCCATGGGCTGTACAGCCCATGGAATTCTCCAGACCAGAAAACTGGACTGGGTAGCCTTTCTGTTCTCCAGGGGATCTTCCCAACCCAGGTATCGAACCCAGGTCTCCTGCATTGCAGGTGTATTCTTTACCAGCTAAGCCATAGGGAAATTCCAGTAATCAAAAGAAAGCAATATTTCTTTGACTGCTATCTTGAAATAAGTATGGAAACTGAAAACAACCTTGGCCCACTACGAAAAATAGGCTAACTCCTGAAAACAACCATGGCCCACTATGAAAACTATGCTAACTCTGGTAGGTTCTGGAGTTTCAGGGAAGAGGGTTGTCTTGACTTTGGGAATAGCTGGTCCCTGACTGCATGATGCTTAAAGATGGAATGAGAGGAACAGGGAGCAGAAACATTGAAAGGCTGGAATAAAGTCCCAGTTCTGATATTAAAGACCCACAGCATTTTGGAAAAGTCGCTTAACCTCAATAGGTAACGTCCTTCACGTGTTCAGCCAGCTGACCCCATTCAACAAAAACCAGTGAGTTCTCACTGGGAGGCAGCACCTAGCACAACCTTGGGCCATCCTTGGTTTCTGCCAGAGCTAGTTCACAGAGACAGGGGGAGGATAAAATGAAATAATGCATGTAGAGATTGTGTGGAAAAGCTGCTCTAAATAAATGTGAGCTGTGATTAAGGAACACAGAAGCAGAACTGATCTGCTTAGTTCCACAGTGCTGACAGCTGATTCAGATCGCACCCAAATTGAGACAATCAACCAGTAACAAAGCCGGGGAAAACAAAGCCCTGATTGAAATGGGCTGCAGCTGACTTTTCCGAGCCTCCCAGCTGGACTCATTCGGATTGCCCCAGTGAACCTTGGTACCTCCGTCAGAGCGGTGATCACCTGCCTAGCGCATAGTTCTGTCCCAGGCTCTCATCCCCTCTGCTAACCTGTCACTTCACCCCTGAGGGCTGCTTAACAAACATTTGTCAAATCTGAAGTCTCTGTGTGTGTGTGTGTGTGAAAGAGAGAGAGAGACAGAGAGAGAGAGAGAATGAGAGGGAGAGAATCTTCCATCTTAATAAGTAATATCTGACTTAGCACCAGGGAAGAGCAGTACGCCTCCTCTGAGCTACTACTTACTTTATTTTTTAAAGTCACAAAATGGGACTTCCAAGGTGGTGCTAGTGGTTAAGAACCCACCTGCCAATGCAAGGGATGTTAAGAGATGTGGGTTCAATCCCTGGGTTGGGAAGATCCCCTGGAGGAAGGTTTGGCAACCCCCTCCAGGGTTCTTGCCTGGAGAATCCCATGAACAGAGGAGCCTGGCAGGCTACAGTCCATGGGGGTCGCAGAGAGTCAGACACGACTGAAGCGACTTAGAATGCCTGCAAAGCGGAGCCTAAAGACTTGTGCAAAGACTTCTCAAAACACAATATTTTTCAGTGATAAAAGACGCAAAATGCCTTGATGCAGTCTTTTGAATGAACTTGGGCCTTTTTCTGAATACCTTGCCTTCTTCTCATTCAGGCAGAAATGAGATGAGTTAAGTCTAATGTCTCATGGAGGACATGGGGAGAAAAACAGGAGCAGACAAACAGCAGAAAAAGAAAAAGAAATGGACCAGAAACCATGGGAAAGGCAATCCAGTCCCAGAGGACAGAGTCTCCTTTGTAGAAGGGGCACCGACCCCTCTCTGCACCTTGGCACCCTCCCTCTCTGAGAAGGGCTGAGTAGGGACATGCTGGTGGGATCTGAGTTCAGAACTTTAGTCCCTCCTTCCCCAAGACAAATGGCTTAGAGATGTTAGTCACAGCTAATGAGCTTTGATGTATGAGTCAATAACCACAGTCCTGTACTTTCTTTACTGCTGAGTCACTTATTGGCATGTTGGTCAGCTGTAACCTCACCAGGCTTCTTGCACCCCAACAGTTAGCCTCGCGCAGGAGTAGAAGCAGATAGGGAATACCAGTGGTGGGGCCCACTAGCTTCTCCTGAGCTCGTCTACTGCTCTGGCAGTGTTTAAAGTGGGCAAAGAGGCTCACAGCTCTGTGTCTGCAAAAGTGGTTGTTGTGTTTCCTTTTATAAATTCCAAATTAGGACCATAACACTACTAACAGAGCTCATTAATCGCTTACTGTGTCCAGAGAGAGAGTCAAGATTTGTTCTTGTAACAGACAGACATAGAGAACAGACTTGTGGTTGCCAAGGAGGTGGGTGGAGGAGGGATGGATTGGGAGTTTGGGATGAGCGGATGCAAACTGTTACACACAGGATGGATAATCAATAAGGTCTGACTATATAGCACAGGGAACTATATTCAGTATCCCATGATAAACCATAATGGGAAGGAATATGAAAAACAACATATATATATGTGTGTGTATGTATGAATCACTTTGCTTTATAGCACAAATCAGCATTGCAAATCACCTATGTGTGCGTGCGTGCTAAAGTTGCTTCAGTCATGTTCGATTCTTTGCAACCCTATGGACGGTAGCCTGCCAGGCTCCTCTGTCCACGGGATTCTCCAAGCAAGAATACTGGAGTGGGTCCCCTCCTCCAGGGATCTTCTTAACCAAGGGGTCGAGCCTTCATCTCCTGTGGCTCATGCAGTGCAGACATTCTTTACCACTGAGCCACCATGAAAGCCCTGCAAATCAGCTACACTTCAATAAAATAAATTTAAGAAAGAGATTTGTTTTCATACATTCTGTAGGGTCACAGAATAATAAGTTGTAGAGCGAGTTTTCAACTCTTAAGTACGGGACTGTGAACTCGATAGGAAATGATCATATTGAATATTTATTTATTCAGTTGCTGGATCCTGACTTAGCAGCTACTGTAGGAAAAGTCCTGGGCTAGGCATTGCTGTTGTTTAGTCACTAAGTCCTGTCTTTCTCTTTTGCGACCCCATGGACCAGCCAGGCTCCTTTATCAATGGGATTTCCTAGACAAGAATACTGGAGTGAGTTGCCATTTCCTTCTCCAGGAGATCTTCCCGGCCTACGGATCGAACCCTGGTCTCCTGCATTGCAGGCAGATTCTTTATCACTGAGCTACCTTGGAAGCCTGGGCTAGGCATTAGGAGGGATATAAAAAGTTCTACAGCCTGACTGCCCTTCTAATCAAGCTTCAGGCTCATGTGACACTCACGAAAGTCATGGGTTAAGGCAGCATCTCCCATCATTGTCACCAGCACTGTGACCATCACCACCATAGCTCTGCCACCATCACTAGCACCTCCACCCTGGCCATCACCACCACCATCATCAACACCAGAAAACATTAGGAAAGCATCTGTTGTGTGCATGTGGCCATGTGGATTTTCTCCAAAGTGGCAGCTGGGTCACAGCTGGGACGTGCTGAAGGATTAGGTGGTGCCTGAGTGAAGGTGACATGTGACAAACTCTCCTCCTCGCCTGGAGCAGGCTGCAGATGCCAGTCTCCCAGGAGCTGTCAATCCAGGACAGAACACAGTGCTTGCAGAATGGGAAATGAGCATGGTTTACATAATGTTTCTGGAGGAGTCAATGGCCGAGACTTCAGTCTCCCTTTTTGCAAGCCCATCTGAGCTGACATCTCTGTTGCTGATCAAAGATCCCACCTACCTGGCAGAAAGGGTGCCCTATCCCATCAGGCAATGCCTCACCTCTGCAAAACTGAGGGAGATGCTGAACGCACCGAGGCAGCATTGTCATGCCAACTGTAATCTCTTGAAACTCACAAGAAAGGGAAATGCAGAACCAGAGAGCTAAAGTGAGTCAGAGTCTGTCTACACTGGGGATTTGTGTATAAACAGATTTCATGTACACGGGCACACTTTTCAGAAGCATCTATATTCATGATGTTACTTTAATTTCAGAGTCAAACGAAGCTAATCACTCTTTCAAGCATATAAAACCACTTCCGTGCCCATCCCATGCTTTAGCTTATTTTCTACCTACAGCCTGAAATGCCTTTCCTTCTGCAAATGTCCAAATATTCCTTCTGATGGGTAGAATGGTACCCCACAGAAAAGGGTAAAGTCCTAATGTCCAGTACCAATAAAGGTGACCTTGTTTAGAAATCAAGTCTTTGCAAATGATCACATCAATATCACATTAAGCCTCATACACTGCAGCTAACATCTTTATAAGAAAGGGACATCTGGACTCAGATACAGACATGTACAGAGGAAAGATGATGTGAAGGTATAGGGAGCATGCACCCTACAAACCAAGGACTGCCTGGGGCTACCAGAAGCTGGGAGACAGACCAGATTCTGCCCCAAGTATGTCAGAAGGTACTGGCACTGCCAACACCTTGATTTGGGCTCCTAACCTCCAAAAGTGTGGGATAACGTACTTAGGTTTTTTTAAGCAACCCAGTTTTTGGTGTCTTGTTACGTCAGACCCAGGAAACGAATACATTAATCAAACCTCAGGGTCAATGGTCTTTCTACAGAGCATCTTCTCTGAGTGTAGCACAGTCCTACCTGTGATGATACAGATGTGCCATGACTTCACCTCCAAAACTTCTAATCTTTGTGCTTGTGTAGCTACAAGGTGGAATGTAAAGTTGCCAAACACCCAGAAAGCAAGGAGAAAGGAGCTATACAGGGACGGTCTTGGGGAGAGGGTGGCAGGTTGTAAAGGGGCTCAGGTAAAGATTATCCCCTTTCCTTTGACAGCAGAGTGGAAGTGAAAGTGTCCGTCACTCAGTCGTGTCTGACTCTTTGCAACCCCATGAACTATAGCCTGCCAGGCTCCTCTGTCCATGGAATTATCCAGACAAGAACAGAGGAGTAGGTTACCATTTCCTTCTCAGGGGATCTTACTGACTCAGGGATCGAACCCAGGTCTCCTGCGTTGCAGGCAGATTCTTTACCATCTGAGCCACTGACAACACAGGGACCCACACTAATAGTCTAATGGTCCCTGCTCATGCTGCCATGTTTAACTGAACCTTAAAGAGTCAGAGAAGGTGCTCAGCCTGGAGTCCTAGGGTGCTGCTGACAGGCACGAAGAGGTAGGAGAGATGATCCTAGGTAGGCTCTGGAAACCTCTCTGGTGCTAACATGGGGTTATGAGAAGGCTGAGTGCTGGAGCAGACCTGAAGGGTTCTTTCATACAGAATGTGGATGCTACATGGTATGCCTGTCACTTGCTTTCCTTGCTGCAATGAAAACTCCACCATCAGGGTCTGGGCTGGGAGTGGAGAGTGGCTGATCATCCACCCAGTGCTGAATCTCAGTGATGCTTATCATCAAGGGCTTTGGGAATTGCTAAGAATCTACCTTGGTCTATTTCCTAGTCTCAGAAGTTTGGACTGCCCCAGGACTTGTCCAGCTGGAATATAAGGCAGAGTGTGACATGCATCACAAGATGGGAAGGAAAGAAGCAGAATGGACAGCACTGGTGGATGACGGAGGGGGTGAAGGGGGAGTCTCTCTTCAGTGTTCTCCAGACATTCCTCAAGAGCTCCATACAGCAGAGAGTGTGTCCTTGGCCTGACCTCCAGGGCTAATAACTTAGGAAATCTGAACTCTGGTTCAGGATATTCACACTCTCCCCCGTGGCTGTCATTGTAATATTGACCCTCCCCAAATCCTGCCACCTCCTCCAAGAAGTCCTCCCTGATAATCTCAATTGGACCTAATGGCCCTATTCTGGCATTTTAACTTCTGCTTAGCACTTACATCATCTTGCTTTATGTTCCAGTGAAACATTGATCTCAATCCTTAGGCTTGAGTGCCTCAAGGTTAGGAAACATGTCTGATTTGTGTTTTTCTCCTTCTGGAGGCTGTCACAGTCCCACTGGTTCAATGAGTGTCAATAAATAAATCAACAGCTATCTATTCATTGAGTGCCTATTAAGTGCTGGACATTGTGCTCTGCTGGGGAGATCAATACTTGAACAGAAAAGTGTCCAAAGATGAAATTAGATCTGCTCTTCCTCCTGATCCCTATTTCTCTCCAACCCTCAGCTCTCCGACTTACTGACCACATCTGAGGGCTTGGGCCCCACTCAGCAAAAGGTGCATAAGATGCTATCTTATTGAACTGGGAGTTGTCTGCATTATGGATCTCCTGGTTGTAATGCCCTATTTCTGTGGTCAGGACCACTCACTGGCTCCTTTCTGTGCCTTGCTTGCCCAGACCCCTGGTTCCCAACTGCTCATCTAAGATTTGGCTTCTTTTGAAATTTTTTACCTATTTATTATTTAAGCATAGTTAATATACAGTGTTGTGTTAGTTTCAAGTGATTCAAATTCTTTTCCATTATAGGTTATTACAAAATATTAAGAACAGCCCCTCGTGCTATACAGTAGGTAGGTCCTTGCTGTTTACCTATTTTATTAATAAAAATAGTAGTGTGTATCCCGGAGAAGGGCATGGCAAGCCATTCCAGTGTTCTTGCCTGGAGAGTCCCATGGACAGAGGAGCCTGGCGGGCTACAGTCCTTGGCTCACAAAGAGTCAGACACGACTGAGCGACTAAGTAAAATGCAGCACAGCAGTGGGTGTATGTTAATTTCAGCCTCCTAATCTATTTCTCCCTAACACCCCAATATTCCCTTTGGTACGCATAATGTATTTTCTATGTTTGTGAGTCTGTTTCTGTTTTGTAAGTAAGCTTATTTGTAATATCAGTTTTTAGATTTCACATGTAAACAACATCGTATGATATTTGTCTTTTTCAAGATTTGGCTTCTTGCAAAGGGAGGGGATGGGGTAGGCATGAATTGGGGGCTTAGGATTAGCAGACAAAAAGCATTTTATATAGAAGAGATAAACAAGGTCCTACTGGGGACCACAGAGAAACATATTCAATATCCTGTGATTACCATAATCGAAAAGAATATCAACAGGAATGTCTATATAACTGAATCACTTTGGTGTATAGCAGAAGTTCACACAACACTGTAAGTCAACTGTACTTTAATTTTTAAAAAAAGATTTGGCTTCTTACATTAGCTTGACTTCTCTGATTTCTTTTATCTCACCTAACTCTGCCCCCAGGTCTCCCTTGACCATGGGCTCTCAGATTTCCCCTTGAATCTGGCTCCATCAGGCCAAGCCACTGGTTTTCATTCTAAGTCTTGTCTCACCATCTCCATCTTGGATTTCCAATCCTTCTGATGCATATCTTACCCTCAGGCAGGTCTTCTTGCAAGAAGAAAGAAGGAGAAAATTTATGAATATGTGTTCCTGTATAAAAGTATGTCACTGTTGAAACAACAACAGTAATATCAGATTGAAAAGAAGGAAAAAGAATAGAAATATCCTATGAGATATTGAGGGAAAATGGAACTAAGTGTTGTGAAGTCTTTATACTCTCTGTTACTTTAAAATTTTATACATTGCATTTTTTAGGGTAAGTACTGAAAGAATAGAAACACCATATAAAACTCTCTAATAGAAGGAAAATAGAAATAATAAAAAATAAATCCAAAAGAAGACAATAAAGAAAAGGAAAACAAATGGAAGTAGGACAAATATAAGCATAAAATAAGACGTAGATTTTTAACCTGAAATGTTAGAACCTAAAAAAAAACTTGAATGAATTAAAGTCACCAGGAAAAAAACAATAAAAATTCCAAAGGTGTTCTGGCTATACATTTCTATATGTGCTGTTTTCAAGAGAAAAAATTCTAAAACATAAGGATATAAAAGGTTAAAGATAATAGGATGAAAAAAGTACAGGTGGCAAATATTAATTAACAGATGTCTTAGGAGAGTTCATTAATATGAAATAAAAATTCCATAAGAAATCTGTATGCAAGTCAAGAAGCAACAGTTAGAACTGACCATGGAACAACAGACTGATTTGAAATCAGGAAAGGAGTACATCAAGGCTATATATTGTCAGCCTGCTTATTTAACATATAAGTAGAGTACATCATGTGAAATGCCAGGCTGGATGAAGCACAAGCTGGAATCAAGATTGTCAGGAGAAATAACAATAATCTCAGATATGCAGATGACACCACTCTTATGGCAGAAAGAGAAGAACTAAAGAGCCTCTTGATGAAAGTGAAAAAGGAGAGTGAAAAAGTTGGCTTCAAATTCAACATTCAGAAAACTAAGATCATGGCATCTGGTCCCATCACTCCATGACAAATAGATGGGGAAACAATGGAAACAGTGGCTGACTTTATTTTTTGGGGCTCCAAAATCACTGTAGATGGTGACTGCAGCCATGAAATTAAAAGACGCTTGCTCCTTGGAAGAAAAGCTATGACCAACTGAGACAGCATATTAAAGAGCAGAGACATTACTTTGCCAACAAAGGTCCATCTAGTCAAAGCTATGGTTTTTCCAGTGGTCACGTATGGATGTGAGTTGGACTACAAAGAAAGCTGAATGCTGAAGAATTGATGCTTTTGAACTGTGGTGTTGGAGAAGACTTTTGAGAGTCCCTTGGACTGCAAGGAGATCCAACCAGTCCATCCTAAAGTAGATCAGTCCTGGGTGTTCGTTGGAAGGATCAATGCTGAAGCTGAAACTCCAATACTTTGGTTATCTGATGTGAAAAACTGACTCATTGGAAGAGATTCTGATGCTGGGTAAGATTGAAAAGGCAGGAGGAAAGGAGGATGACAGAGGATGAGATGGTTGGATGGCGTCACTAACTCTATGGACGTGAGTTTGAGCAAGCGCTGGGAGTTAGACAGGGAAGCCTGGTGTGCTGCAGTCCATGGGGTCGCAAAGAGCTGGACATGACTGAGCGACTGAACTGAACTGAAGCATTACCAAAGAGTATAATTTCACAAAGACACATTTTAATTAACAAAACACTACAATTTAAAATATGTAAAAGTAAAATTAAAAAAATAAAGCTTTAGAGTATATAAAATAAAAATTGATAGAAAAGGAGAAATAATAACCATCCAAGTGGTAGACTGTAATACTGTATATCTCTCTAAGTCATAGATACATCTTACAAGAAACAATCATAATCATCTAGAACATTTAGACCAGATTTTAAAATTTTACATAATGGATGCTTATAAACATTGCCACAAACAGTTGCAGAAAACCTATTCCCTTTAGGCACATGTATAATGTTCATGTGAATCAACTATTTCTGGACCTTGGGTCAATCTCAATGAATTTCACTGAATTGAAATCACATTAAGTGTGATCTCCAATAAAAATCCAATTAAGCTAGAAATAAAAAGCAAAAATGAACTAAAATATTTCCATATAATTAGAAATTTAGGCATGTGCTTCCATATAATCAAAGAAGTTCGGCTTAAAGAGAAAAGACAGTTTACATTTGAATAAAGTGGGAGGCACAATAGAACTAATCCTCTGAACAATAAAAAAACATCTATGGATAGGTCCTCCACATCCATAGTTCCCCATCTGTGGATTCAATCAGCTGTAGATTGTGTTGAATTGTGCTATTTACTGTTGAAAAAAATATATAAGTGAGGCCATACAGTTCAAACCAGAATTGTTCAAGGATCAACTGTATAGTGTTAATTAGAACATATTTTGAAAACAATAATGAAAATACTATTTAAAATTTGAGACATACAGCCAGAGATACTAGAGTTGCCTTGCAAGAGCTGAATGTTAGCTATTTAGGAATTTTCCAGCTGGTTATTAACCCACTACTAGTTTGAAATCAGTTGTGGTGAAGCACTTAAACACAGAAATATAAAATTGGCATGCTGCAAATCAGGAATTTTTCATTTCTATTCATTCTTATTCCCTCCTCTTTTGCTTTCTTCCCTCTTTCCTTATGTCCTTTCTGCCTTCTTTCCTTCCTATCTTTCTTTTGCAAATTAATTACCAGATGACCAAGAGATGCAGTTAAAATATTACATAGAGGGAAATTTATAGCCACAAAAGCATGGATTAGGAAAAAAGAAATGCTGAAAATTCTAATTCAGAAACTAGGAAAAACAAAGCAATGTAAAATCCAAGAAAGGAGAAGAAAGAAACAATTAAGAAGATAAATTAATGTCAGAGAGAAATATTACACAAAATAGAAATATAATAAAGAGAACAAACAAACCCCAAAGTTGGCTCTTTGAAACTATGAATAAAATTGACAAACCACTGATGAGGTTAATCAAGAAAATAAAGAAGAAATGCACAAATAATCAACATGATGAGTGAAAAGTGGACATTAATATAGACACTGCAAATACTGGCAATACAATAGGATATACAAAAAACTTAACACCAATGTTTGAAAATAAAAGCAAAATGCAAAAAATTAAAAAAAAAATAAGAAAAGCAAAATGCATACATTCCTGGAAAAATATAACATACCAAAACCCTTCTCAAGAAGAAATATCTTGAATTTTCCTTTAGTTAGTAAAACAAAAACTTCTTATCTAGAACTCTCTAGGCCCAGATGGTTTTACCAGTAAGTTCTATAAATGTTCAAGAAATATTTCCAATTTAAACACATTCCTTCAGACAATAGAATAAAAGGGCAAATCTTCCATTATGCTTTGTGATACTACCCGTAATCTTGATTCTAATGCTCAACAAAACAAAATGAGAAAGAAAAATTAGAGCCCAATCTCACTCATGAATGTAAATGCAAAACATGAACTACAATTAGTCAACTGAATCCAGCAATATACAAAAAAAAAAATACATCATGACTAATTTGCATTTATCTTAGGAATGCAAGATTATGTAACTTTGGAAAAGCAATTCATGTAATTCATCACATTTTAAGAAAAAAAAACAAAAAAAATGGGATGATTATCACAGAGATGCAGAGAAAGTATTTAGTAAAATCAACATTCATTCATGACAAAACTCTTAGCAAAATTGAAATAACGTGAAATTTCCTTAACCCGACAAAGTGTGCCTATGACAACTTTATTGCAAACGTGACATCACATGTTAAAACTTTGAGAGCTCTCATTTTGAAATTTGGAACAAGAGAATTCCTACAATTGCTGCTTCTATTCAGCCTTGTCCTGGAGGCTCTTGCCAGCTCAGTGAAACAATAAAAAGAAGTAGAAGGTATGAGAATTAAAAAGTGGGGAGAAACAACTGTCATTATTCACAGATGATTTCATTATGTGTGGAAAATCCAAAGGATTCTGCATAGAGATTACTGTAATTATTATGAGGGTTTGACACTGTTGTACTGCTCACGTTCAATACTTAAACAACACATTTAACTCATATAATCAAGCAACAAATTGAAAATGAAATAAAAGAGCTACCATTGAGAAGAGCATAAAACAAGATGATATCCTTGGGAATAGTACTAACAAAATATTTTCGTCTGAGACATCCACAGAGAAAATTATAAAGTATTATTGAGAGACGGTAAAAAAGAAAACTAAATTGAGAGACATACCAAATTTACGAAGCAGAATAGTTAATTTTTATAAAGATGTCACTTGTCCTCAAGTTGAGTTATAAATTTAATACCTACTCAAGAAAAATTCCAGAGTTTAAAAAAAATTTTGGCCGGTTGTTATTAAAATTTATATGGACATGCAAAAGGTTAATAAAAAAAATCCAAGATATTCTGGAAGAAGTAGAATTCTTTGACTACCAGATTTAAAGATCAGCAGGGAAAATAAAAATTTTTCAACAAATTGCTGAGATGATTAGACAATGGATCTTTACTTTGTATGGTACCAAAAAAAATTAATTTCAGTGGATAAAAGACTAAAACTGAAAGGAAAATCAATAAGGAAAGATACTGTCATGATCTTGGGGTAAAAATTTCTTAAACAGGATATAAAAACCACAAACTATAAAGAAAAAATTGTAAATTTTTTCTACATTAAAATCAAGACATCCTCTTCAGCAAATGGTATCAAAGGTAAAAATATAAACCATGAAGTTGGAGATAATGTTTACAACAAGCAAAACAAACAACAGACTAGTATTCAAAATACTTTAAAAAACAATTCTTCCACTTCACTAAGGAAAAGGCAGACAACTTAAATCGGAAAGATGTGCAAAAGGTTTAAACAGACACTTCACAAAAAGGAAATTTCCAGTAAATGTGAGACTGATGGGCCTTGAACTCAAATACAATAACAATGGAATTCTTTCCATACCCAATTCGACAAGAAACACTTGAAGTCTGATAGTGAAGAGATAATGGAACATTTTGAACTCTCCCTGGCTGCAGATGTCAATGAAGTTGGTACAACCACTTGGAAATCAGTTTGACTTTATTTAACATATGACCTCTAAATAGAAGTACTCAGAAATGTAACCCTAGGTGTTGCTGCTGCTGCTAAGTCCCTTCAGTCGTGTCCGACTCTGTGGGACCCCATAGGTGGCAGCCCACCAGGCTCCCCCGTCCCTGGGATTCTCCAGGCAAGAACACTGGAGTGGGTTGCCATTTCCTTCTCCAATGCTTGAAAGTGAAAAGTGAAAGTGAAGTCGCTCAGTCGTGTCCGACTCTTAGTGACTCCATGGACTGCAGCCTACCAGGCTCCCCCGTCCATGGGATTTTCCAGGCAAGAGTACTGCAGTGGGGTGCCGTTGCCTTCTCCAAACCCTAGATGTACACCCTAGCAAGCCTTGTTCAGATGGGCCCAAGGCAATCCAAGAATATTCATAGCAGCACTGTATATAATACAACTTTGATACAACCCAAATATCCATCACCAGTAGAGGAATTACTCTGCAGTTTTTCATGCAGTGGAAAAGCACAGGCACAGGTATACCCCAGGATGAATCCCACAAGCGCGATGCTGAATGAAACACTCCCGACAGAACAGTACCATTTCTACAGACTTCAAAACCGAGAAGCCAAAGTTTAGAAGATGAAATGTATCACAGT
Source organism: Muntiacus reevesi (assembly GCF_963930625.1). Lineage (NCBI taxonomy): Eukaryota > Metazoa > Chordata > Mammalia > Artiodactyla > Cervidae > Muntiacus > Muntiacus reevesi. The sequence continues at coordinate 40,967,860 of NC_089249.1, read as the reverse complement.
CACTGCAGCCAGCCCAGGGGTTACCTCTAGGAAGCTGCTCAGATTCTGGCAGTGTTCCTTTTCTTGTCCCAGCTGGTGGATTATGTGGGTGTTCTCTTAGCTTATTCATGTATTTATTAAACTGTATTACATGTGCCTGGGGGCTTCCCTGGTGACTCAGAGGGTCAAGAATCTGCCTGCAAGGTGGGAGACCTGGGTTGGGAAGCTGCTCTGGAGAGGAAACAGCAATGCACTCCAGTATTCCTGCCTGGAGAATCCCAGGGACAGAGCAGTCTGGCGGGCTATGGTACAAGAAGTTGCAAAGAGTCGGACACGACTGAGCACAGACACACACAGGCATTTGTGGGGTACTGAAGGGTCATTCAAGAGCAGGGAGCAGCACGTGGATAAGTGAGAAACCGTGGGAGCATGCCAGAAACAACAAACAGGTCTGACTGTCTGGAGAGTCCTGAGTGATTACATAGAGTTGATTCTTATAAGGTTTCCTGTGCGAACCCCATCCTTTACTGGCATGCCACAATTATGGGTTGTATAAGAAAATATTTTCAGCTTTCAGGGTCCCTGAGAGTATTCCTAGAAGGGATTTCTTTAAGTGTAAAAATCATTTTCAGTACATTTTTACTAAGAGCCTACTATATGCAGGGGTTTCCCTGGTGGATCAAACAGTGAAGACTCTGTCTGCAATGCAGGAGACCCAGGTTCAGTCTCTGGGTTGGGAAGTTCCCCTAGAGAAGGAAATGGCAACCCACTCCAATATTCTTGCCTGGGAAATCCCACGGACAGAGGAGCCTGGCAGGCTGCAGTCCATGGGGTCACAGAGAGTCGGACAGGACCAAGCAACGGAGCACACATATCTGAGCACACATATATAAAATAGCTAATTAACAAGAACCTCCTGTATATAGCACAGGGAACTCTATTCAATACTCTGTAATGACCTATATGGGAAAAGAATCTGAAAAAGAATCAATATATATATAACTGATTCACTTTGTTGTACACCTGGGGCTAACAGCATTGTAAATCCATTGTACTTAAATAAAAATCTTTTTAAAAGGGGGAAAAAGGTATATCTGTTGGGGCTCATGAAACATGGAGACAACAATAATGCTTTACATTTGTATAGTATTTTTCCACTTTTAAACTCTTCCACAGATATCTCATTTGGTTTGAGGCAGATACAACCCAACCAGAGGTTTTGCCTGGCATCTCTGCTTGTGATTAACACTGTCCTGCTCACTATTAGCAGGCCATCTCTTTGGTGGTCTGCTGACACCTCTCTGGCGTTTATTACAAGGTGGGGTAAGTTGAGACATTTTGCTCATCTTGCAGGGTTACTATGTGGCCTGGGAAACACAGTTGAGCCCCTCAGGGCCTAGATTTTCCCTTGAGAAATCTTGAAGTCTTGCTTTGAAATCTTAGCTGATTTTTTTTTTTTTTTTTTTTGGGTACAAGAGCTTTGTCAATAGAGTTATTGCCAAGAAAGAACTAGAAAAAGAATAATCCCATAAGTGTCATTCAGGCTGAGGCAGCCAAAAACAAAGGACCACACAAGCTATTCCTCTAGGTTTACCTCAAAATGAAGAATAACTGGAGGCCTGTAATGCCTTCCATTTGTGGCAGAGTGTCCTGAAAACACCACTGAGTTTGGGAGTATGAAGATGTGGTTTTAGCACTGACTGAATTGCTACTTAGCTATGTGACTTTAGGCGACTTATCCAACCTCTCTGAGACTCAGTTTTCTCATCTGTAAAATGGGGGTGAAAGCTTCTACCCCTCTCGGTGATTATGGCCAGAAACGTGTTTAATGTCTATGCAGATCAGCTTGTCTCAACCAAGGAAATTACTGTTGTTGTTCTTGTTATTGTTTGTTGTTACATAGCCTTTCTGTGGGATCTGCTTGGGAGGTCTGTTGTCAGGCAGAGTTTATTTTTTATTTTTTTTGTCTCCTGCAAGGTAGCTTTGAATTCTGTCTCCCCCCGAATAGCAAATTGCTCGTTGTCTCTTTGTTGTTTGACACTTAGGTTCTCATCCTAATAGTCTGTTTACTTAAATATTTCAGAGTCTCTTAGCATTTCAAAAGAGTATTTTGAAACATTAGCTATGAAAAAAAGAAGAAGAAATAGAGGCACAATTGCTCCTTTTTCTAGGCTCAGCAGTTATGTATTGAATTATGCACATACACAAGCAGAGAGAAAAACACAAAAAATGAGACATGCACTTGTGAACCGAAATCGGAATTACCAGTAAGTCTGTTAATCAGAGCCCGGCCTTGGTGGTTAATTTAAATACAGAATTTCACCTCTGCATGAAAGCCAGGTATGAAAATGACAACTCCCATGGGAAACTTCTGTTATCCTTAACAGCCATTCCAAAGAAGGCTGTGCTTCAATCTGGCAGTCTTGTTTTATGACACGTGGAATGATAAGAGTTCCTTACAGCTGTGAAGACTGGAAACGAGGAGGTTCTGACTGACTTTGACATCTAGATCTAGGCTTCCTTGTCTCTTCTTTTGTAATGTTACAGCCCCAGTGCGGTTCAGTTCTAGAGAACATTTGATTAAAATGTTATTTTTAGTGACTACATGACTTCCTACATTAAAATTCAAAAACCCAAGAGGGCAGCTTAGGCTTGTAACTGTTGTGAGACCGTTGGCCACTGGTGTCCAACAAAATCTGACCAAGGGGGAAAGGGGGAAAGAACTGGTACCCAAAACACACCCCAGCCTTGAGAGAAAGATACCAGATCCCCGGTCTCCCATACAGCACCCTTGCTGGCGTGAGGCAGTGAAACATCTGCGGGAACCCACTGTTCAAACAATCTCTCTCATTTTCCAGGGTGGGGAGCGACCCCGCAGAGGGACTGAGGCCCAGATGCCAGGCATCCGGCAGGCTGCAAGGGGGAAAGAGGTGCCGAAGTTCTCGTCTCCATCGGCACAGTCCTAAATTTGCTGTGATGTGATTCAGACACTGCACTGCCCAGGACACTCAGCAGGGTTGCAGCCCTGAGTCTGCCTCAGACACCACCCCCGACTCTTGTCTCTACACATGTGCGGGGCTGAGCATCAGACATGGACACCTGCGTCTCACCAGGGCTCACTTTCTCCTCATGTCAGATCCAGGTCCTTGTTAGGCCTGACCTGCTGTCCTCAGCACGTGCTTTCAAAGAGATACTGGTCCATTCGGTAGGAATCCCAAAGTCTCTGTTGTCTGTTAAGCCTGAGTAATGGAGAGTTCTCCCTGGTTAATTCAGATTATTAGAGGCTGAGATCAATCTATTAAGAAAGGTTTATCATTCATAGCATTTGTATATTTACATTTCAAGGGATTGAAATTAATCTACTATTCATTTTGTGTTTCTGGTAATAGGGATAGACTTGTTGTTCAGTCGCTAAGTCATGTCCAACTTTTTGTGACCCCATAAACTGTAGCACTCCAGACTTCCCTGTGTCCCAGAGTTTGCTCAAACTCAAGTCCATTGAGTCAGTGATGCCATCTCATCCTCTGTTGCCCGCTTCTCCTCCTGCCCTCAATCTTTTCCAGCATCAGAGTCTTTTCCAGTGAGTCAGCTCTTTACATCAGGTAGCCAAAGTATTGGCGCTTCAGCATCAGTCCTTCCAATGATTATTCAGGTTTGACTTCCTTTAGGATTAACTGGTTTAATCTCCTTGCAGTCCAAAGGACTCTCAAGAGTCTTCTCCTGCACCACAATTCAAAGCCATAAATTCTTTGGCACTCAGCCTTGTTCATGGGATTTCTAAACCAACTATTTAATTGGTTTAGAAATCCCACTAGGGTATTAAAGACAGAAAAAGAATTTTAAGGGAGTTTGGTAAACTGTTGTAAGCTAATGGCCACTCAAGAAAAGGATTCAATAACCTAGCAACGATCACCAGGGGTCCCCAACCTCCTGAGGGATCTAACATTTGATGATCTGGGGTGGGACTAATGTAATAATAATAGAAATAAGGTGCACCATAAATGTAATGTGTTTGAATCATCCTGAAACCATCCCCCACCCCATCTGTGGAAAAAATTGTCTTCCAGGAAATTGGTCCCTGGTGCCTAAATGGTTGGGGACAGCTGATCTACCTTGAAGGAAGACCAGGTGCAGCCAAGGATCAGACATACTCAAGCCACAAACTCTGACTGTTAAAACACAATAAAACAGATACGGTGTCTGAATCTTGTTCCATGAAGTTAGGGAGTTAATAGTCCTTGTGCATGTAACCAAGATAGAAAGGAGATGGGAAATAAACTAGGTGAAAGAGGACATTATACCAAAATCTGAGGTGAGTATTACCGTATTTTAGTTAATGTTACTACCCTTTGGCTAATATACATATGATTTAAATAATGCCATGATAGTACTGGTTAAAACATACAGGGCCAAAGAAGGACCAGTAAGCCTTGATGTCTGCCCAGGAATGAGATAGAGGGTGGGGGGGAGGAGCCAAGATGGCGGAGGAGTAGGACGGAGAGACCACTTTCTCTCCTAGAAATTCATCAAAAAAATAACTGAACGCAGAGCAAACTTCACAAAACAACTTCTGATCGCTAGCTGAGGTCATCAGGCACCCAGAAAAGCAGCCCATTGTCTTCGAAAGGAGGTAGGACAAAATATAAAAGATAAAAAGCGAAACAAAAGAGCTAAGGACGGAGATCCGTTCGGGAAGGGACTTAATAGAGGACGTTCCCAGACACCGGGAAACCCTCGCACTGGCGGGCCTGGGGGAAGTGTTGGAATCTCAAGAGTTTGAATCTGACTGGGAGGGATAGAATAAATAAAACCCACAGATTACGAGCCTAAAAGCAACTCCCAGCAGAAAAGTACCCCAGACGCCCGCATCCGCAACCAGCAAGTGGGGGCGGAACGGAGAGGAGCGGGCGGCATTACTTGGGGCTGGATCCGGGCCTGAGCGCCCTGAGGACAATCAGAGGGAGCTTTTGTGAGTTGCCAGCTTGAACTGTGGGAGAGCAAGAGAGAGAGAAAATTAACCGGCCCGAACACACTGCCGGCCGTTCGCAGAACAAAGGGACCGAGATTCTGGGCGGCCGAAGTCCGCCGGGAGGGTCGCGGCGAGACGGAGGGCGCGGGCGCCCGACTGGCGCGGGCAGGAACTGGGGCTGGGGACGCGGAGGGCAGAGGGCGCGCACGCCCGACTGGCGCCGGCGGGGACTGAGACTCGGACCGCGCAGGGCAGAAGACGCGCCGCACCCGGGGAGAGAGCGCCCGTCAAGCGCCTGGCTGCCTGGGCCGCTCGGGCGGCGTGGGGCCGGAGCGCGGGCCCAGCTTTGTGTGCTGCGCTTTTGGGAATCGCCCGAGGGCTGGAGCCGCGCGCAGTAGGGCGCACGCTTCAGACAGAACAGCCCGGAGCCTGAGCAGCGCAGACCGAGAAAAGAGCGCAAGCCCCTCCCTGAAGCGCCGGCCCCTCCCCGCACAGCCCCTCCCCGCACAGCCCCTCCCCGCACAGCCCCTCCCCGCAGTGCAACGGAACTAGCTACCTGAATAAGAATCCACCTCCGCCCCCTGTGTCAGGGCGGAAATTAGGCGCGGAAGAGACCGGCAACAGAACCCAAATAAACAAAGGGAACCGCTTCAGAAGGGACCGGTGCAACAGATTAAAATCCCTGAAGAAACCACGGACTGACTACACCGGAAGGGCCTGTAGATATCGAGAAGTGTAAGCTGGAACGAGGAGCTATCTGAAGCTGAGCCGAACCCACACTGACCGCAACAGCTCCAGAGAAATTCCTAGATATATTTTTTCTTTTTCTTTTCTTTTTTTTTTTTAAGTAAGGAAAAAAAAAAAATTTTTCTTCTTTTTTCTTGGTTCTCTTTTATTTTCCTTTAAAAATTCCTTATTACTCCCCCATTACTCCTTAACTTTCATAGATTTTTACGATTTTTTTTAATTAGGCAAAACAATTTTTTTTCTCTTTCTTTTTTCTTTTTTTTCTTTTTCTTCTTTTTTTTCTGTTCTTTTTTCTTCTTCTCTTCTATTTTCTTTTTCTTTTTCTCATTTCTTTTAAAGCCCTCTAGCACTCCTTTTACTACGCCTTAATTTTCATTTTCAATTCACTATAACCTTACAGAAGAAAGGGAAAAAAAAAGAAGAAGAGAAGCCCTATTTTTATACCAAACTTCATATATATTTCTAAAATTTCTTTTGTGTGTTTTGGTTTTTGTTTTTAATATAGTATTTTTAAGAGTCTAACCTCTACTCTAGATTTTTAATTTTTGTTTTTCAGTATATGATATAAATTGTGAACATTTAAGAATCCAATATTCAGCTCCCATTTTTATTCACAAGTGTGTTGATTATTCTCTTCCAATCTTGACTCTGTTTTCTACCTCAGAACATCTCTATTTCCTCCTTTCCCCTTCTCTTCCCAATCCAATTCTGTGAATCTTTGTGGGTGTCTGGGCTACGGAGAACACTCTGGGATCAGACAACTTCGTAGATCTGTCTCTCTCCTCTTGAGTCCCCCTCTTTCTCCTCCTGCCCATCTCTATCTCCCTCCTCCCTCTCCTCTTCTCCATGTAACTCGGTGAACCTCTCTGGGTATCCCTAACGGGGGAGAAACTTTCCACCATTAACATAGAAGTTTTATTATCAGTGCTGTATAGTTGGAGAAGTCCTGAGACTACAGGAAGAATAAAACTGAAATCCAGAAGCAGGAGACTTAAGCCCAAAACCTGAGAACACCAGAAAACTCCTGACAACATGGATCTTTAAGTAATAAGTGACCGTACAAAAGCCTCCATACCTGCACTGAAACCAACCACCACCCAAGAGCCAATAAGTTTTAGAGCACGACATACCACGCAAATTCTCCAGCAACGCAGGAACATTGCCCTGAACATCAACATACAGACAGCCCAAGGTCACACCTAACACATAGACCCATCTCAAAACTCATTACTGGACACTCCATTGCTATCCAAAGAGAAGAAATCAAGATCCGCATACCAGAACACTGACGCAAGCTTTGCTAATCAGGAAACCTTGACAAGCCAATCGTCTAACCCCACCCACTGGGTAAAACCTCCACAATAAAAAGGAACCACAGACCTGCAGAATACAGAAAGCCCACTCCAGACACAGCAATCTAAACAAGATGAAAAGGCAGAGAAATACCCAACAGGTAAAGGAACATGAAAAAAGCCCACCAAGTCAAACAAAAGAGGAGGAGATAGGGAATCTACCTGAAAAAGAATTTAGAATAATGATAATAAAAATGATCCAAAATCTTGAAAGCAAAATGGAGGTACAGATAAATAGCCTGGAGACAAAGATTGAAAAGATGCAAGAAATGTTTAATAAAGATCTAGAAGAAATAAAAAAGAGTCAATTAAAAATGAATAATGCAATGAATGAGATCAAAAACACTCTGGAGGGAACCAAGAGTAGAATAACGGAGACAGAAGATAGGATAAGTGAGGTAGAAGATAAAATGGTGGAAATAAATGAAGCAGAGAGGAAAAAAGAAAAAAGGATCAAAAGAAATGAGGACAACCTCAGGGACCTCTGGGACAATGTGAAACGCCCCAACATTCGAATCATAGGAGTCCCAGAAGAAGAAGACAAAAAGAAAGGCCATGAGAAAATACTCGAGGAGATAATAGCTGAGAACTTCCCTAAAATGGGGAAGGAAATAGCCACCCAAGTCCAAGAAACCCAGAGAGTCCCAAACAGGATAAACCCAAGGCGAAACACCCCAAGACACATATTAATCAAATTAACAAAGATCAAACACAAAGAACAAATACTAAAAGCAGCAAGGGAGAAACAACAAATAACACACAAAGGGATTCCTATAAGGATAACAGCTGATCTATCAATAGAAACCCTCCAGGCCAGAAGGGAATGGCAGGACATACTGAAAGTAATGAAAGAGAATAACCTACAACCTAGATTACTGTACCCAGCAAGGATCTCATTCAGATATGAAGGAGAATTCAAAAGCTTTACAGACAAGCAAAAGCTGAGAGAATTCAGCACCACCAAACCAGCTCTTCAACAAATGCTAAAGGATCTTCTCTAGACAGGAAATGCAGAAAGGTTGTATAAACATGAACCCAAAACAACAAAGTAAATGACAACGGGACCACACCTATCAATAATTACCTTAAATGTAAATGGGTTGAATGCCCCAACCAAAAGACAAAGATTGGCTGAATGGATACAAAAACAAGACCCCTATATATGCTGTCTACAAGAGACCCACCTCAAAACAAGGGACACATACAGACTGAAAGTGAAGGGCTGGAAAAAAATATTTCACGCAAACGGAGACCAAAAGAAAGCAGGAGTCGCAATACTCATATCAGATAAAATAGACTTCCAAATAAAGGATGTGAAAAGAGACAAAGAAGGACACTACATAATGATCAAAGGATCAATCCAAGAAGAAGATATAACAATTATAAATATATATGCACCCAACATAGGAGCACCGCAATATGTACGGCAAACACTAACGAGTATGAAAGAGGAAATTAATAGTAACACAATAATAGTGGGAGACTTTAATACCCCACTCACAACCATGGATAGATCAACTAAACAGAAAATCAACAAGGAAACACAAACCTTAAATGATACAATGGACCAGCTAGACCTAATTGATATCTATAGGACATTTCACCCCAAAACAATCAACTTCACCTTTTTCTCAAGTGCACACGGAACCTTCTCCAGAATAGATCACATCCTGGGCCATAAATCTGGTCTTGGAAAATTCAAAAAAATTGACATCATTCCAGTCATCTTTTCTGACCACAGTGCAGTAAGATTAGATCTCAATTACAGGAAAAAAATTGTTAAAAATTCCAACATATGGAGGCTAAATAACACGCTTCTGAATAACCAACAAATCATAGAAGAAATCAAAAAAGAAATCAAAGTATGTATAGAAATAAATGAAAATGAAAACACAACAACCCAAAACCTATGGGACACTGTAAAAGCAGTGCTAAGGGGAAGGTTCATAGCATTACAGGCACACATCAAGAAACAAGAAAAAAGCCAAATAAATAACCTAACTCTACACCTAAAGCAATTAGAGAAGGAAGAAATGAAGAACCCCAGGGTTAGCAGAAGGAAAGAAATCTTAAAAATTAGGGCAGAAATAAATGCGAAAGAAACTAAAGAGACCATAGCAAAAATCAACAAAGCTAAAAGCTGGTTTTTTGAAAAAATAAACAAAATTGACAAACCATTAGCAAGACTCATTAAGAAACAAAGAGAGAAGAACCAAATTAACAAAATAAGAAATGAAAAGGGTGAGATCACAACAGACAACACTGAAATCCAAAGGATCATAAGAGACTACTACCAGCAGCTCTATGCCAATAAAATGGACAACTTGGATGAAATGGACAAATTCTTAGAAAAGTATAACTTTCCAAAACTGAACCAGGAAGAAATAGAAGATCTTAACAGAGTCATCACAAGCAAGGAAATCGAAACTGTAATCAGAAATCTTCCAGCAAACAAAAGCCCAGGACCAGATGGCTTCACAGCTGAATTCTACCAAAAATTTAGAGAAGAGCTAACACCTATCTTACTCAAACTCTTCCAGAAAATTGCAGATGAAGGTAAACTTCCAAACTCATTCTATGAGGCCACCATCACCCTAATTCCAAAACCAGACAAAGATGCCACAAAAAAAGAAAACTACAGGCCAATATCACTGATGAACATAGATGCAAAAATCCTTAACAAAATTCTAGCAAACAGAATCCAACAACATATTAAAAAAATCATACACCATGACCAAGTGGGCTTTATCCCAGGAATGCAAGGATTCTTTAATATCCGCAAATCAATCAACGTAATACACCACATTAACAAATTGAAAGATAAAAACCATATGATTATCTCAATAGATGCAGAGAAAGCCTTTGACAAAATTCAACACTCATTTATGATTAAAACTCTCCAGAAAGCAGGAATAGAAGGAACATACCTCAACATAATAAAAGCTATATATGACAAACCCACAGCAAGCATCACCCTCAATGGTGAAAAATTGAAAGCATTTCCTCTGAAATCAGGAACAAGACAAGGATGCCCACTCTCACCACTACTATTCAACATAGTGTTGGAAGTTTTGGCCACAGCAATCAGAGCAGAAAAAGACATAAAAGGAATCCATATAGGAAAAGAAGAAGTGAAACTCTCGCTGTTTGCAGATGACATGATCCTCTACATAGAAAACCCTAAAGACTCTTCCAGAAAATTATTAGAGCTAATCAATGAATATAGTAAAGTTGCAGGATATAAAATTAACACACAGAAATCCCTTGCATTCCTATACACTAACAATGAAAAAACAGAAAGAGGAATTAAGGAAACAATACCATTCACCATTGCAACAAAAAGAATAAAATACTTAGGAGTATATCTACCTAAAGAAACAAAAGACCTATATATAGAAAACTATAAAACACTGATGAAAGAAATCAAAGAGGACACAAACAGATGGAGAAACATACCGTGCTCATGGATTGGAAGAATCAATATTATCAAAATGGCTATTCTACCCAAAGCAATCTATAGATTCAATGCAATCCCTATCAAGTTACCAACGGTATTTTTCACAGAACTAGAACAAATAATTTCACAATTTGTATGGAAATACAAAAAACCTCGAATAGCCAAAGTAATCTTGAGAAAGAAGAATGGAACTGGAGGAATCAACCTGCCTGACTTCAGACTCTACTACAAAGCCACAGTCATCAAGACAGTATGGTACTGGCACAAAGACAGAAATATAGATCAATGGAATAGAATAGAAAGCCCAGAGATAAATCCACGAACATATGGACACCTCATCTTTGACAAAGGAGGCAAGGATATACAATGGAAAAAAGACAATCTCTTTAACAAGTGGTGCTGGGAAAACTGGTCAACCACTTGTAAAAGAATGAAACTAGAACACTTTCTAACACCATACACAAAAATAAACTCAAAATGGATTAAAGATCTAAATGTAAGACCAGAAACTATAAAACTCCTAGAGGAGAACATAGGCAAAACACTCTCCGACATAAATCACAGCAAGATCTTCTATGACCCACCTCCCAGAATATTGGAAATAAAAGCAAAAATAAACAAATGGGACCTAATGAAAATTAAAAGCTTTTGCACAACAAAGGAAACTGTAAGTAAGGTGAAAAGACAGCCCTCAGATTGGGAGAAAATAATAACAAATGAGGAAACAGACAAAGGATTAATCTCAAAAATATACAAGCAACTCCTGAAGCTCAATTCCAGAAAAATAAACGACCCAATCAAAAAATGGGCCAAAGAACTAAACAGACATTTCTCCAAAGAAGACATACAGATGGCTAACAAACACATGAAAAGATGCTCAACATCACTCATCATCAGAGAAATGCAAATCAAAACCACAATGAGGTACCATTACACGCCAGTCAGGATGGCTGCTATCCAAAAGTCTACAAGCAATAAATGCTGGAGAGGGTGTGGAGAAAAGGGAACCCTCTTACACTGTTGGTGGGAATGCAAACTAGTACAGCCACTATGGAAAACAGTGTGGAGATTTCTTAAAAAACTGGAAATAGAACTACCATATGACCCAGCAATACCACTTCTAGGCATACACACTGAGGAATCCAGATCTGAAAGAGACACGTGCACCCCAATGTTCATTGCAGCACTGTTTATAATAGCCAGGACATGGAAGCAACCCAGATGCCCATCAGCAGATGAATGGATAAGGAAGCTGTGGTACATATACACCATGGAATATTACTCAGCCGTTAAAAAGAATTCATTTGAATCAGTTCTAATGAGATGGATGAAACTGGAGCCCATTATACAGAGTGAAGTAAGCCAGAAAGATAAAGAACATTACAGTATACTAACACATATATACGGAATTTAGATAGATGGTGGCGATAACCCTATATGCAAAACAGAAAAAGAGACACAGAAGTACAGAACAGACTTTTGAACTCTGGGGGAGAAGGTGAGGGTGGGATGTTTTGAAAGAACAGCATGTATATTATCTATGGTGAAACGGACCACCAGCCCAGGTGGGATACATGAGTCAGGTGCTCGGGCCTGGTGCGCTGGGAGGACCCTGAGGAGTCGGGTGGGGAGGGAGGTGGGAGGGGGGATCGGGATGGGGAATACGTGTAACTATATGGCTGATTCATGTCAATGTATGACAAAACCCACTGAAATGTTGTAAAGTGATTGGCCTCCAACTAATAAAATAATATTTAAAAAAAAAAAAAAAAAAAAAAAAAAAGAGATAGAGGGTGGCCTTCTCCCCTTCCCCACTTTCTCTTTGATTATAAAATGGAGCCCTCTTTGTTCTTGAGCTACTGGGCTCCCTTGCTTGTTCTCTTGTATCTCCTGAAAGCATCCTATGGTAATAAACTCACTATTTACATCTCATTGAATTCTTTCTGCACCAAGACAGAAGAAACTGAACTTCAGTTAATCCTGACACCAGGTGCGTGCGTGCACGCTCAGTCGTGTCAGACCCCAGGGACTGCAGCCTGCCTGGCTCCTCGGTCTGTGGGATTTCCCAGGCAAGAATACTGGAGTGGGTTGCCATCTTCTTCTCCAGGAGATCTTCCTGACCCAAGGATGGAACCCGTGTCTCCTGCATTGCAGGTGGGTTCTTTGCCACTGAACCACCTGGGAAGCAATACCAAAGCAAGAGAGAAAATAATTTAATCTGTCTTTGCCTGCTCAGAAGATTTATTAGGATTTTACAGAACTCCAGGATCTTTCTTGATTACAACATGCAGTAGCTGACTACCAGAGGGTGCCTGCTGAGAGCTGAGTCTCTGAGAGAAGAGAGGGCTGACTGCCTTTGTTTTAGTCCCCAGGTCTCCTGGTGGCTCAGTTGGTAAAGAATCTGTCTGCAATTCAGGAGACCGGGATTCAATTGCTGGGTCAGGAAGATCCTCTGGAGGAGGGAAGGGCAACCCACTCCAGTATTCTTGCCTGGAGAATTCCATGGACAGAGGAGCCTGGTGGGCTACAGTCCATGGGGTTGCAAAGAGTTGGACACTACTGAGCGACTAATGCACTCTTTTTAAATATGTGAAAACTAAGCTATTTTAAAAATCAAATAAAAGAAACTTTGTTGGGTTAGTGAAAGGACCAGGGTATATGGTTCTGGTCAGAGAAATAGTTTGTCCCCGAGCCATCCTCACTCACTTGGTAACCATGGGTCACACAGGAAATAGCTTCATGCCTTAGCATGAAAGATGAAACTAATAACAAGTCCCCTTGTGTGTAAATAAAATCAAGTCAGGGATAAGCACTATGCATATTATTCCTTATGCTCTCTGGAAGAAAATATTAAAATAGTTTCAAAGAATTATTATTATGATTACATATGCCTGGAGACTTGGGGCTGATTTTTCAGTTCAGTGATTTCCTGAATCCTTCGTGGTATCTTTGAAATGGAAGGAATCTTTCAGTAGGAATGAGAATTGGAAGAGGCTCCTCTATTGGAGAAATTTTCGGCTTTGGAATCAGAAAGGCTTGGCCTTGAATCCCTGATCAATCACTTATTACCTGCATCATCTTTTTTTCCCCTTCATTAGAGAAATGTGTATTAAGATCCTATGGTGTGTTCTGATAAATTATCTAAGTTCTCAGAACCTCAGTTTCCTCACCGATAAAATAAAGATTAAAGTATAATTCTCCTAAGTTCACGATGTCTGGCAAATAGTTCATGTTAGTCTTCCTCCTTTAATTAATGAATGAGGGAATTAAGTAAGACATGACCTCTCAAGAAATTGAAAGTCTGTAACAGGAGGAAAGGCAAGGCATGATGCAACTAGTTTTGTGTGTGTGTGCTAAGTCGTTTCAGTTGTGTCCAACTCTTTGCGACCCTATGGACCATAGCCTTCCAAGATCCTCATCTCCAGGCAAGGATACTGGAATGAGTTGCCATGCCCTCCTCCAGGAGAGCTTTCCAACCCAGGGATCAAACCCATGTCTCTTATGTCTCCTGCATTGGCAGCTGGTTATTCACCACTAGCACCACCCGGGAAGCCCACAGCTAGAGTTAGAGATGGGCAAAAAGGAGCTGAGACTGTCTGAATGGACAGGAGCGAACTGACTCAAGGAATGGGGCCCTGGTGGTTGAGCAGGAAATGTGAATGCTGATCTAGTGCTGCTGCCTATAACCAGCAGGATGGTGTGAGGTGATGCAAAGAAGTCTCCCACATCAAACTCCACCTTGTTTACCATTTGGTTTAACACTGGCATTTGGGGAACACACGTGCATTGGGATACACGCATTGGGATGAACGCATTCAAGCGTTCATCCATCCTTTCATCCTTTCATCCACCCATCCTTTCCTTTATTCATTTATTCATCCATTGAAGAAGAATTTATTACCCTTCTTCTCTGAGTTAGGCATTTTCCTAGCGCTTGGAATACAACCAAAATACTTACAGAAGAGTGAAGAAAGACAAGTAAACAGACAGTTATAAATCATTGTGATGAAGGATAAAATGGAATAAGACATAGGCCTGAATACTTCCTGTTGTGTAATCACTCAGTCATGTCTGACTCTTTCATGACCTGATGGATTGTAGCCCACCATGCTCCTCTGTCCATAGGATTTCCCAGGCAAGAATACTGGAGTGGGTTGCCATTTCCTTCTTTAGGGAATCTTCCTGACCCAAGGATTGAACCCGTGTCTCTGGTGTTGGCAGGTGAATTCTTTACAGCTGAGCCACCTGGGAAGCCCAAATACTTCCTTGGTGGGGGGCAGTCACACAAAACTGGGTGTTGGCTTTGGTTTTGCCACTCACTGGCCATGGTACCTGAGGAAAGAGGATAAACTCTCAGTTACCATGTCCCTTCTGCCCTCTGGCTTATTGCTTTGAAAATAAATTGAATCATATACTTAAAAGCTCTTTGGAATCTGTTATGCCATATAAATACACATTTTAATATATTAACCATTAATGAATTCATCATCTTATAATACCCCATCAGAGATCCTGTTTTAAATTTTCTGCAATAAATAGTGGCTGGCACACAGATTTTATTGTCATTCTTGTCATTTTTATTTCTTGACATAGCTTCTTTTGGAACCTCTGTAAACCTTATCTTCTGGTTCTTTCTACCAAGGTGGTTGTAGCCACAGCTCTGTGTTCTGTGTCAGATAGAATTTTAGGGAAATCTAATAAGGTTTTTAGTTGCCTTTGGGAAGGGAGAAAGGAGACTGATCACTAATGATGCAAAGACTCAGGCACAAAGATTAGAGGGGAGTCGAGAGTGTTCCAGAAAGATCACAGTAAGAACATGAAGGGTGGGGTTTAGCAGCATAAAGGGAACAGAGATGGAAATAAAACCGAGAAGAATAGAATGAGTTGAGAGAAAGGGCGGAGGAAGAGACAGAGGCATCTATCCAGCTGGTGGAAGAGAGGAAAAGGTGCCTCCCATTTTAAACAGCTTATCTCCTCCATCTGCAATATTTCTGCTGGTGTCTGAATAGAGAGAAAAATGTATGTGTGTGTGAGTGTGTGTGTTTGTTAATAACAGGCATCTATTTATAGGCTTTAAATTATACGCCATGAAAGCCTCTCTGAGACAAGATGTGTTATTTGGTTGCCAGAAGGAAAAGTTAAAGAAAAATAAAACTACCTCCAAAAAAGAGCTTCTAGATGTCTCTCTTCCTTCTTCTCATCCTCTCTGTTCATCTTCTTGTGGTTAATGACAACTGTCAGTTCTGTGTTTTGGAGCCAAACTTCACAGAGGTGAAAGGAGATTGTTAAAGATCTTCGTCCAGGATAAGGGGCCTCCCTGGTTTCCTGAACACATCATTTTCCAGCTGAATCAGAAGGGAGATTAGACAGCATCCTTCCCGTTTCAGAGGATGCTCTTTCTATTATATCAGGGGACCTGCCATGCAATTGCCACTCTTTCCAACTCTGGTTCCCTCATCCACATATGAAACAAGAGATTTCTGTCTCCTTTTTCCTCTGACCTTATCTTTCCAGAGAATGGGCTGAATCCCTTAATGACCTCAAGATGACCTTCTGGTACAAGGCCTTCACACTTGGTTCCAAGTTCATAGAATGTAGAGAAGAGCATGAGCTTTTGATTCAGACTCAGGTCTCCCAGGTACTGTACGACTTTAGGTGGGTGATTTTTTAAAGGTCTTTTTAAACATGCACCATTTTTAAAGTATTTATTGAATTTGCTATAATATTGCTTCTGTTTTATGCTTGGCTTTTTGGCTATGAGGCATGTGGTATTCTTAGCTTCCCAACCAGGGATCGAACCCACAGCCCCTGCATGGAAGGCAAAACCTTAAGCACTGGACCACTAGGGAAGTCCCAGTATGTGATTCTTTACATGTCAGTTGCCTCACTAGCAAAATGAGGATAACAGCAGAACTCTCATGGGGACTGGTGTGGAAATCGAATGAAGGGATACGCGTAAAGCATTTAGCAAAGAGATGGGGCACGTGGTGGTGGTGGTTTGGTCACTCAGTCATGTCTGGCTCTTTGTGACCCCGTGGACTGTAACCCACCAAGAACCTCTGTCCATGGGATTTTTCAGGCAAGAATCCTGGAGTAGGTTGTCATTTTCTTCTCCAGGGGATCTTCTCCACTCAGGGATCAAACTTGGGTCTTCTTCACTGCAGGCTGATTCTTTACCAACTGAGCCACCATGGAGCATAGTAACTAATAATTCTTTTCGTTGTTGTTATTATCATAGCATTCTAACGGGTTAGAAAAGCTGACTCCATGGACAAGAGCTTTGGATTGGAACCTTGAATGCAGTGGTCACTCCCTCTGAGAGGCCTTTCATGCCCAAGGTATTGATGGAGGAGATGGTGACCAGCCAGTAACCCGCCAGTCAGTCTGTAGACGGTCTTATTGAGGATGTCAGTGACAAAGGGAAAAGACAATGGCAGGAGGGATGGGGGGGGAAATGGCCAGAGGGCCATCAGTGAGTGTTAGATGAAGCTGGGCCTCATCCTTTGATGAGAAAGAACGCCTGTCTCCGGTCCTTCTCCTCCCACCACAGGCTGTGGGGGTGGCAATTTTGGATCTCTATGTTCCACGAGGAAGGACCCATTGCCACGTTCTGTAGCCTAAAATGCTTTCCCCATCTCACATACTCACCTTCTAACCTTCACCCGTTCAAAGTCTGGTTCTGTTCAACTTCTTGATCACCTTTTGCTAGCGATTTAGCATTTTCTTTCATGAAATACTTATGACTATTATTTTATTGGATTCAATGACTCTGACATGATTGGAGAGCAGATTATGATTTCTGATTGTAGAGAAGCCAAATGTTTTCCTCAAGATCCAATGTTTGGTAATTGGCCTCCTAAGTCCTAAGATGGCAGGGTGTGTGTTGGGGGGAAGGGGGGTCAGAGTGTGTGGGCACTTTTCCTGCTATATGACCGGGCTAGTTCTTGGCAATAACTTTCACCTTTCTTTTGCTCTCACATATACATTCTAATGAACACGGATCCACACTTTTAAAAAACATCAGGGACTTCCCTGGTGGTTCAGTGGGTAAGAGTCCATGCTCCCAGTGCAGGGTCTCGGGGGCAATCCCTGGTCAGGGGACTAGATCCCACATGCTCCAACTAGTTCATATGCTGCAAATAAGATCCCACGCAGCCAAATAAATATATATGTATATTAAAAGTTATATAAAAATATTAAAAAATAAAAAATCACCAAAGCATTAAATATTAAGAATTTCTGTCTTAGGGTTAAGCAGAACACTATATTCTCTTATTTCCTTTCCTTTTGGGGAAGCACAGGCCCTAAAAGTCAAGTCTGAAAAGGACTGTTAAGGAAGGAATAAATGAAGCCTCTGTTAAAATCTAGCCTCCAAGCAAAACATTCCATTCTCACATCCTTTGTAAACAACCCAAGGATACCATTACTATCTTATAAATTTTATTTCCTATAATGTTTATGATGGTGCTTTGAACAAGTGTAGCATTTCAACAAGTGTAATAAATGAAACCAATTGAGAACATCTTAGGGTAGGAGGTGGGGCCCGGCATCCTCGTGGGAGGCCTCAAATGCTGATGTGGGTGGAAATGACGGTCACGTTAGTGGTTTTTACTGTTTATACAATGCTATGTAAGGCATATTTACAAAAAATATCTCTAGTTCTCAAAATCATCATAAAAGGTAGACATTGTTCCTGTTTTACAGTTGGGAAAATGGAGGCTCAGAAAGGTTAAATAATCTGTCCAATTGACTAGGTAGCTCTGAGGCAGAGTAGGAATCTAGGACACCCTAGAATTTTGTTTCAGGACTTTTTTTTTCTTGACTCCCTTAGTTTTTTTTTAATGTACGTTTTTTAATTGAAATATAGTTGATTTATAATGCTGTGTTAGTTTCTGGTGTATATCAAAATAAATCAGTTATATATATGTATGTATGCATGCTCTGTTGCTCAGTTATGTCTGACTCTTTGAGACCCCATGGATTGTAGCCCACCAGGCTCCTCTGTCTATGGGATTCTCCAGGCAAGAATACTGGAGCGCGTTGCCACTTCCTCCTCCAGGGGATCTTCCGGATCCAGGGATCAAAACTGCATCTCCTGTGGCTCCTGCATTAGCAGGCGGGTTCTTTACCACTGAGCCACCTGAGAAGCCTAATATATATATTTATATATATCTCCACATATGTATTCTTTTTCATTTTCTTCTCCATTATGCTGTATTATAGGACTTCAAATATGGTTTCCTGTGCTGTACAGTGAAATCTTGTTATCTACTTTATATATAGTAGTTTTATCTGCTAATCTGAAACTCCTAATTTCCCCCCACCCCCTTACCCCTTTAGTAATCGTAAGTGTGTTTTCTGTGTCTATGAGTCTGTTTCTGCTCGTCAATCAGTTCGTTTGTGTCCTATTTTAGACTCTCTGTGTAAGTGATGTCATATGATACTTGTCTTTCTCTTTCTGACTTACTTCACTTAGGATGACCATCTCTAGATGGGATGTCCCAGTTTTCTGTGGTTTTGTGCGGATCCAACACCACCCACCACCACTTTCATCACACTGGTTCCTCCTGGACCTCCCACATGGGGTGCTTCTCTCCCCTGGCCTTGTGGGGTCACTCTTTGTGTGTGTGTGTGTGTGTGTGTGTGTGTGTGTGTGTGTGTTCAAAGGGCCCCCGCTGAGAGTGGATTCTGCAGCCTCAGTAGGAGGTGCCAGTGGCAGGCTGAGAGCAGTCGGGCGGGGCCTGTGTGGGAGCAGAACTTGAAAAGTGGAAGGGGGATCTTCTGTAACTAAGCAAGGATCTAAGAACTGTTGTCAAGGAAGAATTCCAGGCCTCCCATAAAAGGATGGCCTCCTTCCTCCACTGGTAGCAAGGGCTACCTTGAGCAGGGAGCCTCCATTGCTCCTGGCCCCCTGTACTGGGGGAGCATTGGAAAGGAGGACCCTGGGGGTGGGCCCAGGAGGAAGTGACCTGGAAATAGCAGGTGGAACTTCCGCTTGAAGGGGTCTGTCAAAGAGCATCGGTGGAGGGGGGCAGCCCTCAGCAAAGCAGCAGAGCTGAGCTCACCAGCCACACCTGGTGACAGGTCACCTGCCCTCCAAGCTCATCTTCTCTGGCCTGCCCTCCAAGGTCTACCTGGGAGACTTTCCCAAGATGCCACAATCCTGCCTCAATGTCCTTCAATGTTTGCTCATCATTATTGGATAAAACTCAGCTTATTTTTTAATATTTATTTTTATTTATTTATTCTTTATTTGGTTGCACCCAGGCTTAGTTGTGGCACTCTGGATCTTTGGTCTTCACTGGGGCATGCAGGGTCTTCAGTCGTGGCGTGTGAACTCTTAGTTGCAGCATGTGGGGCCTAGTTTCCTGACCAGCAATCAGACCCGGGCCCCGCTCATTGGAACCATGGAGTCTTAGCCACTGGACCACTAGGGAAGTCTCCCAACTTACTCAGCCTGCCAAGAAAGTGCTTTTCCCGAGCTGACCTTTGCTTGCTTATCAGCCCCTCATCCTAGGCTCTCTCTGGCTATTTCCAAGTGCCCATCTGCCTCCGAACGGGGCAGGCTTTCCTGTGCCTCTGTGCTTTGCACACTGTGAGTCCTCTCTCTGATGTGCACCCTCCGCTCACACTTACCAAAACCATTCTAGGCCTGGAAAACACACTCAGAGTTCTAGCACAAGCATCTGAGATCCAGACCAAGGCCACCCCTCCCACCAGCCTGTCAGTTATAACACCGCCCTTGGCACCACTTCATTCTTTCTGAGCCCTGCTCCTGCCTTGCCCACCCCTACCCTCCTCCACCCTGGAAGAGTTAGACTTTGAAGAGAGAGGTGGAGCGGGTATGTTCCCAGTTTAGACTATGCTTCTGTCTGCTTCAAAGCTGCTGATGATAAGTGTAAGGTACCAGGTAGCGTCACTGAGCTTCCCTCTCTGGACCATTCAAGCTGGTATAGTGAAAATGCCTTAGACCTGGGTGGCTTAGAAACAACAGAACTTATTTCTCATGGTGCTAGGATCCAGGAAGTCCACTGTCAAGGTGCCAGCTGATCAGATGTCTGGCGAGGGCCTGCTTCTTGCTTCATAGATGTCTGTCTTTTCAGTGTCCTCACGCGGTAGAAGAGGACAAGAGAACTCTCTGGGGTCATATAAGGGCATTAATCCCATTCATGATGGCTCCCCTGATCACCTCCCAGAGATCCACCTCCTGAAGCCATTACTTGAGGTGTTAGGATTTAATATGTAAGTTTGGGGGCCCACGAACATTCAGTCTACTGCATTTCCTTACCTCACCTCACCCTGAACTTCCTGGGAAAAGCAGAGGATAGGAGGTGTAAATCAAGCTTAAAATCTCAGTTTTAAGTACAAGTAATTAAAAAAAAGAAAAGAAAAAACCTTAAAACAATGAAACAAAACGCAAGATGTTATTAAAAGGAAAGACACAAGGAGATTGGAAGGCAGGTTATATCTGACAGGGCTGAGACTTCCCTCAAACTGGCTACATTCTGTTCTTATTTCTGATCTTGACTGACGGACAGTTCCTCTGTCCCTCGATCACTCTCTCTAGCATATGTTGAGAGGTGTTCTTCCAGGGAGTGTATAAACAGCTGGGGTCCAACGCACATACTTGCAGGGCTGATGACTCATCATCAACTTTCACTGTAGGTTCCCTGTTCATATTACAAACAACCAGGGAACACCTGTGCTGACAGAAGCATCTTCATCGTCTCATGAATCCTCTTAACCACCTGAGGTCTGATTCTGCCCATTTGTGCTGAAGAGGCTCCGAGTTACACTGTTTGCCCAAGGTCATGAAGCTGGCAAGTTCTAAGGCCACCACTGGCTCCGAGGCCCACAGTCTTTCTATGATGCTGCTGCTAAATTCAGCTTAAAAGGAGCATTTATTAAGAGCCCACTGTGTACCAGGAACTGTAGATGCCAGCACCAGGACTCTTCAATGAAGAATGCTCGATTCCTGCCTGCCTGCAGCTTGTGTTCTTATGGGGGAGGGCACATCGTGGAGAGTTCACTCAGTGTGCTGTGGTGGAGATGCTGGTGACAGACTGCACAGCGAGAGGTTGGGGCATGGAGGAGGGACACTGAAATCTATCATGAAGGGGTGACGCCTGAATAAGGAGCTGGAGCTGAGTTTACCCAGGGGAGGGGTTCGGGGGCTGGGGATGCTTTGCAGAGGAGATGCCCAGGTGCCCAGGCACCGTGTCTCCACAGGTGTGAATTGGGAGACCTCGCTGTGATGTCTCCTCCCCCCTCTTGCTCTGGGGATGTTAACATTCATTGGCTCCTTAGTCTTAGTCTATGCCCATGCTAGGTATTGTTTTTTTTTTTTTTTTAAGTTCTATTTCAAAGTAAGGAACAGAGCATTGGTCCAGAAGAAATGTCAGGTACTCTCTGGGCAGGGATGCAGGTGAGGAAAGATTGCTATTATTTGTATAATCTTTACTGAAGGCAATACCTGTTTTATTTTGAGTGAAGACTGACTGGACATCAATCCAATTCTCTTTAAGCAAATCCGCTGAGAATTTTAGAAATTGCCTTCAGAAAACAATCTGGGGTGGATCAATAGACAGAAACATTTGTCATATTATCCTCATTTTTAAAGGATTAAAAATTTTTTTGTTTCATTTTGTGTTGGAGTATACTCAGATGGTAAAGAGTCTGCCCGCAATGCAGGAGACCCAGGTTCAAGATCCCCTTGAGAAGGGCATGGCAACCCACTCCAGTTTTCTTGCCTGGAGAATACCAGGGACAGAGGAGCCTGGAGGGCTACAGTCCATGGGGTGGCACAGAGTTGGACATGACTGAGTGACTGATGCTTTCACTTTCAATAACTGATTAACAGTGTTGTGATAGCTTCAGGTGAGCAGCAGAGGGATTCAGCCATACATATACATGTATCCGTTCTCCCCCAAATTCTGAGGGAAGATTATTTTAAAGGGCCAGAGACCCATTTCCTGGATGGTATAAAATATGCCACATAGACCAATCCCTGTTGCACCTTCCCTAAACTGGTCCTGGGAGGTGCTGTCGGAGCAACACAGACCATCGAGGTGATAAGAATGTGTTAAGGGTACCATGGCTGCTGGAAGGAGGGGGCTGGGCACATCTCTATAGAAAAGTTCCATATAATCAGAAGTTGGATTTACTCAGGGATGTTTGGGTTTTACAGCTACCCACTCAGAGCTATAAAAAGGGTTTACTTTTGAAATTCCTGCCAGATAATAACTTTTTTTTTTTTTTTGGAAAGGCTGAATTGCTTTAGTCTTTAACCCATTTTTCCCATGGAAACAATTGTTCTTGTGATACACTTTTTGAACTCAAGATTTCTCAGTCACACAAATAAAATAGAACCAAAGAGACTTTCCATGATAGAGTTTCATCCTGGAAGAGCTTACAAATTCATGTAGAAGACAGAACATACTCAGTCGCTTCAGTTGTGTCTGACTCTTTGCGACCCCATGGATTGTAGCCTGTCAGACTTCTCTGTCCATGGAATTCTCTAGGCAAGAATACTCGAGTGGGTTGCCATGCCCTCTTCCAGGGGAGCTTCCCGACCACGGTGTCTCCTGCACTTTCTGATTGCAGGCAGATTCCTTACCGCTGAGCCACTTGGGAAGCCCAGAAGACAGAATACACATGAAATAATAAAAACTGCCTACTAGTCGTCACTAAGCGCTACCATCTTTGACCTCTCAACACCTAAGCTCTGTAGGTTCACATATGTGACTATGGTGTTTTCCACGGGTGGGGCACTTTTGTGACTGCAGTCTGTCCCCTCTGCTGTGACCCAGGTGCCATCCTGGTGCAGCCCATCCAGGACTTTTGCTCCAGCTACGAGGGCCAGCTCTGAGGCTCTCACTTCCCTGAGTGGGAATGCCACAGGCCATTAGCACGGCAAGAGGACTCAAAGTGGGAAGTGGTTAAAGAAAAGGAAAACAGATGGACAGAGGCAGAGCAATCACTGTGCACAACTCCAGGGGGCACCGTTCACAGGGAACATATTTGAATACATTGTGATGGATGCCCTCTGGAGCAGCCAACAATGTGGCCCATTGGGGGATTGAATTGGAGGATGAAGAGGAAAACCAAGGAGAGGAAGCAAACATAACTGCTTTGGGGGAGCATTATTATCATCTACTGTTTTCTCTCTCTTTTTCCCTCTGACTAGGAATCTCAGCAAAAGTCCCTCTTCCTCCCAGGGCTCCAGTTACTTCATGTCTCTCTTTCTTGACTTATTCCATCAAGGGTCTCTCCCTGATTCCTTAGTCATCACTAATTTCCGGTCCCCCTTCATCTGATGCATTTCCTCTTTCTGCTTCCACTGCTTTCGTCTTTGTTTCTTTCCTTCCCCTGATTTCAAATATTGGCTCATAATTTTAGGTTGACTGCCAAAGAAAGACATGAATTGTGAAATTTTGTGCAAAAAGGTAAAGCTGGCCTAATGAAGATTACCCATAAATAACTCCTGTAGTTGAGAGCATTTCTCCTGGACACCTCCAGCTCTGACTCATGTCAGCTCTCTGAATCTTCCTCCTGGGATGGTCAGTGTTCAGATGTCTGACCCTGACTGTGTCTTCCCTCCCCTCCGTGTCATCCTGGGTCCTCTTGTTTCTCTTGCTGACCCAGGCTCTCTGTGATGAACTAAACATCCTCTCCTTTCTGGTCCCCTCTTCCCTGTCCCTCTCTTGTCACTTGCCTCTCTCTGTGTCCATGAAACATCTCACTCCTGGACCAGATGCCCAGAGCTAGTCCTTACTGCAGTCCTGGATCTGCTCCGGCTGGAATCTCCTGTCTCCTAGTGACTCATGTTCAGAAGCAACAGCCTCACCCTCAGAAGCCAAGCCCTTTGCCTCATGAAGGGTTTCTAAACAAGTCTAATTTCAAGAATCAAAGAGAATGTCCATAAGCCAGACTCCAGGGTCCTGCCCAGGTCTAAGGATCTAACAGTCACACCATAAGGGAACACATTGGCCTTAAAACATTGGTTTAAGGTCATCAGAACACTGGAGTGGAGTGGGGGTGACCAAGCCAGGGAGTGGGTGGAGGGCCAAGAGTAGGTCTGTAGCCCACTCAGAAGTCACATCCTCCCCGTTCCTCTGGGTCCCAGGCTAATTAATTCTGAAGCTGGGGTGCAGAGAGGCCTGAACACAACCAAAGCCCAACTGGTTCTGAGATCTGAATCAGCCGGAAGCAACTGCTCTGGTTCCCAGAATCCGTGTCTCAGTTCCACCTGGCATCAGCAATTATCTGTGCCTCTGACACAGGGTGCTTTTTTTTTTTTCATTCCCTCGAAATAGGACTATAATTAAATCCAGAATTGTACTGGAGACTTTATAGTCATGGCAAAAGCAGAACATAATGTCTGCACACTATTAAAAAAAAAAAAAAAAACCTCTTTCAATAAAAATTAATTATTCTCAGCTCGTGTCCTAGTGCTGGTGGTGATGTGGGGAACGAATGCACACGTGGATGAAGCGGGGGGTGGGGAGGGCCAGCAGGCACTCAATGGCGCCCCATCTCCATTCTTGCCAAGCCCCACCGCACCTCCCCGCCCTCCTCTATTTCCCTCCCTCTCTCTGAGTAACTGCGTGTTCTCTGCAGCCCTGGAGGTCACTACTTTTTTCGTTTCCCTCCTTCAGGGTCTGAGGAATTGAAAGCAGTCATAGAAGGGCTGGGAGGGGTGAGAGAGAGAGGAGAGAGAGGATACAAAAGAAGAGAGAGAACGTATGATCTGTCATCCCCATTCAATCTCTCTTTCTTGCATGAAGAGAAATCCTCACTGATGGGGAACAAAGATTTTGCTGGCAGCTTGTGCCTCCTGCTTCGCTCCACGGGGAGTGTGCGCTCTCCCGCTCCCCAGGTGAGCTCGGGAGGAAGATGGGGGCCAGGGCCGTGTAACAACCCCCGGGACAAAGCCCGCTGGGACTCAGGCTTTCCTCTTGTCCAGAGAGTTTGTCGGGATGTGCAATGGAGTCAGAGCAGAGCTCTGGGGTGTGCAAGCCTCCTGTGGAGCAAGTACAGTGAAAGATCGGAGAGGCACGGGTGTGATCTGGGAGGCAGGATGCGGGGGGCGGAGGTGGGGGGTCGGGGTCGGGGTGTCTCCCGCTGTAAACTAGTCATCAGATTTGACCA
The DNA here is from genome assembly GCF_963930625.1 of Muntiacus reevesi. NCBI lineage: Eukaryota > Metazoa > Chordata > Mammalia > Artiodactyla > Cervidae > Muntiacus > Muntiacus reevesi. The sequence goes on along the minus strand of NC_089249.1, from coordinate 40,942,206 downwards.
GGAGAAAGGAAAAGGGCTGTAAAAACCGAAGTGGGCATAAAGCGGGGTGGGACACCTTCCAACTCGCCCGACAGTGTAGTCACTGAGAAGGGAGGCTTGGTGTCAACTGCTCCAGCGTCCTGTCTTTCTCCCTGCAGTGGATCGGGTCTTCGCCGTCTGCTCCGCCTGGAGGAGGGTCCCACCAGACCTCAGTGAAGCCCGGGATCCGAGTGCCCAGGACTGGGTGTTATCTAGACACGATGAGTGGTAACGAGGGTAGGAGGCTTCCTCAACAGGACACGTCAGTGGGGCACCCCCTGGACTCAGTCCCAGCCCCTACGGACACTGCCGGGCTCGCCACGGGCACCTCACCCAGGCCTCCTGAAGGGGCGGGTCCAGATTTCACAAAGCAGCGGAATAGCAATGTGAGAACCACTCCCGGCTTGGTAGAAGGCGGAGGTGGTGGGCAGGTAATGCTGTGAGGTCATAAACTGTGGAAAGGAACAGACAGGGGCCACGGAAGGGCTGATGGGACGTTTCTGGAGAGGCTCTTAGGTATGGAGGTGACCACAATTGTCCTTCAGTCCCAAGTTTTTCAAGATATTCCCAGGGACCCATGCTTTGGGTAGAAGATTGAATGAGATGCTCTCCAAGACTAGGATTTGGTGATTCTCTTGAGTCAGATTCTCCCACATTGGGGGGATTATGCAGGAGACTTGGGTTCAATCCCTGGGTCAGGAAGGTCCTGTGGAGTAGGAAATGGCAACCCATTTCAGCGCTCTTGCCTGGAAAACTCCATGGGCAGAGGAGCCTGGTGGGCTTCAGTCCATGGGGTCGCAAAAGAGTTGGACATGACTTAGCACATACACACACACAAGGACCTACACATCCTTATCTCCAGCTCATGGGACTCCATCTCCTCTTCCAGCACCATTTCTGTTAAGGCAAAGTCTCCTTCTGCATCCCATCCCCCTCTTTCATCCTGTTGCAAAGCTTCTTGAAAGCTCAGATTTGTTGACCTGAGATGAGCAGAGGCCTCGCTTCAACTTAAATGATTAAGAAAACTCTGTCAAGGCTGCCTGATCCTGAAAATTAAACAGTAGTATGGCAGGTCCCGGCCAAGGCAATAAGAATAAGAAAAAAAAGGACAATGATTGAAAAGGAAGAAATAAAGCCACTAATGTTGCAGATGGCATAACAGCTCATGTAGGAAAAAAATTTTTTTCAATCTACAGATAAACTACTGGAATAATGTTGGACTCTGGATCAATATAAAGTTCTTTGTATTTTACATATTTATGCATAAAAATTTTAGTTAAATCTTTTTCAATAGTTACAATTTGGAAAGCATTCATAATATAAAAAGCATAAGCATGAATCTTACAAAATTATACACTTGCAGCCTTAAAACTTTATTGAGACAAATGAAGAGACCCAAACAAATAAAGGGATACATATCATGTTCATGTATTGAAATACTGTAAAGACATGAATTCTCCCTGAATTGATCTATAAATTCAGCATAGTCATAATCAAAATTTCAGCAGAGTTGTGTGTGCATGTGTGTATGTGTGTGTGAGGTGACAAACTGATTCTAAAACTTATAAGACTGTGCCGAAGGATGAGGAAAGGCAAGACATTCTTAAAGAAACACAAAGATGGAGCCCTTAATCCACTGTGTATTAAGGCTTACTATAAAGTAATAATGAAGGCAGTGTGGTATTGAGCCAGGATAAACAAATAGACAAATATAATACATAGAGTCTAGAAATACACCACAAATATGAGTTCACTTGATTTATTGCTAAAATAACAATGCAGGGCAGTGGGGAAAAATAATCCTTTCAGGAAATCTTTTTCCTTTTCTTGTGAGCTCAGTTGTATCTGACCCCATGGACCGTAGCCTGCCAGGCTCCTCTGTCCAGGGGATTTCCCAGGAAAGAATACTGGAGTGGGTTACAAATTCCTCCTCCATGGATCTTCTTGACCCACGGGTCGAACCTGCATCTCCTGTGGCTCCTGCATTGGCAGGCGGATTCTTTACCGCTGAGCCACCTGGGAAGCCCTTTCAGGAAATTGTGCCACCTTAATCGGCTATCTAAGTTGGAAATAATAATTTTACCCCACCTTATACCATATGCAAAAAAACCAGTTGCCAATGGATTGTAGCTCTAAATGTGAAAGGTAAAATCACAAAGCATCTAGAAGAAAAAAATAGGAAAAGGTCCGCATAAGCTTGGCACAAGGAACAATTTATTATATGGAAATAGAAAAATACAAATCACAAAGGGGGAAATGATCAACTGGAGTTCATAAAATTAAGAACTTCTGTTCTTCAAAAATACTATTATATTAAGAGAAAGAAAGTGTCACTCATAGAGTGGGAGAACATATTCGCAATATACTTTTATATCTTTCTGGGCCCAAGATATAGAAAAGACTCCTCCAGATCAATAAAAAAGATAACTATCCCCCAAAATGAGTAAAATGCTCGAATAGAATTTCACAAGGATGTCCAAATGGCTCATAACTATTTGAAAAAACAGCAAAATGTCAGCAGTTATCAGGGAACTGCAACTCAAAGCCACAATGAGATTTTACTATATACTACCATAATCACCATAATCACAATCATATAAAGTACCCATTTATATGGGGCTTTCCAGGTGGTGCAGTGGTGAAGAATCTGCCTGTCAAAGCAGGAGATGCAGGAGACAGGGGTTTGATCTTGGGGTAGGGAAGATTCCCTGGAAAAGGAAATGGCACCCCACTCCAGTATTCTTGCCTGGAGAAGCCCATGGACAGAGGAGCCTGGCCAGGCTACAGTCCATGGGGTCACAAAATCAGATGTGACTGAGCATACACACACCCATTCACACAAAGTACAGATCGGCCAAACTCAATCTATGCTGTTAAAAGTCAGGATGTGATTATCTTTGGGGGGCAGTAACCACATGGTTCTACAGTGGTTCATCCATGGTCCTGGGAAGGTTCTATTTATTGAGCTAAGTGCTGGTCATTCAGGTGAGACCTGTTTGTGAAAATCCACTGAGTTAAACTCATGATTTTTATTACACTTTTCTGTAAGTATCAAGAAAAATTCACTAAAAAAAAAAATCAGTTGAGTAAAGTCTTCAGACAAGGATAATCCTCCTGTTTAGGGGGAAAAAAATGAGAAACGGTGGCAGGGAGGTTAGGTCACAGGTTCAGGCCAGACTTAAAAGAAGGCAGAATGGGGACCACCCACCTGGTAATTATTTTGAGGTTCATCACACAAGGTGATCACAGTGTCAGAAGTCCCAGCACTGTAAATCTATTCACTCCTTCAAGCTTTCAGTAGCCCTCTGGAAGCCTTAGATGTTATGCTCTGTGATTAGCTAACATGTCAAGATTTACTGTCAGATGGAAGAAGGTCCAAGCTTTTAGAACATGGAATAAGCCCTGGGAGATCTAGGGCGGAGAGAGGGAACCACACATGTGAGAGGAAGGCAGAAGGGTTCAGAGATGCTCTATCGTCTACTCAGGCCTTCCCAGGTGGCACAATGGTAAAGAATCTGCCTGCCAATGCAGGGGATGCAGATTCAATCCCCTGGATGAGGAAGATCCCCTGGAAAAGGGCATAGCAACCCACTCCAGTATTCTTGCCTGGGAAATCCACAGACAGAGGAGCCCAGCGAGCTACCGTCCATGGGGTCACAGAGAGTTGGACACGACAGAGCAACTAAGGGCACACTACTCGGGGAAGCCCTTTACTATGGCCGTTCCATGTAATCATTTCTTCATTGATTTATATACGATACATACTTATGATGATGCTACTGTGTTACATGGCAGCAAATTACAGACATGAACAAGATAGGCGTATCCTTTGCCCTTGCAATGTGTGGACTGTAGACAGGCAAACGAAGCTGAATTTCTAGTAGGTGGATAAGCTTACTCTTCAACAGGACAAGAGCCTCACTGGGCTTCAGCTCCCAGTCCTTTGAGCCGTCACCTCACAAGGATATTTTGGTGGGACTGTAAGGGACTCTGCATCCCGTAAGTTCAAGGGCAACAGGCTTGCTCTTCTCAGGGTGTAACTCAGAACATGAAAGCTTACTTTGAAATGGTGGAGGAGACCCGGGCACAGCATATTTGCAATTGGATTCTAGCCAATACTATGAAATTCCCATCATCTCACTTTATGTCATAATTACAGTCTACTTGCTCTTTACCATCAGCCAAAGGGGTGCTTATTGGAGTATTTGTCATTATAAATGTTATGTATATAATCATGGAAATTTGTCACTGAGGCAACAGAGGGAGAGTAATCCTATTGAGGAGAGACATTTAACCTACTAAGAAACACAAAACTAACTGGAAGAATATGCCTCAATATACCTCCCTAGTGACAGAACGCCTTCCCTCATCCAGGTTGTCACGGCCACACTGGAGCCGACAGCCAACCCTGCAGCTTAATTTGTCTTTGTCTTAGAAACTGAAGAAAGACCAGCTATCAGAGAGAGCAATTTCATCCAAATAACCAGAATAAACCATGCGTGTGCAGAATTCATGCTTAACCGTGGACATTCTGGTTCCTTTTTATTTATCTTCCCGTACCAGGGTTCAAATCCATATCCCCTGCCTTGACAGACAGATTCTTAACCACTGGACCCCCAACACATTCTTGAACCTCAGTCTGAGACATTCTTGCATGTCTTCAGCATCATTTGTTCAATAAATGTTTAATGAGCTCCTCCCCTGAGTCAGGCTCCTGTTCACTCCACCTGGGGCCTGTCCTCCCCAGCCACCCACCACTGACCATGAGGGTAATCTACAAATGACCCCTAATCTAGGTATATATCCTTCCAGACCTTTTCCCTCCATCTCTGATATTCATTCTGAATCATGTGTGAATGTGGATCCAGAAGTGCACCCTCCCACTTACTTGACTCTGTCGACTCTCACTAGCACGCAGATGTGCCCATAGGCCCTCAACACATGTTTGCTGGTTTGTTCTTTGAAGTAACCAGATGCTGACACAATTCCTCTGGCTAAAACCACATGTTGACAACCATGCTCATGCCATAAATAGGCTTCCCAGGTGGTGCTAGTGGTAAATGATCCACCTGCCAAGGCAGGAGACGTTAAGAGACATGGGTTAGATCCCTGATTTGGGAAGATCCGCTGGAGGAGGGCATGACATCTCAGTCCAGTATTCTCACCTGGAGAAGCCTATGGACAGAGGAGCCTGGCAGGCTACAATCCATAGGGTTGCAAAGAGTCTGACGCTACTGAAGTGCCTTAGCACACACTCATGCACACCATAAATACTGTGAGTTCATGCCTTTCTTGGTGGCGGGGGCAGACTGTCCCCAGTGGAATTTCCTTGTAATTCATGCCCAATCTAGCTGAGACTGTGCTTCGGGGAGTCTTTATATGTGCCATGGGACCTGCACATGGTTAAGTTAGTACAGTACGAAGGCACGCTGTGTTCCTGACAACACATCTGGATTCACAGGGAAAGAGTCCACAGCCTGTAATTCAAAGATCACAACAATATCATTTCTATCAACACCACCTGAGAACTTTAATTGTCAAGCCTCAGGAGGCAGCCAAGGCAGGTGAGGTACTCCGGGGGTCTTAAAGTATCTTGCTTTTTTTTTCTGAGATGAAGTGGAAGCTGCCACAATGATTCGTGCCATGAGGAATGTGAAGAGGTAGGATGCTGAGCCTACTAACAGATGAAAGTAGAAAAGTAGAGTGAACCTTTCCCAGATTTCTGTGGTTGTTGTTCAGTCACTAAGTCATGTCCAACCCTCTGTGACCCCATGGATGGCAGCATGCCAGGCTTCCCTGTGCTTCACCATCTATCAGAGTTTGCTCAAACTCTTGCCTATTGAGTCGGTGATGCCATCTAACCACCTCATCCTCTCTTGCCTCCTTCTCCTCCTGCCTTCAATCTTTCCCAGCATTAGTGTCTTTTCCAATGAGCTGGCTCTTGGCATTAGGTGGCCAAAGTATTGGAGCTTCAGCTTCAGCTTCATATTCCCTCCAGTGAATATTCAGGGTTGATTTTCTTTAGAATTGATAGGTTTGATCTCCTTGCTGTCCAAGGGACTCTCAAAAGTCTTCTCTGGCACTACAATTTGAAAGCATCAATTCTTTGGTGCTCAGCCATCTTTATGGTTCAGCTCTCACATCTATGCATGATTACTGGAAAAAAAGCCTAGTATGTGGCACAAAGGCAGCTTTAAATCTTAAGACATACTCCCCAGCGCTCAGCGGCACCACTGAGATCTGGGCTGATAACTATTCTGCATCTCTACAAATTCATCTGGTGAAATTTCAAAGAAAACCAAGAATTGGGCTATAAATAGAAGAGACTATAAGACATTTAATTTTAAATTTAAGTGAGTTTATTATTGCTATAAACAAAAGGCCACACAAGTTCTAAGCAATAACAAGATGGGTGATAGAAATAATAGGTATAATTTTTTGGAAATGACCAAGGTCATTCAGGATGCTGGAGTCCCATGAGACATAAACATTTTATAGTTATCTTAAACATAATAGAGACTCAAGAGCTTATAATTTTAATCTAAACATACTGAACAACATTAACCAAATAACCTCCAAAGATAAAAATGTTTGTTATATATACAGAGAAAAAATATTAACTTGAGAATAACAACAACAAAAAAATGATGAAGATCCTATAAGAGGTATGAAGTGGAGGAGATGCACTGTCAACCTCAAGGAGAGAAAAAAAACTTCAATCCTGGACCAAATAGGAGGATATTTACCTGTTGCTGTCCTCTAAGATTAAGCATGGGCTGGATGCCAGGGTCTACTGCAGGGAAGTCAAGTGAGCATTAAGAACCCAAAAGAATACGCCCGGAGTCACTATCTGGGAGGTGACTGAAAGAAAGACATTTATCTGTTCTGGTCAGATCGAGAGCAAGTGTATGAATATACTTGAACTCTGCAAGCAGCTGTTGGCTAAAGCCCTGGATGGACTGCCAAGACAGAAAGATCCTTTAGCTCTCACTTCTCTTTCATCTCTTGGCCCAAAGTCTTGAACATTGATTAGAGTTAAAAAAACTGAGAGTGCCTGAAAGGTTTCTCAGTTTTCATATCCAAGGATATATATATGTATTATATATGTATATACATACACAGTACACACATATACAAGTTTATTTAAATATGCATATTGTGTATATATGCATATTTACACACAATATGCATATGTAAATAAATTTTATAAATGTATATTATATATAACAATAAATTTGATTTAAGAATGTGTATATTACATACACATATATACATACACATTACTATTTATGGCTCAGTTTATGGTTTGATTAGCATTGAGGTAAAACTCACTGGACAACAGATCAAATTATTATAACTGATCAGTCAAAAATAACCTTCTGTACTCTGCGTTCCACATCCCTTCAGAAACACTCTGCTGAGCAAAACATGACACCCAGGCAAACAGCAGAAGGATCCCCAGTGTGAGGTACAATCTCCCAAAATGTGATGCCTCAAAATGCCTTCTTTACCTAGATTTAAAGTGGCATGAAATTAACTAGTAATATATACATATATATATAGATGGAGAAGGGAATGGCTACCCACTCCAGTATTCTTGCCTGGGAAATTCCATGGACAGAGGAGCCTGGCAGGCTACATAGTCCATGGAGTTGCAAAGAGTCAGACATGACTGAGTAATTAACAACAACAACAAAAAGAATATATATATATATGTATAAATGTTTATCTACTTGTCTTGAACACATGTAAGATGAAACACTTGCCGTTAAACAGAACCAGGGCACCATGGAGTCACGGTTGGTTGATTCCACTTCTGCAGCATAGAAACTTCAAATTCTGGAATGTCTTGTAAGGAAATATCAGAAAGTAATGAATTGCTCAAAAATTTCGGGAGGAACCCTGCTCAGTGCTATGTGGCAGCCTGGATGGGAGGGGAGTTTGGGGGAGAGTGGATCCATGTGTGTGTATGGCTGAGTCCCTTTGCTGTTCATCTGAAACTACCACAACATTTTTAACTGGTCATACTCAAATACAAAATAAAGAATTTAAAGTCTGAAAAAAAAAAAAAACACAAGAGGGAAAAAGTAGAGGGGAATGTGTTAAAAGTACAGAGGAGGGGACTTGAAGTAGTCAGTTTGGTAAAATTCAGTCATTCACAAGAATAATAATACTGATGGGCTACAATAATACACTTAGTAAAACAAGGAATCCCTGAGTCCAGAATATTGCTACAAAAAAGGGAGGTGGTTCTTCTAATAGAAGAATGCCAACAAATAGATATAAAAGAAATGATACAGTTATAATGTAACCACTGTATAATCACCAAAATAAGTCAGTATCATCAATGGATGACAAAGCTACTGGGAGAATGTTATTGGGAAAGGATATTCACATGGTCTGAAAGTATCATGCCTCCGATTACATATTAACTACAAATGAAAATATGTGACACTTTGCAGTGGAGAAATCCAGAAGGCACCCCCTCAACTAACTGAACATACTCAGCATCATTAACCAAGGGACAAATTGACAAACTTCAAATTTGATGTACTAAGAGGTCACAACATCACCTATGTATATTCTTGGCAAAAATGTTTAATATATTTATGAGAAAACAAACACACAAATCTAAATTGTGGAGCAATCAACAAAGAAAATAACCTGAACTATTTACAGTGGTCCCCAATGTTTTTGCCACTGGGGACCAGTTTTGCAGAAGACAATTTTTCCATGGACCAGGGGTGGGGGATGGTTTCGGGAAGATTCCAGCACAGGACAGTAGAAACTAACAGAACATGGTTAAGCAGCTATGCTCCAATAAAAATTAATTAAAAAAACTAAAAACACTACTACCTCCAAAGATAAATAAAATGAAAAATTAAACCCACCGTTCTCACTAACAAGCTGTATGATCTTGGGCAATATGCTTTACCTTTTGAAACACACTTCTTTCATTTATATATGGGACTAGTAACACCCATTCCACAAACTTGTGAAAAATCAAGTATGTGTGGTGGTACTTGGTTGCCAAGTCATGTCTGACTCTTGCAACCCCATGGACTGTAGCTTGCCAGTCTCCTTTGTCCATCGGATTTCCAGGTGAGAATATTGGAGTGTGATTCCCCCCCTCCAGGGGATCTTCCTTAGTTGGGGATCAAACCTGGGTCTCCCGCATTGCAGGTGGATTTTTTACTGACAGAAAAAATTGGGAAAAGATTTTCTCTAGAAAACACTTGTGCCTTGTTTGCATAAACATGGAGGAGAGAGTACGTGTCTGGCTCTGCTGATAAGTAGAGAATTTTGTTCCCTTGGATTTCTGCCCACCCTGCCTCCTGGGCTGAAAGATCTCTCTGCTTGGTCAGACCTGATGAAGATGCCTGAGGGCGTCATGACCGTACTTCTATCTGTTGATGTTCTAGAAAGCTAAGTACAGGTTCCTACTAGTTTGGCATTTTTCTCAGCTGTGGCCTGATGGCACTTGCGCTCCATTTGTGATGGGCCCCTCATTGAGCTTGAAAGCTGGTTTTCTTTTTCCTGCCAGAAAACCTGGCTCTCTCATTTGCTATATTTTCTGGGTCTGTTGGACTCAGTTCAGAAACGCCCCAGCAGAGTCTGTCTCTAGGGAAGAGCAGCCCCCGAGAAAGGGCGATGAAAGACAGTGTCTGTCTCTGATTCTTCCTGGCAGCCATGTGCAGGTGAAGATGTAGAAAAGGGCAAAGCCCACAGCTCACACGCAACCTGATTGTGCAGCTTAGCAACTTTCCACAAACATTTGTGCTGGTGATCCACTTGCACTTCAAGGAGACTCCCTCCTGGCCCCCGCTGGGAGAGGAGGATGGGGGTCACTTACCTGAATGATGAGGTAAGTGTCCTACTTGCTGAGTCTGGAAAGGTAGGTGGCAAGAGAGGTGGCGCCCATTTTTTCTGAGGACACAGTTTGTCTCTTTGGGTCCATTTCCCCCTGGTAGCCTCCCTCGATAGGACCATCCTGGAACTCAAGGTCATGGCTAAAGGCCTATGAATCAAAGAGCACTGAACAGAAGGTAACCAGCAACTTCCTCTGCGGTTTCCCCAGAAAACAGCATCAGGGCCTTTTGCATAGCCTGGAAATTCAGATATAGTTCAGATAGTCCAGGGAAATGGAAGGAAGGGTGAATCAGTCTCAAAGTACCTTTTACTCTTGACTATTCACTAAGAGTTAGACAGGAGTTATCATGGAAAATATTGTCTAGCCAGCTTATGAATAGAATCAGTTTTGATGGGACTCCCCTGGTAGTCCAGTGGTTTAGACTTCGCCTTCCAATTCAGGGGATGCCAGTTCAACCCCTGGTCAGGGAGCCAAGATCCCACATGCCTCATGGCCAAAAAACCAAAACATGAAACAGAAATAGTATTGTAACAAATTTGTTTATTTATTTTTTTAATATAAATTTATTTAATTGGAGGCTAATTACTTTACAATATTGTATTGGTTTTGCCATACATTGACATGAATCTGCCATGGGTGTACATGTAAAGACTTTAAAAACAAACCACATCAAAAAAAATCTTAAAAAAAAAAAGAATGGGTTTTGACATCTCTTTCTTGTTTAGAAGATTCTAAGTAAGAGAGATTTAAATACCACTTAAATTTCATATTTAATTTAGAAAAGGTGCTACAAAAAACCCCACATCTCAAAAATGTCTGAGTCACTTATCCTGGACTGATAAACATTAATTGTAGGAATAACATAATCTCCAGTATGAAATATAAAACCAAAATAAAGACATCAGTGAACACTCCAGCACTTTTCCAGTTGGTTCCTCAAGATTCCTTTTATCATGGTCCCTAAAATATCAGATACTATCTATTAATGTGAACTTAAACTTAAGAATATGAAATCCATGTCATAGCTATTGTATCCATTCATTGAAGGCAATCAAGAGCTAAAGGTTGATGTTTATTTCTGGGAAGGGTAATCATTTTTATTTCCCTTTATAAGTCATTTTTTATTATGATCTTCAGCACCCCAATTTTTATTTTTTCAGCCAGTCAGTGAAATTATTGAAAAAATACACAAAATAAACACTTTCCCTGGGGGAGGGTCCCTGTACTCTTGGTGCTATTAAGAAATACAGAAGATTCTGGGGGCACTTTTCCCATATTCCTGTTCTCAGTCCAGAACTCTGTAACCAACACTTTCAAAAGCTTAACTCCAGCTGCCAGTACTCTTCTTCCTTAGCTCTACACATCCACATGCTGCTGATCGCCCTAATATTTCATGAATATTTTCCTTCCCTTCCATGTTCTTTGCCACCATTCTAGTCCAGAGGTCTTCCCAGGTGACGCTAGTGGTAAAGAACCTGCTTACCAATGCAGGAGACAAAGAGATGCAGGTTCAATCCCTAGGTCGGGAAGATCCCCTGGAGAAGGGAATGGCAACTCACTCCAGTAGTCTTGCCTGGAGAATCCCATGGACAGAGGAGCTTGGCGGGCTACAGTCCGTGGGGTCACAAAGAGTCAGGCATGACTGAAGCAATTTAGCACACACACACACACACACACACACACACACATTCTAGTCCAGATCCTTAACACTCCTATCCTGGATGGTGGCATCAGTCTCCTGGCTTATGTCCCTTCTCCAAGGAGGTAGACATCACTACCGCTCACCAGGATCATGCTTCCCTGGACTTGATGCCTCCTGGAAGTATTAATATATAAACTCAAGCCTTTTCCTGACCACCAAAATCTTAGCAGAAGTCTGAGCAGAAATGAAGTGTCTCCTGCTCTCTCTGTTCTATGATAGAGGGTTAGATCATTCCAGAAAGTGAAGCCTGTGCCCATGGGGTCCCTGAGGAGGATGTGGGGGAGCCCCTGCCAGTGTGATGCAGACATGCATAAGGATGAGAAAGAAACTATGCTGGTTTAAGCCTCTGAGATTTGAGTTTTGTTTGGTCATGCTGTCATTTACCTTAATCTAATACATTCAGTCTCTTCCTCCTCCAATTCTCTTAGTACATCTTGTCAGGGTTGTCATCTTAAATCACATGCCAGACTATTCCTCAATTGGAAGCCATCAATAGTTCCCCATTAACCACAAATATAATACCCCCCTTTTCTGGCTTTCAAGAAAGCATGAGCTCTATCTTCAATTTCCTTTTCCATCTTCCTCACCACACCCATGTTTCCAGCCCAATGGGAAGACTTGCTGTGACCTTCAAATGCTCTTTTCCTGACTTTGTGGGAACCTTTGCCCATGACCCCACCATGCTGAAATTCTACTATCCTTCAAGCACAGGTTCAAATGGTAAGATTTTTCCTGACTCCAAGAAATGGATGAATACTCCCATTCTTCTGGGATTCCCTAGCAAATTATATCTTGTCTGTAGTATTTATCATTTCCTATTACACAATATAAGGGCTTCTCAGGTGGCTCAGTGGTAAAGAATCTGCTTGCCAATGCAGGAATCACAGGAGACACAGGTTGAATCCCTGGGACAGGAAGATCCCCTGGAGAAGGAAATGGCAACCCACTCCAATATTATTGCTTGGGGAATCCTGAGGACAGAGGACAGAGGAGCCTGGTGGGCTACAGTCCACAGGGTCATAGAGTCAGACATGACTGAATGACTGAGCATATACTCACCCTTGGCATAATATAGGTATTTGAATCTATATCTCACCTTTCCTATTAGACTCTAAGCCACATTAAGGCATGTACCTGTATTATTTATTTTTGCAATTCCCTACAGCACCAAGCTGTGCAGTTACTTAATAAATAATTTATGAATTAAATATTAATCTTCAGGGGAGGACCATGGAGTTCTATTTTAAATCCCAAATGATCATAGTTTAGTAAGTGACTAGACATGTCCCCCATAGGGTGGACATGCATTTTCCTGGTGAGCTTCCTCCTTTAGTGGAAGATTCTGCAAGACCACCTCTGGGTGAGGCATCAAAGAGAAACTGGTTCCCAGGAGATCTGATTACACTTTAGCCCCATGGTAATCTCTACCCTGCAAATAAGCTAAAAACTGGAGGAAATCCTAAGGCAATCAAAGAGAAACACATTTTTAAAAAACCAAAAGAGTCTTTGAAAAAAAGACTTGATAATTCCTGGGTTCAGAGGGACTTGCCGTATTGGGGACAGTTTCTCAAGGTGAGATAACACTGGCCATTGAAGTCTTATAGCTAGTTTTTGAGGTAAAGAGAAAGGAGAAAAGGGGAAGAAAAGACTAGCAGGGCAGGTGAGCTTGCAGCAACTGATGTTACTGAGGGAGAACAGTCTGAAGGATCAACTGAGGGAATTCTTCAGAATGATGGCACGCAGCAAGGAATATACATGAAAAGCCAATCTAGAGCGTTACAGGTGGGGAAAGGCGACACCTAAAAGGAAATATTTGTAACTTTGGTGCCATTGGCGTGGGACCTTTGTAGTTATGGCTTGAATCAGGAAGAGCCTTCCCCAACTAGAAGTCCAGGACCAGTTCAAGATCCAAGAGGAGCAGGCAGCTGTGGACTGAAAATGAAGCACTGGGACGGTGCAGAGAGAGAGACAGAAAAACACGAGGGGCTCACCTGGTCTGGAAGCTGTGCCAATCTGAATCTGCCTGGAGTTTGATCATTTTTACCATCTGACCCCAACAAACTCCACAAAACCAGGGAGCCCACAGGCTGTGCCAGTCCAATGCATGTGTGTGTGTTTTTTTTTTAATTGGAGGATAGTTGCTTTATTTACAATACTGTGTTGGTTTCTGCTGAATAACAAGAATCAGCTATTAAAGTATGCATATATCCTCTCCCTCTTGAGCCTCCTTCCACGCCCCCATCTCACCCCTCAGGCCATCTCATCAGGAGCATCAGGCTAAGCTCTGTGTTACACAACAACTTCCCACTAGCTCTGTGTTTTACACGGTAGTGTACATATGTCAGTGCTACTCTTTCCTTTTGCTCCACACTCTCCTTCCTCTGCTGTGTCCACACATTCCTTCTCTGTATCTGCATCTCTATTCCTGTCCTGCAAATAGCTTCATCGATACCATTTTCCTAGATATCATATATATTCTCTTTCTGACTTACTTCCCTCTTTATATCACGCTCTAGGTTCATCCACCTCAGTCCAACTGACTCAAATTCATTTCTTTTTACAGTTTGTAGATACAATATATATTCTCTTTCTGACTTACTTCACTCTGTACAGCAGGCTCTGAGTTCACTCACCTTATTCCAACTTACTCATATTGGTTTCTTTTTATGGCTGAGTGTGTGTATATATGTATAGGTATATATATTCCAATATATATTCCATTGTAAATATGTACTACAATTTCTTTATTCATATTAGTTGAAATGAAAAGGTACTGTACAATTATATTAATTAACAAATTTATCTTAATTTACAAAGTACTACTTTCTGATGATAATTTTGTTTTCCTAAGAAAGTAGCCAGACCCCATTCCTTTTGAATTTAGGAAAGACGTGGTTTTCTAACCCCCTCCTTCTGCCCATGACAATAATGAGATATTAGGACACACCTAGATTCTAGATGCGAAAACAGACATATGATACAAGCTCAAACGCCCAGAAATGAAGTCATCATACAGGATAGGCTAGTTAAGTGGGTCAGCTCTGTCTCCAGTGATCTCTGTTCTGATACAGTCTTCTTATTTATTGGAGTTGCTTATTCTGTCATTTCTCAGGGGGGGAAATGGTTGCATTTCTTTTGTACACAGAATACTGTGATCTTGAAACAATACATTGAGTCACCTCTGAGCACTTAAAATTTTTTTACCTTTCTTTAGTCCCATTTATAGTGGCAGAAAGTAGGAGAAATGAAGATACAGCAAAGTACATGTGAGTAACTGTTGTATTCTTACAGAAATCAATGAGATTTTTAAAGATTTTATTGAATTTGTTACAACATTCCTTCTGTTTTATGTTTTTTTTTTTTTTTTTTTTCTCCCTGAGGCACTCCTAGACCAAGGGTCAAACCTGCACCCCCTGAATTGGAAGGTAAATTCTTAACCACTGGACAACCAGGGAAGTCCCTCACTGAGATTTTAAATGGTTTCGGCTCAGTGGTTACATTGATCAGGCTGGACTTAGGGCTTAAAGGCATTGATGACATGAATGGAGACCATGACAGACTGAGTCTAATGAATTCAGAGACAGAAAGACCAGACAAAACACTACGCCTGAAGTCCTTAGAGTCAACAAGTATGTGGAAAATGAATTAAAATCACAGAAACACATGGACTTCAACAAAACAGTGTGGTAGGAGGAAAATAAGATGGGCTTTGGAGTCATCTTGATCTGGTCCTGGATTCTAGAATCTTCCACCTACCTTTATAGCAAGTGGTTTGACATCTGTGATCCACTACAAGGGACTTCAATCATGAGGACCCAAAAGAAGTTCAGAAATTGATCCATCTTTATTCAGACATCCACTAGCATTTCGAGTTCTCTCTACACTGGGTGCTTGAGAAATAATGGTGAAGAAACCAGGAACCCACCTTAAAGAAACTCATAATCTATAGAGTGTGATAGTGACAGAGCAGTGAAATAAATATCAAAAAAGATACGTACAAAATACATGGAACTGCCTTAAGAGAGAGATTGATGGTAGAGCTTTTTGAGCTTGTGCAGAATTCATTACAATAAAACACAGCCCTAGTTTGCTGTTCATCGTTGTGTTAGAGCATTCAGGCTGCTATAACTGAGTACCGTAAATGGAGTAGTTTAAAAAACAATTTCTTTCTCACAGTCATGGAGCTGGGAAGTCCACAATCATGGTGCTGACAGCTTTGCATCTGATGGGAACCTGCTTCCTGGTTCGTAGATTGCATCCTTGGCACTGTGTCTTCACATGGTGGAAAGGGATCAGAGAGCACTCCGAGATCTCTTTAACAAAGGCACTCGGTCAATCAGTGGCTCAGTCATGTCTGACTATTTGTGACCCTATGGACTGTACCCCACCAGACTCCCCTGTTCATGGGATTAGCTTCCCTGGCAGCTCAGATGGTGAAGAATCTGACTGCAATGCCAGAGACCTGGGTTTGATCCCTGGGTTGGAAAGATTCCCTGGAGAAGGGAATGGCAACCCACTCCAGTATTCTTGCCTGGAGAATTCCATGGGCAGAGGAGCCCGATGGGTTACAAAGAGTCAGAGGGGTCGCAAAGAGTCGGACATAACTGAATGGCTAACATTTTCACTTTCGTTTCAGGCAAAAATACTGGAGTGTGTTGCCATGCCCTCCTTCAGGGATCTTCCCGACCCAGGGATCGAACCCTCGTCTCCTGCATCTCCTTGCATTAACAGGCAGATTCTTTACCACTGAGCCACCTGGGAAGCCCAATAAGGGCACCAATCCTATTCAAAAGCCTCCACCTCTATGACGTAATCACCTCCCAAAGTCCTCACCTAATACCATTACATTGAGGGTTGAGACCTCAGTGTATTAATTTGGGGGGGGACACAAACATGTGGTCCATAACAATGCTGTTTACCATGGCTACTTTCCTTTACAATGATGCAACTGTGCAGAGCTGCAAAATGGCAGATGGCATGCAGCCAACAGCTGTTCCTGGAATCCTCAAGCATAAGAGCAATCAATGACTGTGATATCCAGGTCAATGCATTCATTGAAAGATGAGTAAACTGAGGAAGGAGGGTAATGTGACTTGGTCAGGCCAGTTGCCCAGCTGTTGTTCAAGTCAGAGCTAAAGCAGATCTGTTTCAAATAGTGCTCTTTCCTCCTCATCATACTGCCTCAGATTGACCAATAGTATTACCCAGATGCTAGGACTATGTCTCAAAAAAATATAGGAAGCAAGAAATCCCACAAAGATTTTTATGGATGGTCTGTAACAATTTTCATGGATAGTAAGAGGTTTTGGAGGCTATAGTATAAGCAATGCTGCCCAATAGAAATTTCTGCATTGGTGGAAATATACTATAGCTGCACTGTTTAATACACTGGCCACTGGCCACAGGTGGTCACTAGCACTTGGCTAGTGTGACTGAGGAACTGAATTTTCGGTTGTATTTAATGGTAATAAATTGACACTATAATTTCAATAGCTACGTGTGGTTCATGTCTACCATATCGGATAGTGAAATTCTTAAGCATTGCCTATAAATTTAATTTATATATTAAATTTATTAAATTGAAATAAATTAAATTAACTTAATTTAAATTAAATTAAATCTAATAAGTTAGGCATTGCCTATCAATTTAATTCCCTGGTGGCTCAGAGGTAAAGAACCTGCCTACCAATGCAGGAGATGGGATTGATCCCTGGATCGGGTCAATCCCCCGGAGAAGGAAATGACAGCCCACTTCAGTATTCTTGCCTGGAAAATCCTTTGGAGGGAGGAGCCTGGCCACCATAGTCCATGGGGTCAAGAGAAAAAAAGAGTTGGACACAACTTAGAATCTAAACAACAGCAATACCTTTAATTTTGCCACTAGATGTGTGATTGTCCTTATCTAGTTATCCTTTCTTTGTTTTTCTCCAAGCTCACTCCATCTAGTCCTTGAGCCCTAACAATATATAATCAAACACAGTTACTGGTGGGTGGGGTCTGGAATTAGTCTATTCCAATAAGTCCATTTCACCTAGACAGTATTTCTAGAAGAATTCTTGTCACATTCTCCCATCATAATAAGGATAATCATAATTTTTTAGCATTTTCTGCACATCCCTCATTCACCCTAAATGCTCTACAATACTGCACTAACTGTACTGTGCTCAGTCACTTTAGTTGTGTCTGACTCTTTGCAACCCCATGGCCAATAGCCCTCCAGGCTCCTCTGTCCATGGGATTCTCTAGGCAAGAATACTGGAATGGGATGCCATGCCCTCCTGCAGGGGATCATCCTGACCCAGGGATCGAACCTGCATCTTCCACATCTCCTGTATTGCAGAAGGATTCTTTACTGCTGAGCCACCTGGGCTCTCCCCCACAAACCCATATGTTCTATTACTATTAACAAGTGACCAGAAGACAAATCCATCTTCTTCCAAAATCCTCACTTTTTTCACTGTCCTACATAGTCTAAGAACTGAGAATTGGTGTGTAATCCCTATAGTATGAGCAGGGGTGATTTTTGTTCACTCATTCAAAAATATTTATTAACCGCCTCTTAAGTGCCTGGCACTGTGCCAGGTAAACTACATAGCCAGAGAGCGAATCAAATTATCCCAGCTGACACCCAGCTTGCCCTCTAGAAAGGAAATGCTAGTTTTCTGGGAAAGAAATTTGGTAGATTCTGCCAAGTAGCAAAGAATTCAGTGTTTACATGCTGCAGACAACATTTATACTGGAGATCATTTCTTTGATGTTTGAAATGTGTGGTAATACTCTCTCAAGGCTAGGAGTTTGTTTTCTTTTTTGCCATTAAAATATGAGGTTTCATTCACTCAAGAGTTCAAATCCTGGGATTTCATCATGAACTCCACATACAAGCTAATTTCACAAAAGGTCACCACAGAGACCCCCAAATTAGTATTGCAGTAGTTGACCACAGCTCTGTGGTGATTATACCAGCTTATAAATTGTGCTTATGAAATTTAAATATGTGAAGAAAAGGACTGTGAAGGATATTTAAGATTCCAAAAACTTTACTGAATAATTAAGTCATACAAAAGAGGAGTGATGAGAATCCAAAATATCACATACCACATTACATCAGCTCTAACAAATCACAAATTTTAAAGCACACCATAATTTTACAAAGCAGAAAAAAAAGCAATGCTGCCACTTAAATTGGGACACAATGCATTGTTACATTGAGTTTTTATTTAAGACTTCTAAAAAGGGGCTTTTTTTTTTTTTAAAGCTCATTGAAGCATAATTTTTCTTAGTGGTATATATTCAGTTCAGTTCAGTTGCTCAGTCGTGTCCAACTCTTTGTGATCGCATGGACTGCAGCCCACCAGGCTTCAGTGTCCATCACCAACTCCCAGAACCTGCTCAAACTCATGTCCATTGAGTTGGTGATGCCATCCAACCATCTCATCCTCCGTCATCCCCTTCTCCTCCTGCCTTCAATCTTTCCCAGCATCAGGATCTTTTCCAATGAGTCAGTTCTTCACATCAGGTGACCAAAGTATTGGAGTTTCAGCTTCAGCATCAGTCTTTCCAATGAATATTCAGGACTGATTTCCTTGAGGATTGACTGATTTGATCTCCTTGCAATCCAAGGGACTCTCAAGAGTCTCCTCCAACACCACAGTTCAAAAGCATCAATTCGTTGGTGCTCAGTTTTCTTTATAGTCCAACTCTCACATCCATACATGACAACTGGAAAAACCATAGCTTTGATTAGATGGACATTTGCTGGGAAAGTAATGTCTCTGCTTTTTAATATGCTGTCTAGGTTGGTCATAGCTTTTCTACTAAGGAGCAAGCATTTTTACTTTCATGGCTGCAGTCACCATCTGCAGTGATTTTGGAGCCCAAAAGAGCAAAGTCTCTCACGGTTTCCATTGTTTCCCCATCTTTTGCCATAAAGTGATGGAACCCGATGCCATACTCTTCATTTTTTGAATGTTGAGTTTTAAGCCAGCTTTTTCACTCTCCTCTTTCACTTTCATCAAGAGGCTCTTTATTTTTTCTTTGCTTTCTGCTGTAAGGGTGGTATCATCTGCGTATCTGAGGTTATTGCTATTTCTCCTGGCAATCTTGATTCCAGCTTGTGCTTCATCCAGCCCAGCATTTCACATGATGTACTCTGCATATAAGTTAAATAGCAGGGTGACAATATACAGCCTTGATGTACTCTTTTCCTGATTTGGAACCATATATATATATATATATGTATATATGTGTGTGTGTGTGTGTATACATATATACAGGGTTTCCTTGGCAGCACTGGTGGTAAAGAACTCGCCTACCAATGTAGGAGACAACTGATGCTAGTTTGATCCCTGGGTTGAGAAGATCCCCTGGAGAAGGAAGTGGCAACCCAAATCCAGTATTCTTGCCTGGAGAATCCCATGGACAGAGGAGCCTGGTGGGCTACAGTCCATAGGGCCACACAAAGTTGAACATGACTGAAATGACTTGGCATGCATGCATTTTATATATATATATATATATATATATATATATATATATATATATATATATATATCAGGTAGAAAATATAAGATAGATGACTTGGTTAAGGAATTCCTAAAACTGTGACATATTGAGAACCTGACTTTTTAAAATTGTTTTCAGCTCAAAGTTGTCAATATCTGTGTTTTCCCCACAATGTCAGCCTCTGCGTCATCAGGGTCATCGGGATGTAGAATTTCTCAAGAGATTTTTCTTTGAGGATTTTCTTCTAAGCTGATGAAATCCTTCTGCAAATTTTGAAAATGGTGCTTTCTGTGTTGATTTTTGTTCACACATCAATGAACTGACATAACTAAGCTTCGTCTGCTCTTAAGCATCTTCCTTTCCCATGTCTTGGAGGGCGCTTAGTGTTGCTTTGCAAGAAAATAAAGAATTGTGGTCACTTTCCCAGTATCACACATTTGCTCTCATATTATCCAGTGTATGCTCCACCATTCCATTTCTGTAGTGCTCTGTGAACACCAAGTAAGTTTTCATTTCAAAGTCAAATCACTGAGAACGTTCTGTCTATGTTTTCCTCTAAGAGTTTTATAAGTGTCTGGTCTTACATTTAGGTCTTTAATCCATTTTAAGCCTATTTTTGTGTATGGTGTTAAAGAATGTTATAATTTCAATTTTTTTCAGGGGAGAAGGATGAAGGGAGGGACGTTAGGGAGTTTGGGATTGACACATACACACTGCTTTATTTAAAATGGATAACCAACAGGGACTTACCGTGTACTACAGGGAACTCTGCTCAATGTTATATAACAACCTAAATGGGAAAAGAATTTGAAAAAGAATACATGTATAACTGAAAAAAAATGTACTGCAATCCTAGGGGGGAAAATCACTGAATTGTATAAAGTGGTGAAATTTTATGATATATGAATTATATCTCAATACAACTGTTATTTAAGAAAAAAGTCAAATCATAATGTACTCTGTTCACAAAAAGTAACAACCCATCAAAGGATCAATACAAATAACAAAGGAACCCTGTAAATGCATGGAGAATGGTGTTTCACAGGGGCTACTAGTCCCCTATCCCCCTAAGTTTATAAGATATCTTACTGGTAAGATTCCCCTGGAGGAGGAAATGGCAACTCACTCCAGTATTCTTGCCTGGAGAATCCCAAGGACAGGGGAGCCTGGTGGGCTACTGTCCATGGGGTTGCAATGAGTTGGACACAACTGAGTGATTAACACTAGACACTAGGTTGGTAAGAGGCAACTTGGTTTCAGATATTGTAAAATATGAAAAAAAAAAGTTGTCTTAGAAGATGAACAAAAGTCCTCTCCTGGCATTGCTACAGAAGAGACTGACCCAGCTTGGACTAACTTGAGACCGTGAGGTTGAGCAGCACGGGATGTCCACCTAGACATGTCCCTCACTGGCTTTACCTATGCCTCCTGCAGCCTGGCCTGAGCCCTGAAGACCTGTGATGAAGGAGAAGCTTCTTCCACGTGGGTTTTGTGCTTCCCAGACCGTCTGCTGGACTCAGAACAGGAATGGTCCCTCATCTTCCAAGAAGATCCAGTTCTTCAGGTAGAGTTTTGAGTTCACTCTGAAACTGGGTTTAAATATATTTTTATGATTAATAGAAGGAGCTTAGAGTTTAATCCCTCCCTTCCTTGAATTCCCATTTCATTGAAGTAAGGATGGGGTTCCTGCAGGTGTTATACCATGGTCTTCGGGTTTCAGAGGTATGAGAATGGAAACCAAACCTTTAGCCTATATGCTGTCTTCTTACCCTAGTTTTACCTGGCATTGCCTGAGAGCTAATATAAAACTGGAAACTTAGCGGTACACGACCCTCCAAGGGAACAGGTTCCCCTGAGGTGTCCAGGCTGGAACTGAGGTCTCGGTGTTCAGAACCCATTCTGCTAGCAGCCTACAGTCAGCTGCTTCTCTTTGAGGGTGGCATGTTGAGAGAGAAGACAGGCTTGGGAATCTCAGTTGTGTGGCCACAGACAACCTCAGAAGCTGGGAGGGGTCAGCAACTCCCTGCAAGCTCCCCACTCAGTGGCTGGGCTGTGAAGAACTTCCTTCAAACCCACGCCAGTACAAGCTCTGCTGAGACACAAAATATTTTGTGGGGAGAGGAAGTGGCAGAGCTCTGAGAATGACCAGGAATAGAGGCAAGAGGGAGCCAGTGGCTCAACCTTTCAGCAAGAAAAAGGGAGAGGTTAATGTGCCAAGATTTAGAAGAATGGGGAGACAGTTCCTGTTCACCTGCTCCCCCAACATGGAGGCTTGGCCTTTCTGTGAAGATGAGGAAGGCTGGCACTGGTAGAGTTAGTGTCATCAGTTGATAGGTTGTGGTGATGGGGTCATGGATCTAGATGTAGGGAGCTTGTGTGTACTTACCGGGATCTTCAAGCCAGAAGAGATGTGGGTAGTGGGGAGCATCCCTGGTGGTCTGGTGGTTAAGCTTCTAATGCAGCAGGCACAGGTTGGATCCCTAGCTGGGGAAATAAAATTCCACATGCCTGCCTCCAAAGATCTTTCAAAAAAGAGAAAAAAAAAAAAAAAGAGGAGACATGGGCAGATCTAAGATAGAGGCATCTAGAAGGTTATAATATCAGTGTTGATAATATTAAGCTGTTGAAAAGTAAAAAGAGGCAAATACTGAATGATTTCTTTGTCAATTTCTTCAATAATCCTGTGACATTGGAGCCAAGGGACTATGTGTACTCAATACACCATTAACCCATAGCAGATGCAGAAAACTGATACATGGCCAGCTGACAGATGGAAAAACTCACCATAACAACAGAGCTAGAACAAGATTCTTAATCTCCTCAATTCCTGACCAGAGCTATGTCAGCTGGCCACTCTGCAGTTGGAAAAGATGGTAAGAGAGAATGAGAAGAGGGAGTTTGGGAGAGCAGGTAAGCAGAGGTCAGGGAAATAGAAGCTGAGTCCATGGAGGGGATCCAGCATGGCTGCCACCCTTGACCAGGGTTGCCCGAAATCGATGGCAAGGAGAAGACTCTTCACAACAGGCTCACACTTGATGAACTGAGTTGAATAATGTCCCCCACATTCACATCTACATAAAACCCATGAATGTGACCTTATTTGGGGGTCTTTGCAGATGTTACTTAGTTAAGACAGGGTGGGCCCTACAGATTATAGTACAGGTGTCCTCATAATAAAAGGGATATTTCGACAGATGGACACAGAGACACCAATGCAGAGGAGAATGCCACGTGAAGACAGCAGCAGAGATCAGATGTAGGGATGTGTCCACAAGCCAAGGAATGCCAAGGATTGCTGGCAACCACCGGAATCTCATTGGAAAAGACCCTGAAACTGAGAAAGATTGAAGGCAGGAGGAGAAGGGATGACAGAGGATGATGGTTGGATGGCATCACTGACTCAATGGACATGAGTTTGAGCAAGTTCCAGGAGTTGGCTATGGACAGGGAAGCCATCACCATGCTGCAGTCCATAGTGTTGCAAAGAGTCGGACATGACTGAGCAACTGAAATGAACTGAACTGAATTGAACCAGAAGCTAGAAGAGTCCAGCAGGGGTTCTTCCCTAGAGCCTTTGCAGGGAGCATAGCCCTGCCAATGCCTTGATTTTGGACTTCTGGCCTCCAGAACTATAAGGACATATTTATGCTGTTTTTTAAAATTTTTACTGGAGTATAGTTGCTTTACAATGTTGTGTTATTCTCTGCTGCTCATATAAAGTGAGTCAGTTAGATGTATACATATATCCCCTCTATTTTGGATTTCCTTCCATTTAGATCACCACAGAGCATTAAGTAGAGTTCTCTGAGCTATGCAGTAGGTTCTTGTTTAGTCGCTAAGCTGTGTCTGACTCTTTGAGACCCCATGGACTATAGCCCGCCAGGCTCCTCTGTCCATGGGATTTTCCAGGCAAAAATACTGGAGTGGAATGACATTTTTCCTCCAGGGGATCTTCCTGATCGAAGGATTGAACTCACGTCTCCTGCATTGGCAGGCGGATTCTTTACCACTGAGTCACCAGGGAAGCCCTTCTCATTAGTTAACTATTTCATACACAGTCGTGTATATATGTCAATCCCAACCTCCCAGTTCATCCCGCCTCTCTTTTCCCCTGCCTGGTGTCCATATGTTTGTTCTCTACATCTGTGTCTATCTCTGCTTTGCAGATAGGTTCATCTGTACTATTTTTCTAGACTCCACATATCTGTTGTTTGAAGATACCTAGTGTGTGGTGCAATGTTACTGCAGCCCTAGGAAGAGATTACACCTGGATCGGGGCTGCATTTCAGCAATCCGGACAGGGCTCTCTGCAAGGTGGCAGAGGTGCCAGTTCCTACTAACCTCTTCCTCTGGATAGACTGAGCTCTGGGTGATCTTGACTGATTTCTCTGATTATGGCTCAGGAACCCAGCATCTACTCCTCGTGTCCTGGAGATTCAGCTCTAACTGAGAGACTATGAAAGCCTCTTTCCAGACATCACAGAGGCCTCCCCAATTGAAGCTGGACATGCCATACCATGACTTCTGCCATTTTTATTGGTCACATAGACCAACCCTGGCATGTGATGGCAGCGACTAAGCAGGATCTGTGGGCACCATCTTGGGGGCTGATGACCATACCCATATTGAAATGTTTCCTGTGTTTTCTGAGCCTGGAGCAGGACACAGATTACTTATGGCTCCCGGAGTCTCAGAACATGACCAACTCCACCATGTAGTCCTTTCTAGAGGATCCAAATGTCTCTATTTTTCAATCAGTCTTGATCTTTCCACTGAGATAGGGAAACTGTGTTATTTAGTTCATTTCTCTTTGGTCAGACTACCCAGATTCATGTCTTGCCTCCTCCACTTATTAGCTGTGTGATCATGGACAAGTTACTCAACTTCTCTGTGCCTCAGTTTCCTTGTATGCAAAATGGGGCTAAAACAGTATATACTCCACAAGATTACTGCATGGCTTTAGTGCTGTAATACATGGAAAATGAGTATCACAATCTTAAGTGTGCCTTATGTGCTCAGTCGCTCAGTCAGGTCTGATTCGTTGTGACCCCATGGACTGTAGCCAGCCAGGCTCATTTGCCCATGGGATTTTCCAGGCAAGAATACTGGAGTGGGTTGCCATTTCATAGCTATAATGATCATTGTTTGAAAACATTCTGTTTTAGGAACCAGAAAGAAAGAAGGGATTATAAGGGATGGTAAAACATCAAGGTTTCTCCTTGAATATTCTGCTGCATTTGATGTAGCTTGGACTTTTTGAGTTCACTATTACTCAGAGTAAAGGTCCTTGTCTTTCCCTTTCCCTTCTTCTTTTTTTCCCACCCTTCTTCTTATAAACACATTGCCATCAATTCCCATACATTTTACTGCCCAGCTAAGAAGTCCCAGCCAGTGGCAGCATGGGCATCTTGTTGCGCCTTGAGTTGAATTTTCACCAACATTTCAAAGCCAGCTGTGTGCTGTGCTAAGTCGCTCCAGTCATGTCCAACTCTTTCAAAACCGGCAACCACAGTCATTCCTCCTTATGCTTTAGAACAAAGAACTCAGGGCTTCCCTTAGGTCTGATGCTTATAGATCAAGGCAGTTCCTACTGGCAAGAATCCTTATGTTTCTTAACTTGTTAGTTTCCCAACATCTGGCAACATAGTGCAGAAAACAGTGGCTATTTCTCAGGAATGGAAGGTGTGGGATAGATGCCTCCAGACTATTAATGGCCTACAGATGCAGCAGTCAGGCCAGAAAAGCTCTGATAATAAACAGGATTCTTTTCCAACTGGTTCTCTGCATCCTTTACCCTTCTCCCCTTCAAAGGCCCTGCTGCCTGACACAGAGAAATTCATAACAATGGTGGAAAATCGCCAAAGCCCACAAATTTCTCCAAGCAAAGAACAATTCCAATAAAGAGTGTTCAGGTTTGCAATAATTGTAATAATGAAAATGATCATATTTTATACACCTAAAGCACTTCTCCTCCTCTAGTCTACTATTTAATATGTGAGGTTTGTGCATTTGCATATGCCCAGAAAAGGATGTGCACGTGTACTGAGTCCATAAAACGGTTCGATGAAACATTGTCCTTTGTTTGATTAATTTCCAACATTTATTCATCTTGCCCAGTTTAAAATTTTAATCCCAAATATTGCATTAGCCTCCTCCCAATCTCATCAATTTGGGCCATGTACATTTTTAGTGTCAAAGTTATTATCTTTTAATACCCTATAGGGGCTTCCCAGGTGGCGCTAGTGGTAAAGAACCCGCCTGCCAATGCAGGAGACATAAGAGACGTGGGTTCGACCCATGGTCGGGAAGATCCCCTGGAGATGGGCACAGCAACCCATCCCAGTATGCTTGCCTGGAGAATCCCATGGACAGAGGAGCCTGTTGGGCTACAGTCCATGGGGTCGCAGAGTTGGACACAACTGAATTGACTGAGCACAATACCCTATAGATGGCTAAGAAGTTGGGGGCATCTTCCTGTGAGAATGTCATTTCCTGCTCAGAAAAGATGAAGCAGAAAGAACTTGAGAGACAGCAGTGGACAAGACATTTTGACATAGGAGATTATGGCTGATTTCTGTGATCTGTCCTCATGCTCTGAGGGCAGCAGCTCATACGAACCAGCATGCTCCAGCCTGACTTTATTCCAGTTTAGATACAAAACATGAGAGATACCAAATTCTGCATAGTTGGAGATTCCTGCAGCCACAGTGACTCATGAACACAGCAAAAGAACTGTATTCCATTAGCGTTGTGGCCTCTCAGGTGGCACTAGTGGGAAAGAACCAGCCTGCCAGTGCAGGAAACATAAGAGATGAGGGCTCAGTCCCTGGGTTGGGAAGATTCCCTGGAGGTAATTTTGGCAACCCACTCCAGTATCCTTGCCTGGAGAATCCCATGGACAGAGGAGCCTGGTGGGCTGTGATTCATAGGGTCGCAAAGAGTCGGACACGATGAAGTGACTTAGCATGCACACCAGCCTCTCAAATAGTCTGCTTCTGGCCATTCTTCTCCTGGTTGGGTTCCTCATAGGATGGCAGAGCCAGAGCTATAGAGCCCAAAGCTCTGTGAAGAGAAAGGCCAGTTTTGTGCAAAGGGGACCTGTTGTCTTATCAAGGGTAGATGAGAAAATATCACTGGGTTTCACAGACTAACAAGGAGGGCCTGTGGTGGGTGGAAGCTTAGCCCTTACTGGCCCTTTCAGGATTTTTTATCTCTTCTGTGAGGATCAAGGGAAAGTGGGTGGATGGGAAAAGGAGAAGAAGGAGAAGAGTTGTAGGAGCAAATCAGTTCAGTGAGTATTCACCAAGACAAAACTTCCTTAATTTCCTGCCACAAGAGGACGTGCAAACAGAACATTTCAGCATCAGGTGCTTAGAAATACTGTAAAGATGTGCTAGGGAATCCTGGGAGAAGAGCATGGAGTCACTGAGGTTATGTTGAGGTTTTTTTTTTTTTTTTTTTTTTTACTGTACCAAGCGGCATGTGGGATCTTATTTCCCCAACCAGAGATTGAACCTGCACCCCTTGCATTGGAAGCCTGGGAGTCTGAACAGCTGGACCACCTGGGAAGTCCCACCTTGGGTGTTTTTAAAAGAAGTGTTCCTAAACAATTGAAAGCTGAGCTGAGAGTCACCTGCACAGACAGAATGCATTTCTAGAGTGGTCTAGAAAATGTACCAGGATCCAAGAGAACATGGAAATGAAGAACATGCAGAAAACGCAGAACATGCAGAAAATGCAGAATATGGAAATGTAGGGGCTACAAAATCCTAGCCCCTTTTTGCCACAGGGAGTGATGGAAAGGTAGATAGAGCCAGTTCCCTTGGGACATTACATGCCATATTGAAAAAGCTAACCTTATTCTTCTGGGTTTTATCTGGGGACAAACGGGGTCTGACCAGTTTTACATGGATCATTTCACTAGTGGTATATATTGAAAGCGCAACACTAGAGTTAGGGGGGTTGGCTTGTAGGTGAGTGGGATCATTCAAGAAAGAATGGCAAAAGCCAGAACTAGGACAGGGTGGCAGGGAGAAGATAGACTAATTTGGAGACAAAAATCAGTGGAACCTGATTGGTTGTTTGCCGGATAGGGAAAAAGGGGAAAGGAGAATGAGGAGGCTTCTGGAACCACTGTTTTCAAAGTGTGACAGCTGGGCCAGCAACATCAGCATCACCTAGGAACTCATAAGAAAATGCAAATTTCATGGCCTGTCCCAGACCTTCATATCAGTTACCGCATTACTAACGCTGATGCTGAAGCCCTAGAATGCTGCATGTTAAGAAACTCTGCAGGGGATTCAGATGCAAGTTCAAGTATGAGTGTGCCAGACTTGGTAGAATAAACTCCAGGATTTTGCCTTGGGTTCTAGGGTAAATGAAGTTGCCTTCTAACTCAGACAATAATCTTTCTGCAATGCAGGAGACATGGATTCGATCCCTGGGTCGGGAGGATACCTTGGAGAAGGAAACGGCAGCCCACTCCAGTATTCTTGCCTGAAAAATCCCATGGACAGAGGAGCCTGGCGGGCTACATACTGTCCATGGGGTCCCAAAGAGTCAAACTTGACTGAGTAACTAACACTTTCACATTCACTTTATGCTGCGATAGGAAAGACTTTAAAAGGAGCAGAGTGATTTGTCTTGTTTTGTTTGAGGATGAGAAGAAGACTGGAAGTTAAAGAAAGGAAGAGAAGTAGGGTCACACACAACAAATAAAGACAGAAAAAGATTTAGAGAGAAAGAGCAGAAAGGAAGGAAGAGGTGACTTTCAGATCCTGCTTGAGGTGAGTGGCTGGCAGAGGGAAAGTTTTGAAAGCTGATTTGCTGCTCCTGGAGTAGTGATGGAACAGAGAATTTAGCCTGAATGGTGAGTTAGATTTTTTTTTTTTTCTTTTTCTGAATCATTAAAGAAATAGGAAGTAGGAAATGAAAACCCACTCCAGTCTTCTTGCCTGGGAAATCCCATGGACAGAGAAGCCTGGTCAGTTACAGTCCATGGGGTCAGAAAGAATCAGACACGCCTGAGTGACTGAGCACAAAGAAATCTGAGTTTCCCACACTATTGATGGTAACATATCCTGCTTTTTATACCAAGGCACGGTAGCTACAATATGGGAGGATCTGATGAAGGTCTTCCTCCTGTTAGGTTGAAGAGATGGAAAGAAATTGCAGAAACACAAGACACAGGTTCACAAGCACTTTGTCCCGGTCTTTCTTGTGTGATGAGCATGGTGAACACTATGTTCAGACAGAAGAGTAGACCATGGCAAGACTTGGCCATCAGGTCAGAAAAGCCCTTCTCAAGGGGACGAGATCTCAAGCAATTAGCCCCTGAGGTTGTCTGTCAATACACCAGGGTCAGAGTTCAAGTACAGAGTACATGCCTCCATTGAACTGGGGAAGATGGCGAGCAGAGTGGAAGACAAGGCCCAGAGAGAGAAAGCGCAGTTCCCCTGCTCTACACAGTGGCCTAGGCTGGGGTCAGAGATGAATAAAGTGGCTAAGGAAAGTCAAGAGCCAATGCATGGGGAGGTGGTCAAAGAAGAAAGTTCTGCCTGGATCCAACCCTGCATAATAGAGAGAGATGAAATAGCATCCTCATGCCTTTGAAATGGAGTGACTTGCTGGGGACATCCAAGTCTGAAAATAGAAGCTTTAGTGCACCAAGGAGACCACTAACTCAGTCATGACAGATGTATGGAAGCTTTCTCCTAATATGGTATCTGAAGATAAAAGCAGCTAGGAGAGACACATATTTTAAGTGCTGTCCTGCTAATACAAATGCATCATCTGTTAACCATGCTCTTTGACCGCTGTTTCACTGCCAAGAATGGTTAATGGTGAAGAATCCACGTGTTCTGTGCCAACATTTCCAAGCCCTTGGCTTTGCGACATCATGTTCCAACCAACTGTTCTCTTCCCTGCTCCAATTCCTTCTACATATCACTGCCCGACTGATTTTCGAAAGTAGGTCCCACCTTGTTCTTCTGCTCAAATACCTCCTAAAGCTTCCTGTTGCCTACACAGTTGAATTCAAACTTTTCAACTTAGCCAAGGTACCGAGACTCCCATTGTTAATGACTACCATGCCTCAAAAGCCACAGTTGTATCAATAATAATGGAAGGATGATGACACGGGAAGGAGAACACGTTCACTCATTAGCACCAGATGGGCAATTCAACAATGGGGGAATTTAACAGATGGAAAGAAAGCAGGCTTCTGGTAGACCCAGGATGGGCACTTTTCAATGAAGCTTCCTTCACACATTTAGGCAATTTTTATAACAGAAATTTCTGATGGCACATATTGATGGAAGGGTAGGAAGGAGGAAGGTCTAGACTAGAGCACAGTGTACTGCTGGGATGAGGAGATTTGAGGTGTATTATGAACAGCTTACTCTACCCAGGAAGGGAATGGACCCAGAAACAACAAGAGGGGCCTCCCAAGGGCCTGGAATCTTTTGCAGTTAAGTGTGTGCAGCCCTGTTCCTCATTTCTCCCAGCTTCATCTTGCTGACCTTGGCAGATACTTCACCTTCTCTCCACGGCTCTGATTCTTCATCTGTAAAATGGAGATTTTTCTCAGAGGACTTCAAGGAAGTCAGTACACTTTGAGCATTGCCTCCTTGATACATACTAGCTTTTAAATATCTTAGCTTTTAGTTTAATCATCTTAGCTTTCCTTCTCTCTCCATTACCTTTCTCTACCATCCTCACCCCATACTCATGTAGTTTCTTAAAACTTTGGTACTTGATATTCTAGAGTCAGGACTCCCTAAAGCCTTCCTTCTCATAAGCCCATTCTGTTTCATTTCTTGATCAGAGGGTCATAGAGTTTTACAATCCTGATGTTTGGGTCCCACCCCAGGGACTCTGATTTGAGTCAACTGCAGTGGGGCTCATGAGTTGGTAATATTTAAAAAACTCTCCATCTTATTCAAATGTGTGGTTAGCATAGACCCCCTGGTCCAGACTGATGGGAATCAGAAGAATGGAAGGAGGAGAAGAAACATACTGGACCACTCAACAAGTCTACCAAAGGCTTCTCTACAGGAAGTGATCATGGAGTCTTGGTAAACACTCCAGGTTAATTTGGAAGAACTTTGTGTTTTGGGACACTTACATCATCTTGAAGCACCCTTGCCTTTGGCTTAGCTACCTGTGGTGAGACTTGCTGTGGAGCCCTGCTCAGAAGTTCTGGGTTGGTGGGCAGGAGATGCTACTCTGGGGACATTGCTATTAAATTTTCAGTTACACTGGTGCAGAAATCACTTGGTTTACAAAGGGAGAAACAACACATCTCAGAGTGTTCCAGCTTCTGCACCAGAAACACTTAGTGTTTCTTTCTACATCCAGAGGCAGCTTTCACAGCCATTGCCAAATCTTCTTTGCCTCAGGAGAAGGATTTTGGACTTTATTCTTTAAACTGTGGGAAACCTATGACTATTTGGGGCAGGAAAGCAATATGGTCATGTTATAGCCATGCTTTCTGGGAAACAAACTCACTCAGAAGGACAATGCAGATAGTGGAGTGCAGTTTATTACACCAGCGGGCCCAAGGCAGAGTCTCCTCTTAGCCAAGGACCCCGACCCATGTGTACGTGTTCAAACCCACCAGCTCAAATCCCTTGAGATTTACAAAGGAAGGGTAAATACAATCACAATAACCCCATCATTCATGTGTTATGTGTTCAAACAGTCAATAATCAATAAGCCCGCAGTCACATTCCAAACACTTAATAATCAATAAGCTTGTGGTCACGTTCCAACCAGTTAATAATCAATAAGCCTGTGATTACATCCCAATAGATACGGAAACAATTTTATGACCTGTCTGGAGACAGGGGTGATTACAGTATGTTTCCTCTTAGGCAATGAGTAACCTGGATGTGATCTTCAAGATTCCCCTGTCCAGAGGGGGTCTTATCCTTCCATTGTTGTTCCCACAGGCACTAAGCAGAGAGTTCAGAGTCCACTGGAGAGGCAGCCGAGCATGATCAGCACAGATAGGCCTGAGATGGAGTCCTGGCCCTATGAATTCCTTCTTCAGTGACAGTAGCATTTTAAGAGGATGGATGGTGGTATGTAGAATGAATTGTATCAGAGACTGTCAGAAGGAGGTTGAAATCATGCAGGTGAGGAGTGCTGGGAAAGAAGAAAGGCTGTATGATGGAGTTCTGTGAGCATGGTCTGTCAGAGGCAGTCTGGGGTTTTGAAGGAGAAGGAGGAGACCTTTCCACATCACTGCCCCACCAAATTATGAATCCTCAAAGCCACTGTCTCATCTCTTGTGCAGGAAGAAACACACTTAGCCTCTAGAATATTTCCCTTAGCATGCTGTGCCAGGCCGTGCTAAAGTCACTTCAATCATGTCAGACTCTTTGCAACCCCATGGACTGTAGCCCACCAGGCTCCTCTGTCCATGGGATTCTCCAGGCAAGAGTACTGGAGGGAGTTGCCATGCCCTCTTCCAGGGGACCTTCACGACCCAGGGATAGAACCCATGTCTCTTACGTCTCCTACATTGGTAGGTGGGTTCTTTACCACTAGGGCCACCTGGGAAGCCCCTTCCCATAGCATGATGCCAAGTAATGTATTTATTTTGTAATGTCTACCCTTTCCTCCCCTCCCACTGGGCATCAGGCTCTATACAAACTGTATTGATGCCAGGTGGGGAGGGGAGGAAAGGGTAGACACTGCAAAATAAATACATTAGTGGGCATTATGCTGAGGGAAATAAGCCAGACAGAGAAAGGCAAATACGGCTATCACTTATACATGACATTAAAAAAAATCAAATCCATAGAAACAGAGTAAAGAAGTGCTTTCCAGGTGTGAGAAGTGGGGAGAGGTTGATAAAAGGGAATAAACTTTCAGCTCTAAAATGTTTAGGAGCTGAGGATCTAATGTTAAACATGGTGAAAATAGTCAATAACATTGTATAGTAGACTATAAATCTGCAGAAAAAGAGTAGAACTTAAATATTCTTACCTTCCACCCCCAGAGGTAAGCATGTGAGGTGATGGGTGTTGTAATTAACTAGACGGCAGGAATCCTTTCACAGTGTGTATGTCTATTAAGTCGTCATGATGTACACTTGTAATATCTTACAGTTTTGTCAGTTATACCTCAATAAAACTTGAGTAAATGAATGAGTAAATAAATAAATAAAATTGCTAAATGCCATGCAGAGAAGTTGAGCTGTGAGGATGGGAAGAAGTGCTTGATTGCTGGAACCTGGAGAAGATGCAATTATCAATGACAACAAAGTCAAAGGCATCAACCCAGTTCTCCTTCTGCTTCTATCATTTCTGGGGGCTACAATGCAGCAGGTGGGATCTTAGTTCCTTGACCAGAGATCAAACTCTTGCTCCCCGAATTGGAAGCACAGAGTCTTACCTACTTGACTGCCAGGGAAGTCCCTTCTGCTCCTATTCTTACCTCTTACAGCCCTCATGACAGACGCCATGCACCTTTA
This sequence comes from Muntiacus reevesi, assembly GCF_963930625.1. Classification (NCBI taxonomy): domain Eukaryota; kingdom Metazoa; phylum Chordata; class Mammalia; order Artiodactyla; family Cervidae; genus Muntiacus; species Muntiacus reevesi. The sequence continues at coordinate 40,908,633 of NC_089249.1, read as the reverse complement.
AACCAGCATCACAATCTCCCATCTCCATACCTCTGACTATGTCTTTCGCTGGCTCCTTATTCTTCAGTGTTCTCTTAATTAAGCAGTGCTTATTTTTCTAGTCCTTCTCAAAGGGATCCTCCTTTGCCCCTCTCCTCTCCCCACACGTGAATGCCATTAGCCAGAAGTTATTTTCATTGCTCTCTGGTGGCACAATGTGTAACATTTATGTAGTACTTATTACATTTTGCCTTTTAGTAAATGAGATGCTTGTTCTTGGATCTCAGCTACTCGACTAGGTTTTAAGGGCTCAAGGGCAAGGATCGTCATTCCACAGCTTGGTATTCTGGTCCAGGCTTGGCTTAGTGCTTTCCTGCCAGTTGGAGCAGGACAAATAAAGCACCCAATCTTCTAAACACAGGGACTGGGTAGTAGATGCTCAGTAAATGTCTATAGAATTGAATTACTGCCTCAATACATCAGGAGCATCATTTTCTATTTCTCACGTGAACCAGCATTCCTACATGTTCTCTCTTCTTTTTTACTTACTTACTTCCTTTTTAGGTTATGGCTGGGTCTTCATTGCAGTGTGTGGGCTTTTTCTAGTTGCTGAGAGCAGGCACTACTCTCCAGCGCTGTCCGGGGACTTCTCACTGCAGCAGCTTCTCTTTTGCAGAGGACAGGCTCTTAGGCACATGGGTGCAGTGGTTGTAGCATGGGCGCAGTAGCTGTGGTACACGGGCTTAGTTGCTCCTTTGCATGTGGAATATTCCTGGACCAGGCATCGAACCCACATCCCCTGCATTGACAGGCGGACTCGTATCCATTTTACCACCAGAGAAGTCCCTTTTCTTTCTCCTTTATGAGGTTAATAGCTCATGTCCAGTCCAGTTGTTCATTAGAGACCATAATAATAATCACGTTGAAACTCGTATAATTCTTACTTTGTGACAAGCAGTATTCTAACTAATTTCTTTACATGTTTAACACACTTAATCCACATGATAACATCAAGAACTGAGTGTTTTTATTATTCTCATGTCATAGAAGAGAAAACTATGATTTAGAGAAGTTAAACAATTGTCCAAGTTCACCCAGGTATCATAGTTGGCAGTAGAGCTAATCGAAACAAAATTTAATAAAGTTCATGCTTTTAACCAGTGTTTTCTAACTTTTGAACAGTGATCCACTGTAAGAAATATAACACTACCACCTAGGACAAATATACACATCTGAAATAAAAGTATCATAAGCTAATAATTTTCTTTGCTGTGTGCAATGCTCTTTTTTTTTTTTTTTTTACATTTTATCCCATTTTAGTTCATTAAAAATGTTAGATGGAACTCCCTAAATTGATTTCATAACTTCCTCATAAGCTGAGACTTGCAAGCTGAAAAACACCACTCTAACCAATGTGTTTAATCACCTCCCTCAGCTGTAATAGATGAATGACTTCAATCCTTCCCCACTTCTCCCAAGTCACTGGACCAAGTTTCATTTCTTTAAAAAAGGAAGTGTCCTAACTGGTATGTGTGGGAAACGAGGTGCACGAAGTTGCTGTTTAATTACACAATGTCAAGCGTAAATTAAATGACATATTCCCTCATGAATTACAAGTAACCCAGCTACAGGACTGCTGCAGCATTAGTTAAGACAATTCTAATTGAGCAAGAAATATAATTACAGAGAGGTCAACTGTCTGTGAGCAAACCGGTTTCCCATCCTGGGATCTTTTCTCTTCACACCACACTGACTAAGTAACCCTTCAGTAAGTAGATAGATCCCTGAATTCACTTTTTTCTTGTTTAGTCCTTCATTTAGTTACTAGCTTCCTAACTCTTTTATTTGGAAAAGAGTCATTTAAAGTGCTTAGTTATGTGATTAGTTTTTATGATGGCCCCTGGTAATATGGAGATGTTTGGTCCCTGTCTTCTGTCAACTAAGAAAAGTCAAGAGTTAAGTTTTATTCGGCAGGAATTTTTAGGGGCTCAAACTTGGAAGGCAGTATCTCAAGTAACCCTGAGATGACAGAACTGCTCCAAGGAGGCAGGGGGTAGGGGACAGGGTTAGGATATTTAGAAGTTTTGCAACAAAGAACAGGTAGTCGGGAACATCAAAAGATGTATGTTGTTGTCCTTCAGCCGCTCAGTCATGTCTGACTCTGTGCCACCCCATGGACTGCAGCAAGCCAGCCTTCCCTGTTCTTCACTATCTTCTGGAGCTTACTCAAACTCATGTCCTTGAATCGGTGATGCCATCCAACCATCTCATCCTCTGTCGCCCCCTTCTCCTCCTGCCCTCAATCTTTCCCAGCATCAGGGTCTTTTCTAATGCGTCAGCTCTTTGCATCAGGTGGCCAAAGTATTGGAGCTTCAGCTTCAGCATCCTTCCAATGACTATTCAGGATTTCCTTTAGGTTTGACTGGTTTGATCTCTTTGCAGTCCAAGGGACTCTCAAGAGTCTTCTCCAACACCACAGTTCAAAAGCATCAATCCTTTGGCACTCAGCCTTCTTTATGGTCCAACTATCACATCCATACATGACTACTGGAAAAACAATAGCTTTGACTATATGGACCTTTGTTGCAAAGTAATGTCTCTGCTTTTTAATATGCTGTCTAGTTTTTCCATAGCTTTCCTTCAAAGAAGCAAGCATCTTTTAATTTCATGGCTGCAGTCACCATCTGCAGTGATTTTGGAGCCTAAGAAAACAAAGACTCTCACTGTTTCCATTGTTTCGCCATCTATTTGCCATGAAGTGATGGGACTGGATGCATCAAAAGATTACCGTTAATTAGAGAAAACCAGATTTGTCAAGTTAAAGAATTTAGTGCTTTTCTTTGTATAGGAAGATGCAAGAGTCTGGGCTCACTGAGATCATTCCTCTGACATGCACCTCAGCCATCCGGGGTCAGTCTCCTGTGTTTTCACATCTTGAGCATCCTCAGGGCTCACCGTAGGGAGTGGCTGCAATCTGATGACTGCTGTGCTGTGCTTAGTAGCTCAGTTGTATACAACTCTTTGCAACCCAAGGACTGTAGCCAGCCAGGCTCCTCTCTTCATGGTGATTCTCCAGGCGAGAATACTGGAGTGAATTGCCATGCCATCCTCCAGGGGAACTTCCCAACCCAGGAATCAAACTGGAGTCTCCTGCATTACAGGCAGATTTTTTACCAGCTGAGCTACCTGGGAAGCTCTCTGATGACTGCTGGATGACAGGTATTCTTTTCCTTCCTGAGTTCCCCCAGGGCTTACGGGTTCACTAAGACTGTGACTTGGCCCCCACCGCCATTTCTTCTCTGGATGTCATTCCTGTCACCTTTTGCCTCAGGCACAATTAAGGAAGCCTTCACTTTGCCCTCCCTCAGTGGGTGGGACATTTTTCCTTTGGGGCACAGTAATACTAAATTTTAAACTGAAGTGATAAATGGAATATTCCCTGCCATATCCATAAACAAAGAATGTCAGAGATTGCAGCCACAGCCTTTGGTGAGCCAGTAAGCCCTGGGGGAACTCAGGAAGGAAGAGAATACCTGCCATATCAGTAAACAAAGGAATGATGATGGGGCCACGTGTTGCTGAGCAATAGGAATTTTCTACAGCGTGAGGAGCTGGAGAAGATGGGGGGTGGTAATGGGGAGAAAGGGGTGAATGTTCCACATTGAAGAAAACATGTGAAGGCAAGACCATCAGTGGAGCATTTGGGGCTGGGTAGAGGACAGAACATGGAGCAAGGAGAGTGGACAGGTCTTGATTAGGAAGATTTGTGACTTACAAGGAGTTTATTCTGTATTTTGCAGGTGACAGGGGGCTGTGACAGAATGTTTGGCTGTTGAACGACACAGAGAATGTAATATTTCAGGAAAGCATGTGATAGTGTGTGGAGTGTGGGTGAAACAGAAACTGGAAGTGAAGGTGAGGGGAAGGTTTGAGAGCCATTTAGCAGCTGAGTGGACAGAGTGAGTGACAGTGTGGAAGGTGTGGACAGTGGCTCCCAGCGTCTGCTTTGGGTGGCCCAGCAGATGACTGTGCCATTTGCTAAGATATCAGTGCAGGAGGAGCAGGGATGGGAACAAACTAACAAATTCTATTTATTAAAAAATTTTTTATTTTTAATTTCTTTGGCTATACCGGGTACTTGGTTGCAGCAAGTAGGCTTTCACTTTCAGTGTATGGGATCTAATTCCCTGACCAGGGATTGAATCCTAGCCCCCTCCATTGGGAGCAGGGAGTCAACCACTGCACACCTGAGCGAAGTCCCAGTAAGTTTCATTTTAGAGAGGAAGCACTTGAGTCTACCAAGAGACCCCCAGGTATGCATGTAACAGAAGGGCAGAAATGTTATTCTGGAGCTTAGACATAGGTCTGCTTACAGGTATAGATTTGGAAACAGTAGGTTCTGATTGCCAGCTAAAGCATTAGATGTAAATGAGTGTGTGTGTGTGTGTGTGTATGTGTGTGTGTGCGTGCGTGTGCGCATGTGCACTGGCACAATAAAAACAAGAAGGCTAAAGCCCCAGAATTTTTGGCACCAGGAACCAGTTTTGTAGAAAACAATTTTTCCATGGACTGGAGGTGGGGGTGGGGGATGGTTTCAGGATGATTAAACCAATTTCATTTATTGTGCACTTTATTTCTGTTATTATTACATCAGCTCCATGTCAGATCATCAGGCATTAGATCCTAGAGTTTGGGAGTCCCTGATGTAACTAAAGTTACTCTTACTTTGCATACATGCTCAGTCGCTTCAGTTGTGTCTGACTCTTTGCAAGCCCATGGACTATAGTCCGCCAGGCCCCTCTGTCCACGGGGTTCTCCAGGCAAGAATAATGGAGTGGATTGCTATTTCCTCTTCCAGGGGACCTTTCCGACCCAGGGATAGAACCCTAGTCTCCTGCTTTGTAGGAGGTTTCTTTATGGCCAAGCCACCGCGGAAGCCCCCTACTCTTAGTTTGCCAGACCCTAAAGTGGGTATGATAATAGTGCTGTCAGAGAGAAAAAAACTGTCCTCTACCCTTCTAGGTTCTTCTGCTGTGTGATACGTGCTAAGTTGCTTCAGTCGTGTGCGACTCTTTCTGAGAGGTCTACAAATTAAACTGACATGAGAAAATCAGACAGAAGTTTAATAACATGTACACACAGGAGAGACCCAGGAAAACTGTGTAGCCAAAATGTCTGAGGCCCTCCCCTTAAACAGCAGCTCCAGCTAAGGACAAAAGTGGATGTTGAGGGTGGTGGTTTGGAACTTCAGAGGGGAGGAAGGCAACTGACATAAAGAAGGAAAAGCAGATGCTTGGTAAACAAATGTTTGCTGGGCCCTGCAGAGACCACGGGACACAGAGAGGACCCTGGGCTCCAGGCCTGCCCAGTGTCCCCCATCACACTCAGCCCATATTCTTTGCGGATCTCTCTGGGAATTATCCCCTGGAAATTCTAGGAACAGGCCCTCAATTTAAATTCTTTCAGGCAGTTAGGACGAAGGTCAAAGGGTCTTCCTGACTCTTTTGAGCCTTGATTGTTTTCAGCTTGAAATAACAGGCATGCTAAAGAGAGATTTGATGTGGCCAATTTTGTCCTCCTAAGATTCCTATCTCCCTGGTGGCTCAGACGGTAAAGATCTGCCCGCAATGCAGGAGACCCAAGTTCGATCCTTGGGTTGGGAAGATCCCCTGGAGAAAGAAATGGCCACCCACTCCAGTATTCTTGCCTAGGAAATCCCATGGACAGAGGAGTCTGGTGGGTTACAGTCCATGGGGTGGCAAAGAGTCGGACATGACTGAGCAACTAACACTTTCCTTTCACTTTACAGTTCCTGTCTCACTGGGTCATTGTGAGAAACTGAAAAAAAAAAAAAAGGGCAAATCACTTGGCCCAGTGAACAGAGCCTCATAACTTCTCAATACACATGAGCTAAATTCAGTGGCCACTTTTCCCGAGATTGTCTGTGATGGAAATTAAGAGATCTGAGTATAGTTGAGTGTGGACCTAGGCCTGGAGGACAGGCATCTCTCCATACAGGAGAGACATGTGTATCAGGAAGAGGCAGGCAGGCTGAGGAGAACCAGAATATCAGGAGGAGAGTCGGAGACCAGGGGAGGGGCCATGGTCGCCTCTGGGTGAGCGGCTGTGCATCAGAGCCACCTGAGGCTTCACTGAGATGAAAAACGATGACCCACTTTTGAGTGAATGACCTTGCACCTGAACTCCTGCGCTCCTTTATCTTTCACTCTCTTCTTATAATCTGTTTCTGGATCCAGGGCTTCCTTGTCACCCCTAGAGTAACCCTCAGGTGTGCTGTGGGCACACTTCACAGGGAGCAGCCCCATTGCTAGGGTGACCGTTCACCCCGACGTCCCAGCATGATGTTTTTCATAACATCTTAGAATTTCCATGCTTCCTTCACTGGGAGAGATCTTCCTTCTCCAGATTCCAGAGGAGAGGTGTTCACAGGTGCACACGGGCTGAGGGGGCAGACAGACCTTAATCCCAACTTTGTTACCCATGAGCTTGCAGCTGCAATAGAGCTCTTTAACCTCTCTGAGCTTTTGTTTCCTCCATGGTGAACATGAGAATAATACCCGCCTTATAGCATTGTTGTTGCTGTTTAGTCATTAAGTCACGTCCAACTCTTTGTGGCCCTATGGACTCTAGCCTGCTGGGCTCCTCTGTCCATGGGATTTTCTGGGCAAAAATACTGGAGTGGGTTGCCATTTTCTTCTCCAGGGGAATCTCCCCAGACCAGGGATTGAACCTGCATCTCCTGCATTGGCAGGCAGGTTCTTTACCACTGAGCCACACAGGAAGGCCTGAGGTGGTAATCTCATAGCCTTACTCTGTGATTAAACTTGAAAATGGAAAGTACCTAACCTGCTGTCTGGTACTCAATTAAATACTGAATAATTTTTTTTTCCCATCTCAAAGAACTCCGAAGCATATAATCATTTAATGATTATGGAAATGATAAACACAAAGATCCATAGAGTATTACATAGCTGTTGACATAACACTTTCTCATCTATAAGATGGGACCAACAACAGCAAAGCCTTGCCCACAGCATGGTGGGGATTATGTGACACAAGGATCTGGTGTTATATCTTTGTGGACAGTTTGTGACTATTATGAAGGCAAAGGGTTTCCCAGGTGGCGCTAGCAGTAAAGAACCCAACTACCAACACAGGAGACATAAGAGACGTAGGTTCGATCCCTGAGTCAGGAAGATTTCATGGCAATCCACTCCAGTATTCTTGCCTAGAGAACCCCATGGACAGAGGAACCTGGTGGGCTACAGTCCATGGGGTCACAGAGAGTCAGATACAGCTGAAGTGACTTAGCAGAGCACAGCCCAGCACATTATGAAGGCAAATTTGAAAATGTGGAAGGCTACTTTCCATCAGGTGAGAAATCTTGGTACCAGATGCTGCAGTGAGGTGGAACACTCGAGTGTGGGTCTCCACTGAGGGCCAGATAGAAATCGTTAAAACTAAGAGAGAACATGTATCTAAAACTTCAAGCAGGGCTGTCTGCAGTCCAGTCAGCATCACCAGGATACGGACATAGAGGCCCTACACAGACTGACCCTGTGACATGGAACTCTGGGTGATCAGACCCTCCTAGGCAATGATGGCTTTGGACCAGAATCATTTATGTGAAAGGATTCCTCAGTGGCTCAAGTGGTAAAGAAATTGCCTGCAATGCAGGAGCCACAGGAGACTTGAGTTTGATCCCTGGGTCAGGAAGATCCTTGGAGAAGGAAATGGAAACCTACTCCAGCATTCTTGCCTGGGAAATCCCATGGACCAAGGAGTGTGGCAGGCTATATTCCATGAGGTCACAAAGAGTTGTACATGACTGAGCAGACACACAAACACTGGTGTGAAAGAAGTTGGAAGTAAAGACACATCCAGACAAGTCAAAGGTCAGGAGAAGTATGGGCAGAGCAGGCCACCAGTAAGAGCTTCCCTCCTTGTATCAAGAGGGAACCCAAGATCAGGCGCCTGCCCAATGTCAACATAGGAATCCAGCAGTGACCCACGTCCAAACACCCTGGTGTTGCTGGCATGGTCAAACCATCTCTGCCAGACATATCCACTGCATGGTCCCTGAAGTTTATGAATGTGTTCCCTGCCCTTCACTAGCTGCAGGGCTTTCTACCCTTCCCTTTGGTTTCTCCATTCCCATCTGATTTCCCTTTGCATCCAGATACCCTGCACCTGGGGATCAGTCACATGCCATATGCTGAAATGCCATAGCTAGAGAAAGCCGGGCATTAATCCAAATGCTATGTTAGCACCACAATTAACTGGTAAATGGGGACTTTTCAAAGAATCTAGGCCCTCTGTTATATCACATAGCCAGGGCTGGTGTGCCTTCCACTGACTGGGATGCAGGGAGCGGGAATCAGGCTTTGACCAGTCTCAGCCACTGGCACTGATGATATTGCTTTCCTGCAGTGAAGGTGAGCCTCTCTTAGAAGACAGTGAAGGTAGAAGGGAAGAAGAGAGAATTCAAACAAACTCTCCCTCCTCTCCTTCCCTCTCACCCAGCTCTTCCCACCACACACCATGCATATCCCATCCACTGAGCCTTGCACCGGCCATTCTCTCTGCTCAGAAACGTCAAAGCTAATAAAGGGAAAACTCACTAAAATGGAGTCAGGAGGCCAGAAGGGGGCGCTCTCAAGCACATACCATTTGAACTAGAGATCCCAGTGGAAGTGACTGGGATAGAGTCTCCCTCTGGAAGTGACTGTACTACTGCCAGCAGGAGGAAGAAAGATTTTCTCCTCCCCTGGCAACAGCTCAGCCAATGAAAAATCACTATGCTTCAACTTCCCAGTTTCCTCCAATAGACTTCTTGTTTACAACAGCCTCTCCCAACTTCCCCTTCTCTATTAAACAGTTTCCTCTCTTTGTTTCACTAATCTTGCCTGTGGTCCCGGAAGCTGCATGTCCTGAGCTGCAATTCTTTGTTGCTACTGAATAAACCCATGTTGCTGGTAAAATAAGTGGCTGTTTTCTTGTTTTAGGTTCACAGAATGCTGTTCCCTAAGATGCGTCATGGTTCACTTTCTCTCTGCTCTTGAGGAACCATCTCTGGGAAGCCTTTCTGGCCACTCCCCTGGACTCGCTCCCCCTTTTCCTGTTCTACTTTCCAACACAACATTAATTATCATTCAGTGACTAAGTCTCTTCCATGTTTGGTTTATCTTTCGCCTCCTCTCATCAGACCCTAAAGGTCTGCTGGAGAAAAAAATTTTGTCAAGTCTAATCACTGCTGTATCTTTAGCAACAAGCATTTACCTGGCATATAGTAGATGCTCAGTTAATTGTTGCAAGTGCAAAATACAAATTGGCACATGCCAAGAGCATTTGCTATCTGCCTCTGCAAAGACTGAGCCCTCTGCTGCTGTAGTTGTTGACTTTCAACATGCCCTGAAGAGAGTTCAGGGTAGAGAGTAAGGCACTCTGCTCCAGGGAAATTGGTGGAACAGGTCTTTAGATAGTTAGATATTTTCGTGGTTTCATGATCCCAATCCTTGCATCTCTTCATATTTATAAAAGCACTAAATCCCTTCATGTTGACATCAGCTCCTTGGGATGAGCAGAAAACCTTTTGTAAAATCAGTGCTTGATTGCACTGAACTCCCCCTTCACCAAAATTATACTGACCTCCCCCACTACCTCTTTGGAGCAGTTTCTCAGAACTATCTGGGGTGCTGTCTCCCTTGCTGCGGTCTTCATTTTGCCCCAAATAAAATTTAACTCAAAACTCTTGCATTGTGCATCTTTTTTAAGTTGACACAAGGAAGGAAAGGAGGAGATGAAAGGGATGACAAAGGTATGAAAAACAGGCAAAGTTGCCATTTTTGCCCCTAAACTTTCCATTTAACTTAACAGACTTTGTTTCCATCTGTACTCTCTGCTGAGCCCCTGGTTACATCCTGGAGTAATGAGATAGAGGTCTCTCTCACTCAGGACCTCCTGATCTGGTTGTGATCTTTTAGAGAGCAGGTGGGAAGCAAGTTGAGTGAGAGAGATGTGGGATCACAGGAAGGAGAGGCCAATGACTGGCTCAGTGGTGAAGAATCTGCCTGCCAATGTCTTATGGAAGACATTTTAGGTGGCATTTTATGGGATAGAGGAAGCGGGCTATTGTGATTTATAATAAGACATGTATACTTGGTGTTCCCCTTACCTGGCACAGAGCTTCTAAAATCCTTAGAATTTCATAAGTGATCAGAGAGATAATGGTGCCTTTTGTTATCTATAATACACATCTGAGTTTATGTTGGTGGTGGTTTATTCGCTAAGTCATGTCCAACTCTTGGGATCCCATGGACTGTAGCCCACCAGGCTCCTCTGTCCATGGGATTCTCCAGGCAAAAATACTGGAGTGGGTTGCCATGCCCTCCTCCAGGGGATTTTCCTGACTCAGGAATCAAACCCGCATCTCCTGCATTGCAGGCAGATTCTTTACCAACTGAGCCACGAGGGAAGTTTATGTTCATTAGGTGATATTTACAAAGCACCTAAAAAACTGCAGGGTAGGAACCAGCTCTGTGACCAGAGCATTGAAACTTTCTGAGGGACTTCATCCTTACCTCCATTTCTGGGAAGAGAGAGGGGCTGGAGTCTGACTTAATCAGTAATGGTTCATGTGTTTATCAGTCATGCTGACATAAAGCAGCCACTGTGAAAATCCTGAACAATGGTTTTTGAAGGGCTTCTGGTTTAGTGAACAGGCGGCAGTGCTAGGAGAGTGACCCTCTTCCTGAGCATCTCTTCCATCCAGCTGTTCCTGAGTTGTATCTTTTTATAATAAACTGGCAATCAGGTAAATTCTCCCCTGGTGGCTCGGTGGTAAAGAATCCGACTGCCAATGCGGGAAATGTGGGTTTGATCCCTTGGTTGGGAAAATCCCCTGGAGAAGGAAATGGTGGCCCACTCCAGTATTATTGCCTGGGAAATCCCATGGCCAGAAGCCTGGCCACGGGGTCACAAAAGAGTCGGACATGACTTAGTGACTAAACAACAACGATTTGGTAAGTAAACTGCTACTGAGTTCTGTGAGCCACTCTGGCAAATTAACCGAAACTGCAGTGGGGTTCCTAGTAACCTCTGATTGATAGCTGGTCAGTTAGAAGCCTAAGTGGCAACCTGAACTTAACAACGGGCATCTGCAGTGGAGGGAGAGGACAGTCTTGTGGGACTGAGCTCTGAGCCTGTAGGACCTGATGCTCTCCCCAGGTCATAGCATCTGAACCGAGTTGAAGTGTAGAACACGGCTTGATGGGTGGAGATCCCGCCTGTCTGGTCACGGAAGTGTCAGTGACAGAGGAGAGGAGAGCTGACATACAGGAGGTACAGTGACAATCCCTACATAGTTTACACTGGAATAACTGCATGGAAGCAGGCAGTACAGGGTGTGACTGAGGAATGTGGACGCTGGACAGCAAGCCAGAGAGGGAGGCCAGGTTATGATGGCAGGGGAGAGGTCCAACTTCATTGGGAGGCAGTTAGGAGCTAGGTGGCTTCTGTTGGAAAACGGCCGGGGTCACTTGGTGCTGGAAGGCAAGACTAGTAGGGTGTTTTTTTTTTTTCCTTTATAATGTGGGCCGTTTTTAAAGACTTTGTTGATTTTTTTTTTTTTTTTTTTACAATATTGCTTCTGTTTCATGTTTTGGTTTTTTGGCCATGAGGTATGTGGAATCCTAGCTCCCTGGCCAGGGATCAAGCCTGCACCGTCTAAATTGAAATGGGAAGTCTTAGCCACTGGGCCGCCAGGGAAGTCCCATGCCTAACGAATTTGAAGGGAAGGTTGGCATGAGGGGCTCTGGCAGGGGAAGAGCCCTCAGGACATCACTGCCATTGTCCCGGTAAATTCAGAGGGCCTGACCCGGACAAGGGAGGCCAGGGAAGGCATTTAGCATGTTCCAGAAGCAGATATGATAGAACATGAGGACTGACTGACCCAGGGACACAAGGAGAGTCAAAGACGACCCAGATTTTGAGCCCGAATACAGGCGAACAGAAACAGAACGCAAGGCAGAGGGTGTGCGAACTCATCTATTCCCAAAGTTCCAGATGACTCACTCGTTTTTTTCCTTTTGCTCTGAAGTTAAATTTTAATCAAACACCACTAATAACCACCACATCCATTCCCACTCTACCAAGATATGCGGACATTATCACTTTAAAAGCACCCTCATTCAAGACACCAGGGCTCCGCCTTGTGGCTCTCCTGAGACCCCCCGCCTCAAGAACCGCTGGCCTGCTGAAAGGTCTCAGAAGAGCATAGCCCCCTCTGCACCAAGTTCCATTTCTCCTAAAGAGGGGAGAGGCCCCAACTCTGCTGGGAATTCATGCACCTCAAGGTCGAGGTGGGGAGGGAGCTCAGGCCTAGTCCGTTAGCTGAAAGCCCCTTCTGGGGAACCAAAGAGCAGCCTTACCTGTTGAGCTGACGGGACTCATGCTGCTTCCATCTGGTTCACCCTCTTGTTGAGTAGGAAGCCTTAGGCCTGGGATACTGAAGTCAGTCACCCAGTCGGTTCACCCATCCAACCTCTTGGCCATCCTAGTGCCTGACATGTAGTTACACAGAACGCCCGACCACGTGTTCTGAACCGAACATCTGTGTCAATGAGGCCGGACTGCCTCACTGCTGAACTGAGCCACCTCCGGCACGTCCTGGAACCCGGGATGCCTCAGTTTCTCCTTCCGTTGGAAGTGGGTGATGCTAACCTGCACCAACTCACGGGGCAGCATGAACGTCTAAAGACAACGTTTTGGCTGTGTGCATTGAACCCCGGCCTCACAGGGATGCAGTGGAAACGCAGTTGGTCTGTGCACACAAAGGGCTTGTCCTGTTGGAGGTGCTATTTGTTGCGGGGGCGGGTTGGGGGCAGAGCGGGGTGGGGTGGGGGGAAGTCTCAGTATCAGGCCCAATTCCAGCTCCCCAGGCCCCAGCCTCCGTCGAGGTTTCCTTTATGCTCCGCTTCCTTCTTGCTGTTGGCCTCCGGCGGTGACTCTACTCTGTTCTGCTGCAGATGGCCCACCCCCGCCAGGCTACACCCAGGAAGGGTTTGCATTTGTGATTGGAGAGAAAGGGGATTAAATGGGTCTGATGGACCCAGGCTGTGAAGCCCCAGGACGCTGGAACACCCAACGCAGCGGCTGGAGCAAAGTCAAGCTTGTTATTTTCCTTTCTCAACCATCCAAACAGGAAGCTACCTGTGGCATCTAAATTGCAAAGGCAAAACGTGGAGCCTGTGTTGGAGCTATTGGTTTGGGATAATTGGGAAAAGAACAGGGAGTTATTATGGGTTGGAAACCGCCTGCCGTGTCCCAGCCCCCATGTGATGCGGTGGCTGCTGTGATGGGGATTCAGGAAGCCAGTCACTTTCCCAATTGATGCCAGGGATTAAGCTTCGGCCTTGAGTGATGGCAGAAGATGGGAACATTGTATGAACTAGAGACAGAAAACCAGGGCTCTCCTGCAGCTGGCAGAGTTACTAAGAAGGTAGTGCGAAGTGAAGGGAGCAGGGGACCAGTTTGCCAAGGGAGAAGCCGGAGCGGGAGGCTCCCATGGCTCTTCCTGAAGCCTCGCTGGAGTTATCGCACCTCCAAGCTTGCACTGCGGCTCCCTCTGTTTTTAGAAGCCAAGACTCCAAGGGCAAGAAGTCAGTCGGAGGGGAGAGCTGGGCTGACCTTCCCGCAGCCAGGCAGGGTGCCAGCCTGCCCTAACACGGAAAGCATTCCCTTGAGGTCTTGGGTCTGTTTGACTCTGCCACTGTGGAGAACGCCCGTCGGCTTCCTTCCTGGGGATTCTGACACTAGGATTCTCTCTTAACTTTCGACAAGTTCAGCTTAAGGCATGTTGGAGACAAAAACTCAGAAGGAAGAGAAAGCTTTAAATAAAAAAACAGAAACCTGACCCATGTCTGACATTCACCTTTGTATGCAAAAGGAAGATTTGACTTTCCATGGTTTGGTTTTGTTCTGTAACTGGGAAGGGCACCTTAATCACAGGGGAGGGTGTATGCCTGTGTCTCCATTTGATTTGCTTTTTTTTTTTTTCATTTATTTTTATTAGTTGGAGGCTAATTACTTCACAATATTGTAGTGGTTTTTGCCATACATTGACATGAATCAGCCATGGATTTACATGTGTTCCCCATCCCGATCCCCCCTCCCGCCTCCCTCCCCATCCCATCCCTCTGGGTCATCCCAGTGCACCAGCCCCGAGCACTTGTTCCATGCATCCAACCTGGACTGGCGATCTGTTCCACAGTTGATAATATACATGTTTCAATGCTATTCTCTCAGATCATCCCACCCTCGCCTTCTCCCATTGAGTCCAAAAGTCTGTTCTATACATCTTTTCCCCTCCCTTCTTCAAGCCTCACATAATTGTATAGTGAAGCATTCAATCCTTTCCCCAAACTCTCTTGAGATCCCTCTCCCAAGTGAGTTGTGGTCTTTGCTGTTCCCCTCCTGTCAATTATTTTTGCAAATGTTCCTTTGAATCCTGCTTCTCTAGGGTTTACCCCAGGTAGGTCAAAGCCATCATGGCTCAGAGCCCACGGGAGGGAGGACAGGGTGTGAGGGCAACGGTGCTGGACCAAGCCAGGAGCTTCATCTTCTGATACTTAGGGCTGCCTATAGTCTCGGTCCCCTTGATCATGAGTGTGCCTTGGGAGCATCTCAGTGACCGAGGCTGGGTTTAGGGAGAATGATATGAATCTTCCAGTGGCTGTGGGCAGCCTAGGAGCCCCTCATTCATCCCTCTTTCCCACTTAGACAGGAATGGCAGTGAGCCGTGGAGTGACGTGGGAGAGAGGTGACCGCCAACCTACAGATGCTACAGGGTGGGGAAGAGGTAGTTTAGAACTTGAAATACCAGGAGGTTCTAGCAAGTCAGTGCCCCAGCAAGAATCTGGCATTATTTTAGCTCCTAGGACAACATCTATATTTGCTGACTTAGCAGGATGGCAGGGGAGCGACACTGGGCAACCAGGGGCCTGAGGACAAGCTCAGATATGGGGGAGCTTGGGTTGCAAGATGAGCAGAAATGTGGCTAAAATGCAGCCCTCACTTCAATGTTTCCCTAGGAACTTCTGTGCCATTACATGCCAGCACCACAACACAGAAGAGCCAGCACGAGTTCTGTGGTTTCAAACGATTCAGTTCTTGTGGGTAAATGTTTTGAAAGGATCTGCCAGGTTGTTTTCTTCATCTGAAGGTCTTGTAGTAGTGACTCAATCAAAGTCATAAGGGGAATGTGCATCTGTCTCCATATTTGGTTCCATTTTACCTTTCCTTCTGCCTCATCATCCTTCATCACCTTATGTTACATTAAAAAAAAAAAAAAGTTCTGCAATTGTCCATGTGAGCCAATCATCATGCAAGGAACCTGGTGCCATGGAGAGAACACTGGGTTGGAAAACCTGGGACTCACTTTTTACTCAAAGCTTCACCTTGGAACAGTCCCTTCTCCCCAGTTTTCTCATTCATAATATAATAATACTATCTCCCTGCCTACCTGTCAGGGATGTTGTGAGACTCAGAAAGACAACTGTGTGGAAGCAATTTCTCTTCCTATGTCACTTGCCTCTTTCTATCTCCACCCCCAATTCCAGAGTTCTTTATACTCTTATATATCAATGTATCTATTTTTGCACTTCCATCCAGGTATGGTTTTCATCCTCTGTTGTGGAGGCGGTCCTTAAAATGAATCTGTCCGGAAGAGAACCTCTTCCCTGAAGAGGAATTAATGCATCATTCTGGATGCAAAGGCTGATATCCCAGGAGCTGGTACTCCATTGGAGCTGGTACCCCAGGCACAGTGAATACTTCCTGTGACCAGTATATGTGAGGCCAGATACAGTGTCCTGCCTGGAAGTTAGTCCTGATGTTTGTTGGGACCACATATGATTTTCCAAGGCTCTGCCCAATTAAGAACTAGAATGGGAGTTTCTTAATGGGAGGACTGTTTTTCTTTTTTTGCAAGTTGTTTCATCTTTAACCTCTAGAACAATATCTGGTGTACAGGAGAGACTCAATAAAGGAATGAATTAATAAAAATAAGTAGAAGCCGTGGAAACCCCCCTTTCCCCCCAGAACCTTCATGTAAGCCTCACCCATGAATCCTCCCCAGAGTCCTCACCCAGGTGTTATGATCATTGTTATTTGGAGCAGACTAGCTTTAGCAAGGGATTTCCAGGTGGCTCAGCGGTAAAGAATCTGCCTGCCAATACCAGAGATGTGGGTTCGATCCCCAGATAGGGAAGATCCCCTGGAGGTGGAAATAGCAACCCACTCCAGTGTTCTTGCCTGGAAAATTCCATGGACAGAAGAGTCTGGTGGGCTACAGTGAATGAGATCACAAAGAGTCAGACATAACTGAGCACAGAATGGCGGAGAAGAGAAGACAGCCTCGTTGAGTTAGCCTCCATCTGCTTTAAACCACTGCTTTTAGGCTTCCCAGGTAGCTCAGTGATAAAGAATCTGCTTGCCAGTGCAGGAGACACAGGAGACTTTGATCCCTGGGTCAGGAAGTTTCCCTGGAGGAGGAAATAGCAACCCACTTCAGTATTCTTGCCTGGAAAATCCCAAGGACAGAGAAGCCTGGCAGACTACAGTCAACAGGGTCACAAGAGTCTAAACCACCACCACCACCAGTTTTATCAAAATTTTCCAATAAGTTTACTCTAATAAAAAGAGACACAGACAAAATGATTAAGGCTTCCTTTTCTCTCCCCCACTGCCACCAGAATCACCAGAATCAATATAAAACATGAAAGCATAAGCATTTACTTATATAAATTATTATTAAGTCATGTAGAAAATTAATTATAAATTATATATTATGTAACTCATCTTATGTAAATATAATTTATATAAAGTTGTCAGGAAATAATGTCTCCTAGTAATATGAAGCTTGCAAGTTAATTAACTTGAATTCTCCTACTGATGTGATAAAGCAATGGAAGCAAAGCAAAATTCTAGTGTTAACTGTCACAAAGAAGTCTATAGCTCATGGAGTCTTTTCTTAACCAAAATCATCAGTTGAGTTAGATCCCCATATTCCTACAACACCCAGGAGACTTTTTTTTTTTCCAGAAATACAACATCTGTTATTTGTCTAAAAGGGACATGCTTATTCAGGCTTCACAGGGGAGCCCGTGCAAAGCTTTTCCTCCATCTCCACTTTGTGATCTGGCAGCCAGGTTATCAAGAGTGATGGATGCAGCAAACAAGTATTTGATGTAACCCAGTGTAGACATTGGGCTTCCCTGGTAGCTCAGCTGGCTCAGTAGCTCAGCTCCTGCAATGCAGGAGACTCCAGCTCAATTCTTGGGTCAGGAAGATCCCCTGGAGAAGGTATAGGCCACCCATTCCAGTATTCTTGGGTTTCCTTTGTGGCTCAGCTGGTAAAGAATCTGCCGGCAATGAAGGACGCCTTCCTGGGTTCTATCCCTGAGTAGAGAAGATCCCTTGGAGAAGGGAACTGCTACCCACTTCAGTATGCTTGCCTGGAGAATTCCTTGGACAGAGGAGCCTGGCAGGCTACAGTCCACGGGGTCACAAAGAGCTGGACACAACTGAGAAATTTTCAGTAATGTAGCCATTGGGGTTCAGTAAGGTAAAGAACCACCTTACCAGTAAGGTAAAGAAACCACAGCCAATCATCTAAATGGAGAAGACTGAACTTGAGGAATTGTCTCCTGAGTAGCTGAGTAAGTCCCCTACATACATACCTTTAGGTTGTGGACTTTCAAAGGTGTGAACGTGCATGCCTACGTCCAGTCATGTGAGTCACTTCTCCTTTAGGAGGCACTGTTAGTTTTTGAGGCACAGGTCTCAAACACAGAACAGCACCGGAAGGGTGCAGCAGCCGTTGAGAATGCAGTTCAGTGCTACGATGCCATCTATGACGAGAGAAAAAGAGCTACTACCCAGACATCACTGGGTCGTTTTTTTCAAGCGGCTAGATAGAACTGAATCCAGCAAGGAACCAGAACCTGTGCCATCGACGTCAGGCTGGAGTGAAATTTCAGCTTGCTCTCCATCTCCTATGGCTGACGATCCTTCAGCTGCACCATCTCCCACCTCCTCCAGTCAGTAACTCTTCTTGCCTGTTCACTTGATGCCAGCCCATGTGCTAGCTCTTGTATTATACTACTGCACTTTTTAAGATACGGTGCTGAAAGATTAAAAATGTGTGTGTGTGTGTTTTCTATGTATTATTTGTGTGAAAAGTATTACAAACCTATTACAGTACAGTACTCTATAACCGATTGCTGTTGGCTAACTAGGCTAATCTTGTTGGACTTACAAACATGCTCTTGGAACAGAACTCATTCGTATGTAGGGAACTGACTGTGATTCTTTACTGGGGAGTGGGACAGAACCCTGCAGAGAAGGGACTGAGGTGGGGGGTGAACAGGGAAGGGACTTTACTCTTTAAGGAGAACCTGCGAAGCTAAGACTTAACTACTGTGGCTGAAAGCCCTGGCTGCATGATCAGGGAAACCGGCTACAGGCGGTTCTAGAATCCTGGGAACTGCCCAGCAGTGTGGTGTAGACTTGGGGGTCCACCTGCACATGGAGAGGCTGGCTTGCTGGCTGAGCAAAAGTCTTCTTCCTTCTCCAGCAATTCAGTGTCCACCCCTCCAGCGCCCTCTACTGGCAGAGCTTGACATCGGCTGGCTGGTCAAGGAGAAATGAACCAGCTACTGAGTCACAAAGCAGCAAAGAAGGGTGCACGTGGAGCTTGGAGACCAGACTCAACAGCTCACACATCCCCAGGGACTCATTGGGTTAAAAAGTATTTCTGGGTTTTATGTATTCTAGCCATGAAAACTTCTCTGTTTTCACTGGGCTGTAGAAACGTGTTTTAGCCTCTCCCCCATCTTGTGACCTTGATTTATTTGCTGGCATTAAACGAAGCCACTTATTCCCACCCCTGGCTCCAAGTTAGCATCATCCAATGAGCTTTTACAAATTACTGAGTACTCAGCACCTACATTTTCAAAATCTGGTCAGGTAACTCTAATAGGCAGCCAGAGTTGAAAATTTCTGGATTAAGCAGTGTCAAGAAGGCAGGCTTCCATGGTGGTCCAGCAGTTAAGACTTCACCTTTCAATGCAGGAGGTGCAAGTTCAACCCCTGGTCAGGGAGCTAAGATACCACATGCCTCATGGTAAAAAAAAAAAAAAAAGGCTTCCACAAAAGCAATGTTTTTAGGGGCACTGGAAACCTTTAAAGTAGTGGAAGGATTTTGGGGTTATGTGAAGATGTCTGCCTGTGAAATTCCAGACACACTAAGTAACCCCACTGAGCTTCAGTTTCCTTCCCTGTAAGATGAGAGATGAAAAGAAAAATGTGATTTGTCCCAACATTATTAGAAAGAGCAAATGAGATGACACATGTGAAATATTTAGCACAGTGCTGGTAAATTAAGTCCTCAATAGATTGGATTTATAATGACAGAAGTAGTGGCTATTTTCACAGGCAAAGACCACTTCTGCATAACATTCTCAGAATGTCTACCAAATGTGACACTTTGGAAAAGCAGAGTGTTACAGCATCCAAAGGGGCAAGATTTGTCAAGAGCATTGCCTAAGTGAGTAGCAGTAACTAAGTTGAGTATCAGAAACAAGCAAGTGAATACCAAGCCATGAGTAGATATGATAGAACGACCTTCCAATTATCTGGAGCATGCTTCTGTTTTCAGAATGGCTTCAAATGTATTGTGTTCTCCTTTGAACAGATCTGTAAGACTATTTGACTTAATGGTGAGAGTGGGGTGTTTGGGATCAGCTTTGCTGGTTTTGAACTGTTGATCTTTGACTCAGTAGTGTTGACACACATTTCTAAGCTCAATATGGAGTTGTTTCTGCTCGGGGAGGGGGGCATGTCAGTAAACCAAACCTTAGATAATGTTTGCGTCCCTGTGAACGCTCTGCTTGACAGCATATCTAGTCAGCCAATCTCCAAACACCAAGGCAGTCCTGGGCTCTATACGTACTTCCTGTTCTTTATTCTTCATCCCATAAGTATTCCCCTGCCTTCTGCCTCACTTTACAGTTCTCTGGACCTTTGGGAATAGAGACTGTCTGCTTCATGAAGTTTTGAAAGAGTTTGTATCACATAAATTGTCTTCTTTATCCATGATAACTGTGTGCCTTTGGGCAAGCTGATAAATCTCTCTGAACCTCAAAAGTAATATTTGTGAAATGGGACTTAGTAAGAGGATTACATAAGTTTTTTTTAAAGACATTTAAAAAATATTTATTTTTATTTATTTATTTGACTGCACCAGGTCTTAGTTGTGTGATATGTGAACTCTTAGTTTCAGCACGTGGGATCTAGTTCCCTGATCAGGGACCAAACCTAGGCCCCCTGCATTGGAAGCACAGCATCTTAGCCACTGGACCACCAGTGAAGTTCCAAGAGGATTACATAAGTTGGTGAATAAAGGACCTGGAACAGAACAGGTGCACATTAAATGCTGGTTTCTTCTAGGTCTAACAAAAATGAAAAAATACCTCCTCTTTTGATGTCCAGGGGGTTTTCTGGATAGGATAAAACTCACACTGCCATATGCACTGGGAATAAAGAAGGATCTGTCCAAATATTAAATTTAATCTCAAAAAGAAGCAGCAGAGAAAGGAAAAAAAAAACTTGATATTTAAAGTTATTGTGGGTATGTATACTTAAACGTTGTAGAAGGTCATAGAGTATACCATTTTATTAGTCATTGGTGGACCCTTGGTACACAGAGAGGAGGAGGAAAAACCAAACACTGTCACCGCTTTGACCTGAAACAAGAAATGCTATTTTCGTAGAGTCAGTACAACTTGTTGAGTATGTTGCAGCAGTTAGTAGATCGGACTTCAGTTAGTAGATCGGACTTGTATACGTGGTGTGTCGAGGGCAGATGGCATGGAAGGAGAGTGTGGTAGACTTAACTACCCACTAAGGTGAGACAAGGAATGGTAACTGACAGGGATTGTACAAAACTCAAGAGCAGATACTATCTAGAGGCATTTGGTCCTTAGAAGATCATCGATCATTCCAAATTTTGGAATAAGTCCAGCAATAATGATACATCCAATAAAACAACTTCCTAGAAAAGTGTTACTTTCTGGTTTTCTTCTTGTGATCATGGGAATGGTCATTTAAAAATTTTTTTATTTTTATTGGAGATAATTGTTTTACTACCATACAACAATGTGAACCAGCTGTAAGTATGCATACATCCCTTCACACGTGAGCTTCCCTCCCACCCCACCACCATCCCACCCCTCTACATCATCACAGAGCACTGGGCTGAGCTCCCTGTGCTACACAGCAGCCTCTCACTAGCTGTCTATTTTACGTACAGTAACGTATCTGTTTTAATGCTACTCTCTGAATTCGTTCCACCCTCTCCTTCTCCCACTGTGTCCACAAGTACATTCTCTATGTCTGCCTCTCTATTCCTGCCCTGCAAATAGGTTCATTAATTACCATTTTTCTAGACGTCATACGTGTTTGTTTTGGGAATAGTTGTCTTTAACGTGTGTGCACGGATTTAAAATGTCTGTGTTGAATTTCCTGTAGGTAGACAAACTTTTCAGTCTATCTCTATCTGGCCGTGGATTGTGTTGGTAGGCAAAATCAAAGAACTGGATTGTAAGAGTAAGCTGAACCTTCCCTAGGTTCATTTTGCAGCTTCAGAGAGGAGAAAACAGGTCTAGGAGTTCCAGAAGGTGCTCATCTGTGACATGTGACATGAGTGGTGAGGTGGTCTGTAGTGAGCTTGAGAATGGGAACAGGCAGCAGCTACAACACAGAGTTGAATTAGGAGTAAATATGAGACCTCCTCTCCTCCCCATACTCTGCTGCATATTAAAATCACCCAGGGAGGTTCTAAATGCCTGATGTCCAAGCAGCACCCCAGAATAATTGAACAAGAATCTTTGGGGGATGAGACTCAGGCATCAGTGTTTTACTCCCATACTCTTTTTTTTTTTTTGCCACACCATGAGGCATCTTAGTTCCCTGACCAGGGATTGAACCTGAGCCTCCTGTGATGGAGGCATGGAGTCTTAACCATTGGACCACCAGGGAAGTTCAAGCATCAGTGTTTTAAAAGCACCCTAGATGACTCCACTATGCAACCAGAATTGAGGACCACTGCTCCAGGTAACCTGTGTTAGAGGAGGGGGGAGGTTGTTATCTGGGCAGGAAGATGCTCAGAACCAAGGACCAGAAATGCTGACTTCTAGTCAAGACTTTGCCACATGTATTAACTTCCTGAGGCCCCTGCATCATAAAATAGGGTTTTAGTAACTGTTCTCACTATAGTACTTTCCAGCACTAGGATTACAGGAAGAGCACATGGCTCTTCATAAAGTGATGTTGGAATGTGCTTTATGATTTTCATTTGAAAAGCTAAATATATTTATCTTATCATCAGATATACCATTTAATTTGAATAATTTAGAAATCAAGGTAGAGTAAAGGAAATCATCCAGTATCCTTATAAATATAATCAAAGACAGAACTGGGATTAGAAGAGGAAGAAAAAGACCATGTAGGCAAAAGGACTGGTTGAAGGGCCAGACTGAGTACTGTTTCTTGTCTTGACTATGAGAGGAGCTTGGTCGCACTGTGACTAGATCCACCTAACTGCCAATCACCTGGAAGATGTATGTGAGTAGCTAATTCTTTGAAATGCACTGCACATTGGTTAAAATGCAGGTTAGTTTGCTTTCCTGATATTTCTAAGCAGTGGAAGAGAAATGCACTAAAGAGGGCTTCCTGGTGGCTCAGTGGTTAAGCATCCACCTGCCAGTGCAGAAGACAAGGGTTCAATCCCTGGTCCAGGAAGAACCCCCATGCCGAGGAACAAGTAAGCCTGTGTCACACCTACTGAGACTGTGAGCCAACTACTGAAGCCCACAGGCCTCCTGGGCTCCATCCATAGCAAGAGAAACCATTGTAATGAGAGACCCTTGCACCGCAGCGAAGAGCAGCCCCTGCTTGCCACAACTAGTCTTTAACAAATAGATTTCAAAAAATAAGCTGAGAGGTGAAGCTACAGATTCAAAAGAAATTTGAGAAATAGCAACCAATTGTGTGGACTTTATTTGGCTTATGATAAGAAAAAACCTGAACTGTAAAACAGTATTATATTTGAGACAAGAAATTTGAACAGTAACTAGATATGTTATCAAGGAATTACTGCTTATTTTTTATGTCACAGTGGTATTGTGATTACTCTAAAATAGAGGCCTTAATTTTTAGAAATATGTAGTAAAATGTTTACAGATTAAATTATGTCATCAAATTTGCTTTGAAATAATATAGAAGGGGGAAATATGGATATGGTTGAAATCAGACTGGCATAATTTGATAATTATTGAAACTGGATGATGGATATAGGGAGGTTTACTATACCATTCTTTTTACTTTTGAATTTGTTTAAAATTTTCCATGCTGAAAAGAAAAAAAGTAGAAGACAGTTATTGTGTAGTAAGGAAAGAATCTTATGGAAACTAAAAAGTTGCTTTAAGATCATAATTATTTAGCCTCTTCCCAACCCCTTACCAACATAATTTTCAGTATTACCAACAATTTTAGCATTAGCTAGCAGAAACAGACTCCTAACTTAACTAGATTCATCAGTCCAGACTACCACTGACCATGGAAAACTGTTTAGAAGGAATTTTTTTCTGAACAGGATCTTATTATAACAAGCTTTTCCAAGACACAGTGAAGAAAGCACAGAGACCAAAAGGAAAAAAAAAAAAAAAAAAAAAACACTCTGATTCTGCTTTTTTTACCCTGATAATCTGTGGTAGGTTTCTTTATTTTTTGAATATAAAGTGACAGAAATAATTTGCCATTAGAAAAGAGAAAGAATCTTTGACTATTTACAGCTTTTATACATCACAAAGTTTTTCTTGTTTTTATGTTGTGTCTTTTTTAAATTCATTTTAATTTTTGTTCCTGCATCATTTTGAACAAGTCCAAACTGGAAATCTATACAGCTCACAAAAAAGCCCTCCACCCTAAAGACCCCCCACCCCCACCCCACCCCAATGAGAAACAAGATAAATTAAAAGAATGAAATCAACTTATTTCTTTTTTTAAAGGTAAGTCATTTGCTTATATATATACTTGTAATTATTTTTTTTTCAAGTTCAAACACCAAAATCCAAGAGAGAAAGGAAAAAAATAAAAAGACCCAGTCATCCGCCCCCTCCCCCCACTCCAGAATCTCAATTGACCCCTGCACGTCCAAAATAAGAAATATATATTTACAGAAAACGAAAACAAAACAAACAAAAAGAGAACTCGGAGGTGGATGGGCTGGGGATCTGAGAGTCCAGAGGAAGGAGAGCCCGCCCCAGGGAGGGGGGCTGGGCCTCCCAGAGTCAAGGTGAACCTGAATCCTCTGTGTTTTCCCTGGGGAGGGTACCACACCAGGAAAGCTAGAAGCCTGTCCCTTCTGCCATGGCGCCTCTGGAGGGCTGCGGCTCTGAGTTTGCAACCCAACCCTGCGGTGAATTCGTGGTTCGTGGTTTCCATCATCCCCGCTCACCCCCATCCATGCTCACACACATGTGCGCGCACACACTCGGGCACTCACACGCATGCGCGTCGTTGTGGCTCAGTGTAATGAAGACGGTGCTGGAGCATCGGCTTCTGTCAAGTGGAGGAAGACGCCCTTAGGGACAAGGGCTCACTGCCCCATCTCGTCCCTTTCTGATCGCCATTGTAACATGCCGTCTAGCTCCCTCAAAGGTTTCCAGCTCCTCGGAAATACTAATGCTGGGATGGTCACTGGGTAACCAAGCTCCTACCAAGATTTGCCCCTTGCCCGCACTCCTGCAAATGCCCTGAACAAACAGCTGCACCCGCTGAATCAGGTGTGGGAGGCAACCTGAACTAGGGAAAAATCTGAGACTCAGGCACTGGAAACCACGTTGTTCCCTGCTCACCTTTGGAAGGTTCCATTCCCAAGTCAGAAAGCAAACAGAGGGGGTGACAACCCCGTCCCTGGCTTCCTTCTTCCTTCCCATATGACGTCCTCTTCTTCTTCAGTGCATAAAGCACTGTGCACCCCCTTGAGTTGGTCACAATATCCCCCCAATACAAGAACTCAAGACAAGGCATTAGACAAGCCAGGGTGAACACAGTTGAATCTTTGGGGGAAAATGCCAGGCAGGGGGTGACTAATCTCAGGGGTCCCTTCACTGGGGGACAGAGAGGCTGAATCAGTGATAGCTGTGATGTGATGAAATTCATGCCTTGCTCAAGGTTCTGTGTGGGTTTGGAGAACTAGTGCACCAGAAATGGTTGAACAGCTTCTATCTTTTTTTTTTTTTTTTTTTTTAAGGGCACAGGATATACAATGGAAAGAGCACACCATCTGTGTCGGAAGCACGTTCCTGGGGGCAGACTCTAGGTTGCTCTTGCTAAATCTCTAAATGCCGATGCAAGTGGACTTTTTCCTCCTGCCTCCCTTGGTCAAATTTCTGATTTTTTTCAGCCCTTCTTAAAAGCCCTCACTTGTCCCTTTTTCATGCAGCCCCACTCAAAAGTCCTTTTCTTCCTAACCCACTCCTGATCTTTCAAACCTCTCACCCAGGGTTTTTAAAGACTTTGCATCATTTCCTTATGTTCCTCTCTGTCACAAAAGAAAATACTAAATAAAAACGATCCGTGAGAGAAAACTTTCATTGAGCAGAACTGGGCAGAAGCGAAGCTGCTTTCTAATCCTTTTTACTTTGAGTTTTTCTAAAGATAAATGACGAGAAAGGTGAACAAAGAATTATGATTTCCCCCAAGGAAACTGACTTTGTTGGGAACCTTGAAAATAGAAAGGACAAGATTTACTGGGAAAATGTGTTCATTCTAGGGCAAACAGTCAAAGTGCGGCCTCGAGCCACGATCACATTTGCTGACATCTATAAAAATAGATGTGGCCTACCACAGATGGCAATGGGGTTTTTAGTGAACATTAAAAACAACAACAAAAAATAACACACACACACAAAAATCCTTCAGGATTGAAGAAGAGGCACCAGAATGCCACTTGGTTCCTTGGCCTCTACTCCTTCAATAATCTTTTCCTCTAAGTAACAGCAGCCCCCATCCCATACCAGACCCCCAACCAGTAACTCCAACCTCTGCAAAAGTGCAGTCTCAAGCATCACACACTCTGACCAGCTTCCACCTTCCAGATTACGCTTTCTGGAAGCTGACTCAATCATTCAGTGAAGCCAGCCTGCATCTCAATCCTCTCCCCTACTACACTTCATTATTTCCAGTTCCTTACAAAGCCTCACTTTCCTCTCACCTGGCTTTGATTCCAGGGCCAAGCATCATCACCATTTTGCAGTTGCTCTTGACCCTGTGTTCTGTGCTGCCCTCATTGAATTTGCGTGCTAAGTCGCTTCAGTTGTGTCTGACTCTTTGCAACCCCAGGGACTAGCCCTCCAGGCTCCTCTGTCCATGGGATTCTCCAGGCAAGAACACTGGAGTGGGTAGCCATTCCTTTCTCCAGGGGATCTTCCCAACCCAGGGATCCAACGTGGGTCTCTCGCACTGCATCTGAGCCACTGCATCTTTACCATCTGGGCCACCAGGGAAGTACTCGCTCCTAGATCTGCACTCACTGGATCTCTATTCCTAGATCTGTCCTCATGCCTAGATCGAGTATCATGGCTTTAAACACCATCTGAATGCCTCTGAATTCCAAATTTATATTTTCAGGCACCACCTCTTTCTCAAATTCCAGGTTCAAGTATCCAACAGCCTAATCAACATTTCCATTGGGACATCTGATAGATATCTGAACCTCACTCAGAAGAAGGATCTCTTTCCCAGCCTACTCAACCCCCAAGATTCCCATCTCATTAATGGTGACTGCAAACTTCCAGTAGGCCAAAATTCTAGGCCGAAGCCAAAAATTCTAGGCTCATTCTTGATCTTTTTCTTTGTATTACTCAATATCTAGTGCCTCGACAAACCCCTCAGAATATTTCTGGAATCCAATCACGTCTCACCTCCCTCACTAACACCATGGCCCAAGCCACTACACGTCTTACCTAGATGGAGGCAACAGCCTTCCAAGTGGTCCTGCTGCTTCTCCCAAAGCCAACTGCTTCTCACAGGGTACTCGCAACACAGTGGTCACAAAGCTGCGTTTGAAACGGAAGCTGATTCTTATCACTGCTTACTCAGATCCTTCCAGTGACTGCTCACCTTGCTCTTGGTAAAAACCCTTACAATAATGGCCTGTAAGTTCTGTACTCGTAGGTCAACGCCAGCTCTCTGACCTTGTCTGTCATGGTCCCGTCCTCACTCATGGGCCTCCTGGCTCTTCCTCAGGTATATCCAGCATGTGGTTTGACCTCAGGGGCTTTGCTTTCTCTTTGCCTGAAAAACTCTTCATCTAGAAAACTCCAAGGCTCGCTGCCAGGTTCCCTTTTAAGCCTTTGCTCAACTGTCACCCTTTTATAGAATCTTTTCCTTTCCACACTATACGAAGTAGCAAGACCACACCCATCCTATCATCCCCTACCCCCTACTCAATCAGCCTCATTTTTCTCCATGGTGCATTGAAGTATCTGACATGAAATACATTGATTGATTTCTTACCTGTTTCCTCTCATCAATATGTAAGCTTCAAGAGGCCACAGACCTTGCATTCTTAAGTATCAATAAATATCAATGCACAAATAAACGATCTCTCCAAAACATGCTCCTACACTACAGGTCAAGTCTCCCCAAAACAAGAGTTTCAGTCAAAAACAAAAATCTGGTTATCAACTCTAAACTTTAACAGATTTCTAAATGACAAGGGTAGAGCTCACTTTGAGCTTTTCTGATTGAAGAATTGTCCTCGGGCTTATTGTGTTTTTCAATAATTAAGGAAAAAAATTACCTTGAGTCTTAAAAGCTCTCTTTTGGTTGCCTAACTCTTAAATTCCTTGGGGGTCCAGTAGAATTTCTAGAGACTCAATATTTGGGAGGATTATTTAACACTTTTCAGCCTTTCTGATTTGCTTAGAATACACAGATCTACTGCCTTTCAATACTATTTTATAGCTTAGAAGATCACGTCTGAGTCAGTAAATTCCATGTTAATATGTGTAAGACTCAGGATTAAATCGATCTGTTTTAAAAAAAAAAAGCCTATTTGTAATCGAATCTACCAATTTCCTTCCTGAAGCAAATAGTAATCTGGTTAGAAACCTGGAGTTTTCACTGGGGATGGGAAGATATAATTTTATTTAAAAGATTTTCTTTCTCAGAGGTGAGCTAAGTTTGTGATCCACAATCATTCCAAAATTGAAAAGCTTCAGCTAAGTCTATTCCCCTGATATAGTTCGTTCTCCCCAGCACCCTTTGCCTTCCCAATTTAAGTAAATGTAACCATAATGGGGCTCGCACTGTTCTACTCAGAACAGTTTTGACTGGAGAATGGAAATCGTTCGAGAGGAGCCACCCTAAGGCTTTGTAGACCCATTTGGAAGAGTTAAGATGTAGTGTTTACCCATGTCTACCTGGAAGGAAACCTATGTCTCTTTCTAAAGTCAATGTCCCCATTTTTTCTGAACAATCAATATCTGCGCAGCTTCTCCTGCTGCCTCAGCTCATAGGCAACAGCAAACAAATCTTTTATAGAATAAACCAGGGCATCTGTGTCACCATCTCTTCCCCCCAAACCATTCTACTCTGATTTCACCTCACTGCTTTTGGATTTTTTGAAATGCTCAGTAAAGAGCATTTTTTTGGAAGAAAGATTTTTTTGTTTATATATACTTATCACTGTGTCTGGTTCCTAGTTCACCTTCTGTCTCTCATTCCAATAGAGAGAGAATGTTAATGATTAAAAAATATAATGTACAACAGCTCACTGGGTGTGATATTTAGAAAGTCTGTGGCCTTCAGGTCAAGGATAGCTGTGGAGAGTGTCAGATCATTGGAAGATTCAGACTGGAATGCAAGCATGCCCCGTCACACGGACTTGTGCTTTGAGACAATAAAAAAGAGAGATGATACCCGTGACAACCATGAAATGCCTCTGTGCCCTCGATCAAAGCCTTGGTGCACATTTTCACAGAGGATGCTTGATAATTCTACAGCACACCCCCACTCCACTAGGTGAAAAAAAAAAAAAGTGAAAGTGAAAGCCACTCAGTCGTCTGGGACTCTGCAACCCCATGGACTGTAGCCCACCAGGCTCCTCTGTCCATGGGATTCTCCAGGCAAGAAAACTGGAGTGGGTTGCCATTCCCTTCCCCAGGGGATCTTCTCAAACCAGGGATCAACCCTGGGTCTCCCTCATTGCAGGCAGATTCTTTACCTGTGAACCCCCAGGGAAGCCCCTCTCCACTAAGTGAACCTGAGGTTATCACCAGGACAGGCACACACTTTTCCAGCACTTGACCTTGAGCTGAAACATCTGGCAATAAGGCCCTTCTTCTTTGCTTATTGTTCTCCTTTTAAAGCTTCTCCATCTCCCAAGTTTAAAAAAAAATGAGAAAAAAACATGAGAAATTACTAAGGGTTTCTTTGAACAATCTAAGAGTTTAGATAACGATGCAGCTTAAGGAATAGATCCCTCCTTAAGGAGGGGCATCCAAATCCATGAAGAGGAACCAGGAGAACCAACAAGAAGGCTGAGAGGTGAGGAAAAGTTGGAAGAATTTCCACCTAAGAAATCTGAAGGGTTCAATGAGAAAAACCAGCTTGCAATGGCTAAAAACATGGGTATTTTGGTCTATATCTTATTACGGTCACCATTCTTATTGTTCAGCGCCAACCACTGAAATTGATTTTGGCATCATAGTGCCAGAAACGAAAGAGAACAAATGCCCCAAAGAAGAGATAGCTCTGGAGAAGAGATGAAGATCCCAAGGACAGTCGGGATTAAAGGATATACACTGCTTCTATTCATTCTTTGTGAATTTCCCCACCAGAACTCTGCCAGAAGGATGTTTGATTGGTGATGATCAAGTAGATTTCCCCACAATATGCCAAAGAAAATGAAGATGAAAAAAAAGAAACCAGAAAAGGAAGAACACAGCCCCAGAAGATCACAGTTCTGTGCTTGATCTCATTCATCTTTTCACTCACTAGGCTTTACCCAATTACCTGAATTATCATGCAGATAATTCTTTCAAGTCAGCTGCAGAAAGCAAGAGGTCAAGGAGACAGGTGAACTGACCAAATGGGCAACCCTCTCTTGAGAAGAAATCAAAACCATGCTACCAGAGGACCTTACATCCCATCCTATGTCTCAGTGAGAAGGAGTTTAAACTCACAAGGAGTCTGGTGCCCCAGGAAATATCTGGGCTCTGAAACGGACTCTCCTCTATGCTGCTTTTCCATGGGACACCTAACACCCAGGCCCACTGAAACCTACTCTAAATGGGAAGGTACACTGTACATGTGCTCTTGGCTCAGCAACTCCAGTCTCGTGCAGATGTGGATATTCTTTGTAAATTTTTGCCTTTGTAATGTTTCCTATCTTTTTCTATGAGCTATTTTTTGGCAGCTTTGCTGAAGGGTTGGTTTTTTCATTTCCACTGTAACCTTTAATACTAAGCACAACATCTCTGTAGTTTTGATTAAATAATTCTGTTATTTCTTGACCTGAGGGTCCCTGTGAATCCTTTTATTCCCCTCTCTGCCCCCAATGAACAGAGCTGAGTCTAGCAGGGAATGGTCATCCCAGGCACAAAAGATGCTCTGAATGATCAGCTGTTGGCCCTACTACTCCTCATGAAGGAGCATCAGGACCCAGTATCTGTAACATCACTCCTGTGAAGGATGAAGTTCCCAGGGACTCAAGATGGAACCCCTGTCTCTCTCCCTTAGCTTCCTGTGATACCATCACGATTTCAGGCAGCCTATCAGGGAGGCAGACAGGAGAGAAAGGATATTTGTAATGGGCTTGATTCTAAACTTTGAGCTTAAGGAAGGCTCTAGTATCTTCCTCTAATCATCCTTGTACATGGGAATTAAACTCGCTTCTTCTCTCTACCATATTCTCTCTCAGAGCCAGGGTCCTGAACCAAGCTTTGAGGAATGACCACACTGTGCAATTAATGTGCAGAACCCCTCCCCCATCCACTCCCCACCACCCCATTCAGCTATTATACTTTTCCAACATCCTACTTCTTCTCTTGTCTTTCCTTTGGGGCAGGCAGGACTGATGAAATGAAAACAAACAAACAAAAAAACCCAACTTTCTACACTGAACTAGGACACTTAAAGAGTTCTTTCATGGCTCTTGGTGTAAGCCAAATGCTCTGTATGTGAACCAACATCTGTTCTGTGGCACAAACTAAAGACTGTTCTCTTTGGAAAGACTGATGATTACTTCCTGAGCTTGAACCAGTCATCAGGGAACAGGTGGATTGAAAAAGAGGATGGTTGCAGGATTCCCTGGCCCTGTTTGCTTAAAGATTTTACCATTATAATCTTGGGGCAACATGAAGGCTTCACAAGAATTCTCAGGAGACCTTCATTAGTCTTTGCAACATCCATGACACCCTTCTTCCGGGCTTTAGGCAGCAAAAATTATTATGGGGCTAACTCTTTCCTTCTGGAATTCATTGTATATGTGAGCTTCCTTATGTTTCTACTTAGGCTTCCAGCACTAACTCCTGCCTTAAAATTGACCTCAAGTTTGCTGTGTTTGAACTTGAGTTACCCAGAAGAGGCTAAAAGGCTCTGTCTTGGGGTTGCCCTCTTCACTGTCAGCTGATCAAAACTCCTGACACCCTCAGAGTGTCATGGCTTCCTCACAGATTCTAGAAGTCTCCCTCCCCCATGGAACATTCTGGAAGAAATCCTCTGCCTCATGTCTCGGTTTTCCTTGACCTTTTTATTTGAGTGGGTTTCATGCTACATAAAAATTTCTTAAGGATAAAAAATTATTCACAATGTGTTACCCCACAAAATTCAAAAGCATTTTTGTGATTTAGCCTTCAACTCATCTTCATTACAGAAACTTTTCTACTCGTTCCTCCTTTTGAAGTTTTTTCCTTAGCTTTTTCTGATCTCTGTAGACTCAAATGTGTGTGTGTGTGTGTGTGTGTGTGTGGTGTGAAGATTTTTTTTCTTCCATTAGATGCTGAACACAGGGTGTGGTGGAAAATTCAGGCAGCATTACTCTGTGACCTAGGCCGACGGTTAGAAATTCAGACAAGTTTTGGTTCTTCCAAGAATTTCCTATATAACCTTAGTTTTAACTAAGCATCAGATTTTGTTGTGCTTCAGCTTTCTCATCTATAAAATTAAAAGACAATCGTATTTCCATGCCAAAGGAAGCCATTCAGAGGGAAGGTTATGGTGGAGGTGCAACTGAGCTGCTGGTGACCCTGAGAACCACATCCTTCTCCAGGGACGGGGAGCGGAGTCAGGCTAGAAACTGCCATAGCCCAGGGCCATTTCACATGGGAATTAAGCTAAGAATGTTCAAGCAATGAATCCTCAAATTTCTATATGCCCCATTTCTTGCACCTGCTACCAAGAAACAACCAATGCAGATGTGCAGGAAGTGCTGTCCTTCATCATTCAGATGCAGTGGGGCTGACTGTACTAGGTTTGTTGGGCTCTTGTTTGAAAACATGAATACCAAGCACACGTGACAGCCCTGTGCTCTCAGAGTCTCATTCTAACACTGTATGTGTGCATGGGTGTGGCTGTTCTGAGGGTTAAGTTAGAATATAGAGCACCTTGAGATCGTTGAACTGAGAACAAGAATGTCAGAGGACATGTGAGCAAGGGAAAAAGTGGCTGTAAGTGCCCTGGCTATCTCCCAATTGCGTCTGCATGAAAGAAAGGGTATTTTTGCCATTTTATGTTTTTTGCAATAAGAGTTCTGTCTGGATGCCTCTCTAGCCTCTTTGCTTCCTGCTGACATGAAGTCTTGATATTTTCCCTGCTCTCAACCCTGGGAGAAGAAAAATTATTGAATCTCCCAAGGTATGTTTGCCATTTCTGTTCCCACTGAAGGCAGACCTCACCACCCCCGCTCACGCTGTTGTCAAAGAGGAGATGCGGGTACATGTGGAGATGTATTTATCTAAGCAGCAAGCCTGTCTATCCTTGCAGAGAATGGCTTCTGCATCTCCATCCTCTTCGCCCTGAGCACTAATGGGACATCAGAGGACCACATGGATTCCACAGGGTTCAACAGGGACGGGCAGCAGGGCAAAAACGTTGTTCTATTAGGAAGAAACGCTCCCTTCACATAAAGCCTAGACACGCAGTCAGACCTTGAGGTAACAGCCATCCACAGCCTAGGAAGAGCCCAGGGGAATCACAGGCTGTAATATATTCATCGAGTTCCAAAGGAACACTTTCATCTACCAAAGATGCACCCCTGCTCCCCGATAATGTGAGTGACGTTGGCAATGTGGGGTCTAATTTGTTAGGAGAGTGAGTCTGTGCGTGT
Source organism: Muntiacus reevesi (assembly GCF_963930625.1). NCBI lineage: Eukaryota > Metazoa > Chordata > Mammalia > Artiodactyla > Cervidae > Muntiacus > Muntiacus reevesi. Next base: position 40,875,176 of record NC_089249.1, on the reverse strand, counting down.
GTGTTTGTGATCTGTGTTGGGGAGGTGCACAAACATGACAGAGACCAAATTAGGTGTTGTCAGGCTGTTGGGGGGCGGAATCTGTGGAAGCAATTTATAAGCAACAAAGAGCATAGCTCAGACAGAGCCGGCAAGGCCGAGCCTCTGATTTTCGGGTGGTTCTACCTCACAGCCAAAGGGAACATTCGAATAGCCCTTGATTTCGAAAGAAAATGATCAAAGACAATGAAAACGTGCCGATGACATTGGGAGTTAACTACAAAGTCGATTCTGTAGAAGACTGAGGTTTCAGGCAGGCATGTTTTAGTCTTTCAAAAAATTAAAAAATTGTCCCCTCTGGAAACAGGAAATATTCTTATCTGAGATCAGCGGGCAGCCCAGCACACTCAGAGTCCTGGGGCTGCATCCCATGATGCTCGGCTCCTGGTAGACCTTGGAGACTGTGCATCTCAACACAGAGAAGGCGATGGAGCCACAGCATGGGGCTTAGATTCCCTGTTACCCTATCTCTGTCTGGGGGTGGGCTCAGGGTTGGCCTGCGTGCCTTGACTCCCTGCGGACATCCAGGACAGCACATGTTTGGTGGCATCCAGGTTTCTCCCTCCTGCTGGGAGGGGAACGGTTACTGCTGAAGGCTGCTGTGATGGGGTTCTCGCTTCCTTGGCACTGCCCTATATAGCTGTTGCCTTCCTGGTATTTCTGGCTTTGGCTCAAACAACTTCCAGGCTACACATGGGCAGGAAGATGCTTCAGAAAGTGCTTCTGAACCGGCTGCATCTCAGATTACAAGTGGAGAGGGGAAAATGAGAAGTGTGATTCCATCTTTACTCCAATTATACCCAGGAAACAAGCTCCAAGTTTGAATTTTCCTGCCCTGGGAAGGATCAAAAGAACAGACACCTAGAAGGGCATCAGCTTTGAGTCCTTTTCCAAAGCTACCATTAACAGCAGTAACCAAGGAGAGGGGGCCAAAGAGACTCTGGTGCAGTTCCTGGCACCTGACGCAAAACCATGCTCCAATGGAGGCCCCCGTGCTTCCCCTTCCTCCTACGCTAACTTTCCTCCACTTCTGTAAGTATTCGTAGGCAAAAAAAAATTGACATGAACACCTTGTGGATGTTCTGGATATATTCTGAGTTCCCTGGAAGTCTCTTCATTCCACTTGACCAAGAGAGATTCATGAATATCCTTTTTCATGAGGATGGCACCTCTCGACCCTTCCACCAGCTATTATCAGACTATTTCTTTCACTGGTTTTAAAAAAAGTGTCATAACAGAATGAGCTGGATTTTGCTCTAAAACATTAAACTACCCCATTTCCTGAAATAGGACCATCTAGACTTAACGGGGCCTTTGAGCTGAACACTTCTCCCCCAGATTTACATTTTAATTTTCATTAGGGTGCCTCCCAAGTTGTCTCATTCTGCCCCACCTTGCCCATAATAATTCCTCCAGCCCCTTCTATCTCAGTGAAGAATGGAATTTGTTCACTTTTTTGAAGAACAGACGTGTCACTGCCTGTAACATATTTGAGTTTGGTTCTCTAAAGGATGCGTTAAATTAGCACACAGTAGCAGAAGATGCCTCCCACGGAAGAATAACTCATGCTCGATGACAAAGTGAAAGTTATAGAGAAGGCTGGTAAGGAGAAGGGAACATGACTGGTCACCAGAGCAGCTTGAATGAAAAGACAATACCAGCTCTGAGAGTTTGTTGAGGGGGTCAAACAACAACTGACGCTGACCAGAAAGAATAGGACAGACTGCTCACTAGACCACCAATGAGGTGGTGGGAAGGATGAATGGGGCTCAGAAACTAAACGAACAGGAGGGCCATAAGATCAGAGGTGACCTTCCAATACTATGAATCCCTTCACATTTAGAGACATGGCTGGAAATTTGTGCATTAAGCTGAAGCAAAAAGTCATGTCTAGGAGGGAGTATTTAGACGTCATCCTCACCCAGAGAGTTGTTGAAGTTGTGGAAAATAGAAAGGTTGCCATAGAAGCATAGAGGAAAGGAGAAGAGGGTCCAGCTCAGAATATCCCAGCAAGTTGAGGCTGAGGGGACAGAACTAAGATCAGGAATCAGTGAGGGAACACACAGAGAGGGCCAGAGGTCTAGGATCAAAATCAGAACGTGCTGCTACTATTTACAATAGCTAGAACATGGAAGCAATCTAGATGTCCATCGACAGATGAATGGATAAAGAAATTGTGGTACATATACATAATGGAATATTGCTCAGCCATAAAAAGGAACATGTTTGAGTCAGTTCTAATGAGGTGGATGAACCTAGAGCTTATTATAGAGTGTGAAAGTCAGAAAGACAAAGATAAATATCTCATACTAACGCATATATATGGGATCTAGAAAGAAGGTACTGAAGAACTTATTTGCAGGGCAGCAACGGTAAAACAGACATAGGGAACAGACTTATGGACCTGGGGAGAGGGGAGGAGAAGGTGAGATGTATGGAGAGAATAACATGGAAACTTACATTACCATATGTAAAATAGACAGCCAAGAGGAATTTGCTGTATGTCTTAGGAAACTCAAACAGGGTCTATGTATCAACCTAGAGGGGTGGGATGGGGAGGGATATGGGAAGGAAGTTCAAGACAGAGGGGATATAGGTATACCTATGGCTGATTCATGTGGAGGTTTGACAGAAAACAACAAAATTCTGTAAAGCAATTATCCTTCAATTAAAAAATAAATAAAATAAAATAAAAAAAGACTCTACAGAATGTGCTGCTACCCAGCAGTAAATTTAGGGTAATATCCATAAGACTGAGGAGCAGAAATAAAACAAAAAATGATTAGATTTTGAAACAAGAAGTCTAAGACTTTCATTGGAAGGTTGCCACAGTAGTTTAAGTGGAGTGACAGGATGAAGCCCATTTTTAAAGTTAAATCACAAGCATTAAGAGAGGAAATGAAGAAAGAAAGACAACCCTTTTGAGAAGCTTGTAAGTGAAAAAATTGGAGATAGGATAGGAATTCAAGGATCTAACTGTATTGACAGAAGTTTTGGTTTTAGAGACTATTGCAGGATTTGTTTTTGGAGATGATGATAGGATTGACTGTTTTCAGAGACGGCTATAGGCAGGTGTGGGGAAAAGATTAAAGATGCAGCAGAAAGAACTGCTATTGGCTGGGGTGCCATAGAAGAGATCAAAGGGTGAGTATCAGTACCGGGAAGAGGGGCACTGAGCTGGGAGGGAGGATAGTAAAGACGGATGAAGCACAGGAGAAATTTAAAGGTAGACAGGAGAGATCATGTGAGAAATTTGTAAAATCTGTTATCTTTTGTTAGTAATACAGTAGGAAGAGATGAGGTGAAAATGAAAATAGAAACAAATTTAACAAACACTTGGAAGATGTGATGGGGAGTCAAAATTGGAGAATAGAAAAGACGTCTGAGCTGGCCAGGCATTAGGTGCAATTAAATGGATCCGATCTGTGCACTCTGGCATAGGTTTTGACCTTCTGTTCTTGGAGATGGAGTAGATGTTGGGAGAATGGGATACAGAGTTAAAAACAAAGTAGGTGTGGTGAGAAGGTGAGAGGAAGAGACACAGCTGGGGAGGGTGCTGTTGATATGGGTGAACACAGGGAGAGACCAAGGAGAGACGTAAATGAAATCAGAGGGGTTTATGGACCAGAACAACAGAGGGACCTTGAAAAAAGGCAGACAGGATTACAGAAAAGGCCAGGTAGAGGGCAGAGAGAAAATTTTCAGAGTTTAAGCACTGGGAGGCAGAATAATTCTGAAAGAAGGATTTGGGTGTGGCCACTATGGGGAGGGCTAGATCTCTGCAGTGTTTTTAAGATAATACAATGCATAATATATTTGACTCATACCCTGAAGTGAGAAAAAATTCAACTTGCATGTATAAATCTACCCATTTATGCACCCCTATTTATACATACATAGTGCATACATTCAAATACTGTATGCTTTTGTGTTCACATATTATATGTGAGTATAATATACTCCACTTTAAACTCTTTTATATTCTTCACAGCACCAGCCCAGGGGCATAATAGGCATTCAGTAGACATTGGTTTAATTGCACTAACACATTTAACCAGAGATTTTATTTTATTTTTCTCCTGTGTAGTATTGGAATCTACTCCACCCTGTAAATCACAACGCTAAAATAATTACAAAAAGAGAGTTCAGGTTTAAACTGCGGAGACCAAATTTTTCAAGTAACGGATTTGTAATGGACTTGGTGTTGTGCTTTTTAATTGTACCCTTAATCCTTGCAGTGAGCTCCATTTCTTTCATTTTTGCCAAAGCTCAAATTCAACACACGAGTTCCAAGGCTCTAGGGAATTCTACTTGTTTGCTCTGCTTTGTACCTTCAGTTCTCATCAGGAGTCCTCACCCTCAGAACCACACCAGCAATTCTATTGTAAAGCACAGAACAGAACCAGAAACTCACTATGATGAGCTCAAAGATAGATGGAAATGGACAGACTGGCAGAGAAACATGGATGACTCCTAATTCTGCCCACTTAGTCTCAGGACTGCTAGCCTAATCCATCACCCTTTGGGCAAAACTCTCTTTCCTTGCCTCAGCATTGTAAATTAGAGGCCCCAAACTAATCTCTCCAAGGCAGGGAAAGAGCACTGCTTTTCATTTAAGGTTTTTTGGGGTATTCTTTGTCACGAGAGCACCTAGGTCATAGTACCCACTGGGCCCCTGTGTGATTAAATTAAGTCAGTGTGGTTGGAATGGGCTGGAGGGGGGACATATGCAGACATCCTGGGATTTTACATAATACTGGAACCCCCAAACTAGAATGAAACCCTAGACCTAGAATATTATTAGAAGTTCTCAGACTGACGAATCTACATTTTAGTGATGTCCGAAACACCTGTTAGGTCTAAAAAAGAACTGCCTACTGGTTAAACTGTACCTTGTCCTGGAACTCCTTATCAGTTAGTGTGTGTTGGGATCACCCCTCTATGGAGGTACAAAGTGGAGAACCCAGAACCACCCGGTTACATAGGAAGATTAATTGAACTGGGACAGAAGACAGAAGTTACTGTCATTACAGTAACTTTTTGCTGTCATAATTTGATCTTTCCAGCTGTCTACTCAGTAACCTGTAATAGAGGAGAAACATCAGTCTTCTACTCCCTACAGAAGGAGTCAAAGCCCTTGGCCTGTCCTACCAGGTATCACTGTTAGAAATTTATAAACTACACACTCAAGTGACAGCTTATTGGAAATGATTCCCAACTGGGAGTCTTATTTCTGTGTCACATGAGCCTTAAATAAAAGCGAGAGAAAGATGAGATGGTTTACATGTCTTTACACTCTGGAATCTATCTCTTTCCTCCCTACTCTGTAACTCTCAGCGTTCTTAACCCTCTCCCTCTTCTCCTCTACCATCACTTTATTCCCAGGAAAGGAAATGAGAACCCTAATGTAAGCTAGGTGTTTCAATACCTAAATGTCTAATATGGCTTAATATGGCACCCTTCCTGGGATGACTTTCACTTAAATGCCAGATGAGCAGCTCAGGGCTAAAGGGATAACTCTGTGTGGGAGGACAGTAGTTGGAGTGAGGCTGAGGAATAAAAAGGAAAGGTCTTCTCAGGATCCCTGAAGTCACACCATGGGCCATATGCCATTTGTAAGGCCAGACCCATTCCAGTGTAACTGCCTACCCTGAGCTGCTTCTCATCCACATAGTTCCTTAGACAGGGAGGAGAGTCTCTTGACACTCAAGTGAAGAATGAAATGCTCAACCAGTATTTGGCAATCTACTGAGTACACATTTCTTATATGGCTTTGGGTTCAGACAGCATAGAAGGTATGGCCACATACCTAGAAATCCCTAATGCATTCATCAATAGCACTGCAGCTGCATCATTTGTTCACACATCTGAATCATTCTTAACACATCAGACACACACAGCGTGTCAAACAGACAGGGCTTTTTTTTTTTTTTTTTTTAAAGAGATGGAAATTAAAAGAATAAAGTGAGTTCTGGAATAGTTTTTTTCCAAAGGCTATTGCCCAAACAATCTGGTTATTCTGTGCCTAAATCCTGAACTAAGCAAAGAACAAACAAATTAAATTCAAAACAAAAATACAGAAACCCTAGGTCTTAAATGAGATGTGCAGGTGACCAGCACGCTGCGTTTTGGCAACACAGTGTCTTCACCTCCCATGCAGAGAATTCACCCATGGGAGACTCTCTGATGGCCACGGAAGACTGGGCGGGTGATATTCCCTTAATTTTCTAGACGACTCCTATTTGTATCACATTACACATGCGTTTTGGCACTACTGACACCACCAACATTTAATGGAATCATTTGGGAATTTTTCTCTCCCTCAATACAACATGGCTGTGGCCAGTACAGGGGAAACCCACATCAAGGATGTTTCCCACATTCTGGCTGAAGATACACAGTGACATATTTTGAAATTACAAGATCCACTGTACATGCGTCACTCTGAAGGGTGTACACACTCTTAATTCAGGCAAATTCAAGGGTCAGATTATCTGATGTCGGTAGAAATGCTGAAATTTCAGCATGGCCACCGAGAGGAGGGATGCAGGACAACACCTACCAACTCACTTCCACAGTGGAAGGGAATGATGGAGGACACAAGATATAGAAAGCACAGATTCTGAAGAAGCTTGGAACCATTAGACCTCCTGAGGGTGTCTGTGGAATCTCACAGTTTGGATAGATTGAGTCTTTGTCCAGACCCATCTGTGGAAGAGATGGGGCTGATAGCGGAATTCATCCTCATGCATTTTCCTGGCTTCTTATTTTGGAAGGAAGTAACATCTAGAACTTGGCATTGCTCAGCCTTCCTTTCTGCAAGATTTCTTGGGCAGGCTGTGAATATCCTATTTGGGCTTAATTCAAACATCCAGTTGAAGAAAAGTGACCAATTGGGGCCAAAGAGGGTTTTAGAGAAATGAAATTAACCAGCCAACAATTTTTGATGATGGGACGACTGGACAGAAATGTAATGTAATATCCCAGTGAAATGGATTTGGAAATTTCATCCTGCGGTACAAAGAGAGAGACGGCTACCACCCTTCACAGAGACAACAATCCAGTGAAAGAAATTCTACTTGTCTGGTCAACCCCAGGTCAGGTTCTGAACACCTGGCTTGAGACAAACAGTTCTTTCTTGATGGTGGAAGTGAGGACAGGGGAAATATAAAGTCACTACAGGCACTGTCCTTCCCAGATTCACCCTTCCACCTCTAAAACCAACTTTGTAACCTTTCTAAGAGAATCTCCTGGCCACTGAGTTTGGAGCAGATCTGGTCATCTTTTCCGGAAAAGCATGCAAATTTGTAAGACACAGATCCAGAGTTACCCTCCCATAACCAGATATCACATGTTTCCAGGAAGGAGACTTCATGGGAATTTTCCAGGTGTGCCTGTGGTGGTGATTTCTCAGGAGGAAGGAAGTGGACAGGAAGAAGGCTGGAGCCCAGGTACTAGGGAGAAAAGACTGAGCTGCAGGGAGATTTCTCAAGACAGAGCTTCCTGAAATCTCTTAGCCACATCAAGAGGAGAGATTCATTTGACCTCGATTCTGGTTTAAGCCCTTTGGGGAATCTTTCCTACCCTAGGTGCCCACAGGAGAAATATGGCACCACCAGCTTGATCTGGCACGGATGCTGGTGATCTGTGGTCCACCTGGAAGATAGAAGCTGGGCCTGGGGTTTGCCTGAAGCCAAACTGGACCCAAGCCAAGCCCAGTCATACCCGACGCCTATGACTACCTCTCACAGGCCAGTGAGAAGACTGGTGAGGTGGGCGGCAAGGACCCACAACCCTTCCCCAGCTTCGCCACCACTGTGGCCTCCACTTCCGCTCACTGTTCTCCAGGTACCCTGCAGCCAAAGCCGTACAAAACTCCCCCGGAAACAGAAAATGAAACCCCTTAACAAAACACTTCCCCCTTCATTCCCATCCCCACCCCGCTCCCTCCAGCCAACACCCTGAATACTCACAAGAGAACACTTTATCTATACAAAATGAATTAGAAAACAAAATATTTACATATGAAATAAACACCATCTTGATTTCTATCACCAGTGGGAGACGACAGAGCCCCCTTTGTTCTAGATTGCTGTTCGCTAGGTTGGTTTGGTTTTTTATTTGAAAGGGGTGAGGTAAGAGGAAGAGTGAGGGAGGAGCCCCTGACCTGGGATGGAGTCAGGGTGAAGAATGTTTGATGGCCCTTCGCCTTCTTCCTCCTGGAGACACCTCACGCCCTCTGTCCTCTCGCTCCAAGTCCTTCCTTCAGTCTAAGGTAAAGCACTCCGTGCTCCTCCCCAAATCTGTGAGAGGTTCAGCCCCTTGCCCCCAGGTTCGTTTTAGAAAGAAAACAAAGCTTTACAAGGCCTTCGGTTGGCTTGAAAATGAAAGACACTGAGGTAAAAATCAAGGAGGGCAGGGGGGGTGGGTGCAGTCAAGGACGGGGGTGGGGTGGTGAGGAAGTGGGGTGAGTCGGGGTGGGTGGGATTTCTCCAAGAGACATGGCAGCTTCCTTTAGAGGAGGATGAGCACCTTTCTGGTTTATGTGTCCTGTGTGTAACATGGAGATCCTGCGGCCAAGCTTCCAAACTGACCCGGCTCTTTGGCTGCCACCTGGGGAGAGGGGAGGATGGCGGCGGAAGAGTGGAACTGACCCCCGGAACACATCTACCCCAAGTTTCGGGACTGGCAGTGACACGTAGTCGTTTCCCTTCTCCAGTTTCCAACTTTGAGTGAAGGGGGCTTCCTGTCTGCCAGTACCCTCATCCCTGGAGTTTTATATGTGTATATATATATATATATATATATATACACATAATTTTTTATTCTTGAATAGTTCGATATGGGAGATGAAGGCGGTGTTGCAGGAAGGAGGGGCTTCTACAGAGTGTCCACACTGGGCTCAACGTCACATTCTCTGGGAGCCAGACCCAACGAGGTAGCAGGGGAGTCCCTCTCCGCCTTCCGTCCCCTCTTCCAAATCTCTTCCCTTCTCTCCCCTGTCTCCTGAGCTGTCCTTGAGGAGCAATCTCAAAGCTCTGCACTGTCTGTTCCATATCACTTGTGGCCAATTCAGGGGGTAACAAGCCTGCTCTCCTAGCTCCAGGTTAAGTAAGAAGGGATCAAAGCATTGAAAACATCCCCCTCTCTCACTTACCCTATCATAAACGATGCCCCTTGCCCTTCAAAGCGTTCCTTTAGCTCCTTCCTGCAAACTGGCCAGCTAAGGGTCTCAAAAGCTCAAATGAGCTTTGTCCTCTCTCTGCCCTCGGTTATGTGCAAAAGAATCCTGACTGCTTCTATTTCCTTTTAGCCTTCCTGGAAAGTTCTTGGCCAAGACTGGTTGAAAGTACTGGCAACCATGAAAGAATTAGTTTTGTATATGTTGCTCTTGTAGGAATGCTCACCCATATGTTTTGTCTAGGCCACAGAAACTTCTCGTCAAGAACTTCCAGTCTTCTTATTCAGGAAGGGTGAAGGGGAAGAGAGAGCCATAATTCAGATAACATAGGACCATCTTTGTTTGTATAAAAGCCAAAAAAAGCCTGTTGCTTAGGGATACTGAAGAAACAGCTTTAGGGGGTCAAGGTTGACTTCTACACAATCAGGCCCCTGACAATGGCTGTGTATAGACAACAGGTGTGCAAGTGTATATAGACACACACACACAGGCAGTGCCTCCTTCTTTGCCTCTAATGTGCCCCAAAACACTGCTCTAATGTACTTTTCATCATCTGTCAATGACTTTTCACTCCAGTTCACCAACAATAAGTCTCATGGAATTGAAGAAAACTTTTTTTTTTTTTGGCTTATATATAAACACACATGGCTTCCCACCCTCTGCTTGGCGCCTGATCCCCAAGCATACGCCATCTAAGCAACAAGAATTTAGCAAAAGCCTCTTTTCATTTACAGGCAGTATGCTAATAGATCTTATGGGAATGCTTTTGCTTCCTCACCTACACATACAGATCAGTTCAGCAAGAGGTATCCTGCGTTCCCCGTGGCCTCCTCCTGCTTCTCCTTGGCTTCGCTCCAACCGGGTGGCAAAGAGTCCTTCCAGGCCAGGAGCAAGCTCCCCTGCGGCCACTGCCTTCTCGGCTCCAGCCGAGCCAGCCCACCGTATCCACTCTCCGGAACTGGGAACGGCAGCCTACCGTATCTTCTCGCGGGAACTGGGAACGGGGACAGGATGGACAGACGGGAAGGAGGAGGAAGAGGAAGAGGGGGCTGGAACGGGAGCAGAGATGGTGCTGGTCACCAGGCTCGCCCTCAGAAGGAATCAAAACTCCGGGATCCCAAAAATAAATGAAAACGACAAGAAAGGAGCAAATGGGAACCAAGTTCGCCCCCTCACCCCCCGTTCGCCCTCCGTGACATGCGTGCCACACGCCCACAGCCAGACCCTCCCGGACGCACCTTCGGCCTCTCTCTTCCCTCACTCAGACATCAGACTCAATACTAGACAGTTTCTCATACACATGCCCATTGCTGGAGCCATTGAAAGCCCTGGGGTTTTTGTTGTTAGGCACACAGGGGTTGGACTGGTTCCCTATACAGATGTCTTTCTGGAAGCGGCCCGGCACAGCCCCGTGCAGGGCCGAGACCACCGGCTTGTTGCTCACAAGCGCCCGGAAGTCCGGCCTGGCCTTCGGCGCCCCCGCCACCGTGGGCTGCCTGAAGAAGTAGGATTTGCTGCCGTGGAGCAAGCACTGGTCGTCCCCGAAAGTGGGGATGAAAGGGTTCTGCGTGACCCGGTCAGGGTAGAGCGACTTGCTGAGCATGTAGCCGCCGCCGCCGCCGCCTCCGCCGCCGGGGTTGCCGTGGTGGTGATGTCCCGCGGCCGGCGCCGCCGCCTTGCCGTCGTTGCCGCTGCTGAAAGCGCTCTCGCCCGCCGGCATCTCGAACATGTGCGCGTAGGGGCTGCCGTCCAGGAAGCGGCCCTTGTCCTTGAGGCTCACGCTGCGCGGGGCCAGGGCGGCCTCTTCTTTCTGCAGGTCCACAAACGTGTCGTAGGAGTGTTGGCGCCGCAGCTTGTTCCGGGGCTTCTTCTGCGCCTTGGAGTTGGTGGGGCTCTGCGGGTACTTAGACGCGGCGGACGTCACGGCCGCCACCGGGGCGGCTGGCTGATCCAACTCCTGCAGGGAGTTGTCCTCGCTGATGTCGTAGAGGTTGCCGGCCTTCTTGCACGCCTCGCAGCGGATGCAGGCCGGCCGGCCCGAGTTCTGGCCGGCCACCACCGCCGTTGCTGCCGTCGTCGTGGAGTAGTTGTGCAGCTTGGATGGGCAGCTGCGGCAGAAGTTGCCTCCGGGGCGCTCCTCCCAGTCCACGTTGGTCAGGTTCTTCTCCCAGGGGGCCGGGACCCCACCGACGACCCCCCCGCCGTGTTTGTCGCCCGTGCCGTGCTTAAGGTGATGAGCTCGGTTGGTACAGGGCCCTCCGCCGCCCACCGAGTCGCGCTTGAAATCCTCGCCACGCTCCTTGTAGAGGTCGGTCAGGTCCACGTGCTCCCAGTGCGGCGAGGTCTCCTTGGCACGGAACTGGTCCAGGTAGAAGTCCCGCAGCCCGTCCTTGTCCCGAAAGTAGCGCTTGTGGTCGGGGGAGCGGGGCGGCCGGCGGCGGTAGGCCAGCTCTATCTCGTCGAACTCGCGGCGGGACTTGGCTGAGGCCGGACGCTTCTTCAGGCTATCCTTGTACTGCTGCTTCCGTCTCTTGGCCGCGTTGCCCTCGATGTTGCCGTAGGTGACCGTGTGGGTGGAGATGTCGGACACGTCGGAGCGGATCAGGTCGTCGTGGCCGCCGTAGCGGTCACTCTTGAACGAGAACTTGCCGTACAGGTCGCCGAGCTGGCTGTGCTTGGACGAGGGGAGGCCAATGTCTAGGGGCTTCTTGCCCAGGGCCCGGGGCTGCGTGGTGAAGGGCGGGTTGTCGCAGTCATAGAGCCCATCTATGGAGCTGGCGCTGCCGATGCTGTGGGGCCGGTGGTGGTGGTGATAGTGGTCCTGGTACACGTTGCTGTCCTTGAGCTGCAGGTTCCCGAAAGTCCTTTCCACCTCACTGATGTAGTCGCTGAACAGGTTCTCCTCGCAGGGCGGGTTGTTGTAGGACTTGCAGTCGGAGTGCGTGAAGCTGCGGCGGTGCTCGGAGATGTCATAGACAGACGACTCGCGGCGGATGAAGTCCAGGGCGCTCTGCGGTGAGCCGTTCACACCCGACAGGTTGGCCATGTTCTTGGCTGTGCGCAGCAGACGCAGGATATTGGAGTGCGTGTTGTTCATGGTGGCGGTGGGGGAGTTCATCACGGATTGGCGCTCCTCGATGGCCACGCCGTGGATGCAGCTGTAGATACCCTGCAGAGAGGATGAGACGGGTTAGGTCTCTGGCGAGGCTGGAAGGGACCCTCAAGCGCATCCCCTACCCCTGCTAACTGCCTAAATGGATGAGAAAAGTCCAGGAAAACATGAAAGAGATGATCTTACACACTCATAGAAACCTGTGGCTAGAAGCTTGCCTGCCTTGTGCTGTGCTGTGATGAGTTCCTCAGTTGTGTTCCAGTCTTTGGGACCCCATGGACTGTAGCCTGCCAGGATCCTCTGTCCATGGGAGTCTCCAGGCAAGAACCCACTGGAGTGGGTTGCCATTTGCTTGCCTTATTCCCCAGCATTTAGCAAGTCTCATCATGAACCCTAGGGTTTTCCAAGTGGGGCAAGTGGTAAAGACCCTGCCTTCCACTGCAGGAGATGGAAGAGACCAGGGTTCCATCCCTGGGTCAGGAAGATCCCCTGGAGAAGGAAATGGCAACCTACTCCAGTATTCCTGCCTGGTGAATCCCATGGACAGAGGAGCCTGGCAGGCTACTGTCCATAGAGTTGCAAAGAGTCAGACATGACTGAAGCAACTTAGAATGCAACATGAGCTGGGGGTCTGATTAGATAGGCTTGGCTCTCCAAAAGGGGCCTCACTACATACACCAAGTGTTCTAAGCAAATGGACTGGAATTGCAAGACATGAGATTCATGCCTCACTCCACCACTGATTTGCACTGATTTTTCTTTCTACACTGAGGTTTTTGCTTCACAAAAATGAGGCCATGATATCAACTGATAGCAAACAACATTGTCAGCCTTCTGGAAATCAACAGCAATGCTCTACAGATGTTGGGGCTGTTCTGCCCTGGCTGGTCACCCCTGGCTGGCAGTAAAGACTGGGGAGCCCAGGCACTCACAATTGCCATTCATTTCCAGTTCTGACAAATTTTGAGCAGATTTTAGGGTTTTGATCATCAGATCACAGCTGAGCAATTCTCTCCCTGAGCCAAGCATGAGCCAAATTCAATGAGACAATTAGGCAGCTTTGAGGTCAATGAAGGATATTTCTGCTGCTGTGCCTTACACCATGGGAGGGAGGACCTGGGACAGATATTAAGGACTAAATAGCAATCATGAATGCCCCTGCTGGAGAGGAGTAGTGGGGGAGGGATGGAGTGAGAGCTTGGGGTTGGCAGAGGCAAACTAGTGTATATAACATGGATAAACAACAAGGTCCTACTGTATAGCACAGAACCATATTCAATATCCTGTGATAAGCCATAATGTAAAACAAACGTGAAAAAGAATGTATATACATGTATAATTGAATCACTTTGCTGTACAGTGCAATTTTATATTGGCAATCAACTATACTGAAATAAAATGAATTTAAAAAAAAGAATCCCCTTGTCGAATGCTCTCCTTTATTCTCTTTAGCTCCTGGTTTCCTCCTTCAAGTTTCTCACTCACTGTGATCACAGATAACTAGTATCTTAACATTAGTATTGATTGAGAACTCCCTGTATGCAGCTTCTTGTGTAGAGCCCTAAAAAGCACCGTCCAGGAGAGGGAGAGGCTTGGGCTCAAGTCTAAAGTCAGGCCAACCTCCTGCCAATCTCTAGTTCCCTGCCTTGAAAGGTGGACATATTGGGAACTTTTCCACCTGGCAAGGGAAGATGTTTGCAGAAGAGGTTGTTTGAACAGTGTCTTTAAAACAAGAGGGATTCATTTGGAAAGGGACTGTCCCGATGGAGGGAGGAGGATGAGAGGAGAGAAGATTCAAAAGTAGAGTGGCAGTTAGATGGGAAAGAAGGATGGTTTGTATGAGATGAGCATCCCTGCCCTGGAGGCATCCACAGATAAGAGATCTACAAGAGAATTGGAGATTAATATATATATATACACACACACACACAATAGGGGTTTCCCAGGTGGCAGAGTGGTAAAGAATCCACCTGCCAATATAGGAGATGCAAGAGATGCGGCTTCAATTCCTAGGTCGGAAAGATTCCCTGGGTAGGAAATGGCAACCCACTCCAGCATGCTTGCCTGAAAAGTCCCATGGACAGAGGAGCCTGGCAACCATGGCTTTGCTAAGAGAGAGAGCAACCATGGGGCTGCTAAGAGTCGGACACAACTGAGTGCAGAAGAGAAGATATATACACTACCATGTGTAAAGTAGCTAGAAGAAAGCTTCTGTATAGCACAGGGAGCTCAGCTCGGTGCTCTGTGATGACCTAGAGGAGTGAGATAGGGGTGGGGACGGGAGGGAGGTCCAAGAGGGAGGGGATCTATGTACACAAACAGCTGGTTCACTTCACTGTACAGCACAAACTAACAACACTGCAAAGCAATTATACTCCCATTAAAAAAAAAAATAGAGGGTTCTCCTGCTTTCTTCTTCTTTCTGACCCTTCTTGATCATGGCCAGGAGAAAATGCACTTGTCCTCTTCAGAGCCATTGATTATGTTGAGGGGCTACAAATAGGATTTCTACTACAAGCTTCTTGCGCTGTGGCCAGCCCCCTCTCTGGGGTCTTGGGAAGTGCCACGAGGTGCAAAAAGGTGGCTTAGGGACCACAAGTCTCTTGCTTCTAGGTAACTGAATGGCCTGAAGCCGCTCATAGACAGAGAGGACATTTTTCTCTAGAACTAAAATACTACAGGAAAACGATCAAAAGATGGGAAAACTTAATGAGTACTCCATTTTCTTACATAACCCCATTAGAGACAAAGCTGGTTACATCCGAAGCCTAGACCTCTATTCTAAGAGGACGTCTGAGTTCACTCTCATGAATGAATCTCATAATTTTATTAACAAAATCAAAAAGTCTGCTTTTTTAAGGGGAAAAAAAAAAAACCCTCTTCCCTGTGACCCTTTATTCATATTCAACACTGTGCTCCAAATCTTACTTTAGACTAGACATGTAGAAGAGAACTAAATAAAGAAGGACTTGAGTAGTACTCTTGCTCCAATTAAGGAAGTTTCTGGAATGCAAATTTCTTAATAGGTCAGGACTTATTTCTGAAAGTTCTGTTAAGCTCCTGAATGCTCCAAATGCATACATGGTTAAAATATAAAGCGGGATGGTGAAACGGCCAATATACATTTGCATGTCAGAATAAGAGAGATATATGTTATGATTTATACAGAAATGTGATTTTTTAAAAGGATTAAACGATTAATCCAGCCTATGCAGAATTAACTAATAGTGATGAAAGGCACCTGGGGAAAGGCCAAATGTTTCATTTTGATAGCTCTGCCAGTTCTTTTTAAGAACCAAATGCCCAAACCCCACACAGAAAGCTGTTTCTTGAAGGAAAAACAGCATCACCTGCTCTCTGAGCCACTTGAAATGACGTCATCCTACCCCCTGGGGAAATGTACATGATGTGGCTTCTTGCTTTCACAGTCTCAGGCTGGAGTTAGTGCCACTCTGGACTCTCTGCTTTGCATGGCGCTAGACTAAGCTTCCTTTCCCAAGTTCCAGGCACCTAAATCAAACCACTTACTCTGCTGATGGAGAAGACCATGCCGGGCTTGCCAGAACAGACACCCATAAAGCAGTGCCGGAACTGCCAATAGAAGAGGTGTTCGCAGATGAAGGTGATGAGGCTGAGAGCCATGGCCGCCCCCAGCATGTAGAAGACGCCCGCCATGTTGTCGATGTCCAGCTGGCTACTCATGACCTCGTTCTTCTCATTGTGGCAGATGCCTGTGAGCCACAGAGCTTCCAGCTCCTCCATCTCTCCTAGGGGCCGGGTAGGAAGGAGGGAAGAGAAGGGGAGAAAGGGGTGTTGGGAAAAGAGAGGAAAATATGAGAGAGAGGGAAAGAGACATAAAGAAAACCAAGAGAGAAGTTAGTAATTTTATTAATGCTGTTAAACTTATCAAGTTATTCAACAAGTGGTCAATGAAAACACAATGTGGGTACCAGAGGTGATACAAAGATAGAAGACATTACCTCTGTGCCCTGTATGAACGTGTGAAAGTTTTAGTTTCTCAGTTGTGTCAGACTCTTTGAGACCCCATGGACTGTAGCTCCTCTGTCCATGGAACTCTCCAAGTAAGAATACTGGAGTGGGCAGTCATTTCCTCTTTCAGGGGATCTTCCCGACCCAGGGACAGAACCTGGGTGTCCTACATAGCAGGAAGATTCTTTACCGTCTGAGCCAGGTAAGCCCTAGCTACCCAGTGTAAATTGGTATATAAACAATCAGTACGACAAGCTGTATGTAAGTAACAAAAGCTTCCCGAATTAGTCAGGGTAATTTTGTAGATGTGGTGCCCAGTGGGTTTTCAGGAGGAAGGTAGGATTTGGAGGTGGGCATGGTGAATGGGTGAATTTTAATTGATATTGTACAAAAAGGCACTCCAGGCAGCAGAAATAGCATGATCAAGGGGAGGAAGGAGAAAAACACAAGTCATATTTGGGAAAGGCTGGCAGAACAATTCAAACACAATAACAGCTGGTAAAAGAAGCTGAATACAAAAGGTTGTTGAAAGATTGCTGAGCACCTGAGTATCAGACTAAGCACTTTGCACAGTTTTGTTTTTTTTTTTTTTTTTTTTGTAGACAGAGAGGAACAACATAATGGAAGAAGCGATTCAGAAAATTGCTCTCAAAAAATGTGCAAAGCAGTTTGAGTTGGGGGAGGAGAGACAGAGACAGATCGGTGGAGAGATTGATTGATTCCCTAGAGGCCCTCAGACTTCCTGATCTCTTGTTGAAAACATAAATATTCACAGGAAAAGGGGGGAAGCTGGAATAAAATGAGACCACCAAATTCGGACCTGCCTCCTTTTAACGCTGCTTAGAGAAGTTCTGATTAATTCAAGTCATGCCAGGTTACAATAACCTTGTCCACTTCAGTGGATACTAGGAACTAGAAAGGTGGAAATTGTAGGCAAGAGGAAAATAAAAGAAACCATGAGCCTGAGAATGCATCTAACTCTAGAGAAGCAAAAATCTGAAAATCTCATGAAGAAAATTGCCAGTTTGACTTAAAACGTGAAATTTGTTTGCATAGTCTGACTGGAGCTCTGGGGTGTGTGTGTGTGTGTGTGTGTGTGTTAGTTGCTCTGGGGTGTGTGTGTGTGTGTGTGTGTGTGTGTGTGTGTTAGTTGCTCAGTCATGTCCAACTCTTTGCGACCCCATGGACTCATCAAGTTCCTCTGTTCATGGAATTCTCCAGGCAAGAATAATGGAGTGGGTTGCCATTCCCTTCTTCAGGAGATCTTCCCAACCCAGGGATTGAACCTGGGTCCACCACATTGCAGGCAGATTCTTTACCGTTTGAGCCACTGGGAAGCCCATGGAGCTCTGGTTACTTTTGCAAATCGTCTCTACTGCTGCTCTTGCTTGTGGATAGAGGCCCTGTTATTGCCTTAAAGTGACAGCTACATTAACATGACAGAAGCTCTTACACTAAAAAGGCTTGAAACACTCCACTAGAACCCCATCCTCTTTCCAATGTTCATCAAATCACTTTTTGTTCATTTCTTGGATCAAACTTGGATGACTTTCTTAACTGAACAACTGACCTCACCTGGAGTCTGCCAATCCAGCTGTGTTGTCTTCTCCCTACCAGCAAAGATTCCCCAGATGGAATTGGGGAACTGCTGGACTGATGGCCTGTGGGGCCAAGTACAGTCAGGCTGCTCATTGTAACAGGGTTAGCTTCTGTGAGACTGAAAGGAGAAGGAGGTCCTTTAGACAATTAAGTGAAGTGGGATGTGAAAGGTGTGAGCAAAATAAAATAGGAGATGAGGTATTCTCAGAGCAAGTTGTCTGCCTCTGAGGACCTGGCCCTGCTTCCTACCTCTTCCACCAAGAGAAGCAAAACAGGAGAGGGAAGGATGAGCAAACGGCCATGAATGGATTTCTTTGCCCTTTCTCTGGGTCCAGAGAGAAAAGCTGGACCCTAAAGAAGGCTGAGTGCTGAAGAATTGATGTTTCTGAGTTGTGGTGTTGGAGAAGACTCTTGAGAGTCCCTTGGACTGCAAGGAGATCAAACCAGTCAATCCTAAAGGAAATCAACCCTTAATAATCATTGGAAGGACTGATGCTGAAGTTCCAATACTTTGGCCACCTGATGTGAAGAACTAACTCGTCAGAAAAAAATCCTCATGCTGGGAAAGATTGAAGGCAGGAGGAGAAGTGGGCAACAGAGGATGAGATGGTTGGATGGCATCCATCATTGACTCAGTGGACATGAGTTTGAGCAAAACTCTGGGAGATAGTGAAGGACAAAGAAGTGCTGCAGTCCATGGGGTTGCAACAAGTCAGATATGACTAAGCCACTGAACAATAACAACAACCTCATTACGAAGCTTTAGAAAACTAATATATACCACCCAATGTCCTAGCATACTATGAAATGCTTTTCTGGAAATGCAGAGGTTAAAGGGATGGAGAAGGAAGAAGAGTAGATGTTTTGGACTGGCCATAGGAAGAGGCCAAGTAGACACCTTCCCTTTCTTTAACTCACCATCTCCGAAGAGCTGCAGGATAGCAAGGTCCACCTGGCGCTTCCATCCAGAGTCTTTTTGGATGGCAATGCCATAACCAGTGGAGGCAAAGACTTTCCCACTGCCAATGGTCACCAGCTTGCAGCCCTCATCTCTACCGGCCATGTAGTTCAGCACGGCTGCATCGTAGATGAAGGCATCCAGTTTCCTGTTCGAGAAAGGAGCAAACAAACCAAGTCGGATGGAGGAATTCGAGTACAAAACTACCTATGGGGCCATTAAGAGGAAGAAGTAGGGCTCCAATGGACTATGGGGAGAATTGGTTCAAAGCAGGGCTCAAGGTGGAACTCAGCCAGAAGCTAAAGCCGAATTCCCAGGTGGTTCTTTGTATGATTTCAGAGTGAAAGGAGGAGTTTTTTTCCCTCCTGTTGGGAATGATGAGAATGTAAGTAGGGCCCGGAGCCAACTCATAAGCTGTGTCTGAAAAGGAGAAGGAGTAAAAAGGAATCAATAAAAATAATAACAGAAATAATGAAAAGGAACCATCACAATGATAGCAACAAATAGCATGGGTTAGACTTACATAACATTTTTCATTTCTCAGTTCATTACAGTCCAGAGTGGGGATAAGTGTAGGTGGACGAGGAGCACTGGATGGGCAATGCTATTTTGGCGGTCAGAAAGGTTTTAGTATTTTTTTTTGCAGCACAAGGAAAGGAGAGAGTTGCTGGGGGTGGTGGCATTATAGGCTCAGGTCAAGAGCGAATGTGTGAAACCACAGCCAATGCAACATACAGAAGAATTCAGATGTCTCATGTTCCCAAACATATGAGAATCTCATTGTGTGTACAGTGTTTTGCAAGGAGAAGTAGGCAGGGAGGGGGGAAAGGCTAGGGGCAAGGTCAGGAAGGTACAGGTCAATATTTAAACACAATAAATGGAGAAGAAATTCAGATATATTCATATAGGTAATAGAGAGGTCTGCAAGAAAGAAAGCCAGCATCATGACCTGCACTGTTACAAGTTCAGTTAGCTTTACCTCTCCTTAAGAAAAAAGAAGCCCTTTCTGGCATGACAAGATACAGAATGTTTTTTCCAAAGGTCCGTGTGTATCCCTTAGAAGGGTGTCCATCAGAAAGTCAAAGCTCTGAAGGGTTTGAGAACTGTGATTGTACCAGGGGCCAGATAACCCAGAGTCATCTGTCCCCCAAATTTAGATCCCACCTTCTGAAATCTGCTGTGACTTTATAATGATAAGACAGAGTCTAACAGTATTTAAGTAAACATGCCTCTGGGAGGCTCATTCCAAACAGGAACCACCAAGAGGTCTAAGGGCTGTCAGTCATCATACAACACAGGAAATCAGCTATGAGACCAAAATCCAACAGCTCTCATGCTCAACTGTCAGTCTTATTCCACAGCTGTGGCTTCTGAGGGAAGGAACCGCCATGGCTGAAATTATGTAAGCCAACATATTTGCAGTTCGTGAGTTCTCTTGAATGAACAATCCACCCTAGATTATAGAGCTGGATCAAAGACTGCCAATTTTGTTGGAATTGGGAGATCAGTTAACATATTCTTACCATTTGTTATCTAAAAGATTTCACGCTTTTCATTGTTTCTTTTCTTGTCCAAGACACCAAAATCACTTTCACTTTTAGGTCAGCAGGTCTTTATTTTGTGTGTAACACATGAATTTTAGCCTCGACTCTCCTCTTTGACTTTTATATCTATTACATTCTTATTTCACAGTTACATTCATGCAAGTAAAACAGAAATTGTTGAAAATATATATAAGTGAATAATACCAGTGGAATCTCCATGCA
Source organism: Muntiacus reevesi (assembly GCF_963930625.1). NCBI lineage: Eukaryota > Metazoa > Chordata > Mammalia > Artiodactyla > Cervidae > Muntiacus > Muntiacus reevesi. The sequence continues at coordinate 40,854,531 of NC_089249.1, read as the reverse complement.
CTGGTCTGAATTACACCATCAATTTAACCTGGGGACCCACAAAATGCAAATGCAGTCTTCTTCGCTTGAACTTGGTATGGCACACAAACATGGTGCATCTTATTCCATGGATGTTTAAGAAATGTGAGCAACACAGTAAAGATTCTGAGCTTGGAAGCAGTTCTTACCCTGTTTTCAGGGAGAGCAGTGCGTCATCGACACCTCTCTGGTTGAACTTCCCCATGTAGGCATGCATTTCTGCATAGTTATTGCGAATATTTCTCTCTGTGCTGCCGTTGGGCACAGTGCCAAAGCGGAAAGGGGGTGAGAAGTCATTAGGTCTCTGGAACTAAAAAAAGAGTTAAAGAGAGACAGAGAAGATGAATGCTTCAGAAAACGTGGAGAGATATTCAGTTAACATTTGCGGATTTATCATGGAAGCGACCAATGAGAGTTCACCAAACACATTAGCCCTTGCTCAGGAGTAGCAATTGCTATCTGAAAGTGAATTTCAACTCAACTCACTTTAATCCATATTGTTGAGAGCTTTCTAACTGCCCACCTGTGACTTGAATCTGTCACTCTCGTCTGCCCCGTGTATGCACACTGCACAAGACCGGGGTGATGGGAATGAGTTATTAGTTTAACTGCAGTGGGCTGGTTGCCTCTATTTCTGAAAATTGGGTGAAAACTGCTTCCAGGCCCCATCACTGGACGATTAAGGCTCTAGGACCTTAGTAAGGTAAACTACATCATACTCCTGAAAATCACTTGTTGGGTAGCAAATATGTTTTGCTAAGAAATTCTCTCTTTACTTTCCTTGATGCTTTAAAAGCCCATATGTATCCTACATGAGTTGTAGGAGAAATTGTAAAAGCAAATGCAATTTTAATTATGTTCCCTCTTGTATTTAAGAACTGAGAGTGGATTGCCAGGGCATAGCATATTAAAGGGAAATCTCTTGAATTTTCACCCCTATGACATCAGCTTTGTTTCTGGCTATTGCCCTGCAGTGAGCAGTCTGTATATTGCTTCCTGAATGCACAAATTGTGCATTTGTATCTTCATGGCCTCAGAGAGTCCGTTCCCTCAGCATGATCTCACCTTTCTCCCTGGGCCAATTCATGTCCTTCACCTCATTCATGTACCTCAGAGCAATTTCTTCAGGACACTTTCTATGAGTTCTTTCTTCCATCAAGTTTACCCAAGAGTGAGTCATCGGTACTTGGTGTTCTTGGTTTAGATCCCTGTAATTAATGCTACAAATTCATTTACTTTCTAAATAAGCTGGCCAAGTTCTGAGAGCTGGTCTCAGGTAGTCAGGAAGCTCTAGATTGAGACATACATGGATTGAAGACCAGCTCTCAGTGTGTGTTAGTTGCTCAGTCATGTCCAGCTCTTCGAGATCCCATGCACTGTAGCCTGCCAGGCTCCTCTGTCCATGAGGTTTCCTAGGCAAGAATACTGGAGTGGTTTGCTAGTTCCTTCCCCAGGGGAGTCTCCTGACTCAGGGATTAAACCCAGGCCTCCTGCATTGCAGGCAGATTCTTTACCATCTGAGCCACTGAGGCAAGTAACAGGAGCTCTCTGTGCATCATATCCTCATATGTAATAAAAAGACAATAATGTCTACTTTTCAAGATTGCTGTGTGTATTAAATGATACAATGCATTGGAAGTGCATGACACAGCATCTTGCACAGAGTAAATGCTCAATAAAGACTTCTTATATCATTTTAAAGTCATATCTACATTCTACATTCTCTAGTAAACTTCATATTCTCCAAGTTTCTCATTCTATTAGGACAGCAATGATCAGCTAGAGTATGACCGGAGCTCACAGTCATATATGTTGTGCCCTGGTATAGGAAAGCCGATGTAGACATTTAAAGTCCCCTTGGTTTCAATATTAAGTGAAGTGCAGTGAAAGTCACTCAGTCATGTCCAACTCTTTTCAACCCCATGGACTGTAGCCTGCCAGGCTCCTCTGTCCATGAAATTTTCCAGACAAGAATAGTGGAATGGGTTGCTATTTCTAAGTGAAGATATCTTGAAAATCTTTTAAGATAGCTTTGAAAGTCTAACTGAGGAGTACTCTGAAGCTTTGGAGCTATCTGGGCTTACAGCCATTCTCCTTTATTCTTCCCTTGACCTGAGACACTTAGAGCTTCTCAGAATATGGGGATTTCATGGGCCACTAAATGTCACAGCACCAGTAACCATAAATGCCATCTTCATTGCTCAGAGTTGGCCACAGTTAAAAGTAAGGTCATGCAGTGGGGTTAGGTAATCTGAGATGCATCAAAAGATCACTACTTTCTGACTTACCACAGTGCTTTTTGCCATTAAGAGTATTTGTTTAATTATTTTTAAGGGGTTGTGATTTTTAAGAACATAAAGATACTACAAAAGAGTTTTTACAACACTAAGGTTAACTAGTCCAAACCTTTAATTTTACAAATGAAGACAGAGGCCCAAAGAGGATGAGTTATCTGCTCAATGTCATACCACGGCAGTGATGGCTAACATTATCAGGAATCAACTGGCTTAATCAATAGTATTTCTCATGGTCCCCAGCAGATAACAAGTTTAAAGTAAATACAAATATGCTTTATTGGAAGAGACAGAATGCTATGCATAGAACTGCCAGTTGTAACATTTCAGATGTTTGAAAGATGGTGTCCCCCAGTCAAAAGTAGAGTATTCATAGATATCATGGCAGGCAGCAAAACAACCAAATGTGCTCTCTTTAGTCAGTAATTTCCCATTTTGTTAGGACAATGAGAACTGATGCTTACAATGACGGAGATACTCTAGGATCTAAAGTATTTTCTGAAACATCAATGAAAGTTGAAATCATGTCCACTACAATGTTGGTATAAATTTTTACAGTCTAGTGTTTTGAAAATTGGCAGTCAATGTAAGATAGATATAATAATTATTTTTAAATTAAAAAGACTTTTATTGAAGTAGAGTTGATTTACAGTGTTGTGTTAACTTCTGTTGTGCAACAAGGTGATTCAGTTACATATGCATGGTAAGTCACTTCAGTTGTGTCCGACTGTTTTCAACCCTATGGACTGTAGCCCACCAGGTTCCTCTGTCCATGGGATTCTCCAGGCAAGAATACTGGAGTGGGTTGCCATTTCCTCCTCAAGGTGTTCTTCCTGACTCAGGGATCGAACCTACATCTCATGTCTTCTGCATTGACAGGCGGGTTCTTTACCACCAGCACAACTTGGGAAGCCCATTCATTTTATATATGTGTATTCATTTTCATTATGGTTTATCACAGGATATTGAATGTAGTACCCTCTGCTATACAGTAGGACCTTGTTTTCCTATTATTGTGCATATAACAGTTTTCATTTGCTAATCCCAAACACTTAATTCTTCCCTTCCCCACTGAGCCCTTCCCCTTGGCAACCATGAATCTCTCTCTATAGATAAGACAATTTTTGATTAACCAAATGGAATGTGATATCCAGAAGGCCTCAAGTCCTGATAAAGCTAGATTATGGAAATTTTCTGTGCTACTCTTTATTAACTTTGATTTCTAAATTATCTTGAGACTTCTAGATGCTGTTTTATATCTTTGAATACTTAAAAACTAAAGAAATAACAAAGAACCTGAAATTTCCAAGATGATTTTAAAAAAGAAGGATAAAGTTGAAGGACTCACACTACTTGACTTTGAGACAAAGCTGTAATCATCACGACAGGGGGACTTTAACACAGAGAGAGTAAAGAGATCCTGAGAGCGGAGTGCCCTCAACAGATCAACACATAAGGTGCAAAGGCAATTCAATAAAGATACGACAGTCTATAACCAATGGTATTGGAACTCTATATGTAAAAAGAGAACTTCATTCCACATCTCACAAGATATATAGAAATTAAGACTAAGTGGATCAATGTACCTAAACACAAGTCCTAAAACTGTAATATTTCCAGGAGAAAATATAAGAGAAAGGCATTGTCACCTTGAGTTAGACAAAGATTTCTTAGATATGACACCAAAAGTATAATCCACCATCAAAGACAAGTAAGTTGGACTTTGTTAAAATGAAGAACTCTTTGAAAGGCACTGTTAAGATCATGGAAAGACAAGCCACTGGTGAGATAAAAATCTCTGAAAACAGTTTAAAACTATTAAAGAACTAAAGGATTATATAACAACACAGCAAGACTCTTATATGGTTACAGCATCTTCTGTAAGAAGAAATAGCCAACACAGGAAGAATGGGAGGCACAGGCCTATGGAAAGCATTGGTCTTGAAGGCAGACAATTTGGATTTGAATTCCAGTTCTTTGACCAACTGCATGAATGTGGGCTAGTTCTTTAACTTCATGGAGCCCCATTTTTCTAAAAGGATTATTTTTAATTACTATTATGATAATATCTAGGATCACTTAACACAATATCTGGCACATGGCAAATTCTCAAAATTATTAATTGCTTCCATGAGGGTGAAGTTCTAATACCTAAAACTGTTGCATGTGAGATTATGTCCCCTAAGATGGAAAACTCCTGTTTCCCAATTTGTTCCTTAAACTTGGCCAGTCTGGGGACCAAATGGGTGAGTGTATCACCCCAGAATCACCCAGAGCGGAAGCAGAAGTAAGTCAGCCTTTCCCTCTGAAAATTCTTGTCCCAGATTGGTGAAGTTTAAATAAAACATATATTTTTAAAACACTGTCACTGGAACTTGAATTTCACTAAAATTAATGGCCATGGAGAACTTCATTTTCACTAAGGAAGAAGGAAAAGGAAGGATCTTCCAAATACAACCTTGATGTTTCCAATAAATGCCCAATAATAAAACTTACTCCAAGCTGTGAGGTTTCCATGACACTTGTTTAACTCGAATGGCAGTCAGTGCTCCCTGGGGTTTGGGGAAGGAGTAAAACTTAGTACAGTCCAGAACCAGGGGTCTTAAAATCCACGGAACAGGGAGGACTCTGAGAAGTAATTTTTTTAAAAATTTAAAGACCCCAATACACTAAGGAGACCAGCATCAAATTAAAAAGCTTGGTCTGATTGTAAAATAGGGAATTTTATATAGTCATTCCTTATTAGTCACCTTTGGCTATTATAGAGCTTTCTTGAACTTGAAATGTTTCTCTAGATTATAAAAACAAGTGCTTAGCGGCTCAGCTGTGTCCGACTCTTTGTGATCCTATGAACTGTAGCCTGCCAGGGTCTTGGTCCATGGACTTCTCCTGGCAAGAGTACTGGAGTGGGTTGCCATTTCATCCACCAAGGGATCTTTCTGACTCATGGATTGAACCCTGGGCTCCTGTGTCTCCTGCATTGCGGATAGATTCTTTACCTGCTGAGCCATCAGGAGAGCCCCATTAAAACATAGAGAGGAGAATAAAAACACAGAAATGAAGAAATTTGGGGGATCAGTCTCATTTCACAGATGAGAAAACTGAGGCTCTGAAAAAACCAAGGAGTTGTTCCAGGTCACGGACTAAAATAGGAGGACCAGCTTATAGGACTTGACCCTTGAGCTGAGTCCTCTGACCATGGCTCAAACACCAGCCACCAGGTCCTACCTTTGCTCACCAGTGAGGGATTCTATGCAGGTGTATGTGGGGCCACTTGGTGAGGGCACCCTTCCCTTCCTGGCATATCAGATGTCAACTCCCTCTCAGGGTTCAACCCAGGGCATCCAGCCATAACTGTAAGCAGGCTCTCACCCAAGGGCAGGACAGTGCCAGAATGTTAAGACACCTGTAATCTCACTTGATCCTCCTGGAGAGTTGCTGGGAATCAGAATTCAGCCACCTGAGAGGTTCAGATGATCATCTCAGCCCCCACATTAACGACCTCAAAGTGAGTGAGTCTTGGCTATCAGGCAAGGAGAAAGGTGTGGAGGCAAGGACGAGGCTCCAACCCCAACCCAGAGATGAGGGGACTTGGGGGCCCTGGAGTGGTACTGGCTGATCCCTCCCATTAGAGAGACCTTTCTGCAGCCTTCAGAGAGAAAGGGAAAATGCAAGATGTCAAGGAAGTGGCATCATTAACTCAACACACATGAGTTTGAGCAAACTCTGGGAGATAGCGAAGGTGAGGGAAGCCTGGTGTGTTGCAGTCTCTGGGGTAGCAAAGAGTTGGGCATGACTGAGCAACTAAACAACAACAAGGGAGTGGAGATCTGGTCCATTTTGTTTATTTATTAAATACATAAACTGATTTTATTATGTATACGGCATTATTAATTTGTTCACAGCAGCTACTGATACTCAACACCTCTGTATGTGCTGAGAATAACTCTCTCATCTCTTTTAATGATAACAGTTTAAATGCCTCCATCCATTTGATAAATATATATTCTGAGCATCTAATAGTGCGGAGCCTGTATTTATGAGGATGCAAAGATGAAAACATCAGACTCTTGTTTTCAGGAAGTTTACATACCAGAGAGAGATGTAAACATTCATTCAGTTTTTCGTTCCTTTACCTTTTCATTCATTCATTATTTCATTCTTATAGAATAAAATAATTCTATGCTAAAAATTTTTAAAATTCAGCACATATAATTCTAAAAAATTCAGCACATATTTATAGCAACTATCACCATATTCTGGGTGCTAGGGATGCAATGTGACAGGAGAGGAAGAACCTGCCTTCAAGGAGTTCATACTGTAAACAAAGGGGGCGGATAATAAACTTTTTTTTTTTTTTTTTTTTAATGTAGTAGACTGGGGACTTTGCTGGTGGCCCAGTGGTCAAGAATCTGCCTGCCAATGCAGGGGACACAGGTTTCATTCCTGATCTTAGGAGATCTCACATGCCCCAGGGCAGCTAGGCCCTTGCTCTGTAACTACTGAAGCCCGAATGCCCTACAGCCAGTGCTCTGCAACAAGAGACACCACTTCAAGGCAAGTGGCACCTGCTCACTGCAACTCGAGAAAGCCTGCATGAAGCAATGTAGACCCAAAAATAAAATAGTGTGTAGTTGACTAATACACAGCCACAGATTCTTTTCCAGTCCTTATATAAGAGATGAGGCCTACACTCTCTGAACTTAATTCTGATCTGGGCTTATGACTTGCTTGACCAACAGAATGTGCAGAAATAACGCTCTGGGCCTTCTGAGGCTTGGTCATAAGAAGCTTTGTGGTTTCCACTGGGCCTCTGTAAGAAGTCAACAGCCCTGCAGGCTCCATGCTGGAACCGTGACATGTAGGTACTTCTGTCTCCAGGCCTGGCTGAACCCAACCTTCCAAACACGCCAGTCGGGGCACCAGGCAACCCTGCTCGCATATCTGACCCACAAGTTGGGGAAATACAATGAAATGGCTCTTGCTTAAGCCACCAAGTGCTGGGGTAGGTTGCTGGGCACCCATAGATCACGGGCCCACAGGTGATCTCAAGTAGTGAAAACCACGTGCTGGGAAGAAATTGACGCAGCTTGGACACAGGACACAGGGTGACTGGCAGGAGAACGAGTTTAGCCAAGCTGGCCTGAGAAGACCTGTCTGAGAAGGTGGCATGTGAACAAAGCCCTGGATGAGAGGAAGAATCCGGCATGTGAAGATCATGGGAAAGTGCGGCAAGTCCAGGGAACAGCAAACACCAAGGACAGACAAGGAGACAAGCCTGGTGCGGCTAGTGGGCCAGGAGCCACGTGTGGGGTGCCACGGAATCAAGTGCCCGTGACGGGGAGCCCAGAGCAAAGGGCGCTGTCCTGAACAGGCCTATGAAGGCTGAAGCCCCAGGGCTAAGAGATGAAGGGAGAGTCTTCTAGCAGGGCAAGAGGAGCCGAAGGGTTTCTAGATAGATAGCAGTGGGATTTAGACACAGGGCCCTGAGAGAGGCTGGGCATTTGTCATTACTGGAGGCTAATAGACATGGCCGTGGTAACCGGAGCCCATTGGGGCTGAAGAGGGAGGAGGTGCCTGGGTCCCAGTGGGAGTTGAATTCTGCACAAAGTCCATGCTCTAAGGGAAAAGAAACAGTAGAACTTCTGGAGCCAAACTGTCTGAGTTCAAACTCCAGCTCTGTCACTTGATAGTTGGGTGACTTGGAGAAACTCACTTAACTTCTCTGTGCCCCAGTTTCCGTATTTGTACAATGGGGCCAATAATGCTACCTACCTCATTAAGCTTCTTACCATTCACCAGATTAATCTGGGCAACATGTTGGCATAGTGCCTGGCACAAGTTAAACACACTAGATTAGCTATTATAACTGCCATCATCATCATTGTCAGAAGCAACCAGAGAATTCTGGCCGAGTGTCAAGACTGGGTTTTTGTGCTGGAAAGAGCCCTGAGGTATGCAGGGATAAAGGAGACAGACAGGAGCTGAGAAGGAGATGCACTGGGATGAGGGTCTGGGTGCCAGGGAAAACAAGGAGAGCAGGAAAATTGTAGATAATTCCCTACCACCCAAGACTGTAAAAGACACCACGCGCATAGCTAGATAAAATCAGGAGCACAGGGTGTACACCAGTGCCACTGAAACTCCAAAGGAGAAGGTGCAAACAACCTGGCTTCCTGGATGACTCTTGAAGGAGGCTGGATTTAAGCTGGAGGAGTGGGTTGGGTTTGGAAGGGTGGAGGTGGGGCATGAATGTCCCTTCCCATTAGAAGAACCCTCCACTATAAGACACTTGCTCCTTGGAAGTAAGGCTATGAGAAATCTAGACAGTGTACTAAAAAGCAGAGACACCACTTTGCCGACAAAGATCTGTATAGTTAAAGCTATGGTTTTTCCAGTAGCTATCTATGGATGTGAGAGTTGGACCATAATGAAGGCTGAGTGCTAAAGAATTGATGCTTTTGAATTGTGGTGCTGGACTCTTGAGAGTCCCTTGGATAGCAAGGAGATCAAACCAGTCAACCCTAAAGGAAATCAACCCTGAATATTCACTGGAAGGGCTGATGGTGCAGCTGAAGCTCCAATACTCACTCTGGCCACCTGATGTGAAGAGCCAACTCATTGGGAAAGACCCTGGTGCTGAGAAAGACTGAGGGCAGGAGGAGAAGGGGGCGACAGAGGATGAGGTGGTTGGATGGCATCACTGACTCAATGGGCATGAGTTTGAGCCAAGTCGGAGAGAGAGTGAAGGACAGGGAAGCCTGGCGTGCTGCAGTTCATGGGGTCGCAAAGCGTCAGACAGGACTGAGTGACCGAACAGCCACTGTAAGGCACTCCTTGTCCAGCTCTGTTCCCACCGTGAGAGAGGAAACAGGTCCTCACAGAGAAGTTTTGAGGCCATGATGCCAGAAAAAAAGAAAACACAAACCCTTCTATATGTTGATGGTATCCAGGTTTTTGTGCTGACAACCAGACACAGCCCAATGAGGTTCCTTAGCATTAGATCCTGGGAATGACAGCAGGCAAATGAAAGGGGGAGGGTGGCAGGAAGTCCCTTCAGGGGTCGCTGGGGACCCTGAAAGATGGCCTTTCTCCTGCAGCCAGAGTCCCATCAGCATATGCAAATTAGGACAAACCAGCACTGTGACCTTGCAGAGATGGATATTATAATGTCCTGTTTGCAGAGTCCATCCACGTGAGACACAGAATCTGGGGGCTTTTGTCTGCAAAGCTTGACAATCCCGCGCATAAATATTCATCCCAGCACTCCTGCTTTAACATTTGAATCACAAAAAGAATCAATGCCCAGATGCAGCTCAGCTCAGCCTTCTGAGGCAACCAGGAGAAAAGGTGGGAAGGTTTAGGCAGCAAGGGTGGCATTTGGTGATGTACTAATAAAGAGGAGGTGGCAGAACAGCAGAATTTGGCAGGGTGCACGTTACCTACCCAAGTACCATTCCATCATCACTGTTACTAGCATCAGTACCCTCTGTCTTCACAGGACTGTTTTATCATTGATTTCCATTATTTTGATGTACTGTTCTACAAATTTTGTTATTGTAGTTATTCATTCATTTTATCAACGCACAGTCCATGGGGTTGCTAAGAGTTAGACACGACCGAGAGGCTAACACCACCATCACCATACATAAAACGGGGGCTTCCCAAGTGGCTCAGCCGGTAAAGAATCTGTCTGCAATGTAGGAGACATGGGTTCAACCCCTCAGTCAGGAAGATCTCCTGGAGAAGGAAATGGCAACCCACTCCAGTATTCGTGCCTGGGAGATCCCATGGACAGAGGAGCCTGGTGGGTTACAGCTCACAGGGTCACAGAGAGTCGGACATAACTGAAGTGCCTGAGCCCACACGCATACATAAAATGGACTCTTTTCTGTTATCATTCTATCTTTTAATCCATTATTGATAGTTTGGTTTTGCTTTGGGATCCAATCTGAGAATCTTTTGCTATTAATACAAGAATCTGTGCTACTTTTATTTATTCATAGGAAAAAATGTATTTGGTACTCAGTTAATCTTCGTAGAGCTGTCCCTCTGTCCTAATAACATATACCATTTTAAATATTTCTAAGTGTACAGGTCTGTGGCATTAAATATATTCATCCTGTTGTGCACCATCACCACCATCCACCTCCAGAAATTTTTCATCTTCTTCAACTGAGACGCTGTACCTGTTAAACAGTAACTCCTCATTCATTCAATGAATTTTAATCACATATTGAAAATCTTTGAAAAAATTTATTTATTTATTTTTAGCTGTGCTGGGCCTTTGTTGCTGCTCGGGCTTTTCTCTAGATGAAGTGAGTAGAAGCTACTCTCCAGTTGTGCAATGGGCTTCTCATTGTGGTGGCTTCTCCTATTGGGGAGCATGGGCTCTGGGGTACTCTGGCTTCAGTAGTTGTGGCATGAGGGCTCAGTAGTTGCAGCTCCCGAGCTCTACAGCACAGGCTCAGTCATTGTGGTACTCGGGCCTAGTTGCTCTGAGGCATGTAGAATCTTCCCAGACCAGGGATCAAACCCATGTCTCCTGCACTGTTGGTTAGGCGGATTCTTTACCACTGAGCCAACAGGGAAGCCCTAACCATGTACAGAATCTTGTAACCAGCAGCAGAACAGGACACAGAACAAGTCCATCACCTCCAAGAATTCCTGTATGTCCTTTGTCTAGAGTTGTTCTCCCTCCACTTCTAACCTCTGGCGACCACTGCTCTGTCCTCTGTCCCCATAGTTTTATCTTTTCCAGGATGTCCTACAAATGAAATCACACCGCATGTAACCTCTTGAGACGGGCTTTTCACTTCTCATAATGCCCCTGAGATTCATTCATGCTGCTGCTTGTATCTGAAGGTCACTCCTATTTATTGCCACGTAGAATTCCACTGTGTGGCTGCCTCGGTTTGTTTATCCATTCATCCATGAAAGGACATTTCGGTTACTTTCAGTTTGGGATAATCATGAATGGAGCATGGATGTACAAGTTTCTGTATGAAAATAAATTTTCATTTAAGATAAATACTTGCGAGTGGGAGCTCTGGGTCATGAGTCACCCTCCTGCCTGAGACCTCCTCCCTCAAGTGCACCTCTTTTTGAATCTCTTCTCTCTTTTGATCTTTCCATTTTTCCCATGAACTATAAAGTAAATTAGCTCAGTTGGTAATGAATCTGCCTGCAGTGAAGGAGACCTGGGTTCAATCCCTGGGTCAGGAAGATTCCCTGGAGAAGGAAATGGCAACCCACTCCAGTTATTCTTCCCTGGAAAATTCCATGGACAGAGGAGCCTGAGGGCTACAGTCCATGGGGTCACAAGAGTCAGATACAGCTTAGTAACTAAACCACCATGTAAAGTAAGTACATCCACTATTATTATCTTATTATTCTTCCTGATTCTCATCCTTTCCATAGTATTATCCAACAGCTTATCTAGGATGATGTAGTTGTGTGTGTGTGACTTCAGACTCTAAGCAACATCTGAAGGTGGGAGGGAATGGCTGGAGAAAGTGGTTCCTGTCCTCTTCCATGGTGATCGGTGACCCTTTGTTTGCCCAAAGAGAGAAGAAGGTAAGATGACAACACAGATCAGACTCTTTGCAGGTATGACCTTCACTGTTTGATGGCCCGTCAATGCTCGGGAAGATGGGGAAAGAAGGCACAACGTGCTTACCTGGAAAAGGCAGTGCAATGATGGAACAGTAAATCAGAACATGGGTTATGGGCTAAGAAGATCTAAATTCAGAACTGAGTTCCACCCTTTATTAACTAAGCGACTTCATAAACAAACCACTTAGCTCTGAAACTGAATATTGACAATGTTCTAAGAGCAGAAATAATGAATAGCATCTCATTACAGATCCTCCACTTCAAACCTCGGGCCCAGGGTAGCCACCGAGGACCCGTCATGGAACAAGCTGGCTGTGGATACAGTGACAGATTAGAAAGGAAGGCTGTTCATGAGAATTAGCATCTGGGATGGAAGTGGGAGGAAAAAAAAATTGGTTTTCTATTTCATTCTCCGTTATTCATTGGAGAGAATATTTTCAAATTCATTTGGAATAGGTGACTGATGAACAATTACTGTGACAACAGTAACACAGAATGTAGTTAGAAGATACAGGTATATCATCAAATTGCCCAAATTAACTCAGGTCTCTTGCTGGTACCTGGAGAAATAGATTCCATTTTGCTACTGTCAGAAATGGAGTTAGCATTCAGGAAGAACCTAACACCTTAGTCGTTTTTGTTCTTTTTTTCTCTTGTTATTAATATTAGTTCCGCGGTTGTCTATGGTGGCAAACACATCTAAATTTGCATGTGAAGAAACCTGCACTTATACAATGGACTATTATTCAACCATTAAAAAGAAAGAAAAAATGCCATTTGCAGCAACATGGATGGACCTAGAGATTTCATACTGAGTGAAGTAAGGCAGACAGAGAGGGAGAAATATTGTATGACATTCCTTATTTATGGAATCTAAAAAGAAATGATACAAATGAATTTACAAAACGGAAAGATATAGACTTAGAGAATGAACTTATGGTTGCCAGTACACACTGCTATATTTTAAATGGATTGTCAACAAGGACCTACTGTATAGAGCACACGGAAGTCTGCTTAATGTGTTGAGGCAGTCTGGACAGGAATGAGATTTGGGGAGAATGGATACATGTGTCTGTATGGCTGAGTCCCTTCACTGTTCACTTGAAACTGTCACAACATTGTTAATCAGATACACCGCAACACAAAATAAAAAGTTAAAAAAGAAACCTGCCCTTGGCTGTAAGAAGCCGGCTAAGTTGTCTTCACAACTCTGGATGCTGTGCCTCTGGGGAAGGCGCCCCTTACCTCTCTGAGCTCAACGTGGAGCTGGGGCTCCATGGCAGGCTGCAGAGGGCAGGGCGTGATGGAGGGCACAGAACTGGCTCACCTCCAGTCGCTACCCTCCTGCTGTGGCCAAAACAAGAGCTTGTGGAAAAGAAAATATCAGTTCTTTGAATTCCTAGAAAGGAGTTAATGACCAGTTTTTTCCCTCATTGTAAAACAGTCACTTCTTTTGTATTTTGCAAAATTTGCATCTAGAAGCCTTAATAAATATTTCCTAAAATATGTCATAAGATTAGACAGTAGCATTCTAATTCATGTGAGCTCGCTGAGGTTTGGTCCCTGAGAGGGTAGAGCAGAACAGGTGGGCTGATTCCTGTATTCACTTTACCACGTCATAGTGTACCCTGAGGTCTTAGGTGTCTGGCCATAAAGTATCAACATCAACACACATTTCATGGGGATCATCCACGCATAAGTCACTGAACTCTGAAATGAGAATCTGAAATGAAATGGGACAGTAGACACAATTCCTACATTATAGTTCAACTGGAAATAAAAGTGTTAAAACGATACAGACACAGCTAACACATCCATGTTAATGCATACACGATTTACATATAACATGATTTACATATAGTAACTCACTAATCTTCCCATCAACCCTATGTGCTCAGTCATGTGTGACACTTTGCGGGTCCCATGCCAGGCTCCTCTGCCCATGGAATTTTCCAGGCAAGAATACTGGAGTGTGTTGCCATTTCCTACTTCAAGAGACCTTTCCAACCCAGGGATCAAACCGGTGTCTCTTGCATCTCCTGCACTGGCAGATAGATTCTTTAACACCAGTGCCACCTGAGAAGCCTTCAATCCTATGAGGGAGGTATTATTATCCCCAGGTAACGGACCTGGAAACTGATGCCAAGAGAGGTAAGTAACTTGAATAAGATCACCTAGCTAGAAACTAGTACACCAAGGGTTCCAATCCAGGGTCCTCACCCTTAACTGCAAAACACATCACAGAGTTCTAGATACACAGAGTAGGTGCTCAGCAAACAGGTAGAGTAGAAAACTCCAATGACTAAGGAATATACCAAGTTCCAAGTGGGACAAAGAGAAAGTAATGGCTCTGCAGGTTTAGAGGAGCAGAGATCATTGTGAGACTCCAGGGAGGAAGCAGAGATGGAGCAACCCCTACAGATGGGCCAAGGTTTATACAGGCAGACATGCAGTGAAGACACTCAAGACAAGAGCAAAGACGCAGAGGAACCCAGGCTCGGTGTCTCAAGGGAAGCTGGAAAGAAAGTTTGTACGTGTGAATGTGGACCACGGTGCTGGCGTCCAGGCAGGAGCCTGGCGCAGTGTCCGGCAAAGGATGCAGCATCAGGTATCACTATGCAGCTAAATCAACAGCTTTGAAGAACAGAAGAGACCTGGGCTGAAATGTTCACTGGGGGTCTGTCCGATTCCCAGGAGAGAATAATGGGAGGAATATATGGAGAAGACACCTAAGGAGAGGCCTTGATAGAATCTAAGTTGGCCTTCACGTTCAGAAGGAGGAAGGAGAGGACGTGGCAGAGGGACTCAGCCCCATCACCTCCACTCCCATGGCTCTCCTCGCTGGCCCCTCAAGTCTACCCTGGCCTCCTGGAAGTTCCTAGAACCCACCAGGCAACCTCCCACCTTAGCCTGCTCTGCTGTCCACCCAGAAGTCCCACACACCAAACACTCCCTCACTAACTTCAGGTCAGAGACCTTCCTTGACCACCTGACTTCAAACTACAGTTCTTCTGTCAACATTCTCTTCTTTCTCTGTTTTACTTCTCTCTGCGGCATTGAACACCTTCTAAGATAGTATATGTAAGCATGCTAAGTCGCTTAGTCGTGTCTGACTCTTTGCGACCCTATGGACGGTAGCCCACCAGGTGCCTCTGTCCATAAGATAGTATATAATTGCCTTTTTATTTTCTGCCCTCTCCCATTTAAAATACAAGTCATATGAAGGACAAGATTTTCTTCTGTTTTGATCACTGCTGTCTGGTGCTTAAAACAGAACTTGCGATTTAGTGGCTCTCCAGATGAATGAATGAAGGACTAAATGAGTGAAGGAATTAAATAGCAATAATAGAGCTATTTATTATATTTTTACAAATCTCTCAAAATGTCTTCCTTCTTGGTGAATATATTACTGAGCAACACAGTTGAGACTGACTGATGCTCAGAGCTGGTGCTCTTCTGGTATCCCTGGTGAATAAGGAGTTAATACGTCCTCACAGCAGTGGAGGACATCTTTCTTGGCCCAATCTCCGTTTTCCCTTCAAAAAATACATCTGAGCTGCGATCCCAGGAGAGCTTGTCAAACCAGGACTTGACAATGCGTGTGGATATTTCTTTGGCACCAAAAATGTGACAGAGCTGGAGATGATTCTGATGACACAGGGATGAAGGAAACAGAGGCAGAGGGCTGAGGCATTTGAGTTTCATCCTGAAGTCATCCTGCGCCTGACAGGTGGTCTTGGTGGTGTTTCTTCAACCTCCTCTTAGCTGAGACCGTTACAAAGAGGTGTGACGGCCTTCTGTCCACTCATGCTGACTCCCAAGACAGACCTGTGAGAGGGCAGTCACCGTGCAGGCATTTTTATGAAAGTTGTGGGTGTTGGCAAAGAGACATGGCCTTTAAAGAAGATGATAACTAAACGGTACAGATGGATTCACCGTGGAGCACGCCAGCAGCTCATCCACAGTTTGGGGGAGACTGCTTGCTCAGGGTTACTACCAGGGTTTCCATATGCCAGGATGCCCTGGGAATTTAAGGGCATGCCAGCTATTAGCATGACGACCTGAGGTTCCTATCACAGTGAAAACAGTTTTAGAGTCACAAAGTTGGGGACAGCAAACTTGAAGTCTGTGCCCGGGCAGGGCTGGGAATCCAGGGAGAGGCATGGCAGGAAGACAGACACACCCCCTGCTCTCCTGGCCGTTGATCAGCTCAGTCAATTCCAGGCTGAGAAATGGAAACCCCAGCACGTGCTCACATGTTCACACTGTGCCCGGTTTACACAGAGCAGAACTCCTTGCTCTGATCAATGGAGTCGACCTCCCCAGCAGGGGACACTCCAGACTGCAGAGTGTCAGCGCTGGGAGGGGGCTCATGACCCCACCGTGCCCACTGCATCCACTTCTGAGTTCACGAGGGACCCACATGGGAGTGGGCTCCGATACGTCCATCAGCAAAGGGACATATCTAATCTTGATATGGCATTTCTCAGGACACATTCTGCCATGAATATTTTTTTTTTTTTAAATACCCATTATGTCTCCCAGGACACTTGTAGGTTGTGAAACAAAGTTTGAGAAATGCCGATCGAATGACAGACGTCCTAGTTGTACAGATTGGGAAGCAGAAGCCTGGGCAGTCTGACATCCAGGGCCACAGGGCCATCCCTAGTTCCTGTCCCCTCCATCCCCTCCCTCATCTGGTCAACACACATGTGTTGAGCAGCCACTCAGCACCAGACACTGCGTGCGCCTCCATGATGAATGAGACAGGGATAATGGGGATCCAGTGTGACTCCCTCATCCTTAATGGGCCTTCAGTTACAAGGTGAACATCACTGTTTTAAGGTGACTGCTGCGCTTGTGATTGGTTGCTCATTCGTGTCTGACTCTTTGAGACCCCATGGACGGTAGCCCTTCAGGCTCCTCTGTCCATGGGGATCCAGGCAAGGATACTGGAGTGGGTTGCCATGCCCTCTTCCAGGGGATCTTCCCAACCCAGGGATCAAATCACGTCTCACATTGCAGGTGAATTCTTTACCGTCTGAACCACAAGGAAGCAGGAAAAGATCAATAACCACATCGGGAGAGGAATGGATTTGATTTTTCCAGTTGACAGGGTTAAGCCAAAAACTCATTCACTTTCAACCCTTTTGCTGAGAATCAGTCTAACTTACGGTAATTCACACTCCTCTTTAGGGTTACCTTTGTCAACATGCTCGGTGAACACCACTATGCCTCCAGCTACTGGATGTGAATAGGGCATAGGAAAATAGACCCGAAAGGTGAAAAGTGGTTTAACGGATTGTGTTTAATGTGTATTTATGACAGAAAAATCTTTGAAACTGGTTTCACTTTTAATATTTCCTTCATATAAGCTGAGTTTAATTATGATTTATTTCTTTTTCTCCTAAAAGTGGCAACTGGCATTGCTATAGTTATTTCACCTGCAATGCAGGAGACCCTGGTTCAATTCTTAGGCCGGGAAGATCCCCTGGAGAAGGGATAGGCTAACCACTCCAGTACTCTTGGGCTTCTCTGGAGGCTCAGATGGTAAAGAATCTCCTGCAGTGTGTGATTCCTGGGTTTGATTCCTAGGTTGGGAAGATCTCCTGGAGCGGGGCATGGCAACCCACTCCAGTATTCTTGCCTCGAGACTCCCCATGGACAGATGAGCCTAGTGGGCTACAGTCCATAGGGTTGCAAAGTCAAACATGTTTGAATCACTAAGCACAGCATACCTCTTGTTACGTCAGTGATGGGAAAGTAGAAAGCTCTTACATAGGTACATAGACAGCCTGCCATACCCTGCTCACATATGAGATAAGGAGCAATCAGGGACTTTGGAGAAAATCAAATATCTTGCCAAATAAATCCTTCCAAATCAATAAATCCTGAAATCACTTTGTAAGTTAAGATCTGGTGAGCCACAATATTGCTATTATTCAGTATTCTTCTTATACACCTGTTTGATTTATATGATTTGACAGTAGAAATCACAGGATGAGCAAATTCTGAGACTACAAATATCCAATATTTCTCTACATTACTCCTCTCTTCCTCACCATTAGTGAGTAAACTATCCTCTACTGTTCCTCACATCTGAATGGTTAACAAAGAAAAGGAAGTATTGGTTTACTCTATGAACGCTATGAATTATGTAACTATCTTCTCCTTCATTTCATTCATTGATTAAATAATTCATTAACTCATCCTTCAACAAATATCTGAGGATCTGTGTTTGCCAGATTCTATTACAGTTACTGTGGATACATCAGTAAATAAGGACAAAAATTCCTGCCTTCGTGGAGGTTACAGTCTAGTAGAGAGAGACAAGTAAACATTGTAAATATGGTAAAAATAGGTGGCGCTAGGGGTAAAGGACCCGCCTGCCAATGCAGGAAATGCAAGAGACGTGGGCTCGATCCCTGGGTCAGGAAGATCCCCTGGAGAAGAGAATGGCTACCCACTCCAGTATTCTTGCCTGGAGAATCCCATAGACAGAGGAGCCTGGCAGGCTACAGTCTATAGAGTTGCAAAGAGTCAGGTATAACTGTAGTGACTCGGCACACATACACAAAACACTCATAAAGCAGATAGGACTTAAGAGATGAGCCAGGAGACTGCCAACACTGGCATGGCATTTGCAGCTGCTGCCTGCTGCCTGCTACCTGAAGGAAGAAGGATTGGTTGTCAGGCCATATAACATAATTTCCACTAATGGGAAAAAAAGAAAAAAACAGACAGGGAGGGGAAAACCTGTCTTAGAACCTCTTTCAGATTTTAGGTGGCTGCTTAACTGGCCCTTAAATGTCTTTTAGGGACATATAAAAAGTCACCATTCCCTGGAAACTCTTGTCTCTATTAATGTACTTTCCTGTAAGAGCTTTCTTCCTTGAGTCTTGGTCTGATGTGAATTTTCAGAAGAACAACTTCAAGTTTGCATTAGATAAGACACATTAAAATTTATTTTTCCACTTAAAACCCAAGGTGTGTCTCATCTCAGGCTTGGAGAGAGACTTTTTCTAGAATAAAGCAAATGAGAGAGAATTACTGGAAGGGTAGCTTGCTTATGAACTTCAATATATATTTGTGAGAACAACCTAGATGAGTTTCACGTCACACTTCTATTCTGAAGACCCTCATCTGGGTGTACATAATTAGAGGCAAATGTGTGCACTAATTGGGCTATTGTCGCAGCTACCGAGTAGGAAGTTATGCAAGCTTCCTTATCAACCTCCATGACCATTCTTTTAAGATACCAGCCCACTGGGTCCTTTTAATGGTTCTAAGTGCATGTCTCATGTTCCCTTGTCAATGGTTTATAGAGAACCTAGCCTACTTTAAAACTAGTCTATAAATTTCAAATCAGGAGCTAATTAACAGAATGGAAGAAAAGTCTGTGTGTGTGTGTGTTAGTCACCCAGTCGTGTCCGAGTCTTTGTGACCCCACAGGCTGTAGCTCACCAGACTCCTCTGTCCATGGGATTCTCCAGGTAAGAATACTGGAGTGGGTTGCCATGCCCTTCTCCAGGGGATCTTCCTGAACCAAGGATCGAACCCCAGTCTCCCACATAGCAGACAGATTCTTTACCGTATGAACCATCAGTTTCTACTCAGTGCCAAAGCAAACTGTAAAGAAAAACATTTCTCTTTATGAAAAGGCAGATGGGACATCTGGTGAAAGGGCAGACATGAGTGCTTGAGTGGGGAGTGTGGGGGTCACTTATTAAGCACACAGGGAAAGGACCCATTTTCTTTAATTACTTAGATGATGGAATGGAAAACTTGCTTCTTAAATCTGCTATGACACTCAATTGGATTGGATGGCTGGCCATTTGGAAATAGAACTAAACACCAAAGTAGTAAGTCTGGCATGAGGCAAGAAGATATTAAAAGGATAAAGTTCAATTAGAGAGTGTATAGAGAAACTCTCATAGGATGTAAAACCACACTGTCCCAGAGTAAGAAGGGGCAGGAACTGGCTTTGTGAAAGCATGGTCAGAAAGTATCATGGAGCCCTGGTGGACCACAAGCTACATGAGCTGACAACACAGTGCGGCTATTTAAATAGGGAGCCTGTAATGGGAAGCTCAAGAGAAATGTGGCAGGTGGGAAGGAGCCGGTCAGGCCCCATCATGGGCCAGTGGGAGAGCTTTATGATTACTGCTATCTCCTGTAAACTCACAAGTGAAATCTGAGAAGGTTCAGAAAACCATTTAAGGTGAGGGGAGCAAGTCTTGCGGTGGAAGGTTAAAAGACTGGGTTTATTGAAGGAAATTCCTGTTACTGAACTTGATCTAATGTTTTGAGAGTCTGTTCTAGTCACCCAACTATGAAACTGGTGTAAACACAACCCATCACTTGTAGGGTTCCATGAAATTTGGGGATACACTTGTACTAAAATCATCTTTGCTGTTTACCAGAAATTTAAATTTAAGTAGGTTCCCTGTTTTTATTTGCCAAGTTAGGCAACCCTACTCACAGGGTAATTAGTAGCCATCCAATAAATTCCCATTGAATTAACTGCTATTGTGTACTAAGTATTATGCTAAGGGCAGAGAACAGAAAAACTTAAAAACCTAGGTGATATAACAGAGGCCTTAACCCAAGGAACTATGGAAAAGGAAAGGTGCAGGAATCTGCTAGGAAGTAGAATCCAGGTTGAATGGATGGCTTATAAAGGGTGAGAGGAGTTTCAGGAGAGATTATTTGAGATAAAGAAGCACAACTATTACCTCTGGTCATTTCCCTGGGCTTCTAGGATTTAGCCATGGACAGCGTGGCAGCCGCCAGGATAGACGGGGACAAACGTGTGGTTGGACCCTGCTAGGATAGACAGGGACAAATCTGTGGTTGGACTCTGAACTCAGGAATGACAGGAAGGTGACAGAGAGCATATTTGCACTGAGCTGTTCTGATTTTCCCATGCCGTGTTTCAGGCAGTGGTTTTTGGTAGATATTTAGGGTCTATCTGCTGAATGAATAAATGAGGAGTAGTCATGAAGACTGAAAGCCAATGAAACAGACTGTTTAGAGAACACCATTACATTAGGTTTGCATCACAGAGATATGCAAGATAAGGCGCACTAACACAGCACGTGTTCAGTGTGACGTGGACAGCAGACACCCGAAGTGGTGCAGAAAGTGGGAAGAGAGGTCCCTGGCTTAGCAACTGAGACTAGGAGCTTCAGGGAAGGAAACCTCTGGGTCTCAGGTTCTCCCAAACCCACATCAAACTTGACTTTCTGGGAATCTTTTAAATGGCAAGGAGTGATTGGGGAGCATAAGTCTTTCCTTTATTAGAAGACAAACTATGATAGAGTAGCTACCATTTAGGACAATAAGAACATAATTTCTGTTGCTCAACTAGTCAAAATGTGCATTAACGATTAAAGTAGGAGTGTTATACATGCTCTGTTTTTATCAGTAATTCGCAGTGCAGCTAAAGCCCTTTTCCACTTCTTTAATAAGAGACCTTGAGGTAGAAGCAGTTAGGTTTACTTTTTCTGGGAATCTGGAAGGACAGACCACTCCTGGGCAATAATAAATATGGACCACGAAGGCAGGGAATGCATAAAGAGGAGCCCAGGTCTGTAATCGGTCCAACAAAATGTTTGGGGTAGGGACCACTTGCCCAAGGAAATGATATTTGAAGTCATTGTTTTCTACCACAGTGGTGGGTGAAAGACATATATTTATTTTTTATTTTTATTTATTTTTTTTTTTTTAAGACATATATTTAGAAATGTCCACTGAGGGACTTCCCTGGTGGTCCAGCGGTTAAGAATCCACCTTGCAATGTAGGGTTCGATCCTTGGCTGGTAGGGGGACTAAGATCCCACATGCCGTGGGGCAACAAAACCCATGTGTCACAACTGCAGAGACGCTCATGTGCCGCAATGAAGAGCCAGCACACCAAAAAATAAAAAGAAATGTCCACTGAGCTCTTACTCTGCACCTAGGAAAGGATGCTCAGTGCTTACTCTCCAAATTCCCCAGGATGGCTGCAAAGAGGTAGCTTGTGCCTGCTTTCCATGGCAGAGACCCTCCTTCCAGGCATCCCTGGATTCAGAGGTATTTTCAGGGGGTCTAAGCACTTCAGGGTGGCACTTCCATCCTGCCCTTCATACCTTTCCAGCCCTGACATAGTATAGGTCCTCTCCACCCCCCTATTTCTGAATCTCACTGAAACAAAGCGCATGGGGGTGGTCTAGCATGGATCGAGAGCAGTTTGTCTACGGCTTTCCGGGCACATGTTAATCATCTAATGGAAACAGCATGGGTTTTGTAAAATGGATTTTGGCACAAGCCCCGAATCTGCCCGAACATTTACTGAGGGATTAGGACACACTCTTCTAAGCATTTCACGATATTGTAAGTACACAGTACTATACATCTTTAATCAACACACAGCTATAGTGTAGGTAATATTTTTATCCTCGTTTTGTAATTAGGAAACTGAGGCATCAGAGGGGCTTAGTAAGCTGGCCATATCATATACTTTCCAGCGTGTATATGCTGTGTGCTCAGTCATGTCTGACTCTTTTCCATCCCATGGACTGTAGCTCGCCTGGCTCCTCTGTCCACGGGATTCTCCAGGCAAGAATACTGAGGTGGGTTGCTATTTCCTCCTCCAGAGGGTCTTCCCAACCCAGGGACTGAACCTGCATCTCCTGCATTGGCAGGCAGATCCTTTACCAGAGAGTCACCTGTGAAGCCACACTTTCCAGCAGTGGAGTCTCTGTTTTCCCTTCTGGAAAGCAGAGTTAGCATCTGCCTAAAAGGTCTAGGAGGAGAAGTAAAAGGGACCAAGAATGCAGAGCGTCTGGCCCAGAAAGGCCACCCCTGGGCCCGGACGACTGGCCCACTCTGAAACTGTAAACCCAGATTGTGGCTTCCACAGGGACTGCGTGGACGACGGCCACGGTTGCTCACAAGGCAATGGAGCACACGACACAAAATTGGTTTATTTTTGGCTTTGGAAATGCAATTTTTAATAGGCAGCCTCCAACCTATGAACACATTGTCCTCAATAGTTCATTTATAAGTCAGCTGTTCGGAAACAGAAATACATTTCCCCAGAGAAAGAAGACTGTAAATGCTTAGCTCATTAAGGGCAATTTAATCCATAAGAGTGCAGAACTTTAGTGTTAATATTATTAGCTTCTGTTCTGGGAACACTCATTCACTTAACACCCTTCTGTGATGTACCAGGCACTAGCCCAGGAGCTGAACAGAGTTATTTTATTGAAAGCATGTCTGTTGCCTCAAGGCCCTTACAGTGTGATGAAGGAAATGGTCATCTGATCAGTAGTTCTAGTGGAGGGTGACAGAGGTGGTTTCTGACTGTGGTCAGAGGACAGGGGTAGGATATCTGGGGTGGGGGAAGGGGTGGGAAATGGTGATAAAGCCCTGGAGGAAGGGGAAGGGGTTTCCCTTGCTTGGGGTCAGGGCTGGCTCTCACACTTCCCTTTCTGTGGTCACACCCCACATTCTGGGCCCTGTTGCTTTTCTAAGCTCCCTTCCAGGCATCCCAAAGTCCCTATTTTCCTGTATGATCCATGTCTGTAAGACCAAAAGTCCATTTTTTTTTTCAGTCCAAAGGAATTTATGTGTCAAAGGGGAGATGATCTAAAAAACAAGTGTCATTCTTATATGTGGACTCTGAAAAGAAATGAAACAAATGAACTTACTTACAAAACAGAAGAAACAGACTCAGACTTTGAGAAGGAGCTTACGATTGCTGGGGGGAGGAGATGCTAGTCAGGGAGTTTGGGATGGACATGTACACATTGTACACACATGTACACACTGCTATATTTAAGATGGATAACCAATAAGGACCTCTTGTATAGCACACGTTGGCTGTTGTTCAGTTGTTCAGTCCTGTCCAACCCTTTGCGTCCCCACGGACTGTAGCATGCCAGGCTTCCCTGTCCTTCACTATCTCCTGGAGTTTGCTCAAACTCATGTCCATTGAGTCGGTGATGCCATCCAACCATCTCATCCTCTGTTGCCCCCTTCTCCTCCTGTCTTCAATCTTTCCCCGCATTAGGGTCTTTTCAATGTTTAGTGGCCGACCAGATGGGAGGGGAGTTTGGGGGAGAATGGATCCACGCATATGCATGACTGAGCCCCTTCACTGGTCACCTGAAACTATCACAACACTGTTTGCTAATCGGCTCTAACCTACACAAAATAAAAAGATTTAAAAAAATTGTCACGAACATGTGATTGAATTATTACTCAATGTCCCTTAGATCTCTTCATTTTAAGAAGCAGCTAGTTTAAATTTTTTCAGTCCTCTATATAAATGTTTAAACTAGAAAGCACATGAAAATGGTCCAAAACAGCAGGGGTCACACAGACTACTCAGCCCGGCCCGAGGCTGCCCCGGGCACCCCTGTCTTTCAAGGACTCTTCACTTACCACTGAACCACGTGTCCTTCAGATACTGGGAGGGCGCCTGCTGTTCTTTTTATGTGCATGTGGTGCCAGTGGGGCAGGGGGCGTGGTGGTGGAATGGCACCTTGTCTGGGTCATCTGTAACCTGGAGGGACTCATCCAGGGTGTAGAGATACGTGTGATTTCATGACCCTTCAAACTAAAGAACTGAGGGCACATCATGAAGACTATTCAGGAGGGGCTGGAAAACTACCCCGAATCCTGACAACCCTCCTCCCCCACAAATCCCAGCCCTGTTCCTGTCACCAGGACCAACCACACCATCAAGCAGAGATGCCCCCACTGCTGTGAGCTGTGTCTGGCCCAGGTCGCCTCCAGCAGAGAGGACCAGGGTGACAATTACATGATTCTGTTAAAAGCCTCTTGCCAATGACAGGATTGAGAGGAGAGATTGCAATCCTAACTCAAGATGAGGCTCTGAAGTGCTGGGGCAAGGTGACAGGGTGAGCGGTCAAGAGAAAAGTCAACCCTCCCCGCTGTGATGACTGGGAAGACCGCTCTGCGTACACGGGCTCCTGAATGAACTATATTGGCCTTTTCCAAATAAATCAGTCTCATAATCTGAGATCTCACGTGCATGCTAAGTTGCTTCAGTCATGTCCAACTCTGTGTGACTCCAGTGGACTATAGCCTGTCAGGCTCCTCTGTCCATGGGATACTCCAGGCAAGATAACTGGAGTGGGTTGCCACGCCCTCCTCCAGGGGGTCTTCCCAACTCAGGGATTGAACCCGCATCTCCTGAGGTTCCTGCACTGCAGGAACCACCTGGGAAGCCCCTGTGAGATCATACTGTTCACTGATTTCTTCGTGTGTGTGTTGATCCTTCTGTGCTCTTTACATGGTGGCTCATGCTTGCTCTTGACTTCTGGTATTCTTTTAAATCAATCATTTATATATTTGGTTGCATTGGGTCATAGTTGCTGCACGCAGGATCCACGTTATGCCAGGTGTGATCTTTTGTTGCGGCACATGGACCCTCTAGTTTTGGCTTGCAGGCTCTGGAGCATGTGAGCTCAGTAATTGCAGGGCCCAGGCTCAGCTGCTCCTTGGCATGTGGGATCTTAGTTCCCCAACCAGGGATCGAACCTACGTTCCCTGCATTGACAGGTGGATTCTTAACCACTGGACCACCAGGGAAGTCCCTCCAGGTATTCTGAATATGGATACATTTGTGGTTACACCTGACCCCCAGATTATGGATGCCCAGTTATCTCATGGACTTGTATCTATGATTGTCAGACCAATGGGGGTATTTAAAGAATCAAGCTCTTCTGTCTACACTGTTTGGACTCCAAATCAGCCCTAATCTTGGCAGATCTAGCAGTGACTTCCCACATCAGGACCCGATTCACACCAAGGCAGCAGGTGCTTGCGGAGTTGGTGTCAATTCTGACTCCATCCCTGCCTAAACCTCCTCAGCCTCCTCTGTCAGCATCAGAGGGTCACAATGTCCATGCCGGCAGCCACCTCTTCTCACCACAACCTGGAATCACTGCCATGCTGAAAGCTGCTCTGCTCTTCAGCATCTGAACATCACTTTGCGTAATGAAGCAGGTGAGAGAGCCCTGGTTGGCAGAGAGAAAGGAGTTTGGCCGTAATTGGCCATAATTAACTTGATGTGCTTTTATAAGGAGAAATGGGTCTGATCCCTGGGTTGGGAAGATTGCCTGGAGGAGGGCATGGCAAACCACTCCAGCATTCTTGCCTGGAGGGTCCCATGGACAGAGGAGCCTGGCAGGCTACAGTCCACGGGGTTGCAAAGAGTCAGACACAGCTGAAGAGACTAACACCTTCACACTATAAGGAGAAAAGGAAAAAAGCGAAATGGCTCAGCACTCCCTGTCAAAGCTGCATTGGCACCCTCGGGTGTGTGCGTGTGTTTGCAGTGGTGGGTGAGTGTGCCCCGGAAAGGCACATAAGAGGATAACCTTGGGTATTCAAGTGCATTTCCCACCGGGAGCACTGCTCCCTAGTGGCACCTCTGCTGGGAGGTCCGCGGCTGCAGTGCCCTTCCTAATGCAATGCTGTTTGCTGTCTTGTTCAGTTTGGACTTGAGGCCGCTAGGAGACATCATTAGACATCACGGCCTTCTTTCTTCAGTACCAGGATGACACCCAGCTCAATGGCTCTTTTGTACTCAGTCCAGAAAAGGCCGAGCTCTAACTGTTTCAGGGTCTGCTGGCAATCAATTCTTGCAAGAAATGGAACTGCCTTGTCCTCAACTCAAAGCCCACTACCGTGCTAGTGATGAGCTGGGAGATGCGTGAGCAAGTTTGAAGGAATTAAGCATTCATCTAGCATCTTTACTATTGAGGTGGTTTCTAGACTTAAGCTGTTCAGGGTCTCTTGGCCATAAGCACTTCAGAAGCAGTAAGCGAACACTGTTCTTGCTTTAGTTCCATCCTAAGAAGAGGATTGAATAGGGAGAAGGGTGCACATCTCTCCTCTCCAATTCTTTCCTCTTTCTTGAGAGTAGGATCTTTTCCTCCTTGGCTGGATTAAGTAAGTATGTATATTAGTTACTTCGTAGAAGGGAGAAAACATGGCATCTGACAACATTCATTCATCCAGTTAACATTAAGTAAGTGGCTCTTAAATAAGCGAGGGGCTATGAGTTCAGAAAGGCTTCCCAGGTGGCGCTAGTGGTGAAAAAAAAAAAAAAGAAAGAAAAGAAAAAAAAAGAAAAAAAAAAAACAACCCTCCTGCCAATGCAGAGGACTTAAGAGAAGCAGATTTGATCCCTGGGTTTGGAAGATCCCTGGAGGGAGGAGAGAATGGCAACCTACTCCAATATTCTTGCCTAGAGAAACCCATGGACAGAGGAGCCTGGCAGGCTATAGTCCAGGGGGTCACAAAGAGTTGGACACGACTGAGTGATGAGGCACGCATGCATGCATGAGTTCAGAAACAAAGACAACAGAGCCCTTGGCTAGTCCCAGATTCCAGTGAACAGAAGACTCTTCTAGGGTCCTGTGCATCCACAGCTGGGTAGAAGGTCTAACCATTCCTAATGGGTTGGTGAGGGTCCTTAATCATCTCCTTAAGAATCCGAGAAGTGAGGCCAAAGGGGGTCCCATGACGGGGGCTTGACAGGATTCTGCTACCCCAGGTCCATGCTTCCAGGAGCGTGTCCCTTGTCCCCATGTCCATACAGAGAATCCACGGGGTGGCTGCAGGCTCTGGAGTCAGTTCTGCCTGGATCAAATCTGACCCCCTCACCTGGTTGTGTGTAACTTCAGAGTATTTAATTATCCTCTAAAAAACCCTCCTCATCTGTAGAAAGACACTGGTAGTATCTATCGCACAGGGTGGTCATGAGGCTGCAAGGAGCCACAGACACGACGGGTCCAGCAGCTGGCATGTAGCACGTGTTCATTGAATAGTTCAATCACTGTTCAGTAACAAGGGCCAGGATGGCACATGTGGCTGCAGGAACCCTAGCCCCTGGCAGGGGGGCCGAGTGAGGTCAGCTCTTCTGGGACCTGACCCTGAGCTGTTCTCCCCTGCTCTCTGGGGGGCTCGGGTGGAAGGCAGAGGGCAAGAGGAGCCAGGGATGGGTGGCAGCCCCTCGTGGTGCTGTCCTGACCTGGCACTGTGCAAGACAGAGTCTTCTCCTGGCCAGGCAGGCTCACAGAGTTCCCGAGGGATTCTCAGTGAGCGCTTGGTCTCGGCTCCCTGAAGGCAGTCGCTTGCCTACATCAGTCCCTTCAGCTCCTCCATGGGGTACCACCCCTCCCGCATATCTCTGGTTCCGCGGCTGCCTAATCCTGAGCAGGAAGCCTGTGAGGAGGAATCTTTAACATCACCTCCCTTCATCCCTGCCCAGACTGGCCCCTCCTGCCCTTGTGGCCATGGACTTGGGGAAGGTAGACCTGAGCGGCCCTTGGTGGGCATCTGGACCACCCCCTGGACCACTAGACAAGACCTGTCACCTGGGTCTTCTCAAGTTTGAGTGAAATACCAGTCTCTCCCCCACTCTAATTGCAGGGGGTGAATCTCAAGCTCTCCTAAGGATCCCCCCAAAGCCTGTAGGTCTGAGGGGTGGGAGGAAAGAGGAGGCATAGCCCTCCAGTAACTTCCTCCTAGAGTAACTTTCTCTCACGACCCTTTTCATACATCCAGTTTCCTGGCTGTATCCTGGCAGGTGCTGCTCAGGTGGGACCTTCTTCCACCTGGACTTTAATTTCCAGTTGGATGAAAAAGGTTCCCTGAGTGACTTTGACATCAACACCCTGCTCTACCCGACCCCTTTCCCAGTGTTCACACCACAGACAGGTCTGCATGGACAGACTAACCCTGTAATGTTTACAGAGAGGACGTGAGACTCCAATCTTCCCCCTACTCTGCCCCCTGAAAGTCTGAGCTGCCAGACCTTGGGGACCCCCCACGTGGGCAGCTCTGAGGATCACACGGGCCTGGAACCACTCCCCTTGATGCTCTGAATCGGAGCTACCCAGCCAGGGCTGGATTAAAACGCCAGAGGAAATGTCTGAAGGTCTGGTCACAAAAGAGTTGGATAGGACTTAGCGACTAAACAACAACCGGAACCTGTAGAGCATGACTGGTCTCTCCATGGCTCTCTGTGACTGGCCCAGAATGGAAAACTTGACACTGAACTGTAAACTGAACCACGGGTCCCCAAGTTTTTTGGCACCAGAGACTGATTTCATGGAAGACAATTTTTCCATAGACAGGGGAAGGTAGGGGATGGTTTCAGGATATTTCAAGCTCATTGCATTTATTGTGCACTTTAGTTCTGTTAGGGCTTCCCAGGTGGCTCAGATGGTAAAGAATTTGCCTGCAAGGAGGGAGACATGGATTCAATCCCTGGGTCGGGAAGATCCCCTGGAGAAGGGAATGGCTACCCACTTCAGTATTCTTGCCTGGAGAGTCCCATGGACAGAGGAGCCTGGTGGGTTACAGTCCATGGGGTCACAAAGCATCAGACATGACTGAGCGACTTTCACTTATTTCTATTATGATTACATCAGCCCCATCTCAGATCATCAGGCTTTAGATCCTGGGGGTTGGGGACCCTTGAACTAAATGGTTGGTTTTCCCCAGCTTCAGGCACTCTAAGGCCTGCCCTCAACACCGCCTCCCTGACCCTACCCCGAGCACATGCCCAGCTATGCAGAAAGCTTCCCAAAATACAATGCAAGACACTATACACGGTCCACTGAGGCCCTTGTCTACACTCTTGCCATCATTATAGAAAGAGGGAGAGGGAACACTGGAAGAGCCAAAAGGCCAAAACATCCACAAAAGCCCAGAGCCAGTCCAGGCCACAATTTTCACTGTGAATACAATTCTGACACCTCTAAAACTTGATTTATTTTAGGCCTGATGCCTTTGGCCACATATAAATTTTCATGGCTGCATTAATTTGTCTCGAAGGACTTGAACTTAGTAATTCTTAATAAGTCCTCAACCCATAAGCCAAGATTTCGTCAGCTTGTGAAAGCTGAGCTCCCTAGTACTGAAACACTTATTTCTAGTGTTTGCTTTTAACCAGACAGAAAAGGATGTTGAAGAACTCCCTTATTTTTCTTGGATGTCAATGAACTTCAGAGTGAAGACACTGCTTTCAACTGTCAGCTAAATGCAACAGCTCCCTTGTCTTGGAACCAGAAATTGGACCATAAGTAAATTCCAATTTCTCTGGAAGTCCCCAGGGTCACTTGCTCTTCCCAACCTGGAAGACATGGCCTGACTGAAAGAGGCCCCATATGGAAGCCACAGGGCTTCCCTGGTGGTTCAGTGGTAAAGAATCCACCTGCCAACGTAGGACATGTGGGTTCTATCCCTGGGTGGGGAAGATCCCCTGGAGAAGGAAATAGCAACCCAGTCCAATATTATTGCCTGGGAAATCTCATGAACAGAGGAGCTGGCGGGCTACAGTCCGTGGGGTCGCAAAGAGTCAGACACAGCTTAGCGACTAAACAACAGCAACAATGGAAGCCATGCAGATAAATTGAAGGATCCGAGAAACACTGTTTTCTTCTAATCCCAGGGCACTCAAGACTTGAGTGCTACATGCAGTGGAATGTGCTTGGGTTTTTGCTAACAAAAGTATTTGTTGCTTATTGCTGGCTTCTATTTTGGGCCCTGTCCAATTCAATGCAGGTGGGGAAATTGTGGATTCATCCTCGTGCTAATCTGTGTAGTGGCAATTTAAAAACAGATATGGTCCAGGAAGGTGTCTAACTCTCCTATATCTTGCACAGGACCACTTTTCTAAAAAGAGTTATACAGAGCAGATCTAGTTTACAACTGGGTTCTAGTGTTTTTTTTTTTTTTTTTCTTTTTCTTTCTTTTCTTTCCTTTTTCCTTCCTTCAATCCATTTTGTTTCATTTCATAAAATGATGATTCCACTGATAGCAGAATGAGACAAATCTTTTCTCTTTTTCCAGGTAAAGACAACTTTCTTAAGTTCTATGCACATGGGAAACTTGCATTCCTTATGCAGCTTTGTTAAATGTCACATTCCTAATTAGCCAGTTATTTGATGCTTCAAACTGGGTTGGTGGAGAAGACCCTTGAGAATCCCTTGGACAGCAAGGAAATCAAACCAGTCAAGCGTAAAGGAAAGCAACCCTCAATATTCGTTGGAAGGACTGATGCTGAAGCTGAAGCTCTAATACTGTGGCCACCAGATGCGAAGAGCCAACTCATTGGAAAAGACCCCGATGCTGAGAAAGATTGAGGGCAAGAGGAGAGGGGCACAGAGGATGAGATGGTTGGATGGCATCACTGACTCAATGGACATAAGTTTGAGTAAACTCTGGGAGATAGTGAAGGACAGGGAAGTCTGGCGTGCTGCAGTTCATGGGGTCTCAAAGAGTCAAACACGACTTAGCAACTGAACAACAATTTTGGAGGCTAGAGATACACATATATATATATGCACACATATGGACACACATATATGCACATGAGTGTGCCTTTCTATGTAACAAGGAAGATACCTTCATTAACATGGAAAGGACACCTGTTTGCCTTTGATGAGAAAAACACCTGTGCCTGATGACCAGCTAGCATCCCTTTCAGCTCTGTAATTTGAGCAGCACAGCGAAACCCAGAATATAAGAGGGCTGCATGAATATTTTCCCCAGAAGAGTTGTGAAAATGATACATCTTGCCAAAAACATGTCCACAGTCCCCTCTGACAATGACCTTCCTGCTCAGAGCCTGCGTGCGGGGTGCACACACAGCTCATACGCTACATCTGGGGATAAAGTATCAGTAATCAGGCTCAAGGACACAGCAAAAGTGAGTGCACAGCAACGCATGGGGCTTTTTATTGTCTCCTCAAAATGAACCTGCAGGGAGAAGACTCCCTCTGGGTGTAAGCCATATCTTTGCAAATCTTCAGGGTGATGTAGATCTGTTCTTCCTAACAAAGAGATTAGTGGAGAAAGGAACTGGATTCTAGGGTAAGAAATACCTGCTTTGGAAGGACAGGGTTGGGTGGCTGATCAGAGAAGCTGACTAGGAGAAGCAGTGGGATTTAAGTGGGGTGAGGGGGGTGTGCAAGCCCCTGAGAGTGCGGGTTACGGGAGGGCATTGAGACTCTGTGTTCACTTCCTGTGACTCCCGTAACAAACTCCTGGTGGCTTCAAAGGATACAAATTTATTTTCACATATTCCCGAGGCCAGGAGTCCACAATCAGTGGTAGGGTTTCACTCCCCTCGGAGGCTCTAGGGGAGAACCCATGCCATGTCTTCCAACTTCCAGTGGATCCCAGTGTTTCCGTGGCTGCCCCACTCTCTGCTCTTACTGCTCCTGGGCTTCTCTTCTGTGTCAGCTTTCTCCCTCTGCCCTTCTCTTAGAAGGACACTTGCCGTGGATTTAGCAGCAAACCAGGGTGATTGTAACTTGAGATCCTCAACTTAATTACAACTGCAGAGACACTTTTTCCAAACAAGGTCACCACTCTCAGGTTCCAGGCATTAGAATGTGGACAGAGCTTTTAGGGGACCACCGTTCAATCCCAAGAAACCCTGACATTTATGGTGGTAAGTCCCCTACATACAAACCTTCAAGTTGTGAACTTTTAAAGATGCGAACCAGCAAGGAGCCAGAACCTGTGCCATCACCATCAGGTGTGAGTCAAAGTGCAGCTTGCCCTCCGTCTTCTATGGCCGACGACCCCTCAGCTCCATCTCCCACCTGCTCCTTCCTCCAGTCAGTAACTCTTCCTGCCTGTTCCCTCGATGCCTGTACTCGATACCTGTTCAGCCACTGTACGCTGAAGTAGTTGTTCTACTGTACTATTGTACTTCTCAAGGTACTGTACAATAACATTACAAATGTTTTCTTTTTTTTGTGTGCGTGTGTGTTTGTTTATGTATTATTTGTGTGAAAACTATTATAAACCTATTATGGTGGCTTCCCTGGTGGCTCAGTGGTAAAGAATCGCTTGTCAATGCAGGAGATGCGGGTTCGATCCCTGGGTCGGGAAGATCCTCTGGAGTACAAAACGGCAACTCACTCCAGCATTCTTGCCTGGAGAATTGCGTGGACAGAGGAGCCTGGAGGACTGCAGACCATGGGATCGCAAAGAGCTGGACACGACTGGGCACACGCACACATGCTGCATAGCTGATTGTGTTAGTTGGGTACCTAGGCTAACTTTGTTGGATTTGCCAACAAATTGGACTTACGCATGTACTCCTGTGGAATGGAACTTGTTCATTCGTAGGGAGCTTACTGTAAAGCAGAGGTGGGAGGTGAGGAACTTTACATGGGGAGGTCACAGAAGGTCAGAAGCAGTTGGTCATTCAAGGAGAAGAAGGTGAGTGAAGCCTGACACTGTGAAGGGGACACAAGAAGGAGAGGAAGGGGACTCTGGGCCCCCCTTGGGAGCCCCACAGTCAACACCAGGCCATTTGTATCCCCAGGACCGGGAGGGTGACCACTGCTAAGCTTCACTGGATGCCTCAGTCAAGGCAGCCAGTCAAGTCAAGAGTGAATTTGAGAATCAAGA
This sequence comes from Muntiacus reevesi, assembly GCF_963930625.1. Lineage (NCBI taxonomy): Eukaryota > Metazoa > Chordata > Mammalia > Artiodactyla > Cervidae > Muntiacus > Muntiacus reevesi. Next base: position 40,821,148 of record NC_089249.1, on the reverse strand, counting down.
GTTCAAGGCAGCCACCCGGGACTATAAGCAGTCCCGTTTTCAAGTAATCCTAGAGACGTGGTGAGAGCCAACCCCGAGTAACAGAGTTGGGGCTGCTGAAGCCCCAGGGCTTTGTTCTGGATCCATCTGGATGGAGGCCACCCTGGCAGGAATGAGGCGGTGCGGTCCTGGGGGCGGTGGTCCATGTATAGTGTACACTGGTTCAGCTAGCTAAGCAGGAGGCAAGAGGGCTGCTGTCCCTCCCCCAGGCCATGCGTGTCCTGTACCCAGTACAACCCCAGGGTTTGGGGAGTTTTCTTCTCCTGTCATTTCCTCCAAAACTGTCCTTTTTAAAAAAATTTATTTGTCTGTCTGTGTCGAGTCTTAGTTGTGGCATGTGGGATCTTCACTAGTCATGTGGGATCTTTCCTTGTAGCACACAGACTCTCTAGCTGTGGCTCACGGGCTCCAGAGTATGTGGCTAAGTAGTTGCTGTGTCCAGGCTTCGTGGCCCCATGGCATGTGGGATCTTAGTTCCCCCACCAGGGATCGAACCCATGTCCCCTGCATTGCAAGGCAGATTCTTAATCACTAGACCACCAGGGAAGTGTCCCTTCAGAACTGCTCTAGACCAGTTTCAACAAAAGGACCAGAGGTTTGACATCTCTGGGGGACGCCACGCAATAAATCATTCCCTTATTTTGCTCAGCCATCTGAAGGCCAAGCCCAGGCCCTCATTTCTAGATCCCCAGCTAGTAGTTCATGCCTGCTGTGTGCCTTGGTGAGTTATTTTTAGCTCAGTATTCCAGAACCTAACCAAGATGGCCTGGGCCAGGACCAGCGTGTGACAGATCAGGCTTGAGATCAGCTGTCTCCCACTGGCTCCCGGCCTAAAGTTAATAGGGCGAGAAAGTCCCATTTGTACAGGGGAAAGCAAGGCCCATTTCCTCACTCACGATCAAATGCCCCCCAAGCATCACACATCAGGGTAGCTGTGGTGTAAATGCACTCCTCACCAGGCTGGGTTTCTTCCAGGATGCAGACTAACACATTCGTTTGCACATTAATTTAAAAAGTCATACAGCGCCTATCTGCCAGAAGGATATAAGGCAGTTTCCAGATGCTTGTGGAACTTCTCGGGAACTCAGAAGAGTCATTGTCTAGAAAAGCCATGGGGTCCTCAGTTTTAAGAAGGCTGTCCTGATGGCACTTTCAATGCTGCAAGCGAAGATGCCTGCCCTCATTAATTAGAGAAACACTTTTTTGACATTTCAAGTGAATAAAGTTCCTGTAGTTCCCCAAGAAAAAGAATCAACAGAATATAACGTGGGCATATGTCACTCATGTGGTGAGAATGAGTGAGGCGGGATGCAGCCAGGTACCCTCAGGAGCCCCATGGCCTGAGAGCAGCCTCTAGTGACCTTGGCAGTCTCTGCACCCCCAGCAGGCTTCCTTTAGCCCCTGACCTTTTTCCCTGCTCCCACCCCTCTCCCACCATCCAACCATGGCTTAAAGCTCCTGGTCACAGAAGGCCCAGGTTAAAGTCAATCCTGTGGGCAGTAAGCCTGCTCCAACCCAGGAAATATCACCCTCCATTCAAAGTCATGCCTCTGAAAAACTTATGAAATAAAAGGCAAATGTTAAAACACTATCTAATTATTTGGGGGTGAGTTAATCAGATAGCTAGCTACTCTTTAGTAGAGGAGAAGGATCTCACTTGTTAAGTATCAGAAAGGTAGATGGGAAGGTTAGAAAGAAAGGATTAGCTGGAAAGAGCACTGGGATCTAGACATGGTGACACGCTGTTTAGGGGCTATTAGCCAGCCAGGAACATCAGAAGGGCAGATGACTTAACCTCTGCAAGCTTCAATTTTCTCATCTACAAATGAAGATATTAAAAGCACCATTACATAAGATAATCTATGTAATGTATTTGGCATTATGCCTGGTTCCTGAGAGCTGAAAAATGTTCACAGAGATATCATTGCTGAAGTTATATTAACAATAATGATAACTGTTACTATTATTATCAGTAGAAGTAGTTGTAGCAGTCACGGCAGTGGTAGTGTACAGTGACCTGAGAAGGGATAGATTAGGTGGAACCAAAACTGAAAGTCATTAAATGAGAAGACGGGAGATTAAATGAAGAAGTGGGTGCAGGGTGTTAATACCAATCCTTAGCTGTGCCATAATGTTGTCTAGGGAGACATCCTGGCAAAGTGCTTTTTAGAGGCAGACACATAGGAACTCAAACCTTGGCTCTGAACTCAAACCTTGATAATGTAGGACTTTACGGAATCACTAAACTTCCTGGAGCCTCAGTGTTCTTATCTATAAAATGGGACTAATCATACCTCATGAAAATCATTTGTATAACATATACGCAACATACTTAATGTATCCAACACCCAGAGACTATGTCTTCTGTTTGTCTGGCCAAGCTCTTTCCCCTCTACATGGTGGTTGGCAGACTGCGAAATGAGAAATCCATCTGGAGAGCCGAGAATATGAGAATGAGCATTGTGGCTCTTTGTTAAGAGAAGAAAGATGTCACCAGCTCCCTTACAGCCTCCTCCCACTGGGAGAGCTGAAGGAATGTACAGTAGGGTTGCTAAATGTTAGAACTTGAAACCATTTTTAGTTATAGATGCAGTAGAATCATTCTGAATTCACTGATGTAATGTGCTATTGCAAGATGGAAGTCATCCAGTAAAAAGGAACCCCAAAATAGGATGCCATGGAAATTTAACTCTGAACATTCTGACTTTGTACCTTGACATAAATGAGACCCAGGAACATTTTCCTGCCATAAAATTGAAGTTAATTTCTTAAAATATATAGATTTAATGACAGCAAATACCTTCCCATCATCACTCCACAATATTTACGATTTGGTCTGATTTACATAGAAGATATGTCATCTATGAGAGTCAAAACAAGTTTAGAAACCCTTCTCCACTTCAAATGTTACCTTCCCTGATGAAAATTTAATTACACTGAAAAAAGAATCTTCAAAATCACCTCATTTCTCTGCAAAGCAAAATGTTATGGCTTTGATGGCTTTATTATTTTTTTTCTAAATTCACAGAATATACTTCCTCTCACGCAAAGTCATTCCCAAGACTTAGCGTTTAGTTTTGAAGGAAAACTAATAATAATTTTGACATTTTAAGTGTACATTCAGAAAACTCTGATTTATAATACTGCTCCTGACACTGATATGCAGTCGTATGTTATTAGTTACTTGAATGTTTTCTATAATTATGTAAATGATGCTGACACTTTCTGGTAGGATGCTTACCATTTACTATTTTGTCATTTGCAGAGTTCTGAAATGGATCAGATCACCATGTTCAAGCTGAACAGCTGTTAAAGGGCTCTTTTCTCTTGCTGTTTTCTTTGCCTATCATGCCTAGTCCATTGCTCTGTGCAAGAGACTATTCAATATACTTCTCTCCTTCTCTTCCCACAGACTTTTTATAAACATAACCAAGTTATGATCACTGACATTGTGGAGCACATGGTCAAATAGGGGGAGAGGGATTTCCTTGGTGGTCCAGTGGTTAAGTGGTCCAGTGGTCCAAGAATTAAGTGGTAATTCTTAACCTTCTGCCTTCCAATGCAAGAGATGCAGGTATAATCCCTGGTTGGGGAACTAAGATTCCACATGGGCCAGGGCAACTAAGCTCATAGTTCTGAAAATACTGAGCCCATATGCCGCAACTAATACTGAGTGTAGCCAAAAATAAATATGTAAAAATAGAGAGAGATGCAGGTACAGGTCGGGTACAGGTCTGTAGATCACAATGTGGGAGACCAGGGTTCTAACAAAGCTACAGAAGATTGCCAGGGCAGAGAAGACAGTGGCTAACTTCCCAGATGAGAAAGCTTTACAAATAAAGTGATCTCGAATTTGTCTTGCCATATCAGTAGGAGTGTGGTGAGTGCAGAAGTGAGGAGAACAACTCAGGCAGGTGCAGAGCATGTGGTTGGGAAGGAGAAGGAGGCAAGGATGGCTGGAACATAGGGTATAAGAGTCTACACACGAGATGAGATGGAAGCGATGGCACACCCTGGGGATCACTAGTAAAAACTCTGAAAGCCACATCTGAAAAAAGTCACCTTTACTCTGTAAGCAATGGAGCCACAGAGTTCTTCAAGCAAAGGTGGGATCCATCTTTTCAGAACATAACCAACATGGCGTGGAGGACAGACAGAGGCAGAGCCTCTCTGTTCAAGTGGCGTGGCCCAGAACGGTATGTTCTTTCAAAGCCGCAGAAGGGAAAACAATCTCCCTCCATCTCAATTATGCTTAGCTCAAGTAGAAAATCGTTCAGTTGTTGCCGGATGGCCCTTGAAAGGATGGAAAACATAAATACGGTGTCCTAATGAATTCTCGGAGGCATCGGAAGAAAACAATGTGATAAAAGTGGTGGCTCCCCCATTGAACGGCCCAGAGTACCCTGACCTCAAGCACGTTGTGTACTGCAAAGGCACATGGTCCCACCACCCTCTGCATGGGGACAGGACCTGCCACACCTCTGCCATTCCCCGACGTGAGGACACGGTCCTCCGCACCTCTGCCAGACCCACATGTGGGGATGAGCCCTGCCATGCCTCTGTCACTCTTGTGTTTGAGGAAGGACACGGCTTACCTGGTGGCTCAGAGGGTAAAGAAGCTGCCTGCAATGCAGGAGACCTGGGTTCAGTTGCTGGGTTGGGAAGATCCCCTGGAGGAGGAAATGGCAACCTACTCCAGCATTCTTGCCTGGAGAATCCCATGGACAGAGGAGCCTGGTGGGCTACAGTCCATCAGATTGCAAGAGTCAGCCATGACTGAGCGGCTAAGCCACCACCACCAATTAAGGGTACACACCACAAAACCAACAGGTATTTAAGTATTCTGGAGAGCATGTGCTTCCAAGGGATTTTAACTGCTGTACTTGAGACAAGGGCTTCCCTGGTGGCTCAGAGGGTAAAGAATCTGTCTGCAATGCAGGAGACCTGGGTTTGATCCCTGGGTTGGGAAGATCCCGTGGAGGAGGAAATGGCAACCCACTCCAGTATTTTTGCCTGGAGAATCCCCATGGAAGGAGGAGCCTGGTGGGTTACAGTCACAAAGAGTTGGACACGACTGAGTGACTAACACACACACACACATACGGCCCACTGCAGCTCTGCCGGGTCCAGGTATGGAGCCCTGAGGCATCAGCTGTTTTCAGCCCCATGACTGCCCAGGTTACAGAAGCGGGCACAAAAAGCAGTTGTAGAAGGGAGTGAGGGGAGAGGTCTAGCTCAGGTTTTCTGAGGGGATCATGATGGTGAAGGAAGGATATTGACAAAGGATCAAGGTGAGAAAGGCTTAAAATGAATGAAGTAATAGATGGATGAATATCTGAATAAATGCATAATAAATCAGGAGTTAGAATAAGGAAGTAAAAAAAAAAAGCTCAAAAGTAAAGGAGAAGGAAATACAAGAGGGGGAATAGTTTAAAAAGTAAGGAGAAAAAATAAAGTGGAAAGGAAGACACACCAGAGAAAGAGCTGACATAAAGAGGAAAACATCGTGAGTGATCCTTTTGTGTGTGTATACAAATATATATATATATTCATTTCCTTAAGAAGCTTGTTATCTTCTTCATGCTTCTGAATGTTCTTGATGAGTAGTGATGAGTAGATGGAGAAACCATAACTGAAGCCTCCGAAGAGACCGTCTTCTCCTTTTCCCTCTTCCCAAACCATTTGCTCAGTGGTTAATTAGGTTTATCTTGAGGAAAGCTGTGCATGTGATAAACCATTAACTACATGTGACCTGTCTGGTCTAACACAGGTCTGTCTGTATCACACAGCTTCTCCTGGGGGTGGGGATGGGAAATCATGGTTTCTAAGTCTTAAGAAAGCAGAGAGGAGGAGGTTTGTGGTAAGTGAACGTCTCTAGAGGGTTCTGGGGTTTCCAGAAGCTTTGCTGGGCACTCCGGGAAGGCAGCTCCTAGTGCCAGGGTTGGACCACCCCAGTTACCAGAAGGGCAGGTGACAGAGCTCCACGGAAGCTGATGAGCGCAGCAGACCTGGAGAGTCACAGGTGCTGAGCACAGGTTTTGCATATCCTCACCCAGAGACCACGGCAACCGGCAGACATGCCCCCCACCCGTCCCCCCACCACGGCACAGGCCAGCAACAAGGCCTGCGCTGGGTTCGGGGACAGCCCATTCACCGGTGCACCACCCCCCACCCTGGACGATCATCTAGTTAAAGGGCAGCTACTTTTCTTCAGGACACAATGGGAACAATCCTCCTTCCCAGCCCCGGGGACGCGCGAGAGCGCAGAGGAACAACGGGGAGGGGGGGGGCGCAGGCGAACAGCCCTGGGTAGAAAATGAAGGCGTAAGGAGCTGGTGCGTGCAGTGTGGGTGCGCGGGGCGGCCCTCTAATGACACCCCAAATTCACAGCCCTGTGCCGAGCGTGCCCAACAACAGGAGCCCTGCGCTCAGAAAGCTGCTAGCACACCAAGCCCCTCATTTGCAGCCCAGAGCCTGCTGGCGCCGACCTTTCACAAATGAGAAGGTGAACGTGAGGTGATATTATTTCAGTAGGGACACTGATTTCTGCTCCCGCGTCCCAATTTAAGGAGTCATAAGAAAGAATGGTCGATTTTAGAGATTTAGAAAATTAACAGGTCCGTGAGAGTTCTGAGTACGGCTCAGAACGGGACCGAGGGAAAAGATGGGCGGTTTCAAGTGGTGCTCCTACCTTTTTGTCGCTCAGGCCGGAAACCTGGTCCACATACTCCTCTTGGATCATGAAGGCAGCTAAGTTGGCAGTGTAGCTGGCCAGGAAGATGACGGCAAAGAAGGCCCACACGGACACCATGATCTTGGACGTGGTACCCTTGGGGTTCTGCACAGGGACGGAGTTGTTAAACACCAGACCCCACAGTAACCAAATAGCTTTGCCGATGGTGAAAGATGGGCCACCTGGCTCTGGTGGGACAAAAAGACAAGGACAGAAGGTCAAGACAGACTCACCGGTTCCATTTAAACCTACAAGTACATGGGCTGATAAATTCCAGCTGAGACTGGACACTGGCCAGTGAAGCCCCAGCCCTTTCATAGGTGGTTTTTTCAGTTGAGAGTTCATGTCTCACTTTTTTTTTTCTCATGTCTCACTTCTTCTGGGGCCCTCCGGAAGGCAAAAGAGAAAAACCAGAGGCCTGGGATGTGTGGCGGATCTTACTCCAACCAATGACCATAACTCAACCAGGACAACGGAGGAGCCAGCTTTCTGCCTTGATGGATTGAAGACCATTAAGATCTCATCAAAACTGAGTAACAAAGGCAACCATCCCACTGTGGTCGCCTTTGCATCCTCATTACTGTGGTTCTTAAAATTTATATTTGTATCTACCAAGAAAGCAATTAAACTTCAAAGAAGATGAGCAAGAACCAAGCAGGGTCTTTTCTGCCCATTGGTCACAGACCTCCAATTTTATTCACTGACTCTGCTGTGAATGTAGTTGATCCTGATTTTTCTTTGGCTTCTAGCACTCAGCACTTAGTGTTTCAAAGACAATCTTGACCTCACTCCCATGCCAACATTTCCCGCCTGGTTTTTTTCCACCAGTGCCTGCCTTTTGTATAAGAGAACACCAAGAGGCCCAGAGAGTCAGCTGTAGACCCTGGCTTGGCCACATGAATCTAAAGGCAGAAAGGTAGGCTGTCTTTGTCCTCCACCCAAACTTTATGTAGCTCATTCAGGGCTTCTGTCCATAAATTTATTGTGACCTCTCTGCTTTCTCTGCTTGGTGATGGTGAAACCTTGCCTGCTTCCTGCGTCTGCTGGCAGCTCCTCTGCTGCAGAAATGAACATCTGCACGCACAGTTTTACAGCACATTAACACAGGTCTTACGATGCTTTCTGCGATCCTTTGAGCATCTGCTCTGCCACCTAAATCATCAATGACTACACATGTCAGGCCTAAGATCCAACTGCGCACACACATCTGTGAGTGTGGACCTTATTTCATGGAGCAGATGCATATTGAAAGAGTTGTGTCTAAATCAAAGTTTTGTGCACTGTAAGATGCCACAAGGAGACTTGATACTTAAAGTGGCCCCATTTTGAATTCCTTGGCGAAGACAAGCATCCTTTGGTAAAGTGAGTCATTGTAAGTTCTTGCTCTGAATTTGGTGTCTGAATATTTGCTGCTTTGATTTTCTTTGCGGGTCGGGGAGGGTACATGCTGGCTTTAGTTCTTAACATCGCCAACATATATAGGTACTCCTGTGCTTCTCCAATGTCTCACTTGTTACTAATCGGGATGGGGAGTAGCCACAGCTTTGGGGTGACCTTTTGGCACAAGCAGGAAGCACTTGACTATTCTGTATGGTGGAGATGTTCACATTTCCAGCCCAGAATGCACACCCCAGATGAGAAGGTAAGTGTGTACCTGGAAATCCTTCAGTGTAGGAGTGGTTCATAGCCTGGACTGTGAATTCAACAGAAGCACAAAGGGAGCTTTGACAAAATATTGCTGCCTGGCACCCCATCCCCAGAGATTCTTATTAAATTGGCGTGGGGTGGAGTGGTTATTCTAACATGCAACCAAGGTAGAGAACTGCTATTTTGAAACTTACAGTGGTTTGAGTTCCGCTCTGGACTTGAATATTGAATATTCAGAATATTGGAATATGAGGTCTTTGCATCTTTGTCTTTTAAGTGCTCTACAGTTAATTCTTAATGTATTAAGAATCTCTCCTCTTTGAGGCATAATTCCAGGATAAAGCTCACTTTGTGGATGGGTAAAGACTCAGAGAAGGCATAATATTTCCTAATCATGGGGTTCTCAGGAAGTTTTAGATGAGATATTTAGAAGGATCCCATGTTCCCCTTTGGAGATCTAGTAAATTTTGTGTGAGGTCTCACAAATGCCTCAAACACATGGGTGGACCTTCATAGCCAGGAAGATGGATGGACCACCCCCAAGAGTAGCTGTGGGTGAGAACTGTTATCTCCTGGCCATTTTATTTAATACCCAAATCTCTGCCTCTTGACAGAGGGATGTGAGCTGCAGACACATTCTGTAGAGACCAGAGGTGATCCTTTGGCTGCAGAGAATTCTTTCAGTCACAACTACCCTGGCATGTACCCTGGGGTGACCTATTTTTTCTTTCTTTTTTTTAATGTTTTTACCATTCTAGATGTCTTATTCTGTGAATTCAGAAAATTCTGAAACTAGTTCTAGCCCTTGCTTTTCCATGATTCAGTTTACTTTTTTTCTTATTCTCGATACATGCATCTCATCTGCCTTGTTAGCCCATCTGATCAGATAGACTGCTTATCATAGCCTAAGGTTATCACAACAGTTTCCTCTGACATGGTTACATTACACGTATCTCCTGCCTGCTCAGCTCTCACTCACCCAGGGGTAGAACTGGGCTAAGGGTCAGGCTTGAGCCGGGGAGGGGACACACAGATTCAAACCAGCATCTTAACTGGGGTCTTTCTAACAAGTCACTAAGAGGACGACCTAGAGGCCTGAGGGTTAGGGAGGAGGCAGACAGCAGGCGAGGGGCACAGAGATTCAGAGCCGAGAAGGAGAAAAAGGCAGACATGCCGCCTTACCTCTGCCGTCAGCGAGGCACCTGTTGTAACCCACGGGGCTAAAGTACTCGAAGACAAAGACGGCCACGGCCGAGACGATGAGGAGCATCACAAACATCATGACCCACACGTCAGCGCTGAATGGCTCTGGGGAAGGAGAACATCAGTACTCCGGGTTAAAACAGAACGAACGGGTCCTGATTTAGTCATGTGTTCCTTCACTCCATGCGATGCGTCTCTTTGGGAAACACAAACCACAAGTGCGTGCTCCTTTCAGAGAGTCAGGGCCTGGGTTAGGGAGGAGTAAGAGGCTGTGTCTGACTGTTTCCATTCCCCTGATAGGCATATGGAAATTTATTTTCTTTCAAACACATGAGAAGGACAGCCTCTTGCCTGTCCTTTTTGAGATGGTAGAGATAGTTTCTGCCATGATTAGACCGATGTCTGAGTTTTTGGTAAACAGTGGAACTAGAATAAGTATTGAGGTGGCCAAAAAGTTGGGCTTTCCCAGTGGTTTAGTGGTAAAGAATCCATTTACAGTGCAGAAGCTGCAGGAGTCATGGGTTTGATCCCTGGGTCGATAAGATCCCCTGGAGGAGGGCATAGCAACCCACTCCAGTATTCTTGCCTGGAGAATCCCATGCACAGAGGAGCCTGGTGGGCTACAGTCTGTAGGGTCGCAAAGAGTCGGACATGACTGAAGTGACTGAGCATGCACTCATGTGGCCAAAAGGTTCATTCTGATTTTTCCATAACATCCTACAGAAAAACTCAAAATGAACTTTTTGGCCAACCCTACACTAGACACGGAGTGAGTCCTGTGGGACCCACTCTTGGTTTACACCCTCATCTATATGCCACACCCCACTGTGCGACCTAGGAAAGCTTTCAGTAACATTCCAAGCCTTGCAGCCAAGTTCATTCTCAACAAACTCAGTCACTCTTAGAGGCTTGAATTGGTTCAGTAATACTTAAGTCATAGAATGAATGACTCCCTTGCCTCCTTGCCTCACTTCTCTTAAACTTTCCTGCCTAGATTGACATTTTCAACTTGCTTGGATATGGTGTATTTTATTAGATACCATTAGTGTATGAGACTATGTCAATGTTAAAAAAAATCAATCTAAATTAAATATCAGTATCTTCAACACTGGGAATGTAGCAAATAAGAGAGGAACATGATAATTAACAGTACAAGCACAATCTAGTCCTTATTTCCAGGTGACAGGGTTGACGGGACAAGACCAGGCAAGATAGCAGGAAGGTTCTCCACCTGCTTTCTTATTTCTTTAATCATTTTTGGAGACTCTCTTCCAGCTGATCTAAATCTCTCTGGCTCAGAGGTGTCCAGTAATTGAACACTGAAATCCAGTAGCTCTCTCTCTGGAGGCCTGTGAAAAGGGACAATCACTCTTCAGTTCCACAATACAATGCTTCCTCAATTGTGCCTCAAAATAGTTCTGGCCTTTTATAGCTGTCACATCACATTGTAAACTCCGAGCTAAGTGAATTAACATGCTGTTTTCTCCATCTTCCAAATCATTAATAAAGATGAAATTGAAAAGGGGGAAAACGGACTGGAAATACAAAAATATTTCCTTAACTTTGAAATCTACTTTACTTTTGAACTCCAAAGGGAATTATAACAGACCAGTCACTTAATAACAGCCCGGTCACTTAATTAATTTAAAAAGAATCTTGATAAGGCACACTCCAACTGTGAAATGCAAAACCTTTCAGTGGCAGCCAGAGATGTGAGGGTGGAAGGTACAGTTCAAAGCCTCTAGACAGTAGAGCCAAACCAGTCAAGTCAAAAGGAAATAAACCCTGACTATTCATTGGAAGGACTGATGCTGAAGCTGAAGCTCCAATATTTTGGTCATCTGATGATAAGAGCTGACTCATTAGAAAAGACCTGGATACTGGGAAAGATTGAGAGCAGGGGGGAAGGGGATGACAGAGGACGAGATGGTTGGACGGCATCACTGACTCAATGGACATGAATTTGAGCAAACTCTGGGAGATAGTGAAGGACAGAGGAGCCTGGGATGCTGCAGTCCATGGGGTCGTGGAGTCGGACACAACTGAGTGACTGGACAATAAAAAAGTGGAGTAGAAACCCTCTCCTCCTTGGTTCTGACTGACTGAAATCCTACTTCAATCTCACTTTGTCCAAGATTAGGGAATAAGCGAGTAAAAGCACTGTCTCTAGGCTTTCTTTCCCCTCATTAGGCCCAGGGCAACTTTCAGTACGTAAAACACAAAAAAATATCTGTACTGGTCTACACAATTTAGAAAGTACCTCATCACATAGTTTCTATGCTCCTTTTTAAGAGCCCTTTCATTATGGATTATTATATGTATTTTACAGAGCAGTAACTAACACTCAACGGTCCCAGCCCTTTGTAAGTTCATACTCAGAAGGTGGCAGAGCCAGGTTATAAAAATTGAGGGCTTCTGAGGGCAAAAGTCTGTGCTTTTCCATTTTAAATCACGTCTTAGTCCCAGCCCACTGGACTGATTCCTGATTTAGGAGTCGAGCTCTGAAATGGCCCCACCTGTACAGGCTGCAAGGGCAGCCACATCTAAACTTTAATTCTGGATCTGCTCCTTACTAGTTGGGAGGCTGCTGGAAAATTACATAAATGGGATTCAGTTTCCTAAGCCATAAACTGAGTATGTTAATAGTGCCAATGAAATAATATGATCGAAGTTGATAGAGGGATGCCTGGGCCTTCCCATAATAAGTGTTCAATAAATATTGACTTCTCTTACTCCTGTAATTAACTGACTGTTCTTCCTCCACACATACACACACCCCGCCTGGCATTTCTATGTTATCCTAGAGCTACACTGAAGTGTCACTGGGTCTTCTAGTTCAGAAGTTAAAGTTAGTGCTGGGCTGACAAGATGAGAATTACAATACGGTTTATTTGTATCTTTTAATGTTTCAATTACCCTTGTAAAGGAGAAAAAGCAAATAAAATACGTAAAACTGCTCTGAGGATTAATAGACATGGTGTGTCCTATCCAATAACATTTCACATAAAATTGGCAGGGCGAGAGTCGCTTTACTGTGAGTAAGAGGTTAGTTGAGAAATCTGAGTAATTATAGAAAAATTCTCTGGAATCTGTAACTCTGCCTTGGAGTATGTTCCTTCAATAATTCCCCCCAGATTGAAGCTGAAAGAAGTGTTAGTTGTTGTCTATTCCAACATCCTCACAAGAGTATTAATGTCCTCTAGAGAGATGGTGACTGGCCCAAGGGCTTTCAGCTTGTTTAGGACCAAACTAGCTTCCTATCTCCTAGCCAGTGGTTTGTTTTCAAGGTGACATTTTATTTTCCAATCCCCTGCTCTCACAGTCCCGGCAAAAAAAAAAAAATATGGAGTATGAGCTCACAAAAGACCTCATCTAATTGAAATCTTGGCCTCATCTCACCCGGTCTTATATCATATGGAAGGCTTTTGACACATAAGTGACGCTGGAGAGTGAGGTACAGGTTCCTATGGGGAAGGGTAGGGGATAGGTTAGGGTCAGAATAGCTTGATTTGGCAAAGCCTCTGAAAATTAATGTGAAGGCAGAAAACTTTTTTTTTTTTTTTTGGTAGCACTGAGCTCCATTCTTGAAGATAATTTGAAATAAATAGGTATTTGAACGATATCCAGAATTAGAAGTTATTAAAGCAGGAAGCAGCTTCAGAGATCAGCTAGTCAAAATGCCTTCTTCTACGGATGAAGGCCGAGTGTCAAAGAACTGATGCTTTCGAATTGCGGTGCCTGAGAAGACTCTTGAGAGTCCCTTGGACTGCAAGGAGATCAAACCAGTCAATCTTAAAGGAAATCATCCCTGAATATTCACTGGAAGGACTGATGCTGAAGCTCCAATATTTTGGCCACCTGATGCTAAAAGCTGACTCACTGGAAAAGACCCTGATGGTGGGAAAGACTGAAGGCAAAAGGAGAAGGAGGTGGCAGGGGTAAGATGGTTAGATAGCATCTCTGACTCAATGGACATGAATCTGAGCAAACTCCAGGAGACAGTGAAAGATGGGGGAGCCTGGTGTGCTGCAGTCCATGGGGTTGGGAAGAGTCGCACACAACTTAGCAAGTGAACAACAACAATAATGGATGGAGAAACTGGGCCCCAGCATGGAGTAAGCTTATTCTAGGTTCAATGATAGGAAGAGGCAGGAGTGGGGCTCAAGTAGGATCCCTTGCTACCAGTCCTGCACTGTTGTGTGTGGTTTTAAAAAATAGGGAATGATGCCTTCCTATTTTTGAGGGTGGTCTTCAGTTTCCATGTTGGAGAAAGGTCAGTTCTGAGGTCCCCACAATGAAATCCCTGGCTGAGGGAAGCTCCTGGCAAACCAGTTCCTGACTGAGAGAGTCTGGCCTGTCCCTGCATCCATGTTCTTCACACCTGCAAGCCCATCACTCACCTAAGAAGGCAGAAGGTGAGACGGTCCCATTGCTGCGTGACACCATGACGCTGATGCCAGTCTCTATGAAGGGCACGGAGAAATCGACCACCTCCGACCGCTCCTCGTTGATGGTCAGCGACCCCACTGCCATGTAAGCCCTCTTCATGACCACCTGGGGAAAAAGGTGCGAGGCTCCAGATAAGAGTGCCCAGGGAGGTGAGGAAAATATTCGGGGCCCTAGAGTGCTTGCCTTTGCATAGTGGGAACAGCACATTTCATTTACAGTCATCCCTCAGTGTCCCCAGGTGCCAACACCTGCCATGGATACCAGCATCTGAGGATCTTTAAGTCCCTCCTTATCTTCAGATTCCACCAACTGCCGCTTGTAAACATACAACAGGATCTGTGGTTGGTTGAATCCCAAGATGCAAAATCCACAGGTAAGGTGGGCCAATGATGTATGTATTGAGAAAAATCCATGCATAAATGGAGCCACACAGTTTAAACCTATATTGTTCAAGAGTCAACTGTACTATTTTGTATTTTCTAGATAGTTGGCGGGGTGGGGGGTGGGGGTCGGGGAGGTTCCCTGGTGGCTCAGTGTTAAAGAATTTGCCTGCCAATGCAGGAGACAGGAGTTCGATCCCTGGGTTGGGAAGATAGCCTGGAGAAGGAAATGGCAGCCCACTCCAGTATTCTTGCCTGGGAAATTCCATGGACAGAGGAGCCTGGCAGGCTACAATCCATAGGGTGGCAAAAGAGTTGGAAATGACTGAATGGGTAAACAACAACAGCAGGAAGCTGCTCTATAGTGCATGGAGCTCAGCTCAGAGCTCTGTGATCACCTGGAGGGGTGGGATGGAGGGTGAGAGGGAGGCAGAAGAGAGAGGGGATATAGGCTTACATATAACTGATTCATGACGTTATACAGTGGAAATGAACACAATATTGTAAAAGCAGTTATTCTCCAATAAAAATGTTGATTATGAAATAAGCATTTTTTTGTATTAGATGAAACAAATGAAACATGGAAACGGCCCTTAACTCCTGACACTCACCTCTCCAATCATACCATTCCAGGTTCCATTGATTTTCTTCCCATGCTTGCCATTGGTAACCAGGTAAAGATCATAGGTGAACTTCACAGATTTAGAAATTTTCTTAAGGATATCAATACAGAACCCCTTGCAACACTTTTTGATGTAACCTGGCTCTTCATCTGTTTTATTTCTGACCGGGTAAAGAAACAAAAAAAAACCAAAAACCAGGCTTTTACACAAGAGGCAAAATATTACCCTTTGTCATTAAAACTCCAACCACAAAGCGGGTGCCCCTTCACAACTCAGCACAATTTATATCAGGCCTGAATGAGGACATAAATCAGAACACAGAACTAAAATAATCTCATTATCTCATCACACTGGACCATGTTTTCTCATAATTTTCAATGTTCCTTTGAAGTATAAAATGCATCAGGAAAGTACAGATATCCGAAGGGTTCAGCTAGATGGATTTTCATACATGGAACTCAAACATTTAACCAGAACCCAAATCCAGATACAAAAGAGTTACCAGCACCTTAGAGGCCTCTTGATCTCCCTTCCAGACCCTTTCCACCCTTGCCAAAAACGAACCATTATCCTGACTTCTAACAACATAAGATTAGTTTTATCTATTTCCCAAAATGTTTCTAAATCTCACAATGTCAAGACATGCTGACCGGAAAAAACGTCTTTCAAAGCCAATGTAAATTTAAATCTCCATGAACTTGAATCTCATGGAGACCCAGGCAAAGCCTCAGAAATGATAACAGGTTCGGTGCCAATTCTCCTGGGTCACGATCTGGATCGAACCAGATGCCAGACCACAGGGCTGCCAGAACCCCATGACTCAACATCAACAGGATTCAGACATGGCGCCCAATAGATTCTGTGCCTCGGATCCCAGCCTGGTGCCAACGGCTGGGGCCAATCCGACTGTCCCAGGCCCCACTCTATCCCCAGAGCCCCGGGGAAGCTGACATACTCAGAGATGATGCGCTTTTGGCAGGGGACCGTGTTCCTCATGCAGGTTCCACTCAGAGGGTCCACGCTCTCCACAATGACGAATGGGGCTTCCTCCAGCGTTACGATGCTCAGGTGGTCATCCTCCTGTTCTTCCGTCTCAGGGCACATTCGGGGCCACACGTAGTACTTCATCTGCAGGGACTTGTCTTTCCACTTCCCTACCTGCACAGGGATAAAGGCAAGACTCAGAAACCACTGGCAGAGACAGGGTGGCCTCTCCTGGCATCACCCAACCAGCTGTTAAATGAAGGTCAAAGATGCCGGCTTTGTCCATAGTAGAGAGACAGCTCCTCCTTAGACCACGTGCTCAGGATGAGAATACTGTGTCTGGATCTAAGGAAGGCAGGATATTCATTTACTCACCCATGTACCAAATGTGAAAAGAGGGCCTACTATGTGCTGAACACGCTGCTAAGCCCCGGGGGTCAAAGAAGCCCTGCCCGTCATCAAGCTCACATGGAGTGAAGGAGTCAGAGTGTAATCGAATGTTTACAGTGCCCAGTGACAAGTGCAAAAACTGACGCATGTCCCAGGGCTGGCAGGAGGCCAGAGCTGCCTGCCTGGAGTGCCTGGCGGTATTTCTCCTTAACTGTAGTGAGGAGTGGGATGATGAGAGCAGTGTGCAGTTCTGGAAAGGTCAACAGAGCGACTGGAGCAAGTAATCCAGAAGGATGTGTTCTGGCCCGTGCCAGAGGTCCAGTGGGGAGCCATGTGGACAACTGGGTGGATCTGAATTGGAATAAAATGGCGAGTCAGGATGAAAGACGAGAGCACAGCTTGCCTAGGGAAGGGAGTGTGACTGTGGGGGTGACGAATGTCACAGGTCAATGCAGATAGGCACCTGCTGGACTGGGTGGGTACCCCGGGGGAATCAGAGAGGTCTCTCTGTGAGCTGTCACAAGTGGCCACATGGGTCGTGTGGCCCATGTCACACACTCCAGGGTAAAGACGGGTGCCCCTGGCTTCAGGCACATGGTGGCCCTGCTGCCAGGCACTGGGAGAAACGTGTGGGTTCCATTCCTTTTTAAAAGAGCCGTTCATTCCTGTTTTTATAACAGAATCTGCACGCCTTGTTGGTAAGGTTCCTGCTCTCACTCTATCATTGAGTTTACTGAAGAGAAAGGAAACACCTTTTAATTTTCTATAACCAAACATCTTCAATTAGCACCACGAATTATAGATGGCAAGTTCCCGCATTTTCCCAGTCTATAATTTGCTCCACGCAGCAAAGCAAATTAGTAGCACAGGTGAGGCTCCAAAACTACAGAACGACTTAATTTATGAACCTCGAAAACCAGCAAGGAGCAATAAATGGGCAGGACTGCATACACTTCCAAGCAAACGGGCTTAGATCTCCACGTGAATACAAAACTCAAAGTCATTTCTTCATTTCTGCATTTGTCTACACTTCAGTTTCAACCTAGTGCCTCCCTAGGTGTGGTCTATACCTCCCCCCAGCATGTCTGGTGGGCATTGCCTACTTCCATGCCCACGTTAGGCTGTATAGCCACCGCCTTTGTTCTCCTGTGTCACTCAGCACGGGCAGTGGCTTGGTGGCCTGGCTTCTCTTGTTTGGCATCAACCTTGATGCTAGTTCTCTTCCAAGCATGTTAGCCATATTTCACATCTGTTCAGAATTAGGCCCTGAAGCAAACATGACTTCCCTTTACACATCTAGTCTCTTCCATACTGCTGGTCCTGACTTTGGTGCAAGTTTGTTTTTCTTTATATTGCTAAGACTACTCATTTCTAAAATGAAAATGTCCATGTGGAGATCTTAATAATGTCTTTTGTGTGTGATATGGGGTACGTGGGGCTTGGAGAAGGGAGGCCCCAGCCCTGGGAGGCCGATGACACTGGGTCATGGCCCTATCCAAGCAGCCCTAGTTTCCCCAGTGGCCAAATTGACATTTTCTGCATATTCCATTATGTGAAAAAGATTGGGAAGCCCCAAACTATCTATTTTTATTTTTTCACTGCTACTGTGTTACCCCAATAGTCTCACTGAATTTTCTTCTTTAAACCCAAATGTCTTCTCTTCCATCTTTATTGCTATGCCAATGGTCTGGAAGCCTATTCTGGGATCACTGTGGGCAACATCAAACCTCACATAATGTGTTGCTAGCATCCACCGAGGACACTGCTGCCAGATGGATCTTCTTAAAACATCGTATCATCATACAATTCCTATTCAAAAATTTCAACAACCTTCCACAACTCTCAGGATTGTGTTCAGGCTTGTCAGCTAGATGGTCGAGGTTTGGGCATTGAGTCTAATCTATCTTGGTACCGTTAACTTCACTATTCTGAAACATACATCTCTTGTTAAAATCAGAAAAGGAAGTCAGTTTAGGAAGTTCACGTAGGTTAATCAGGAACAGGTTTCAACAAGTTGGCTACATTTTCTTTTCTGATAGCTTGGCTTTATTGGTGAAACAAAAATGCTGCAGACATAGCATGCCGGCAAG
Source organism: Muntiacus reevesi (assembly GCF_963930625.1). Taxonomy (NCBI): domain Eukaryota; kingdom Metazoa; phylum Chordata; class Mammalia; order Artiodactyla; family Cervidae; genus Muntiacus; species Muntiacus reevesi. Next base: position 40,802,610 of record NC_089249.1, on the reverse strand, counting down.
TTTTTTCATGAAACTTGTGAACAAGAGGGAATATAATACAGATCCTTATATACTTGATAGATTTGAAAGGAGTTTAAAATCTATACCCAAAGAGAAAAAAGATATGAGATCGTTTAATGAATCAATGCCAACACAGAAAGAGGTCTCTAGCAACATGTCTGGAGACTCTGTTTTTAGAAGGGGCCTGTATAGTGTTTCAGAAAACAAAATAAAAGTCATGCTCACCCAGTTGCAGATAACACAAACGAGAATGGATAGAAGATAGACTGCAATGCAGAATTAAGGTAGGAAGCAACACAAATTCGCTGGAATAATGGATTGAATGAAATGGAAAAAAATTCAACAGTATTTATACTAATGTCTAGCATTTAGATTTTTTAAAGCAACTGTACAGTACTGAAAAGGAGCTATTTCAAGGAACAGCAGTCTACATGAGCTATTGTCATGAAAAATGGTATATTTCCAGACTTTAGAGCGTTCAGCACACAGGGCAAGGGGAGGGAGTAGGTGATCCTACCCGGCTCTGTGTTCATCATATCACAGCTGGACAGCTAGGTTCTGATCCTGCAGTTCTATGATCCATCGGTTTTTATTTACTATCTCATTCTCATTTCCCCAGCAATCATGTGCTCACATGGTCTCCTCTAGCACTCTTTTTTTCCCAACTTCCTGTCAAGCTCGCTGGATCATATCCGTGCTTCATTTCAGTGCAATGCAACTGACATCAACTGCACAACAGTTCTGTGCCAGGCACTGAGTTATGTGCTAAAGAAAAGAACACCAGGCAATGCTTACTGAGGGCTTAGTATGTGCTGGGTACCAACCACATCCAGGAATCTCATGAATCGCCACAGTGAGCTTGTGAGATGGAGGCTGCAATTTAAGGTCTCATTTTACAGGTGAGATCAGAGAGTTCTGATGACTTGCTCATGGTATCAAGGTAAGTGAGCACAGTGTTGGCTCTGAAGCTGACCAGCCTGATTCCAGAGCCCAGGCTCCCACCCACCACCCTGAACTGCTTCTCGGAAAATGAAGGAGTAAGACATGGTCCTTTGTCCTTCAAGGACAGTCTCCTGGGGAAAGACACTGCAAAGTTCCCTCAGTCATGTCTGACTCTTTGCAGCCCTATGGATTGTAGCCTGCCACGCTTACTGTCCACAGGATTCTCCAAGCAAGAACACTGCAGTAGGTTGCCATGCCCTCTTCCAGGGGATCATACTAACCCAGGGATCGAACCTGCATCTCTTATGTCTCTTGCATTGGCAGGCAGGTTCTTTACCATTAGCATCATCTGGGAAAGACACTCAGTCAGTTCACTCGCTCAGTCATGTCCAAATCTTTGCAACTCCCTGGACTGCAGCACGCCAGACTTCCCTGTCCATCACCAACTCCCAGAGCTTTCTCAAACTCATGTCCATCGAGTTGTTGATGCCATTCAACCATCTCATCCTCTGTCGTCCCCTTTTCCTCCTCTCGTCAATCTCTCCCAGCATCAGGGTCTTTTTTAATGAGTCAGTTCTTTGCATCAAGTGGCCAAAGCATTGGAGTTTCAGCTTCAGCATCAGTCTTTCCGATGAATATTCAGGACTTATTTCCTTGAGGATCGACTGGTTTGATCTCCTTGCAGTCCAAGGGCCTCTCAAGAGTCTTCTTCAACACCACAGTTCAAAAGCATCAATTCTTCAGTACTCAGCTTTCTTTACAGTCCAACTCTCACTTCCATACCTGACTACTGGAAAAATCATAGCTTTGACTAAATGGACCTTTGTCGGCAAAGTAATGTCTCTGCTTTTTAATATGCTGTTTAGGTTGGTCATGGCTTTTCTTCCAAGGAGCAAGTGTCTTTTAATTTCATAGCTGCAGTCACCATATGCAGTGATTTTGGAGCCCCCCAAAATAAAGTCTCTCACCGTTTCCATTGTTTCCCCATCTATTTGCCATGAAGTGATGGGACAGGAGGCCATGATCTTCATTTTTTAAATGTTGAGTTTTAATGCAACTTTTTCACTCTCCTCTTTCACCTTCATCAAGAAGCTCTTTAGTTCTTCTTCATTTTCTGCCATAAGGGTTGGGCCATCAGCATATCTGAGGTTATTGCTATTTCTCCGGGCAATCTTAATTCCAGTTTGTGCTTCATCCAGCCCAGCATTTCTCTTGATGTACTCTGCATATAAGTTAAATAAGTAGGGTGACAATAATCAGCCTTGCCGTACTCTTTCCCAATTTGGAACCAGTCTTTTGTTCCATGTCTGGTTCTAACTGTTGATTCTTGACTTGCATACAGATTTCTCAGGAGGCAGATAAGGTGGTCTGGTATTCCCATGTTTTGAAGAATTTTCCACAGTCTGTTGTGATCTATACAGTCAAAGGCTTTGATGTAGTCAATAAAGCAGAAGTAGATGTTTTTCTGGAACTCTCTTGCTTTTTCTATGGTCCAACAAATGTTGGCAATTTGATATCTGGTTCCTCTGCCTTTTCTAAATCCAGCTTGAACATCTTAAGTTCAGGGCCATGTACTGTGAAGCCTCACTTGGAGAATTTTGAGCGTTACTTTGCTAGCATGTGAGATGAGTGCAACTGTGTGGTAGTTTGAACACTTTGGCATTGCCTTTCTCTGGGACTGGAATGAAAACTGACCTTTTCCAATCCTGTGGCCACTGCTGAGTTTTCCAAGTTTGCTGGCATATTGAGTGCAGCACTGTAACAGGTCATCTTTTAGGATTTGAAATAGCTCAGCTGGAATTCTATCACCTCCACTTATTTTGTTTGTAGTGATGCTTCCTAAGGCCCATTTGACTTTGCATTCCAAGATATCTGGCTCTAGCTGAGTGATCACACCATCGTGGTTATCTGGATCATGATCTTTTTTGTCTATTTCTTCTGTGTATTCTTGCCACCTCTTCTTAATATCTTCTGCTTCTGTTAGGTCCATACCATGTCTGCCATTTATTGAGCCCATCTTTGCATGAAATGTTCCCTTGGTATTTCTAATTTTCTTGAGGAGATCTCTAGTCTTTCCCGTTCTATTGTTTTCCTTTATTTCTTTGCACTGATCACTGAGGAAGGCTTTCTTATCCCTACTTTACTATTCTTTGGAACTCTGCATTCAAATGGGAATATATTTCCTTTTCTCCTCTGCCTTTAGCTTCTCTTCTTTTCACAGCTATTTGTAAGGCCTCCTCAGACAACCATTTTGCCTTTTTGCATTTCTTTTCCTTGGGGGTGGTCTTGATCACTGCCTCCTGTACAATGTCACGAACCTCTGTCCATAGTTCTTCAGACTCTGACTATCAGATCTAATCCCTTGAATCTATTTCTCACTTCCACTGTATAATAATAAGGGATTTGATTTAGGTCATACCTGAATGGTCTAGTGGTTTTCTGTACTTTCTTCAATTTAAGTTTGAATTTGACAATAAGGAGTTCATGATCCGAGCCACAGTCAGCTCCTGGTCTTGTTTTTGCTAACTGTATACAGCTTCTCCACCTTTGGCTGCAAAGAATATAATCAATATGATTTCGGTATTGACCATCAAGTGATGTCCATGTGTGGAGTCTTCTCTTGTGTTGATGGAAAAGGGTGTTTGCTATGACCAGTGCATTCTCTTGGCAAAACTGTGTTAGCTTTTGCCCTTCTTAATTTTGTACTTCAAGGACAAATTTGCCTTTTACTCCAGATATCTCTTGACTTGGTACTTTTGCATTCCAGTCTCCTAGGATGAAAAGAACATCTTCTTTGGGTGATAGTTCTAAAAGGTCTTGTAGGTCTTCATGGAACCATTCAACTTCAGCTTCTTCAGCATTACTGGTTGGGGCATAGACTTGGATTACTGTAATATTGAATGGTTTGCCTCAGAAACGAACAGATATCATTCTATTGTTTTTGAGATTGCACCCAAGTACTGCATTTCGGACTCATTTTTTGACCATGAGAGCTATTATAAGGGCTACTATGAGGGAAAGAAACTAGCTACTAACAATAGTATCAAGTCAGGCTTTGCTAATTACCCTAATAAAAGGTATTAAAAAATTACTCTGGGATTCAGAGTAGAAGTGACCATTTCTGAAAGCGTCAGGGAATACTTTGACCAGGATCCTTTCTTAAAGCTGGGCCTTGAAACGGAAGTGATGGCTTAGTGGGTGAAGAGAAGTTTATCTGCTGAAATAAAAGCAAGAGCAAAGATGCAGATTCCTGCAGCTGCTCCATGCAGAGACCAAGGTTGGCCCTTCACGTGTGTGGAGAGGAGGGTTGGTCTTGCTCAGTTCTATTCCTTACAGATCCGCTCCCCCCACACCGAAGATCTCTGTTCCTCCTGATGCCCAGCTGGCCTGCACCCATCTCTTCCCAACTCATTGCTCAATGGCTTCAGGTTGGTGGTTTGAAACTGGCCATGGGCACCATGAATTTGGGGTTTCCTCTGCCCACTCCCAGCACACAGATATGCGAAAACATGGGCTTCCACGGTGGTTCAGTGGTAAAGAATCTGCCTGCCAATAACAGCAGACATGAGTTCGATCCATAGGTCAGGAAAATCCCAAAGTGGCACCCCTCCTTCAGTATTTTAGCCTGAAAAATTTCCATGGACAGAAGAGCCTGGCAGGCTATAACCCACCGGGTTGCAAAGAGTCAGACATGACTGAGCAACTGAGCATGCATGCATTGCTCACCCAGACCCCTAGATGTTAAACATTTACCAGCTCACCACTGCTCAGTGTAACTAAATCATTATTTCACACTCTTTACTACCTTCTTTAGTGACTTTTTAGATGTCTTGTCTCCTAAATGAAATTCTGAACATGTCCCTAAGTATTACTGTGACTGTGGACAAATTTCTGTAACTCTCTAAGCCCCAGTTTCCACATCTGTAAAATATGGAGTGATTTCTAGGTGCTTTCTATATATTTTCATGCTCCCAAGATCTCTTTAGGACACAGGCTCCCTACTACATTTTCATCTGATGAGAGACCAGTAAAAAGATGTTCTTAGAGGTTATTTCCTGAAGGGCGAGAAGTATCTGACCTGTGTCTACAGAAGATTAGCTTGCCTTACAGTCGTGATTGTCTTTTCTTGATTGTTTCTTCAAGGATGATGACAGTAGGAAGGAAATTAACAAATTCCTTTAGGACTGAAAGGAGAACCAGGTTAAAGAAAACACAATTCTGCTATGAATATCAGATTTGCAACGCCAATACACAGTACTCATGTTTAAGAATGTGTTTGTTGTTGTTTAGTCACCAAGTTGTATCCGACTCTGCATCCCATGGACTGCAGCCCACCTGCAGTGGGCCTGCCTGGAATTGTCCAGGCAAGAATGGAGTGGGATGCTATTTCCTTCTCCAAGGGATCTTCACAACCCAGGGATCAAACTGCATCTCCTGAATTGCAGGCTGACTCTTTACTGCTGAGCCACCAGGGAAGCCCAAAGAATATGTTTAGTTACCACAAATTGTTGGGTTAAAAATGTTATGGAAAATCCCCAATGAACTTCTTGGCCAACCCAATAGTTACCTCAACTTCTCTGTGAAGCAAGACTGGTAGAAACAAGTAAACAAATAAAGTTAACATAGGGACTATTTATGTGGAAGAATAAGGTATGTTTCAAGCAATTCTTCTTTCAAGCGGGGGAAAAGTATGGTGAAAATATTATAAATGGGAAAGCTTGTGAAAGTGAACACAGAAAGAGAAGCCTGAGATTCTGAAAGGAAAAATCTTGAAGTCTTTTCTAGGATGTCTGAACCAGCATGAGTATATCATCTTGGAAATGCAGAGAGTAGGAGGAAATGAAGTAAACAGGAAATATTTCAGAGAAAATCCAGTGAGAAAAGCTGAATGAAAAATTTATAGTCAAGGAGTAAAATATGTTCAGGAGAAAGAAAAAACCTTAAGAAATAACGAAGAAAATGTCTGTAAAGCGCCCTGAATTCCTCAGAGGGCAGCACTGAACAAACATCATCTCCACAAGCACATTTAACAACAACATCTGTCTATAAAAAATGCAGTTCCCTGCCACACTAACATTTCAAAAGATCTCTGGAGACCTGAAATCATCTTCCTCAAGAGAAAAAAAAAATCTCTGATTAGTTTTCTCAGGGAAACATGAAGTCATTTCGAGGGTTTCTGATCAGTTCTCACAGTACAAGCTGAACACCTGTTCGGCCGGGAAGTCTCCTCAGAAGAAAGTCTGCCTCACAAAACTATAGCATGTTATGCCATAAGCCTTCCCTCAGGAAAATTCTAGAACCAATCTGTGCTGATCTGAGATGTCAAAGTCTTCCTTCTGCTTTAGGGTTCCTCCTTCAGTAGCAGTGAAGGTGGCAGCCTTCAGCACCCTGGGACCCACAGGGACCATATTCTTTCCGGAAGTCCCTGGGTCTGTCCCCTGAGGGAATGTGTCCTCATGGAGAAGAAGGGCCCAGGCAGGGCTGCTGTGAAGGCTGCTGTGGTCCCTGGTCAGAGAGCAGAGGGCATCTCTCTTCCTGGATGCCCTCTCTCATCTACAGGCAGTCATCTCTCAAGATTCTGGAACGAAAGCACTTATTAGAGCCTCTTTAGGCATCAGAGGTTATTTTTTCCCAAATCAGAGCATTTTTGTTTCTGGCTGGAGATGACATCTGGATCTAACACTAAATGCTCGCTGCTTATTTGAAGCCTTCCTCTGACTGTTGGAATGCAAAATTTCAAACTACATGGCAAGTGGAAGGGACAGGCAGAGTCTCTGCCAGGCAATGGGAAATTTGCACCTCCATCCCATCCCAAAGTGACGTCCATCAGGCAGCTGTCCCTGACCGTGGGCGGGGGTTGCCCTGAGGCAGGCCTGAGACTCCTAAGAGGACAGACATCTGAGGAGAGCAGGGCACTCCTGTTTCTCTTCCCCTAAAGCTATGCAAGGCCATGGTTTTTCCAGTGGTCATGTATGGATGTGAGAGTCGGACTGTGAAGAAAGCTGAGAGCCGAAGAATTGGTGCTTTTGAACTGTGGTGTTGGAGAAGACTCTTGAGAGTCCCTTGGACTGCAAGGAGATCCAACCAGTCCATCCTAAAGGAGATCAGTCTTGGGTGTTCGTTGGAAGGACTGATGCTGAAGCTGAAACTCCAATACTTTGGTCACCTCATGCGAAGAGTTGACTCATTGGAAAAGACTGATGCTGGGAGGGATTGGGGGCAGAAGAAAATGGGATGACAGAGGAAGAGATGGCTGAATGGCATCACCGACTCAATGGACATGAATTTGAGTAAACTCTGGGAGTTGGTGATGGAAAGGGAGGCCTGGCATGCTGCGATTCATGGGGTTGCAAAGAGTCAGACACGACTGAGCGACTGAACTGAACTGAACTGAACTGAAAGCTATGCCAACTCATTGGAAAAGACCTTGATGCTGGGAAAGACCGAGGGCAAAAGGAGAATGGAGTGGCAGAGGATGGGATGATTGGATAGCATCACCGACTCAGTGGACACGAATTTGAACAAACTCAGGGAGATAGGGAAGGACAAAAGAGCCTGGTATGCTGCAGTCCATGGGGTCACAAGGAGTCAGACATGACTTTGTGACTGAACAACAACAAACTATGCCTCTTAGCTCTGAGGATTTTCAAAGGTTAAGTATCTGATAACACTTCATTTTGCTCAATATATTCTTCCCTTCATTCCTGGTAACCAAGTGAATTTCTGGTGTAAAACCATCCATTCTCTATATTCACACAGAATACACATACATTTGAGGAAGCAGTATGTGTGAGTAGGTATGTATTTTTCCAAAATCAGATCGTAGTATACACGTCTCTGCAGATTTGCTTTTTCCACTTAATTACATGCCATGGATTTCCAACTCAATAGATGGCAGACCTAATTCCTTTTATTAGCTGCATGCATGCTTAGTCACTTCAGTTGTGTCCGACTCTTTGTGACCCTATGTACTGTGGCCTACCAGGCTCCTCTGTCCATGAGATTTTCCAGGCAAGAATACTGGAGTGGGTTGCCATGCCCTCCCCCAGGGGATCTTCCTGACTCAGGGATCGAACCCACATCTCCTGCGTCTCTTTCACTGTAAGTGGATTCTTTATGCTCAGTCACCAGGGAAGCCGTTTAGCTGCATGGTACTTCCTAATAACAAATACACTCTAATTTATCCAGTCATACCCTTATTGATAAACATTTAGGATGTTCCCCTGAAACTTAACCAAAACACATGGTACATATCTTGGTATTTCCAAAGCATCGATTCCCAGTAATAAAAAAAGCAGAATGAAAGAATACCTGTGTTGTTGAATGTGCTTGATGTTGCCAGAAAGAATACTTTACTAAAGGTTTAGAGTGACTGAAATTCCCATCAGCAAAGCACAAGAGTGCACCTGGCTAACGTTCTTGCCAGCACTAGGCTGTCATTCCTATTTAATGTTTGCTAATTTGAAAAATAAAAAATGGTATCTAACTGCTCTAATTTTCATCTCCTTGACTCGCAATGGGCCAGAGCACCTTGTACGTCTGTTTCGATTTTCTTCTTTAACCTTCTGTTCACATTTTTCACCCATTTTCTGTTGAGTTGTTTTCTTTCCTATCTACTCATAGGGAGCTGTGGTATATAGCATGACAGGAACCCTTTATACTTGAAATATTCTTCGTACCTGAAATATTCTTCTGTTCTAAGATTTGTCTTCCGACTGTTTTTTATAATATTTTATGCACAAAATTTTACTTTTGGTTTTTCTTTTGAAGTAAAGTATGCCTCTTTGAACACAGAATGTTTGGTTCCATACTCTTTAAAAAAAAATTTACCTCCTCTCATGGTGTTTTTTTTTTTTTTTTTTAATGTTTGGAAGTGTTATTTGCAATACTAATTTAAACATACAGCCAGGAATAAACAATAAAACAGCTAACGTTATAGGATGAAATATATATGCTATGAACCTTGACAATGGAAAATAACTAAAAGGGACTGGGAAGAAATATAAAAGTACGAATTTGTTTTAGGTGTGACTCTAGAGTCTAGCATAAGTTGGCTTTTGCTTTACAAGCCAACCCAAAAGTCTTCATTAAGAACTAAATTTTGCTCATTTATATTAATTAATATGATGTATTTGGCTCTGTTGCTGTAATATTTCAGCCTTTACTGTTTTTATTTATTTTTTTTTAAGGATAGTTGACTTACAATACTGTATTAGTTTCAAGCACATAGTGAAGTGACTCAGTTATATTTCTTCAGGTTATATTCCATTATAGGTTACTACAAGCTACTTAATATAATTCCCTGTGCTGTATGGTAGGTCCTTGTGGCTTATTTATTTTATGTACAGTAGTTTATATCTGTTAATCCCACACTCCTAACTTGTCCCTGCCTCCCTCCCTTCTCCCTTTTGCTAACCACAGGTTTGTTTTCTGTGTCTCCTCCCAGTGCTCTTTGTTCTTTGGTCTTGCATGAGCTTTTTCTGTACTGCGTGTGGTAGCTTTGCTTTCAGGCTGCACAGTCTTCCCTCCATCATCTCCTTCCCTGCTTCTCAAACGCTCTGCACCCTTCCCAGTCCTCCTTGGGCCTCAGCACCACCAGGATGCTGTGCCCAGCCACCCTGCCCAGAGAAGAAGCTCGATGTAATCTTCCATCATCATTTTGTGGGTCAGCTGCTCCCCTGGGCAGTTACATTAAAATGTTAGCTATAGTTTGATTCGCAAAGTCCTTTCTCTGAATGTATCTTTAAGCACTGGAGGGCAGAGACTATATTATTGCTCTCTTTCTGTCCCTTGTACTGGCTTGAACAAGTGCATTCTCGGTAAGTTATTGACTGTGTGTTCTTGGTAAATTATGATGTCACTAGGGGGGAAAGTATTTCACATCCTCAGAAAGCCCCCAGTGCTAGATATCAGTCCAGTGCTCTTCCATAGACAGGCTTTAGGAGGTAGGAGATGCCCCACATACTATGTCCCTCGATTCTGTCTCTAGATTACAAAGGTGCCCTGGACAGACTCAGTTCCATATGGATGGCTGTACGTACAACCACATTATCTACCGCATACATCCTCTCATCACATGTATACTCAACGATGTCTAAGATCTGGAAAGCTATCGTCATGAAAAAAAAAAATATGTTAGAAAATAATTTCCATATTCAAATTTGATCTGTGACTGCCTTGATCTTTGAAACTTACTAAGCTGGGAGTGGGGTCTCTGGACACACACACCCATCCAACCTCTCTTACCTGGCACCTGTGTGTGACTCCCAGAGGCACTGAGAGTCAGTTGTCATCTCAGGCCTCAGCTGCTCTCCCTGGCTGACTCCAGCCCCTCTGAGACAGCCTGGGGTTCCCTGGGGTTTGTGCAGACCCACTGCTGCTGCTGGTCATGGCTGTCTGTGGGTCCCTGTTCTCCATGGTCTCTCCCTCCATCTCTCCTGCTCTGAAGAGTGAAGGAATGGAGAAGTGGCATGCTGGGGTAGAATCTGGGTCCAGGAATGGAAGGTGCTAATTTCCTCGGCACCATAAACAGTTATGGTCATTTCAGATAACACCATGAGGAGAGATTGCGATGGCATTAGAGTTACTGTGGCTACTCTGGGTTAGACCCTGTGCCGGGCACCTCACAGACTGATGGCATTCCACTAGCACCAACTCCCAGATAGGTGAGTACTGTTATGAAAAACTGAGGCTCATCGAGGGTCTAGGTACAACGATCCCCAACCTTTTCGGCACAGGATCGGTTTCGTGGAAGACAATTTTTCCAGGGATGGGGGTGGGGGAGGGATGGTTTGGGGATCATTCAAGTGCGTTACATTTATTGTGCACTTTATTTCTATTATTTATATCAGCCCCACCTCAGATCATCCGGCATTAAATCTTGTAGGTTGGGGACATCTGGTTTAGGACATTATTGCTGATCTGTTTGACTCTGGAAGCCCAAGTTTCCTGCATCGTGCCATGTTGCCAGGAGACTATTTCTGACCTCCTTACTCTTTCCCTTCTGTCATTCTAGGAGGGAAGAATCTGGAGAAGAGTCTGTTTCAGCTCCACAGCCTCCCACTTTCATCTCAGCCCCGCAGAAACTGGGGTTGACAGTTGTGTCTAAAGACTTTACACCAAGTGTCAGCCCAAGTCTGTTGGGGGTGGGGACATCGACAGGATGGTGGCAGGTGGCTGTGGGAGGCAGGACACAGGCAAACTGTGTGACCTCTCGGGAGTGATTTCATCTCTGGGCATGGTGTGCGGTGGTTTCACACAATCAGTATTTGCTATTTTTCTCCTCCTCCTCCCCCTCCTCGCTGTTACTATCACTCCTGCTCCCAGAAACATCAGTGCAGCTCCTCAACATGACCACTCTTCTCTCAGAAACATGGTTTCCCACTGCAATGGGAAATGTTAAACCACTCCAACTTCTCAAATACTCAACTTGATGTGTTTCAAAATGTCAGAGTAAACTCTATGCAATTCTTCCAGTTTCATTAAATATTTTCATTCAGGTGCAAATAAAATAGATCATGAGAATAAAATTGCTATGATCCTTCCAGGTTTACCTTGAACCCAACGAATGTCATCTAGCGAGATGTTCCTCTCCCATAAGCCTCTCCCCGGGGCAAGATGGATAGTTTAAAAAAGATAGGAATTCTTTTAGATCAAAGGATATTGTAAATAGTTTGCTAAACAGGCTCAAATAGGCTGAAGGATACATCATGTTTTCCTCCAGTATCTGAAGCCTTCCTGCCCCGAGGGTTGGAAACTTCCCAAGTTGACTATCGCTCCTCAGACAGCAACCCTTGGAGTCCATTCTGGGACTTATAGGGGCTCAGTTACCTAGATCTGAGCTCCACCTTCTCCTCTGATCCACCTTTTCCCCCCCAAAAGGCCCCTCTTCTTGAACATCGAAACTGAGTGCTGAACCATCTCCTCTTGAACTTCATCAGCACCAAGCTGTGTCCCACCTTCTCTGAATCAGCTTCCTCCTGTATCGTGGGGTCCAGACGTGTGGGCAACACACCCAAGGCTTTGGTTGCTTGAGAACCCAGATGCACAGGGATGCTGACGGACTGACTGACATATGAGGGTGGATTCATGACCTGCTGGGGGGGACTTGGCTACAGGCTTTAGTCATGGACATTACTTATCATCAGGTTCCCCTCTCATTGCTACCTTGACCCTGGATTACAAGCTGGTAAGATAGAGCAAAAGTTCACAGTGCCTGAAGGTTTTGAATGTGGCTTCCTGAATTTGAGGGCTTCTCTAATGGCTCAGATGGTGAAGAATCTGCCTGTAATGCGGGAGACCTGGGTTCGATCCCTGGGTCGGGAAGAACTCCTGGAGAAGGAAATGGCAACCCACTCTCGTATTCTTGCCTGGAAAATCCCCATGGACAGAGGAACCTGGTGGGCTACAGTTCAAGGGGTCACAAAGAGTCGGACACGACTGAGCAACTAACACACTCCTAGATTTGAGAGCTGACTTGGCAAAGTCTAAAGTGATATTTCCATATGTATATATGTATGCACTCAGGCATTCACTCACTTCTCTAGTTCATTCTAATTCATCATCTTAGTTAAATGCATAGGCGTTGAACTCAAAAAGGCCTAATTTGAGTCCTGGCTTTGGTTGTGTGTGACTCTGGACAAATTACCTAACCTTTTAAATTCTGGGTGGTAGACATCTGCTAGTTTGTCTACCAACCAGCCATCTTCTGCCTGAACCCCTCCCCCCTCAACCCACTCTTTCCCCCAACCCCTTTCCTTAGCTCAATCTCCCCTTTTGTGAACCGCCCCTTCCTCAGTTCCAGCCACATGGTTCTCTGAGAGCTGCCATGTTACTCTGTCTCCCAGTCCATCCTCTGAGCTGCAAACATCTCAGGGGCCAGGAAGTAGGCTGCGTCACCAGTGACAGGCAGATCCCACCGTCATTCCTAAATAAGCACTTCCTATGTGGGACCAAAGAGAAGCAGGACCAAGTTCTTGGGTATGAGAAAGGCCGATCAATAGAGTTTCCATGGTCAAGTCTAACAGTGACTTGTGGGGGCATCCACCATTGGCCCCCAGGCCTTGGGCTGGGGGTAACTTGGATAATCACAGGGTCTCTACCTGCAGACAATCTCACTTGGAAGGTTCTTTTACGCACTGGCCCACATGGTAAACTGTGCTGCCAGGTCCAGTGATTTTCATTCCTTCCACCTCTGTTTCTGTTCTCCATGGACGCTGCCCACAACTCCTTTCCCAGGATCAACAGTTCATAACCAGAAGGTTCCAAGAAGACCCTTATATAGAGGTTTCAAAAGCCCAGGAACAAGATTTGAATTCAGGCATTCTAACGCCAGAGTCTTCGCTTTTACCACTCCTCTGTATCAGGGGTACCCAAACCCCAGGCCATGCACTGGTACCTGTCCAGTTAGGAACCAGGCTGCCCTGCAGGAGGTGAGCAGCAGGTGAGACAGGAAGCTTCCTCTGTATTTACAGCTGCTCCCTAATGCTCACATTACTGCCTAAGCTCCGCCTCCTGTCAGATCAGCAGTGGCACAATAAATGTAACCTGCTTGAATCATCCTGAAACCATCCCTGCCTCCCTCTCCCCTTCCAGTCCATGGAAAAATCATCTTCCATGAAACTCTTCCTTTCCTTTTTGCTCTGGTATGTATAATCTAGTTTCACATCATCTGCTAGCCAGGGGGATAGCTGGTCTCACAGCAAGAGCACTTGGCCAGGAGTGTGGAGACTCGCTTGGACTCTGCATCTAAACAGCTGTGTGACCTTGTCCCTTAACTTTCCTGAGCCTGATTCTCTATCTATAAAATATAAGGGTAACAATATTTACCAAAATTCCCCCATTAGGGCTCAGGAGAGACAAACATGACAATATGTGTGGAGATGTCTTGAAACTGACTATTCCTTGCAAGCAGAATGTTTTCTATTTTCAAGCAGAAAATACCCAGTGTTTAGAGATATTTATCTAGAGCTTATTTACACTGAAGATGGGCTTCCCAGGTGGCATTGAAAGTGAAAGTGTCAGTCATTCAGTCATGTCCGACTCTTTGTGACCCCATGGACTGCAGCTCACCAGCCTCCTCTGTTCATGGAATTCTCCAGGCAAGAATACTGGAGTGGGTTGCCACATCTTTCTCCAGGTGGCGCTAGTGGTAAAGAATGCCTGCCATGCAGGAGACAAGAGACTCAAGTTTGATGCCTGGGTCGGGAAGATCCCCTGGAGGATGGAATGGCAACCCACGCTAGTATTCTTGCCTGGAGAATCCCATGGACAGAGGAGCCTGCCAGGCCCCAGCTCATAGGGGGGCCTATGAGTGGGACAGGACTGAAGCGACTTAGCATGCATGCACACCTACTGAGGATGTGCCAGACACTGGATTAAGTGGTAGATTTGGTCCCTGGTGCCCAAAACGTTGGGAACTGCTGCTCTGTATTGCTTCAACTACTGGATAGGACATATAAGAACTATATCAAACATGTAGTAATAATGCTCAATGAATGGTACTCATGCTCAATTAATAATTGATAACTGATACTCAAATAATAATGCTCAATCAATGGTACTGATGCTTGTTCCTTGGAAGAAAACCTATGACCAACCTAGACAGCATATTAAAAAGCAGAGACATTACTTTGCCGACAAAGGTCCGTCTAGTCAAAGCTATGGTTTTTCCAGTAGTCATGTATGGATGTGAAAGCTGGACTATAAAGAAAGCTGAATGCTGAAGAATTGATGCTTTTGAGCTGTGGTGTTGGAGAAGACTCTTGAGAGTCCCTTGGGTTGCAAGGAGATCAAACCAGTCAATCCCAAAGGAAATCACTCCTGAATATTCATTGGAAGAACTGATGCTGAAGCTGAAGCTCCAATATTTTGGACACCTGATATGAAGAACTGACTTACTGGAAAAGACCCTGATGCTGGGAGAGATTGAAGGAGGGAGAAGAAGGAAACAACAGAGGATGAGACGGTTGGATGGCATCACCGACTAGATGGACATAAGTTTGAGCAAGCTCTGGGAGTTGGTGATGGACAGGGAAGCCTGGCATGCTGCAGTCCATGGAGTCGCAAATAGGTGGACATGACTGAGCGACTGAACTGAATGGTACTGATGCAGAATAGCCCACCTGCCCTGCTCTTAGATAGTCCATGTTCTAGGGGCCCAGAGCAGCAGCAAGATGGAAGACATGAAGCAGCCAGCACCACCACGTAGAAGACACCAGCTCCTCATGGAAGACCTCTGGAAGCTAGAGGCGATTACACTGCTCTTCAAATAATGTTTTCTGAACCCGATCCCCGATCACTCTGCCCTTGGCCTCCTGATGAGTTTCATCACATCCTCCATCATAATCTTTCTCTGAATTTGAAATGTATTTAATGTTTAAAGACAAGGTTATTTGAAAATATGCCAGCATCTACCTATAAATCTTCGACACACAAGGCCAGCACCTCTATCAAGTACATCTCAGGACACTAAGAAAAATGACGCCAGTGTTGCACGTTGACTGAACTAACCAAACCAGCAAAATCGAGGTCTCATGCAAATCTTCAGGAGCTAAGGAATAAAATAGCCGGGGCTGGAACAGGGCCTCATCAGGTGAGGCTGCGGAGAGCTGTTTTCAGCACTGCAGGCTGCTGGTGCACAAGAGCCGAGAAGAAAGTAAAAGGAGGAATTCTGGAAAAGGAACATACTGCCTAAGTATAAGGACAATGTTTTCCAGACCACAAATCTGGATGTAAAGTCTGACGATTATGAATGTGTTTTCAGGGACAAGGAAGCAGCAGAGTTGAGAGCATGATCATTCAGGAAATCCAAGGCATGAGGTTGTGAATATGTGTGAAAAGAAACAAGGCATAAACATTGAAAAGGCACAGAAAAATAACTGAGGCAATAAGGGAGCACAAATAGAAGAGGTCAAAGTCATTGAAAATGTATTAAAATTTCTAAAAGACTAGACCAGAGAGAAAAGAAAAAAATCTTGAAGATGTGTGTCCAAGAAGGTCCCTTAGAGGATTCACAGAATGGTTTGCTCACGATTCACAAGGCCACGCACAAGAAGACAAATCCCTCATTAGAACACTTTAAGGTTGTCGAGGGTCTACCACCTCTCCTTAGCCAGAAAAAAGTCCCTTTTGTAGACAAGCATGGGCTTCTCTGGTGGCTCAGATGGTAAAGAATCTGCCTGCAATGCAGGAAATATGGGTTCGATCCCTGGGTTAGGAAGATCCCCTGGAGAACAGAATGGCAACCCACTCCAGTATCCTTGACTGGAAAATCCCATGGACGGAGGATCCTGGTGGGCTATAGTCCATGGGGTCACAAAGAGTCAGACACGATTGAGTGACTAACACTCTCCAACTTTTCACTTTGATACCTGTTAAATATGTAGAAAATAGCTTTTCTTTTCCAGAATATTCTGGACTATGCTGTCCCAAACTTGGATATCTGAAATCACCCCTTTTCTCACTGAAATGACTTTCCCCAGCTTCACAGAGTAGAAATGGCTGGAAAGAATCTCACTCGGGCCTCCATTCTCAAATATTCTATCACTTGCCTGGGTTTCTGGATTATTCCTAGCTGGTCTCTGCCCTCCTCCAGTCTTACCTCCTTCACTTGGCCCTAGATTACTTAATATACAGGTCTGACTCCACCCCAACTCTTTACAAAACCTCTCAGCGCCTCCTCATTCACCTACAGAAAGTCCCTGACCTCCTTGGAAGAGGACGCACTTGTTTCCCACACTCTGGCTTTCCCATTCCTACCTACCCTCCTTCCATCCCTTGCCCTTTCTCTCTCTATCTTTCTTGCCTTCACACCTTCTTCTTGGCTTATCTCTTCAGAATTCCTCACCTCGAACTCTGATAACAACACACTACACTCTTACCTAATGCCTTCACTCATGCTGTAATATTCTCCACTTTAAACCCCTGCTCTTCTGGATGAAAGCCACAGAGCCTTTAGGATTCAATTCATATAGTATCAAGAAGCCTTTCTGCACCACACCTCCAGGCTGGGTTAAGGGGTTAGGTATCCTTCTTTGGTTCAGCAAGTCCTCTACATATGAAGGAGTTCTGTTCCAAGAGTGTGTTCATAAGTCCAATTTGTCTGTAAGTCCAACACAGTTAGTCTAGGTACCTAACACAATCAGCTATATGGTACTGACCTGTAATATAGGTTTATAGTATTTTTCACACAAATAATACATAAAAACAAACACAAAAATACAGAAAATATTTTTAATCTTACAGCATGCAAAAGCACAACCATCGGTAGAGGATGTACACATGTGACAATGTATGCCAGACATGTGAACTAATTTGCGTGACTAGACACGTGAACACACAATGGCATCTTCGAAAGTTCACAACCTGAAGGTTCTTATGTAGAGGACTTACTGTACTCTCTAAATGCTCTGAGCAAACCTTAATCACTGAATTTGCTGTAGGATACTATATTTATTTGCTTATGTGTCTCCTCTGCTCCAGTAGACTGAGTTCCTCAATGGCAGAGGATGAATAATATTTCCTTTTTCCTGAATGCCCAGCATAGAGAATAGTACCATCATGGGCACTCAGTAAAAGTTAGCTGAATATAAAAGTGAATAGGATTTCAAAAGGAGAATCTGCTCTTGGTAGCTAATAAGGGCTAATGATGACTCTACTAATGATACTAATATTTACTGAGCATTTACTATATGTCAGGAACCATGCTAAGCAATGCACACACATTATCAAATTTAATTCTCAATATAATCTTAGAGGGTAGATATTATTTTTATACCCACTTATGGTAGATGTTGGACTTCCCTGGTGGCTCAGAAGGTAAAGCATCTATCAATGTGGGAGACCTGGGTTCGATCCCTGGGTCGGGAAGATTCCCTGGAGAAGGAAATGGCAACCCACTCCAGTACTCTTCCCTAGAAAATCCCATGGACGGAGGAGCCTGATGCAGGCTACTGTCCATGGGGTAGCAAAGAGTCAGACACAACTGAGCAATTTCACTTCACTATAGTAGATGTTGGGCTACCCTGGTGCTTCAGATGGTGAAGATTCTGCCTGCAATGCTGGAGACCTGGGTTTAATCCCCGAGTCAGGAAGACCCCCTGGAGAAGGAAATGGCAACCCACTTAAGTATTCTTGCCTGGATAAGTCCACGGACAGAGGGGCCTGGCAGGCTATAGTCCAGGGGGTCGCACAGAGTCAGATATGACTGGGCAACTAAGCGATAACAGTGGCACAGTAGATGTTAGTGGCACCCAATGAATCATATGTCTCAGGAGCCATGCCCTTGTGACTTGCTTTGACCAAAAGGAGACCAAAAAAATGTGACATGTGTAAAGATTTGGCAAATGACAGTGCAGAGGGTCTTTCTTTATTCAGATATTGCTGACAACCCTGAAAAAACTTGGACCAGCCTCCTTGAGGGTGAGCAAACACACAGAAAGAGGTTCAGCCGACAGCCAGTACCAATAGCTAAACAAGAGTGAGGCCGTTTTGGATTACTCACCCTCGGTTGAGCCACCTGACTCCATCAGATGAGTGATACATGGACCAGGGACCACCCAGCTTATACCAATCCACACTATCCCAAAGAATGATGAGTAATGGTGGTGGTTTCAGGGTCACTAAGTTTTGGGTGGTAGTTACATAGCAGAGGTTATTAACTGCAATATATCCACCTCTGGAAAAATGCTATGATAGCAAGCAAAACCAAAGGAGAAGATAAGAAACAAGACAAATGGAGATAGAATTAAAAGACAAAATAGCACGAAGTTCTTCAGAGTTCTTTAATAAGTACAGTGCTGACGTAAGTCCTTCTTAATTGTAGTACTGTTGGAACAGTGCTAAACATAGAGTTAGAAAACCTGAATTTCAAGCCCAGCGCTACTCCTGACAAGCCCTGTGAATGTGACAAATCACTTAACCTCTTGGAATCTGAACTTCTTTATCAGCAAAGTAGAGCGATATGCATGTGTACATATTTCTACAGGGCTGGTGGAAAAATCCAAAGTATATAACAAATTGTCCAAGTGTGAATATTAATCTGATTGAAATTAGTTAATAACTTTGGTTCACAACAACATGAGCAGGTGGGACAGTGAGGGAAATTTGGAAGTTAAACTGTCATCGTGTTTCCATGGATCAAATAATGTTTCTCTAGTAGGTATTTCAACACCTTTTGTATTAGTGCTATCTTATTTTCTTGTAGAAGGTGGTCTTTGCTATCTCATGAAACTGTTTTCTTTTTTCCCCTGGTATTTATAATCTGGTTTCACAGCATCCACTACAGACTAGGTGATAATTGATCTCAAAGCAGTTGGCCAGGAGTGTGGAGACTTGCTCAAGCTCTACTTCTAAACAGCTTTGGGATCTTGTCCCTTCACCTTCCTGAGCCTGATTCTCTACCTATAAAATATGAGAGTAATGACATTTACCGAAACTCGCCCACTGGGGTTCAAGAGAGACAAATGTGATAATGTGTGTGGAGATGTCTTGAAACTGACTATACCCTGCACAGTGTCAAGGTGGCAGCAAGTAGAAAAAACACGATGATTAGAAGTATTTATTTATTTAGCAGTATTTGTATTGAGAAAATGCCCAGGCACTGGGCCATGTGGTAGGTTTTGCAAGGGGAAAATGGGGAAACTGACATTTTGAGATGCAAGATTATTCGCCTGTGTCCACATAATTAATAAGGGCTTCCTTGGTGGCTCAGACAGTAAAGAATCTGCTTGCAATGCAGGAAACCCAGGTTGGATCCCTGGGTTGGGGGGATCCCTGGGAGAAGGAAATGGCCACCCATTTCAGTATTCTTGCCTGGAGAATCTCATGGACAGAGGAGCCTGGTGGGCTACAGGCCATAGTGTAGCAACATGTCAGACATGACTGAAGTGACTTAGCATGCACACATGCACATAATTAATAGAAGGCTGAACTGGATTCAAATCCTCATCGGCTTCCCTCCAAAGCCTGGGCATCTTGTATAGTTCTGGGCAGCCTCTAGGTGAAAACTCCTCAGCCCCGCAGGAAAGCAAGATTATTGGCCAGGTAGTTTACCATTAAACGGGGTCACCAGCTTGTGGCTAAAGAAACAGATGATCAAAAAAGTGCTGGGGGAGAAAAGGCCTGTTTACAGACACAGCTTAATTAATTAGTCAACTCAGATGAGGCAGAAGAGACCAGTTTCCAGATGCCTGACATGCAGGATTAATTAGCGGAGAGGCACCAGTCCCCCCAGCCCTGGATTTCTGTCCAGAGCCCATGGTGGGATTAAATGACTATATTGCCTCAGTGCGCCTGTGTGTGTGTGCGTGCGTGCGTGCGTGCGTGCGTGTGTGTGTGTGTGTGTGTGAGAGAGAGAGAGAGAGAGAGAGAGAGAGAGAGAGAGAGCGAGAGTCTATCAGTCGTGTCTGACTCTTTGAGACCCCATAGACTGTAGCCTGCCAGGCTCCTCTGTCCATGGGATTCTCCAGGCAAGAATACTGAAGTGGGTGGCCATTTCTGACTCCAGGGGTTCTTCCCAACCCAGGGATTGAACACTGTCTCCTGCATTGCAGGAAGATTCTTTACCATCTGAGCTACCAGGAAAGCCCCCAGTGCCCCTCATGTAACTTAACTAAGACCACCTGACTGGAAAAAAAAGAAAAGAAAAAAACAAACAAACCACTTCATTGAGAATGATAATCAAATTGAAAAGGCTCCACCAACTAAAGCTTCAAGTGTAGTCCAGAAAAGAAAGTGGTTTCCAGTGTTTCTAGTTCGAGAGACAAAAGGTCAGAGCAATTCCAAATCTGCACCTACTAAGGAAATAAAATGGAAACATCCTAATTCCTTCCAAGTGAAGCCACCAGTTCACTGCCACTATCTGCATGGTTGCAGTGGAAGTGTGTCTGGGAAAAGCTAAAGCACCCAGACCACTGCTTCCATTTTCCAGTTCATTTCTGCTTATCTAAGGGATATTTCATGTTTGTGCTCAGTCATGTTTGACTCTTTTGTGATTCCATGGACTGTAGCCCACCAGGCTCCTCTGTCCAAGCAATTTTATAGTAAAGAATACTGGAATGGGTTGCCATTTCCTCCTCCAGGTGATCTTCCTGACCCAGAGATTGAACCCAATTCTCTTGCTTCTCATTGGCAGATGGATTCTTTACCACTGTGCCATCTGGGAAGCCCATTTAAAGGGTAAAGGGTTGTTTAGGAAAGAGAGATTTACTATACTTACTTGAGTTACAGTAAATATAAAGTATAGCTATCCTCTGATATCCATGGGATATTGGCTCCAGGACCGCCTCCTCTCCTCCCACCCCTGGGACCCAAATTCAGAGATGCTCAGATGATCAAGTCTCTTATATAAAATAAGATAGTACAGTCAGTGCTCAGATCCTCAGATATGGCGGACCAACTGTATGTATGAAATCTGTTGGGATCACAACAAAAGAGGAATGGGTCAGCCTAGGGGAATAAATAATATGGAGTCAGTGTTAAATGCAATGTGTCCTGTTTTGGCTCTCCTGTGACCTCATGAGTCACAGTCACTTTCCAGGAATGAGTCCCTTCTCTGCTTCCACACTTAACATTTCCGAAGGGTTCTAAAAGTGCTCCTAATTCATTGTTTATGCTTCTGTCAGTGAATTTCCATGCATTCTGCAGTTGTTTGGGACTTGTCCTCTGCCTAATTAAGCAGAGGAAGTTAATGAGGTATGCAGTGCGTTCACGTCACCCAGTGAATAGAACACAAAGTGCATGGGGGAAAACAGGGAGGGGTCAGGGTGAAGAGTCAGGGAAGCTTGGGGATTGGGACTGGGCGGAGGTTGGAGGGATGGAGAGACCAGGTGAGATTCCGCAGGGCGGGTGGGGGTGGTAAGGGTAGACTTTTAGATCTGGAAGTGATCTAGAGAGATTCAGTGCTTTTCAACCAGGCTGTATGTGAAAATCACCTGTAAAGCTATTATTAAAATGGTGATCCCTGAGACTTTGCTGGTGGCCCAGTGGTTAAGACTTCACCTTCCAATGCAGGGGTTTTGGGTTAGATCCCTGGTTGGGGAGCTAAGATCTCACATGCCTCACAGCCAAAAATCCAAAACATAAAACAGAAGTAGTACTGTAACAAATTCAATAATGACTCATCCCCATCCAAAAAAAAAAAAAAAAAAAAATGCTGATTCTTGGGCCCTATCCCCAACTTCAATCTTGGAATTGCAGGATGTAGTCTAAACACAGTATTATTAACAGTCTCCTAAGTAGATTCCCATGTGCAGCAGGATTGAGGTCCACTCATCTATGGTGAGATGGCTGGATGGCATCACCGAATCAATGGACATGAGTCTGAGAAAACTCCGGGAGATGGTGAAGGACAGGGAAGCCTGGCATGGTATAGTCTATGGGGTCGCAAAGAATTGGACACGACTTAGCAACTGAACAGCAGCAATAGCATCTATGGTGACCTCTTTGTTTTACTAAAGGGGAAACGCAGGAACAGACATGGGAAAGCAAAGGAGAGAGCCAGTGGGGGCCAATGGTGGTAGTGGACATTTCACTCAGTTGCCCTGAGCAGCCTCACTCTGCATCCACAGATTCATTCTGGCTTTAATTTCTCAGAACCTGGGATCCTTCCCTCTGTCAGTCTGTCACACTTGGGTATGCCTTTGTCAACAGGAAGTGAAGTTGAGGGAATTTACACCAGTGATGTCCAAAATGTAGTCCACACGGCAGCCTCATCAGCATCACTTGGGAGCTTGTTAACAGTGCACGTTCTCAGGCTTCACTCCAGACCCCGTGAATCAGCAACTGTGGGGGCAAGGGGTGGAACCCAGAAATCTGGGTTATAACATACCTGAAGCACACTGATGTTAAAAAACCACTGATTTAGAGCATCAGTTTTCAAAAGTGGGTCTTTAGCGGCAGGAAGTAGAGTGGGTGTGGATGGCAGTAAGAGGCTCGTGAGGATACTGACCTCCGCAACTGAGGATGAGGGATGGCTGGGTTTTCTTTGGACGAATCACGGACCACAGGGTAAAACACATAATGTCTGTCTACAATGAGGATTTTGATATTTACCATGTGTCACCTGCCTGGGTACAGCTAACTGGTGAAAATAAAATGCCTTTTCTTCACTTCAAGAGCTGTGATGTCAAACTGATGCATTCCTGCTTTGATTAAAGCTCCAGTTTTGCCTACGATAGGGGTTATTTCAGTACCCTACCTGTTCTTAACTTTAATATTTCTATTTCAACCCTTGATTATGTCTCATAATAGATAATAAGGAAATTCACATAATAGTAAAAAGATAACATTTTATCTGCTTGCACAACGTATTCACAACCCACACCCAATCAATGATACCAGCACTCATCCCCAAATACCCTCCCCAACTTATTTCTCATCCTCTCTTGGCTCAGGGCCCTTCTCAGCGCCTACCACACAGCTGTTGACAAGAGGAATATGCTGAGATGATGGAAGAGTCGGGTCACAGCAGATAATCCATTTAGGGATAATAAAAAATGTGTGTCACACTTCGCTGACCATGTCAGTTCTGAGTTCCCATACATACAGAAGAGATCCTTCATCCCCAAGACGGATTTCTAAGCAAAATGAAAAGCCCATATGATTTGGCCATGTTCCTACTCATGTTTTAACTCACCCTACAATAAAATGTAGAGATAAGCTCTCTGCCCGACACCTCTTTACTGATCACGTGGGCTGTGCCAGGCTGTGTGTGAGAGTCCATGGGGGCTACGGAAGGCACTTGAAACAGACTCTGCTTTCAAGAAACTTACAGTCGTGCCTCAGAGTCCACTGGGAAATGGTTCCAGAGTCCACCAAAGATACCATATCTGTGAATGCTCAAGCCCCTGAGTTGGGCCTCATACCTGCAGGGTCCACATTTGTGGGTTCAAACAACCCCAGTTGGCTGGATTTAGTCCTGATTGAATCTGAGGACACAGAACCCAACGATAGGGAGGGCTGATGGCACAATGAAATGGAGGAAAAAGAAATACACATTCTGAAAACCACCCTACAGCATCTGGTATATCAGCTCTGTAACAAATAATCTCTGAGGTGTTTTATAACTCCAATACAATAGAATTCCATTTCTAATTCATGTAACTGCACTGAGGAGGCCAGAGCAGCCTCCTCCATGTAGGTATTTGGGGCCAGTGGAGGCTCTTCCATCTTCAACAGGCTTTCAAGATCCCCATGGAGGTGTTTCCCTTGGAGCCAGACAGAGACAGAAGGAACAGAGTTGAGCTTTGGGGGAGGCTTTTATGACACCCATTGCTTCTGTTCATGTTGCACTGGTGGGCCATTAGTCACATGGCCACGCCTAACTGTAAGAGAATCCAGCTGTATGCCCCAAGATGAAGAGCAAACACATTTTGGTAAACAGCGACACCCTCTGCCATACTGAGCATGGTTGGGGAGGGAGTGTGAGGCTCGGGTGTAGGGAGATTGGTAAACGCTTGCTCTATTTATGATGGTCTTGTTTTGTTGCTTCCCATTTTCATGTTTTACTTAAAAAAATTAATTTATTTATTTTAATTGGAGACTAATTACTTTACAATATTGCAGTGGTTTTGCCATACATTTACATGAATCAGCCACAGGTGTACATGTTTCCCCTCTATCCCGAATTTTGAAGATCTTGTTATCTGTACTTATGGCTACTTCCTGGATTTTCCCAGACCTCTAGGGAATACCATTCAGTACAGTCCACACCAGGGATGGGTGCTAGTAAGGTGCTTCTTTGACATCTTTATGTCCCTCCTTTCAGTCAGTAACTCATTACTTAATGTCAATGCTTGAAAAACACTTTGGTGTGGAAGTGACGGATTTCATTTTGGTGCCTGGGCCAAGAGTGGTCCAGTAAGGCAGGACACTGATTGAATGTGTGTTCTGGGACCTGATGGGATGTTAATGCTAAAAGGAGATTTAAAAATTCAGAGGCAAATGGCATTATTTCATTCTTTTTAAAGGCTGAGTAATATTTCATTGTGTATATATACATATTCTTTATCCATTCACCTGTCAATGGACATTTAGGTTGCTTTCATGTCTCAGCCACTGTAAACAGTGCTGTAATAAACACTGGGGTGCATGTCATTTGCAGCAACATGGATGGATGTAGATTGTCACATTGAGTGAAGTAAGTCAGAGAAATAGAAATATCATATGATATTCCTTATATGTGGAATCTAAAGAAATTATACAAATGAACTTATTTACAAAACAGAAAGAGACTCACAGACTTAGACAACAAGCTTATGGTTACCGGGGGGAAGGATGGGGGAAAGGGTTAGTTAGGGAGTCTGGGATGGATGCATCCACATTGCTCTATTTAAAATGGAAAACCAACAAGGTCCTACTGTGAGCATGGGGAACTCTGCTCAATGTTATGTGGCAGCATGGATGGGAGGAGAGCTTGGGGGAGAAAGGATACGTAGATACATGGCTGAGTTCCATTGCTGTCCACCTGAAACTATCACAATATTGGTAATCAGCTATATTCCAAAATAAAATAAAAAGTTAAAAAAAAAACAGAGTGTTGAGAAATATGAGAAAACAAGTCTCTTCACAAGGAAGAGTGCAGGATGATGAAACAGTCTGCAGGACTAAAGAGGGACTGGAAATGGAGAGAGGGCCATTTGCACTTTTTCCTGTTTTCTACAAAGAAGGGAAATCAATAGACTCTCCTTAAGAGCTCCCTTTGGGCAAAGACCAGATACCTATCTCATTTTCCCCCCTCGCTACCCTGCCAGCACTTTCCCAGACACCACTTTATTAGCTCAGGATATAGGGAGGAGCAGAAGAAGATGGAAAAGCAGCGCACATCTGGGCTTGCAACACCTCCCCCCACCTGCTGCTTTTCTGCAAAGATAATTGTCTAATTGAAATCAACAGACACTCATCGTCTGCTGGAAATAGCAGATGTAAGTAGTCATCAAAAGATTGAGTGTGAGCACAGAAGAACTGGCAAATGTGTGAACCTGGGCTCTTTAACTTGGTGCCCTGAATCTAGCCATTCGCTTGCTTTAAGTAAGACATTCTGCTTCACCTAGACAGTGGCAGGGAGGAAATGAGTATGTGCCTGAGTTCCCATGCGTTATGCTGGGGAAGATATTTTACACCTCTGACATTTGATGGTGGAAATGCAAGCTCAGGAAAAAACTTTCATATATCAACAGTTATAATTAGAACACAAGTTTTCGTTCATTCATTCATTCAACAACTATACACCACTTAGGACCCAGGCATTTTTCTAGGTTCTGGAGACAGAGGTGAACAATCCACTCCCTACCCACCAGAAGTTTACACTCCAGTGAGGGAGATAGACAGTAGGTAAACATATAATAGAGGGTCAGTTGGAGAGACATGCTATTAAGAAAATTAAATGTGGGAAAGAGGAAGGTGTATGATGGGACACAAGGTGGTCAGGGGGGTTTTCTCCAAAGAGGTGGCATTTGGGCAGACACTTGTATGAAGTGAGGGTCCTGTGAATACGTAAAGGAGGAGAATTTCAGGTGGAATTCTGAAAGGGCATCAATCTTGCAATGGCACCTTCCTTGGAGTGTTTAAGGGACAGGAAGTTGGCCAATATGACAGCTGGAGAATCTGATGGAAGAGTGGCAGGAAATGAGTCTGGTGGGATCGGGAACAGACAGACCATGTAGTGAGGCTTTGGACCATCTGTGTTTGATGAACAGCTGTTGCAGGGTTCTGAGCAAGTCACTGACATGAAATGTTCTGTTTTGAATGTACCACTGTGGCTGTTACATAGAGCACTGACTATGGGCAGCAAGCGTAGATGAAGATGTCAAGTGAGGAGATGGTGGTGAGTTTGACCATGGTGGTGGTAATAGAGGGAGTGTGAATTGATTAGTTTCAGGATACATTTGGAAGGTAAAGATAACAGGACTTGCTGACACATGATATGAGATGGAGAAAAATAGAGGAAAAAAAGATGACTCTGAGGTTTGGGGTCTGGGCCATGGGTGAATGGTGACGCCATCTATTAAGACCTTGTACAGCTGAATATTACTCAGCCATAAAAAGGAATGAAATAATGCCATTTACAGCAACACAGACAGACCTAGAGGTTATCAAGTTAAGTGAAGTAAGTCAGACAAAGACAAATGTCAAGTGATATCACTTATATGTGGAAACTAAAAAAAAATGATAGAAATGAGCTTATTCAAAAACAGAAATATACCCACAGACATAAAAAATAAACTTACAGTTACCAAAAGAGATAGCAGAGGGGGCAAGGGATAAATTAGGAGTTTGGGATAAACATATGCATAACAACACTGTAAATTAACTGTACTTCAATAAAAAATACAGGTCATGGACAAGAAATTAATGCAATCTGAAAGTTAACAAGGAAAGACAGGGCAGCAGAGTCATGCACAAGAAGAGATGCTAAGTTAGAGACTTGAGGGCAGAGAGATGGCTTCCCTGAGCAACTTAAACCAAAGTTTAAGTTGAAACCTGGGGGAAGAAATTCCATTCATAATTATGCTCACACTCTTCTTTGTGTATTTCTGGTCATGACACTCATGGCCCACACTGAGCAGGTTAAAAAAGACATGTGCATAGAAAAGGACAATGAAAAAATGAATTGTGCATCTGTGTACATTTCCTTAGGAAAAACATCAGTGAGTCCTTCTCAATGAGATGTTCCCTCTTTGGTAAAGTTCTGGCATCCATCAGTGAAAGGAAATGGCAGAATTTCCATACATTTCACATCTGCAGTAAGACATGGTTCATGGCTTAGTCAGCCTTTTCTCAAAACAATAATCATGACACTGAGCCTTATCTAAGCTAAGAAACCATTATCCTTTATAACCAAAATGTAAATGGGACCCTGATGAAAAGGTTTACTAGTTTCCCTCCTGTTTAGGTCAGTAGATCCTTAATATACATAGAAGCTGGACATATGAAGACGCCTGTTCACATAGGCCATCAAATAAATATTTCAGTACTCTTTTCCTTTTCTCTTCTACTTTGGGTGCCAAACCACTGACGTCCAAGAGGCATCAGTAAATTGTTTCACTAACTCAAACAGAGTTTGTTTAAGAATTGAGGCCAAAATGATGTCACTGACCTGTAAATAAGTATACAGGTCTGACTGGCAAATGGAATTTAAAAGACACAAGATCAGATTTCCCACTGAAGTGGAAAGGAAGGCTTCTACTCTTCAGAGAGACCTGCTGTCATCTTTCCACTGTCCCAGATGGTGAGAGTTATGTACTCCTTGACCTGAGCCAAAGACGATGTAAGAGAAAATAAAGGGATAAACAAGATCTGCCCAAGGAAACTGAGCAAAAGCCCATCTCCAGTGGCTTAAGTACACAAAACAAACTTTCCAGACAAGGACACCTCCCTTGACCCTGAGTATGGTATACAAGATAACTGAATGGAAAAAAAAAACAAAAACCTAACAACAACAACAACAAACTTCAAAAGAAACTAGTACAAGGTTTCCCACAATACCAGGAAATGACACTAATAGGTTTAAAGGATTTGAACTCAGTGACAATGATGATGATTTTTTTTTGTAAGGAGTAAACCAAGGCCAAGATATGTCCACAGGCATATATAGTATCATAGTGAATGAACACAGACAGACAGGCATGTGCAGGCAGAAGGAGTTACTGGCAGAGGCAATCACTGGGCACCCACACTGATGAAAGAAAGTAACATTTTGAAGGGAAAGTCACGTTTTCCAAAGATAGGAGCTGGGCTTTGTAGCTTTCAATCTAGTCCTCCGTCAATAGCACAAGAAAAAGTGAAAGTGTAGTCGCTCAGTCGTGTCTGACTCTTTGTGACCCCATGGACTGTAGCATGCCAGGCCCCTCTGTCCATGGGAATTTCCAGGCAAGCATACTGGAGTGGGTTGCCATTCCCTTCTCCAGCGGATCTTCCCAATCCAGGGATTGAACCCAGGTCTCCTGCATTGCAGGCTGATTCTTTACCATCTGAGTCATCACAAGGAAGGATTTTCTTAATTTGCAAGTTAAACACATCTCCAGTGTGTAGAGTCCAACTCTTTTTATGGACGGGTGCTTGAACTCTCATTTCATAATGGTCCATCTTTAATAATACCAGTGACAGAGCACAGATGTCAGCCTTTAACACTGATGAACCACTTGGCAAGTGGGAGCGGAGTGAGCCTCTTGTAAGTCATGTCACACTGAGAACTGAGCTCCTGGTGACCACAGGATGGCAAGCCCCATCCTACCTCAGTCTATGAAATGGAATGAGTGTGAATTTTCTGGGCATAGAATGTGACCCCTCTTCTTTCCCTACTCTTGACTCCCCTGCTATGACAGATGATGGTGAAGGGAGGCATTCTTTACCCTTTGTTGTATCCGCAAGGGAAGGAAACAGGAAATGAAGGATAGCATTTATGGAATATCTCCAATCTCCCATACCTGAGGAAGGTCTACATACCCAGCCAGGTAAGTTATATTTTCTCCTTTCTACTGAAGAGAGAACTGATGTTCAGGAACGTTGAGTAACTTGCCCAAGGGCACTGAGCCAAGAGTTGCAGTGTCAAAATTCAAACCCAGTTGACACCCCAAAAGCCACAATTCTTCCCAGGGAAGGCACCCTGGTTCCTTTTTTTTTTTTTAACTTTTTTGGCCACACCCTGCTGCATGCAGGATCTTAGTTCCCTGACCAGGAATCAAACCTGTACCCCCTGCACTGGAAGACAAAGTCTTAATCACGGAGCTACAAGGCAAGTCCTTATTGTGATCACACCTATCCTACTCAAGGTACCAGTGAAATCTCAGGAACAATGCTTCTTTTTTTTTTTTTTTTCCATTTATTTTTATTAGTTGGAGGCTAATTACTTTACAATATTGGAGTGGTTTTTCCCGTACATTGACATGAAGGAACAATGCTTCTTGATCCACACACCATGGCAGCCAGTCAGCAGCAGATCCCAGTGCCAGAAAGTGCCTTGGATGGGTCATGAAAATAAAAAGATTCTGCAGCAGCAGAGGCAGTAAAAGCTGTCACTGTGTTCACAGAGAGGGAGGAGGTCTGCCCTAATACCGGTTAACTCCTGTGGTTTTGGGCAGTCAGTGTTAACAGCTTTTTCATACCTGACAACCATTAATAGGTCACTTCTCAATGTTCCAATGTCCCATTTCCTTTTAAGTTGCCACACGTGTTCCATTTACCGTCCTTTTAATCATCCTCTTATTTTCCAACAGACACTCACCAGGTTCTCTTTAATTCCTGTGGAGTCTGTAGTTTTCCAGGATCCAGTTCTCCGGGGAGATTGGAAAAGTGCAGTACGTCTTGGAAGAAGGATGTCTTGATCAACATTTAGAACGTGCTTGTCAGACGCACGCCACGTGCTCTGCTGGGGTTTGACACCTCCCTCCCCTCGTTTCGCTGTGGCCTTCTTTCCCTCCATTTCTTAACCTACCTCCCCCTGCCATATCGCCTTCTTTCTATCCCTGTTCTATTTTTCTCTAGTCATTTTCTCTTTTCATCTTTCTCTCCTTCACTTTTTAAATCTGCTGCAATCTTTTCTTCACACTGCTCTTCCTCTTTGATATTTTTAGGGGCCAAATAGTTCAGCTTGGGGGCTTCCCAGGTGGCATAGTGGTAAAGAATCTGCCTGCCAATACAGGAGACATGAGACTTGGGTTTAATCCCTGGGTTGGGAAGATCCCCTGGAGAAGGAAATGGCGATTCATTCCAGTATTCTTGCCTGGAGAGTCCCCCCAGACAGAGGAGCCTGGTGGGATACAGTCCATGGGGTTGCAAAGAGTCGGATATGACTGAGCACACACACAATAGCAGTTGGTTTTAAAAACACAGGTATTGATGTCACACAAACCTGGTTCAAAAACTGGGCTTAGACTCAGTGTTCGTTCAGTGTGACCCCCTTCCCTCTGTCTTCCCACCGGTAAAGTATGTTTATCAACGGTATTCATGTCTAGATCTGAATAAATACGAGATAATCTGTGTAAATTCAATTCAGGGTTTTGTAAGGAAGTAGGACAAAACCCCCACTTCCATCCTGTCTGCTGTCCTGCTGTTGTGAATTCTACCCTTCTCTCTGTTCCCTTCCTAGCGGTCGTCTCTGCTCCTGGCTCTGAATCCAGCTCATCTCGTCCCCCTCACTGTGTTATGGGTTCCCTTTGGCTGACTTCTCTATTCTGAGTCCACCCTTACGTGGGAAGAATTAGACATCACGGCATACAGCACACAGACAAAGCGTTCAAGCACCTCAGTGACACGCTGATTTTAAATAATGGTGAGACCAACAATATTCAATACTTCTGGACCATTCTGAATTATCTGTGAAAAATAAGGAGCTTAGAATCAAAGAATGGCCAGGTTGCCCTGTACCCCCAGGAACCAAATGTGTAACTGAGGAGTCTACTGAGGTAAGGGCCACACTCACTACCCGTCCAGATAATGAAGATAATGTTATTTTTTTCTTTTTTTCAGTTAAAGGTTTTAAAATTTGCCAGCAATATTAACCATTGGCTCTTACTCCAGATTACTTTTTGGTGGACATAATTATATTGTAAGATCAGTGCAAGGCATAAACCTCCCACAAACACTTCAGACTCCATTCTCCTTTCCATAAAACTTAAGATCCACAGATAGATGCTGACTTGCATTGCTGCACGTGGGGACCTCTGTAACCATGAAACTTCATGCTCCATAACTGCATCGTGTCTATTTCCAGGTTCTCTGTAGCCCACACACCTTCTGGTAGTCCTCAGCCTGACCTGCCATATCCACGTCTCAGAGTTTTCTTGTCTTTATTTTCTCTGAGTCCTCGACTTCCCTCTGCCCTTGTCTTGGCTGAGCTTCATCCTGTTAGCTTCTGATTACTTGTCCAATTTGTTGAAGCCATTTCCAATTCTAATCGCATCCCCCAAGGCTTTAGCCTCCACTTTAGATTCAGTCTCATCCATGAACTTAATGAGTATGCTGTTGCTGCATCCAAGTCATTGATGACAGTCTTAACTAGAAGTGGGTCCAGGGCTGGACCCAGCACAAGAACCAGCTTTTATGTGTTTACTTGTCAAGAGAAGTGTACGTGCAGGTGCTTTAATGATGTTTAGAAAAGAGAGGCCTCTCTTCTCTTCAGAATCGGGGGTCACTCAGGTAGACTTTGTGACGTTTTTGGCAATTCTAGTCTGTAATTTGACCTTCCAAGTCAAATTAAATAATCAAAACCATTGCTTAAAACATAGCTTTCTTTCTTAAAAAAATTTTGAATGTAGAAGTCAGTACTTAGTTTCACTTTTCTCCCCTGGGAATCAGTCATTAGCACCCTCTGCCCTGCTGAGGGGGCCTTGGGTGGGGAGGGCAAGGTCCTGGCTCCCAGTTCTCTGCCATTCGGCATGTGACCTTGGGTGAATTACCAAACCTCTGCCAGCCTGGACTGTATCCTCATCAGTAAATGAGGGGCTCCCATCAGATGCCTGCAAATGTGCCTTCCCGTCTGAGAGGCTGTGATTCTCTCGTGATGAAGGGCCTAATTATTCTCAGTGGCAAATTGCTACACACATTCTTTGATTATAAGCTTTTCCCATGACACGTATATATAATGCTACAACTCTGAATACATTTTAGAAGTAAAATTTAGACTAGCTCCAACATCATCTGGAATTTATCTGCCAGAAATGCCTGTTTATCTGCTTATGTGTGCCTTCTCTGTGCATTCTCAAGTACTTGAATGATAGGTATGTGTGAGGCGTGCCCTGAGGTTTGTCATTTCTTTGTGACATCACTAATAATCAATACAGCAGCATCTTTCAGAATTCCCACTTGAAGAAAGAGGAAACTGAGGCCCAGATTGGTTGAGTGACTGTCAGGCAACAAAACTTGCTTGTGGCAAAGTTCAGGCTTGAACTTGGATATCTAGGCTCTTTATATGTATGTGTGTGTGTATGTGTATATATATATATATATACACATACATATATATATATATATTTCATCCTTACAACCTTCCTATGAGTAGTTACTATTATTGCATTTTAAAGATGAAGAAACTGAGGTATGAAGCAGTTAAGTAACTTAACCATAGAATCTATGAAGTTTCAAAGTCAGGATTTTTGTCTTCTATACTCTTTCCATTTGGCATGCTCCTTTTCAACATAACTTATTGTTTAAACTCAGTATAGTATCTGCATTAAAAGAAAATACCATCGATTATTTCAGCAATCAACAAAAATGCTTCCCTATGTCACAGAGTACCATTTCTCTTTTTCAATGATGAATGACCATTTAATTCAGCTGGTGGAGACAAAGTCACTCTGAATTTTCTTTCACTGTGGGTATGTAAATTATTTTAAGATATTTGACTCTAAGTCTGGAAACAATCATAATTTTTAAAAAATCAAATTCTTGGTACTAAGTTCATCACAGAAATAAACAATTTCCCACTCTTTCTCCCCAATGCCCCTTTCCTCCTCCCCCTCCTCCATTTTTCATCCAGACCTGATTTTTCTTTTCCCCAGTTGATACCAGACTGGGCTCCAGGTAGGAGGAATGATGTCAACAGCCCCCTTCCCTGACCTTCCTTAACATTTCTACTCTCCTATTCACTGATTTCTCCAATTCACTTGAATTTTTCCTGCAAGGCAAGTTCTACACAAATAAATATTTAAACAGCAGGGAAAAGGTGGGAGAGATCTATGGGCCTTGTTGTGGAATCCAGGAAAGAGTAAAAAGAAAGACCTATATTTGAAAGAAATGATTAGACAAAACCTGAAAGCATCATTTCGCCCCAGAAATTTGTGTTCCTCTAATCAGTCACCTTAAGACACTGAGAATTGTTTTTTTAATTCCTCAGACAATGCTCGCTAATAAACAAGGGAACAATCTGCAGTGGCTGTTCTCCAGAACAAAAAACAAGAACATGAAACAGCAGCAAACCATAAGAGGTTAATGATTTGAAGCTCCTCTCTCTGGAATTACAAAAGAATAATCCAAAGAAATACATGTAATGTTTCTAGTCAGAAGCTTGTGAATAGAAACTGCAGTCCATGGAGTCGCAAAGAGTCGGACATGACTGAGCAACTGAACAACAAGATTCTCCTAACATCTGCCTCAGTGTGTCTCCCAGACAGGAAGAAAGGAACTGATGCTTTTTTCATATGTTTCACATAGATTATCTCACTGAATCCTCACCATAACTGAATGTGGGGGTGGGGGGAGCAGATATTATTTCAGCAGATACACCCTAAGGTGACTCCTACTGAGTTACTACCTTCTGTAATCTCCCTGAGGGCTTGTTTCTAACCAGCAGAATATGGCCAAAAGTGGTAAGATGCTCCCTCCTTGGTTAGGTTATGTTAATGGCAAAGGTGATGGAACTGTTACTTTCGTGACTATGTTATGTTACATAAAATTTCTTCTTTACAGACTAGAGGGAGAGACTCTCCCACTGGCCTTGAAGAAGCAAACAGCATGCTCTCAATCTGCCTGTGGAGAGGACCATACGGTTAGGGGCCCCTAGATCACATCCCGCAAGAATCTCAAGCCAAGCAGACGCAAGCAAATGAAAACCAAAGTGTGAAAGTGTTAATTGCTCAGTCATGTCTGACTCTTTGCAACTCCATGCACTGTAGCCCACCAGGATCCTCAGTCCATGGAATTCTCCAGGCAAGAATACTGGAGTGGGTAGCCATTTCCTTTTCCAGGATATCTTCCCAACCCCGGACTGAACCCAGGTCGCCTGCACTGGGGGCAGATTCTTTACCCATCTGAGCCACCAGGGAAGCCCAGAAGCAAATGAATCCTGCCGACAAAACAGAACAAGCTTGAAGGGGATTCTTTCTCATTCAAGCCTTCAGATGGGAACACATGGGCTGCAGCCTTGTAAGACCATCAGCTCAAGACCCGGTTAGAGACATCCCTGGACTCCTGACCTCCAAAAACTGAGATAATGAGTTTACCTCAACTAAAAACACCAGATTTGTGGTAATTTGTTGCATGGCAGTAGAAAACTACTACAATTCCTCTTTCTATTTCATAGGAGAGAAAAGCAAGCTTTGAAAACCTAAGTATGCAAGCTTTTGAGAAATTAAGTGACTTTGGTCAAGGTCACAAAGCCAGTGAACAGCAGAACTCATATTTCAACTTAAGTCTCCGTAAAGCTAAAGGTCAAATGCTCTCCAAAACAGCATGATGCCTTTCCACACTTTCCTTCTCATTCACTGGCATTGTTGATGGAATATCACCACATTTGGCCTATGATATGACCTCTGGAAGTTATGAACCTCTGGTGGATATGGTCTTGAAGATTAAAACGAAAGACCTTAAGTAATATAGTGCATTCCTTGCCTCCCTGGCCTTGACGTAGAAGAATGCTGCCTACTTTTCACCCTTGAGGGAGAGGAAAAGACCAAATGGGGAAGCTTAGAATGGAGGGGGCTGTCTGACTAGCCCCAGAGAGAGAGGTTCTCACCCACTCAAAAGGGAATTAAATAAATGTTCTCCAAAAAATAATGGCTCCACCTAGGAAAAAAAGCTCTGAGAATCACAATAATGAGTTTCCCACCAGGAGTACCCCGGAGGCAGAAGCCTGGGGCTGATGAATAAGGTTCCACACTTTGGGTCAATGCTGGGTAACAATGAAATCCGCAGCTTCACTTCAGTAATGTTTGGCTTGGGTTGGATGAAAGGATGATGGCAGCAGGCTGACTTTGAGTTTGACAAGTCAAGGAGTGTTGGTTCAGGTATCTTAGGGGCTGTTTGTTTGATGTGGATTATAACGGCTGAAATTTCATTGGTTAGGCTTGGCTGGGCCTGTCTGCTGTTGGGCAGAGTTGGACTGTACTTTATATATGCCTTGGTTAAATTACTGGAACAGTAATAAACTAAGTGTATCAAAATCTTGACATGCCAAATTACATGGGAGCATAGAGGGAGCAGCATAAATCTCAGCTCTCCCCAATCCATCATAATGCTCAGTTTCCAGAGCACAGCTTCAGAAAGAGTTCAACAAACAGTTAAGAACCTATCCCATGCCAGGCCCGGGGCTGGGTACTGTGATGGGAACAGGGGTGAGACACAGCCCTAACTACCCCCGCCCAGAGTCTATAATCCAGCAAGATAGAGAAGGGTGTACATTAATCACTAAGCAGACTCCCCAGTGGTTGGAGCTGGTCATCTCTAGAGCAGGCAAGAGCAAAGGGCACTGTGGCCTCAGCTTTGATGCAGTCAGTTAGGTAACACTAAGCCACTCGGAAGGCCGGGTGTGTGTATTAGTCGCTTAGTCATGTCCAGCTCTTTGCAATCCCATGGACTGTAGCCCACCAGGCTCCTCTGTCTACGGAACTCTCCAAGCAAGCATACTGGAGTGGGTTGCCATTTCCTACTCCAGGGGATCTTCCCGACCCAGGGCTTGAACCCAGGTCTCCTGCATTGTGGGCGGGTTCTTTACCCTCTGAGCCACCAGAGAAGACCAGGCAGCAGGTGTGAAAGGCCTAAGGGACGGACTGTCATTCGCTATGAGAATTCCTAGAATTTCAGATTCCCTTCCACTGCCTCGAAGAAAACAGCTTCTTCTTGGATGAAAGATCTTATTGCAGGGACCTCCTATGATAGCAGGTAGGGACTAGTTGAAAAGGGGTGTGAGATCAGTGAACACTTCTGGACTTTATCATCTTCACCTTCCAAGAAAAAGGCATGCATAGGTAGTGTGCAGTGAGAACTTCAGAATGCAGATAACAAAGCCTTGACCTGGAGGATCTGATGATTGAGAAAGACAAAATTACATACTAAATAAAAACCTAAGAGGCACAGAAAATGCGGGAGCCTTAGGGTTGAATGTCCTGTGAGTTCAGCATTCTCCTTTAACTTATTAGGATATTGGTTTTAACATAAATGCCTTGTGTGGTTGACTTCACAGAGAAGAATAAGAGACAAAAAATAAATAATCTGGGGAAAGTAACACAGCAGACAGCCATACTAGCTTTCATTAAGCACTGGTTTGAAAAGTCCCCAGAAGAGGCTGTTGGGAAAATATTCTGAAAGAAGAGGCCTACCTTCCTCATTAGCTAAGCTGCCCTAATCATTCAAACCTCTGGCCCTCTGTTTTCTCACTTATAAAATAACGGGTTAGAGACATATTCTGAGTACCTATCTAGCTCTAATAGTTCAACATTTACATGTGGATGAGAACTATAGGATTAAGTTTCAAAAATAAAGCATGTTACTATGGCTTTTCTTAGATAACCAGTAATTCCCTTCTGGGAGGCTTTCAATGGTGGTCTCTGAGCATTCACTATGAACCATGATCTGTGATAGAAGTTCTTCACTCTGGATTCTCCCAATTGATTCTTAATTCAAGAACTCCCCTTACAAATAAAGCAGAAATGGTCACCTCAGTCACCTTCTCATTGAGGACTTCTTTAGCTACTTATCTAGAATTTCAACACCTTCCCTGTTACATGTCAAATGTCCTTCATTCACTTTCTCTCTTTTACATTTATCTCTATCTAACACACTGAATGGGCTTCCCCAGTGGCTAGGTGGTAAAGAACCCGCCTGCAATGCAGGAGACATGGGTTTGATCCCTGGGTCTGGAAGATGTCCTGGAGGAGGAAATGGCAGTCTACTTCAGTATTCTTATTCTTGCCTGGAGAATCCCATGGACAGAAGAGCCTGGCGGGTTACAGTCCAAAGGGCTGGGAAGAGTCAGACACGATTGAGCAGCTGGGAACAACAGCATAC
Source organism: Muntiacus reevesi (assembly GCF_963930625.1). Lineage (NCBI taxonomy): Eukaryota > Metazoa > Chordata > Mammalia > Artiodactyla > Cervidae > Muntiacus > Muntiacus reevesi. The sequence goes on along the minus strand of NC_089249.1, from coordinate 40,764,948 downwards.
AGGATAATTTACTTAGTTCCATTGTTTTCTATCTCCCATCTATAAAGGATACTCCATAAGAGCAGAGATTTTTGTCTTTGGGGTTTGTGACCAAATCTTAGTGCTAGAGGACTACATAAGAGCCTGGTGCATAGTAGATCCTTAATATATTTTTTGAGTGTATAAATCAATGCAAAGAATGCTGTTTAACCTAAAGGGTTTATATGGCCTTTTACTGTCTGCTGTTTTATCTACCAAATATTTCCATGAAGATGAGGTCATTCCACTCAATAAGGGGAAAGTCTGTTTTGAAGCACATCCACCAGTGGCAGAGAAAAGGGAATGAGAGAGATAGCTGGAACATACCGCTCATCTCAGAAACCTTGAGCTAAGCTGGTGTAGACCTCATAACCCGTGACAGGAACAGGACTCAGGCCAGGCTAGCATGTGGAAGAAAAGAGAGAGGACGACAAGACTGATTTCCTCATGCAAGGAGAAAGGGTGATATGGACCCAGAGGTATGCAAATAGACCCAGACAGCATTAAGGCAGAAGCATGTCTTTGGTTGTGACTCTGTCCTCCATTAAACTGGGCCTTGTGATCAATCAAATTTGTCATCAACCATGTGTAGATAGGTGGGTCTCCAACATCTTTCCCACAACCCAGTGGAGAGAGGAGCCTAAGAAGAAGTTTAATATCTTTTGTGGGAGAGACAGAAATGGGAGAACAGGGGGAAGAAAGATATCTCAGTGCAGACTTTCTCAAGCAGTGGCAATGCTAGCTTTACATTCTCTAATGAGTCAAGCATATAATGGTGGCTCAGTGAATGCTAGTGAACTAGAGGGCTGGTGTTGATTTTATAGGCATTAACAGAAATTTTGCGACTAAAATAAAGGCCAGCATAAAGTCCATCCATTTCACTGGGCTTTAGGATCTATTGCTAACTTTCCTCATTCTGACCCTAACTTGTTAATATGACTCTTTCCTACTTCCCTATATTTCTCCTAACCATGCTTGAAGCTCTTCTACATCAGAAGTTGCTTTGAGGGCAAGAAGATGCTCTTAGTGTCCATGCAAACTCTCCATGAGGTTCAGACAGACCCACGCTGCTCTGTGACATGATATTCGCATGATCCTGAGCTAGTTATTTAACCTCCTCAAATCTAGGTTTCCTCATCTATAAAACAAGGATAATATTTACCCAATGAGAAGCTGTGTCGATTAAATGAGATCATTTAGGATTTCATTTATTTGTTCGTTTAACATTTACTGAGCCTTTACTATGCTCTGGGCTGCATCATGTACTAAGGATACAGAGATTAAAGACTCAGTTCTCATTTGGCAGGAACTTGCAGTCAGGAGAAAGACACAGCCAAACATCAACAAGTACAATATAGTGTGATAAGCGTATGGATGAAGGTACATATCAGTTGGTTCCAGGACAAACATATTCAGTTTTTAATCTGGCTGGCAAGGAAGTCAGGAAAAGATCACCAGAGGAGGCAACTTCTGTACTGAACCCCGAGGAGTCATTAAGAATTAGCCAAGTGACTGACTGAGACCTTTGTCCAAAAATTAAGACCAACTGATTAGTTGGCCCAAGCTAAAAAAAAGTGTTAGCCAAGTGGAAAAGTCCTGAGACAGGAAGAGGAAAGTTGACCCTTCTAGACAAAGGGAAAAGCAGGGAGGTGAGAGTCTGCTAGATTCAGAGAACCATAATCAGTTTCTTGTGGATAGAACATCGGGTTTAAGGGGAGGAATGATGGAAAACGAGAATGAAGAGGCTGGCAGGAGTTTGGAGCCAGAACATGAGAATCAAAGCTTCTCAGAGTTGCTTTGAGTTTTCATCTTGATGTCACTGGAGTGCTACGGCAAAGTTTGAGTCAGGGAACAGACATGAATAATTTTATGTTTAGGAGGATCCCTCTGACTCTGTGTGAAGGATAGATTAGAAGAGGATTGGATCAGAGTCGGGGAAAGGAGGTAAGTGCACTGACTCATGCAAGAAATGACAAAGAGAGAAGAAAGAAAGAGAAGCAGGCAGATATGAGAGGGATAGACGAGAAAGAGAAATAACCCAGAATGATTCCCAGGTTTCCACATTGATAACTGGATAGATGTTGATGTCAATGTCGATGCAAGAAGAGAGGAGGAGAGGAGACTTTTAATTTTGGTGGCCTTGAAGTCTCTGTGGGATGTAAGACTAAATGTGGGGACTCCCCTGGTGGTCCAGGGGAGTATGCAGGGGGTATGAATTCCATACTTGGTCAGGGACTGAAGATCCCACATATTTTGCAGCCAAAACACCAAAATGTAAAAGAGAAGCAATATTGTAACAAATTCAATAAAGACTTTAAAAAAAGTGGTCCATGTTGGGAAAAAAAAAAAACACTAAAGGTGGTTGGACACACAAGTCTAAGTCTGGGTTCAGGAGAAAAATCTGGGTATAGACATTTTAAAGTCATCCCTTTGTAGACACAGGCTGTCCATAACACCTGTCTAGATGGATCTGTGAGAGAATGAGAGGATTAAGGACGGAACCCAGGATGTACACAGTGAATACAGCGTGGCAAAGTGAGAACAAGAGTGAAAGATAAGCCAGTAAAGGAAGGGGACACAAACAGAGGAAGTCACAAGAATGAAAGAGGGGTCACCAGAATCAGCTCTCAAACAGGTCAGAAGGGAACAAGTGGATTAACTGGACTGACAGCCAGGAAGCCACAGTGTCACTAGGAAAGGCCATTACAACGGGAGCACATTGTACAGTGTTACAAGTGTTGGAAGTGAGACAACTTCCATTATGCTCACCGAGTATATACAGTGACAATATTGTGACTTTATCTTTGAAATAAGTTTGTCTCTTAAAATTTTCTTTAATTAAAAAAATATTCTATGGTGTTAAGAACACAACTTGAGATCTACCCTCTTAATCTTTTGAAATGCAAAATTCAGCAGTATTGACCATAGGTACAATGTTGCACAGTGGATCTCTAAAACTTTTTCATCCTGCATTACATAGACTTTATGCCCATTGGTTAGCAATGCCTCATATGCCTTACCCCCTAGCCCCTAGCAACCACCATCCCTCTCTCTGAGTCTATGAATGTGGCTATTTTAGAGCCCTTATATAACTGGAATGATGCAACGCCTGTCCTTCTGTGACAAAATATCCACACTGTTGAATACTGCAGATTCCCTTCCTTTTTAAAGGTTGAATAATGTTCCATTGTTTCAAATAAGCATGTCTCCATCCAGTGACTGCAGGTGAGTTTTGTCTACGACCATTAACTGGTCACATGCATTGTCCATCATTCCCCTTCTCTGCAGGATAGGTCTACGGTTCTTTTATCCGAAACTTTCTATCTGTTGAGCCAGACTTGGGACTAGGTATCTGCTTTTGTCAAAAATGATCGAGAAAACAGCTGCACAATCTTGCCATTTCCTTCCTGATGCTCAAAACACCAAGGGGCTACACCTGTGCTTCCAGCTCTTTCCCTCTAAGGCCCAGAAGCAGAGGAACACTGCACTGGTCACTAGGCTGCAGGAAGCAGCTAGTGAGGTCACTAGCCCTCACAGCCTGAGTGGCTCAATGGGAGTCTACGGATAAAAGGTGTGAGGGAAGAGGGAGTGTTATTTCTGGAATTATCATGGTAAGAGGTGTAATGAGAAGCTCACTGCAGGACTAGAGAGAAAGAAGAAGGAGGCGGCGGCCAGGAAAAGAAAAGCTTCCTTGGGTTCTTTGCAGAGAAGTTGTAGGAAAATATTTGAAAATGTGTGAATGTGGAGAAATAAGTAGAAAACTGAAGAATGAAAGGCTTCAGTGCTGGTGAACTAATCCCATTTGCTTGTTTGTATGCGTAAAGACCAAAGAGAGAATCTTGACATAAAGCACATCTTTTAAGAAATCTGTTGCTAATACTTTACAGCTGGGGGTCTCTGCTTAAACTTTCAGACAATAGCCTTGCAGCGTGATGCCCACAGGAAGATGGACAAGGCAGCTTAGCGCCGACTCCCCTAAACCATTTGCTGCCCATGAGTCAACTGGTTCTGTTTCTGACAGTTTATTTTTGTTTTCGCTGAGTTCCTGTAGATAACAAGTACTGACTGTGTTCTCTTCTGGAGCTGAAACAAAGGCTCCAGAATTTAGTTTTGGCCATCCTGCTGGTGTGTTTTGCTTTTCTGGGCTGGAACTGTCCCAAAACCTAAGGTTCTGGGATTCCTGTCCACTCATTACCATGGCAATTATAAGAAAGTGAGGCTAGGTCTGCCTCCAGTTCTGCAAAGCCCAGTCCAAGGCTTAAGAAGGGGTCTTAGGTGGAGAATGACACTCTAGCCTAGGTTCTGGTTATTTATCTGTAAATAAGAGAAACAGAAGCTTCTAACCATCAGAGACGGCAGGAACAACGAGGAACAATATTTTGACGGAAGAAATGGAATTGGGAATGTCAGCCCTCTCTCTGAGAGTTGAAGAAATAAACAAGCAACTCCCTAAGTTGGGTCAGTTGTTTTACTTGCTTAATTGGACTACACTCCCTTCTGCAGATGGAATATAATTGCTTCACAAAGTGTCAGTTTCTGATCTATGTTGTTGTTCAGTCGCTAAGCTGTGTCTGACTCTTTGCAACCCCAAGGACTGCAGCACACTAGGGTTCCCTGTCCTTCACTATTTCCTGAACTTTGCTCAAACTCATGTCCATTGAGTCGCTGATGCCATCCAACCATCTCATCCTCTGTTGCCCCCTTCTCCCCCTGCCGTCAATCTTTCCCAGCATCAGGGTCTTTTCCAATGAGTCAGCTCTTTGCATCAGGTGGCCAAAGTACTGGAGCTTCAGCATCAGCATCAGTCCTTCCAATGTGTGTATATATCCTTTCCCTCTTGAGCCTCCCACCCCACCACCCCATCCCTCTAGCTTGTCGCAGAGCACCGAGCTGAGCTCCCGTGCTATATAGCAGTGTCCCACTAGCGATCTACTTTACACACGGCAGTGCATACATGTCCATGCTCCCCTCTCAGTTCATCCCCACTCCCCCTGTGTCCCTGGGTCTATTTTTTGTGTCTGCCTCTCTAGTCCTGCTCTTGAAATAAGTTCATCAGTACCATTTTTCTAGATTTCATATACTCTCGAGGACAGGCTAGGAATGAGTGGGGTGTCAGTTACATGAAACCAGAAGGCATAAGATAGCCAAGATTTTCAAAACCCACACAGTTCTCATCTCTCTCTGTACAAGCAAACATGTGGGCCAAATACCCTCTTTTCTCAAACTTGCTCTCCTGACCGGACTTGGCTCAGAATAGAACCACTCAGCCCAATGATGATTATACTCAATGCCTGAGGCCAGAGCAAACATGCTGAGCACCTTTGGCAAACATGCAGCATGAGGCTTGAATTTCAGAGCAGCAAGAACTGATGGGGAAGGAAACAGGCATCAGGACAGTTAGAAACTAAGGCATGAGTGGGACCAGATCTTTCCTTATGCTACATGTAACGGTATGCGGTAGTCAACACCATCTCTGGAGTCTGACTGCCTGGTTCAAATCCTGGCTCCTCCACCTCTTAGCTGTGTGACCTTCAGAAAGCCACTACACCTCTCTGGGCCTCATGATTTTTTAATTTGTTGCTTTGTCCCTAAATAATGCTCTATACCAATGCTGTGAAGACTACTATGAGTTAATATGAGTGATCTGCTTAGAACAGGGTCTGGGCTATACTACTGACATATTGCAGAAGTGATAGCTATTACTAACTGTTATCTGTTAGCCAGGGCTCTTGTCTCTTTCGAGAATCTTCTTTAGAAGAACTAGCCCAAACTAGGGTTTAGACTCCCCAAGTCTTCTGATTTCTTCCCTTCATTTCCCTTGTTTTCTGTCCTGGGTGCAGTCTACACTATTCCTCACCCCTTTTGAGAAATGTCCACCCTTTCTAACTTCTCTTGTGATGCTGACCCTTTTCCTCAGTTCTCTCTTGCTTTCTCCATCTTTCTGTCCATTTTCCCTCACTCTCCCTTCTTGGGGAACAAATCCAGCACACTGCAGGCACTAATTAAAAATTCATCCAACCAATGGTAAACCAGAGCAGTAACATACAATTTAGTCTCAGAATACAATAGTGACTTCAACACATATAAAGGAAAAAATAATACCCTATAAGTTATTTCTAATATTGAAGGAAGGGATCTCAGACAAAGAGATAAGTGATCACTTATCAAACAACATCCAGAAACACAAAATAAAGATAAGAAGAGAAGTTTCCAGTGGGTGTGTGTGCAACCATGACACCTACATATAGGCAACACAACCACCCGCACCTCTTCCATGAAGGAGACATAAACAGTCAAACCTCATAAGGCAGACCATCAAAGCTTTCCCCCAAGTGCTCAGGAGCCAGGTCCCAAAGAAGCCTGCCCTCCACCATTATTTTGTCAATTACTAAAAAGACCAGAGAAGCAAGGCAATGGAAAAATTCAACCCCCCTTCCCAACTCCCATCCCAAAAAGGTGGCCATTAAGAAAGCCTATGGAACCAAGGACAGAGCTACCCCACCTAGGAAATGAAGTTCTAAAAATAAACAATTCTTACAACAAATTAACAAATAAATAGATGCCGTTAAAACCATGGCACAGTCAGAACACTGTGGAAAATCTAAGTATGTACTTGAAACCACAGACTGCCTGAACTAGAAGGGATCCTGGGGACTCTTGCTTTATAGATACAGAAACTGAAGCCTGAGGACCTTACGGGACTTGTCCAAGGTCATGCGGTGATGGAGGTGGAGCCAAGTCTGGATAGGCCAAGGGGAATGGGCTTGCCTGTATCTGGGAATTTAGGGCCCACTGGGGCTGGACGCCCTGCTTGAGGCAGGCAGCATCGAGGAGCCAGAGAAAGAAAGAAAGCAGACAGGAGAGACTTCCCTAGTGGTCCAGTCAGTAGCTAAGAGTCCGCCATGCAATGCAGGGGACGCTGGTCTGATCCCTAGTTGGGGAACTAAGATCCCACAGGCCGCAGGGAGACTAAACCCACATGTCATAACTACAGCGCCCACATGCCGAAACTTCTAAAGCCCATGCACCACAACGAGAGAGTCCACGAACCGGGACGGAAGATCCTGCGTGCTGCAACTAGGACCCAATGCAGCCAAATAAATATATACTTTTTAAAAAAGAAAAGGGCAAGGGAAGAGACCAGGAACTTCCGTGCCAGCAGACTGGTTTCAGAGAGTCAATGAGAGTTGAGGCCAGGATTGAAAAAGTAACGCAGCGAGGAAATGGAGCAACACAAGCCACCAGGCAAACCACTTGCTGTCCTGGAGCGAGTGGTTATTAAACACTGTCGCGGGGATTTGGGGATGTTCCAAGACTCGGCTCTAAAGGCCCAAATAGCTTTTTCATGTTCTGAAAACCACTGGAGCTCTCCTAGAAGAAGGGCCCAGGTGCTCATCTATTATTGAACATGTTTAAAAAGGCATTTAGGAAAGAGCACCAGGAGACAGATTTGCAACTGCAGCGGCAGTCCCAGGAGGGCTGTGTTTGCTCAGAGGAGGAGCAGAGTTCACGTTCAGTGATACAGGGAGAGCCAACACGGGCAGGTGTCCCGGCGTTCTCGGGAGCACCTGTTGGTGTTCCCCTTCTAGCAGGTCACCTGGAAGTGAGAGATGCAGGGGGCAAACCCCGAAAAGGGCAGCCGCCCTACTGTTAACACACTCAGACCAATGAGCCATGGCCAAACTCTCGTGTGTCAATGATGGGGGCGGGGGCGGGGGAAGAGGAAGGGGTGCATTGATGGGAGAGGGATTTTTGTAATGTATATCTACACACACAGATTCTAAATAATGAGATAATACATTGCACCAAAAGTTATGTGATAAATAAATAGATGAATAGAGATGGTTAGATAGCATCACCTAGCATCACTGACTGCATAAGCGTACATGACAGAGGATGAGATGGTTAGACAGCATCATTGACTCAGTCGACATTAATTTGAACAAACTCTGGGAGACAGTGAAGGACAGGGGAGGCTGGTGTTCTGCAGTTCGCAGGATCGCCAAGAGTTGGACAAGACTTAGTGACTGAACAGCAACAAAATGTAAATAATAGATCAATTAATGGCTTGATAAATATTTAATGATATATTTTCTATCATATTTTATTTCTTATATTTTAATGATATATATTTACAGCATAGCATTCACAACATATTGTTAAAGGAAAGCATGGATTACAAACAAGATGTATAACATTATCTCAATTTTTAAAAAATACACACATTTATAAAACATATTTATAATCTAGAAGAGCATGGTGGAAAAGATTGGAATGATAGAACCCAATATATAAATAAAAATTATCTCTGGGTGATAGAAGTTGAGGTGAAGCTTATTTTTTTCTTTAGGCTTTTCTCTATTTTATGAACTTTTTCTCAGTGAACAATTGCTATACTTTTGGATCAGACATAAACAACAAATATCAGTACATAAAAGAGAGGTTTATTACTAAAGATGAGATGAGATTCCTCTGGTTCTGAAAAAGAGATTCCCACAACTTTGTGGGCAATACATTTAAAACCACGGTTTCCTCCTCTGGGCTTTTACATAAGTATAGTCTTAAGTAGCCCAAGCAGTCATGGGAGAATAAACACAAACATAGAGATTTGGGGAGTCTTCTTAGTGGCTGCCCACTATCATCACATTCTTCCCTACATTATACCTGTGTGATATTCTCAACAGCGCACATTTCTTGAGAACAGAGTGTCTTGTTTACCTTTATTTCCTCTTAGCACCCGGCACAGAGTCCTTCGCAGAGAAACCCTTCAGATTACGTTTGCAGAACTGAACTGAAGCCGCGTGATAAAGGAAGCGGTAAATGGATACAGGAAGGAAAAGCAATGCCTTCTGGTGGACTTTGAGATTCTGCTCTCACATGAAAAGAAGCAATGCCAGTGGAGATCCAAGAAGAAAGGTTTATCTGAACTTTGCAGAGTAGAGGAAATGCGATCTACTCACCGTAGTTCTTTGGATATAGCAAATTCTCTTCTGAGATGGAGCGTCTCTCACTTCTGGGCTGGGGTGGGGCAGGGGGCCTGGAAATTTACAATTCTTCATCTTCAGGGCAGAAAGAAACCCGAGCACCCTTCTTTACATCCTTATTTAGCACTTGCAGGAAGATCAAGATACCCCTGCCGATACTGTCATGATGAACCTGTCTTTCCTTACATCCTAAAAGCTCAGAATCTCATCTGAGTGTGGCTCTTTTCCTGCCTGGACAACCTCAACCTCCTTTTTTCCTGACTCTGCTGACTTTCCCTTTCTCTCTGCATTAGTTTAAGCAGACTAGCATAACAGGAGTCATCTTGCTCTCTCCCTACACTAAGACTCTGTTGCTCTCTTTAATTGCTATCAGGTTTCTGTTCTTAAAGATGTGACATTTCCCCTACCTTCAATTCTGATTTCATTTTTCCTCTTCCACATCTCTTTCCTTTCATTTGCCCACCGCTTTCCTTCGTTTTCTTGGTCTCCTGGCTGAGATTTTTCTCTGCAGAAGCCTTCTTTCTTTGCCAGGTACATGTCCTTGGATCACTCAAATTCCCCTTGAAAGCTCTTGTCTATGATGCCTTTCCAGGATATTCATCTAGGTAGAATTATTTGTGACTTTGCCAAGAGAAAAGACAAATTCACACATGCCTAAAACTTTTAAAGACATTAGAAGTTTATATTTCTGTCTTTCATTGTCTGACGAATAGAAAGCCCTTTAGACAGGTAATGTCTTTTGCCTTCTACAATTCTAAGGTGAATTTGAGGATTCAGTACAGTGCACTGTGGATGCGCTGTGGGACTGGGGTGTTTTTAATACAGCGCTCAGAATTCTCAGCTGCCCCCTAGGGACCACAAGGAGAATTGCAGCAAGCAATCACAGGGCGGTGTCCTCTACATTTTTACCCAATTCCTTAACCCTTAATGTACCCATTTTCAAGGTACATGTTTTAAATTTTAAGCAGAGACTGCATCTTTTCTGAACCCATTCCTGTTCTAGGAGTTGCAGACTCCAATGGCTGCAGGAACTAGGCAGACTGTTAATACAAGGCTGGACCCCAAGAGGGCTGCATTGAATTGACAGCTTGTATTCCTGGGGTTTCCCAGGGGGCACTAGTGGTAAAGAACCCACCTGCCAATGCAGAAGACATAAGAGACATAGGTTCCATCCCTGGGTTGGGAAGACCCCCTGGAGGAGGGCATGGCAACCCACTCCAGTATTCTTGTCTGGAGAATCCCATGGACAGAGGTGCCCAGCGGGCTACAGTCCATAGGGTAGCAAAGAGTCGGACAGGACTGAAGCTGCTTGGCAAGCATGCATTCCATTCCAAAGAGGGTCCACCCCTCAGTCCCAGCAGAATGCGAGCCCAGGGTGGCCACTCTCCTGATTTTCTAGGAACCCACCAATCTGGAGTTTCAGGATAATCTAGAAAATTTTAAATGTAGAGCCAATTTAATCTTCAATACAACACCCCAGGTCATGTAGAACATGTCTACGATCCATGTTTTACCCATCCTGTGATTTATTACCTTTCCTAAACATTCTCACCAAGTCCTCGTGTAGTGTCACACTGTCACCAGAGCTCAAATGGAGACAACTGATGGGGCGAAATAATTGACACAACAGCCACAAACAATGTCACATTCACTTGGAACCATAGGTTAGGGTACGTGACTAAATGCAGTTCTTAGTAAACAAAGAGGGTTAACGCTTATCGACTCTCTGGAAAAATCAAGCATAAAAAGTGGAATGTTCATAGCCCAGTGTGTCAAATTATAAAAATTCATATCCCAATTCTCTAAAACTTAGTAGTCATGGGAAAAATGATAGATCAAATACTACCCACATTTTCCCTGTTGCTCGGAAGTGGGTCTGGAGTCTCAACAAAGCAGCCAGACAACGCTTAAACAGGGGACATATGGGCATCATCTGAAAGGTTTTTACTTTAAATTGCAGTTAAATTAATAACAGCTATTGATAATATCAGCTTTCCTTAGAAATTTATCTGACAACTTATTTAAAATAATACATTTTAAAAAAGCCCTTTTGTACATGCTTAGTCACTCAGTTGTGTCCAACTCTTTGTGGCCCCATGGTCTGTAGCCCGCCAGGCTCCTCTGCTAATGGAATTTTTCAGGCACAAATACTGGAGTGGGGTGCCATTCCCTCCTCCAGGGGATCTTCCCAACCCAGGGATTGAACCTGAATCTTCTGCATTGGCAGGCAGATTCTTTACCACTGAGTCATCTGGGAAGCTGCTTTGGGGGCTGGTATTTCTAAAAATCCCTTGGTGGCTGGTGTCACGTGGTCGAGAGCCACTGTACCCAATCTTACCATCTTAATGGCGCTTGATACTATTTGAAGTGATGATAGTTACTTATTTGTTGATGTCTTTGTTGTCTCATCTCCTCACCAAGATATAAATTCATTGAGGGTGGGGAATTTATTGGTCTTATTCAGTACTGTTTACCCCATACCTGGAATAGTGCCTGGTACTTAGTAGAGCCTCGGGAGATATTTCCTGAATGAATAACCTCAGACAATCAGCCTAATATCCTGGAGTTCTGTATCAGTAACCGAAGACCATGGGTAATTCAGAATCTTCTGGAGGGAGAGGTACAGGCCTTAACTCTTTCCTGCTGGGCTTCTGGCTCTATCGTTAACTTTGTGGAGGGATAAAGATTCAGATTTATTTCCAAGTAAATGACTGGAAAATAAAATTAAAATAGAGAACAGTGACAAAGTGGCAGTATTCAATATCCATTAAGTGGACACTTCTCCTTGTGAAAAGGCAACATCTGTGGTAAACTACCCCTGCGTTTTATAGGTTAAAACTCAGATTTTTTGGGTCTCATTCTTGGAGCTTCAAAGATAGGACCTGAGAACTTGCATTTCAAGTAAGTTCCCAGGTGATGCTGCTGCTGCTGGCCGGGGGACCACACTTTTAGAACCACCAGTATGAACTGTAAGACACTATTCATGCGTCAACTATTATTATCATTCACCTTCCACTTCACTGCCACCCCTGTTACAGTCAACCCTGACTGGGACATATCTTTGAACATAAACCACCATCCCCTGTGGGAGGAATTCCTTTCACACTTGTGGGTCAACCTACTTGCTACACAATAAGAAAGCCATAAAGGAGAGATTGGCTGTTCTTTACTATCAACCACAAAGCGGTGGTTTATTACAGTGAAACAAAAGCCAAGGAGATCACATGGCACAAGGACCCATGATATATGAGGTTTCATGAGCAGTCACAACTGCCTAATGTGGTTTGGTGGTTATTTAATGGTTACTGAGAACCACAGCATCCTAAATCTAAGCTGAACATGTTTCCAATCCCCGCTTTGGGGGCGATAAGCCCAGCGCAGACTGCTCTGCTGTGTTGTGAACTTTTACTACTCTTTTATTATTAATAAGACTCAATTTTTAAAAATCCCTGTATAAAAAGTTGTTCAAAAATGAAGGAAGAAAGCGTATTCATCACCAGTTTATCATGAAGTATGTCAAGGATTCTATGTGTTGTCTCCTAGCTACTTCCTTTCATCAACTAAGGCCAAAATCCAGCCATGTTCGTACATGTGCACGTGGATTGTTTTTTTTCATTTTCTTGCTTTCTACAATTCAATTTCAGTTGTATTAAAACTGGCTTAACATATGTTGAATTATACTTCAAAGACAAACTTATATGAAAGAAGTTAGATTTGTGGCTACCAAAGGCGGAGGGTGGGGGTATGTGAAACTGGATGAAAGCAGTCAAAAGGTATCAACTTCTAAGTGTAAGAGAAACAAATCCTAGGGATATAGTGTACAACATGATAAATATAATACTACTATAAGGTATATATGAAAATTGTTAAGAGACTAAATCCTAAGAGTTCTCATTGTGAGAAGGGCCTTTTTAAAATTTCTTTAATGTTGAGTCTATGCAAGACGATGGATGTTCACCAAACTTATTATGATCATCATTTCATGATGTATGAAAGTCAAATCACCTTACACTCACACAGGACTGTCAATTTTATCTCAATAAAACGAGAAGAAAAAACATATTCAAGTAACAAACAGTGAATACTTGCACAGCGCCTGCTACACACCCGATACTGTGCTAAGAATTTGAAATGAATTAAAAGTCGTTTGATCCTTACAGCAACAGTTTGATGTAGGTGCTACCATCCTTCCCGTTTTATAGATGAGAAAAGGGAGGAAAGGGGTGAGAAAGCCGAAGCAACATTTATTTACACTGCTTTGTATGATTTCCTGTTTTAGGCAGAAGGGGAGCAAGATATGATGCCTCTCGGCTTTTAACTATGCCTCAAAGGACAAGTTCAAGAACCCAAGGTTAAGGAGAAAGCATAAGACAAGATATGTAGCCATAAAAATACAGGAGGTTGGGAGAAGGTGTTGTTGCAATTATGCTGGTGTGTAGACTAAATACAGGGAGGTGAGGAGGAAAGAGGATACAAAGGGAGGGCAGTCCTGACTCTGTGACTCAGGAACCGGGGGTCAGTAACACTCTTTGCCTTCTGGAAGCATTTCCCAAATTTCACTGAAGAACTACTGCTCCAATTTTTGTAACATATGTGCACTACTTTCACTATTTTTAATTTAAAATATGAAATGACCTTCTTTAAAAAAATGCATTTATTAAAAAATTCATATCACGACTGTGAATGTAAGACAAATGTTACTTGCCAAAGATAGAAGATAACTATAAAAATAAATAGGACTTCACTGCTAGTCCAGAGGTTAAGAATCCTCCTGTCAATACAGGGGACTGGGGTGTGATCTCTGATCTGGGAAGATCCCACGTGCCTCAGGGCAATTAAGCCTGTGCGCCAGAACTACTGAAGCCCTTATGCTCTAGAGCTTGTGCTCCGCAACAAGAGAAGCCACGGCAAAGAGAAGCCCTCTCATCACAACCGGAGTAGCCCCTGCTTTCCAAAACTAGAGAAAGCCCACACACAGCAATGAAGACCTGGCACAGCCAAAAACAAATTTAAACATTTTTAAGTAGATTACTTAAATTGAAGAATATTCATTCTTCTTAACTTATGTACCACAGTGAAACTCAGAATCACACTTCGGGAAACACTGAGTTTCCCGATGATGAATGATGAATCACAGATCAGTGGTCTCAGCTATCGAATTTGGCTTCCATTTTCTCTTTTATATATGTGGCACCTTTTTTTTTCTCAATGGATCTCTAGTTAGTTCTATATAAGATCCCCAAACTCCTCTCTCTTAGCTAGTTGAACTCATAAAATATTTGGTTGATTGTGTTTTATGGAAAACAAAGTTAAAATTTCATGTCACTCTCCTGCTAAGATTTGAGGACTGTTTTGTAGGTCAGCTATTTTAAATTCTCCTCGGTGGTTCAACATTTCTCTGCACCTCCAGCAGGTGTCTGATCAATGGGACTGCATGGCCACAGTGCCACTGCCATGGTGGATGCGTTTTAGAAGAGCTTTCAACTGCAGAAGCGAGCTCTTTGCTAGAAAATCTCCCCTATGCCATCAGAACCTAGACAGCTGCCTCTGTAGGTAGCTGTGGCCTTTATTACTGGGAGAAAGGTGTTCTGTCCTCACAGTTTGAAGAGACAGGTTATTGTTCTAACTGAAAAAAAAAAAAAAAGGCGATATGGATGTGTGTATTCATGATGTATTTTTAGGTGTGTGTGTCTGTAATGCGTGCATGTGTGCTAAGTTGCTTCAGTCATGTCCAACTCTTTTCGACCCCATGGACTGTAGCCCACCAGGCTCTTCTATCCATGGGATTCTCCAGGCAAGAATACTGGAGTGGGTTGCCATTTCCTACTCCAGGGGATCTTCCCAACCCAGGGATCAAACCCACGTCTCTTACATCTCCAACATTGGCAGGTGGGTTCTTTATCACAAGCACCACCTGGGAAGCTGGTGTCGGTAACAGTAGCAGAAAGATGTAAGGCTGTAAGGATGCAGAAAAGCTTTTCTGTTGTTGCTCTTTCTATCTTTCCTGCCTCTCTCCTTTCTTCCACTCCTCCCCCCCACCCCTTACTTTTTCATTTCGTGTTCCTCTCAGGAAAATATTATCCTGAAACAGTCAGTCACACTTTGAGCCAAACTCTCCCTCATCCCAGTACAGAATCATTTGTGAACACTTCGTTTAAACACTCTCATGTGATAGGGCTCACATGTATCCATGGTGTTGTCTGTCCTCTGGCCTACAGAAGAATTCTCATTTGTATTGCTACACTTTGACCCCATTAGTCTAGTTAAAATCTGTGTATCAAGGCAAAAAGCATACTGAACTTAATTGGAGCCAGATGTAAATATCTACACTCAGCACTGCCACTCCTTAAATGTATGAATTTGGCAAGTCAGACTTTTCTGAGTCTCAGTTTATGTAACTGTGCAAATATTTCCCAAAGTTTTCATCAGAATCAAAATTAGATCCTATATGATAAAACTCTTCATAAACCACATTGCTCTTAAAGGGTCATATAAACGTCAGATGTGCTAGAGGCCAAATCTTCCTAAGATCCCTTGATCTCAGGCTACACTGTTCTAGAATCTATACATCTTCCTCAGATCCTATAGGGAGAACAGATGTTTTTCACTGTTATATGAAGAGAATGCTGAGGTGGCTTAAACATCCACCAGAAATTCTAACTAAGAGTTAGCATTCACATTCTTCACCAGCAAGTTTCCCTCCTTATGGGATGAATGAAAAAAATGGTATGTGTTATTATGAGAAAAGCCAAAGTTAATGATCTTAAAAGAAACCACACATCAAGCTCTAAGAGTAGAAAAATGTGAAAGGAGATCTAGTGGAGTCTGGTGTAAAAGGAGAATATGGCGCACTTGGAACATACAGCACAGGAGATCGGTCCTCTTGCCTGTGGGGTCTGTCACTCTCTCCCCAACGTCTGCCTTCTGCTTCTGCTATTCTCCTCCTTGCTTTGCCTCCCCAAGACCACACTTTCATTCTCATCGTTCCCCTGGTGCTTTAGGTTTAAACCTTCAGAACACTTAGCTGATAGAACTAAGACCTGGAATGCTTATAGAACCAGCACTGGGGCAGCCTTTACGGGCAGCAGAGAACAGCTGGGTCATATGATCACAGAGAGGAAGAGTGGGTAGAAAGTGTGAGAGTGCCACTCCCGCCACTCACTCTCTCTCAAAATGAACTGAAATGTTCACCAAATTATGGACATAAATCATTCTAATAGAGAAAGAAAAATCATACCAAATAATCTGACTTCTGTACCTGTTGTGGGATGTTTGTATTCATGTTTTTTATTGATAGCTTTCATTCTTAAAGGCAGATGATTTTCTGAATTAGACTTCCCTTTAAATTTTTGTACTAGGGGCCCATCAGAAGAGTTAACAAGCCAAGTCAGTTGCTTCCCTTCCTGTACACACAGATTGCTTGACTCTGGTCTCAGCAAGCTCTCAGAAACAGGTACTGTGGTGAGAGATACTGCGTGGGAACTTGCACAAATCTATCAGCGCTACAGGAAGAACTCAAAGTAGAAGATCTCCTGGTGGTCGGTCAACAGAGGCATGCTTGTATATGAAGGACACTCAGATATTACAGCTTTAATGCCAAACCTCAGGGAAAGTTAATATGCTATTAATGTATGCACAAAGTAGCCAGTTTAGTAGAAAATACATCAAGGTTCAAAAGGAGTGGTTTCTGCCATGATGGCCTCTGACAGTCTTGAGGCACATCAGCCTGTGGCTGCGAGAGTCAGCCAGGTGCTGCCCCCACTGGTGAAAGAAGGTATTGCTCTCCCATCTTCCTGGGTCACTTGGGGCACGGAGAATGGAAACAGCACTAGAAATGATGTCACAACACGCATGAGCCAGCCCGACTAGCTCCTTGGGAACATGTGCCTGAATTTCGAAGGCCTCTAACTTGCAAGAAAATGGTCCTAGCAAGATGAAAACTGCAGACACAGACCACGTGACCAACCCCATCCTCTGTGTGTTGTAACTGCCAAAGATGACAAATATTCTTATCAGCGAAATTAGAGGATCAGAAGATCAGAAAGAGAAAACCCTCTGAGATTCCCAGCAGACCAGGAACCACCAAGGAGAGACACATACCCACCACATATGTGTCTACTCTCCTGTTATCGAATTAATATAATCCAAGCTTCTCAGGTTCAGGGATGTCATTTTGAATGTTTAGGGTCGTTATACAACAACAAAAATGTGACCAAACCTTGTCACCTTGGACATCAATCTTACGGCATTGAAGTTGGATTATCAAAAACTCTGAAATTATTCTCATCTGAGTACTAGTCTCTACTGAATACACATGTGAATGCTTAATCATGAGAGGTTCGTTTAAAGAAGTATGATACAGAGACTTCCCTGGTGGTCCACTGGTGAAGATAGTGCTTCCACTGCAGTGGGCATGGGTTCGATCCCTGTTTGGGTAACTAAGAACACACATGCCACGCGATTCAGCCCCCAAAAATAGTACGATGCATCTTTACAATGGGAAATGTGGCAGTCATTAAGTTTCATGCTTTTGGATAACATTAATAAAATAAGAATATGGCCACAATATCATACTGAGAGCAAGAAGATTGCAACTGTTCATACATTGTGTTTCCAATTCTATTGTATCACACTGTATTGTATTATAATATACACAGAAAAATGCATCAGATAAGAAACAGAAGAAATGTAAATGGTAGTTCTTTGTAGGTATTCAAATGGGTAAATTTTATTTTGTCCCCTAAATACATTTAATAAGCAAATAAGAAAATCACAAATGTTATAATAAGAAAATCGTAAGTGTTTTTAACTTATCTATCAACATGAGTCTTGTAATCCCTCCACACCACTACTTCTTCTTCAACACTGCTGCTGCTGCTAAGTCACTTGAGTCATGTCCGACCCTGTGTGACCCCATAGACGGCAGCCCACCAGGCTCCCCTGTTCCTGGGATTCTCAAGGCAAGAACACTGGAGTGGGTTGCCATTTCCTTCTCCAATGTGTGAAAGTGAAACGTGAAAGTGAAGTCGCTCAGTCCTGTCCAATTTGTAGTACCAGGCATCCTCTGTTCATGGGATTTTCCAGGCAAGAGTACTACTACTGAAGAAACATCGTAAGTCAGAATTAGAAAGATGGTTCATCAGAGACTCAGGAGCCAACCAGAGATAACTGTCACGAAATAAAAATCTCAATAAAAAGTAAACAAGGTGGATGAAAGCAGTCTTTCAGCTTTGGGGACACTTTTCTCTTTACTGTGTTTCCTTAAGTCAAGGTCAAGCCAGCATTTCTGTCTCCAGACTCCGTCCAGCTTTTCTCAAACCCGACCAGCAGGTATAGGTTTCAAAAGCAAAGTCAACCAAGGTTTTCTTGGTCTTTTATCCTTTTCATTCAGTGGCTGATGACAGCACATGAAGACAACCAGCCTTTCTGAAATGACATTTCTGAAGTCTATTCCCCCAATACATCCTGCTCTGCTCTTCAAATTATTTTATAAACGTACATGGGGGCAGCAGCTTGACTTTGTGGACTAACAGGGCCATGGAAACTTTGACGGCTTAAGCGCACACCTCCCCACCCCACAAGTCTCTTTCTGGAACCTCAGAAAAGGGTGTAGACAAAAAGCCACATGGGCCATGGCTCTTGGAGCTGAGGGAACCACATCACTTGGATGTGAGAGTCTGTGATAATCAACAACTTAGAAAGACAACCCAAAGCATGCAACCCAGAGGCCCTGTCTGTAAGCCAGTGTCATACAGATGCTCGGTCTTTACTAACCAGGCAACATGAAACGCCACCCAAACATAAGACAAAAGATTTAAAAATCACCTTAGGTGGGATGCATGAGACAAGTGCTTGGGCCTGGTGCACTGGGAAGACCCAGAGGAATCGGGTGGAGAGGGAGGTGGGAGGGGGGATCGGGATGGGGAATACATGTAACTCCATGGCTGATTCAAGTCAATGTATGACATAACCCACTGAAATGTTGTGAAGTAATTAGCCTCCAACTAATAAAAAAATTTAAAAAAATAAAAAAATAAAAATCACCTTAGGGTGCGCGCCCGCCCACCCCGCGGCCCAGGCCCGGCTCCCAAGTCCCCAGCTCCGCCCCCGCGCGCTCCGCCCCGCCTCGCGCCGCCCCGCCCCGCGCCCCAGGCCCCGCCCCCCACGGAACGCGCCCGGCTGAGCGGTGGGTTGGCCAGGCCGGAGCTGGCTTGCGGGAGGCTGACGTGAGCGGGCGGGGCCAAGATGGCGGCGCAGGTGGTGCAGGCAGCGCAAGCGGTCCATCTGGAGTTGGATGCCTTCCTCGTGTGTCTCAACCACGCTCTGAGCACGGAGAAGGAAGAGGTGATGGGGCTGTGCATTGGGGAGGTTGACACCATCAGAATTGTTTACATTCATTCTGTCATCATCCTGCGACGTTCTGATAAGAGGAAGGATCGCGTGGAAATTTCTCCAGAGCAGCTGTCTGCGGCCTCAACAGAGGCAGAGAGATTGGCTGAACTGACGGGTCGCCCCATGAGAGTTGTGGGTTGGTATCACTCCCATCCCCATATAACTGTTTGGCCTTCACATGTTGATGTCCGCACACAAGTCATGTACCAGATGATGGATCAAGGCTTTGTAGGACTTATATTTTCCTGCTTCATAGAAGATAAAAATACAAAGACTGGACGGGTACTCTATACTTGCTTTCAATCCATACAGGCCCAAAGGGGCTCAGAGTATGAGAGAATTGAAATCCCAATTCATATTGTACCTCATGTAACCATTGGGAAAGTATGCCTTGAGTCAGCAGTTGAGTTGCCCAAGATCCTGTGCCAAGAAGAACAAGGTGCATATAGGAGGATCCACAGCCTTACACATCTGGACTCAGTAACTAAGATCCATAATGGCTCAGTGTTTACCAAGAATCTGTGTAGTCAGATGTCAGCGGTCAGCGGACCTCTACTACAGTGGCTGGAGGAGAGACTGGAGCAAAACCAACAGCATGTGCAGGAGCTGCAACAAGAAAAGGAAGAGCTTCTGCAAGAACTTTCTTCTCTAGAATAAAGCCGGAGACAGAATGGGGAAGAATGAAAATATCCAGGAATAAAATTAATTAGGCTAAATCCATTTTGAAGAAGAAAAATTGGGAGGACTCTCATTACCTGACTTCAAGATTTACTATAAAACTTCAATGATCAAGACAGCCCAACCAATTTTGACAAAGGTACAGAAGCAATTCAACGGAGGAAGGATAGTCTTTTCAACAAATCATGTTGGTGCAGTTGGCAAAGAAAAGGAACTTTGACCTAAACTGTATACATTATACAAATCTGAAAATGTATCATGATGTTAGGTGTAAGATGTAAAACTGTAAAACCTTTAGGGAAAAAAATCATAGAAAAATCTTTAGGATGTTGGGCTAGGCAACAAGCTCTTGGCCTTCACCCCAAAAGCACAGTCCTAAAAGGAAAAAGTTGATATACTGGACTTTATCAAAAGGAAAAACTTCTGCTCTGCAAACAATTTAAGAGGAAGATGTTATTGAGAGAAATCACTTGCAAATCATTTATCGTGATGAATCTAGAATAAAGTCAAGAGGAAAAAATAATACAATATTACAATTAGAAAATGATCAGAGGACATGAATAGACATAGCACTGAAGAGGGAATGTGGATGGCAAGCAAGCATAGGAGAAAATGTTGAATCTTATTAGTAATCAGGGGATGCAAATTAAAACCACAAGGAATTATGACTATGTACTTATCAGAATGGCTAAAGAAAATAATAATCAAAATGGGGACTTCCTGGCAGTTCAGTGGTTGAGACTCTGCCTTTCAATGCCGGGGGCATGGGTTTGATCCCTAGTTGGGGAACTAAGATTCCACATGCCTCGGGGTGTGGCCAAAATTTTTTTTAAATAGTGAAAATAGCAGATGCTGTTGAGCATACAAACTGGATATCTCATACCTTGCTGAATGAAATGTAAAATGGTAAGCCACTCTGAAAAAAAAGTTTGGAAACTTTTAATAAAGTTAACCATGAAAGTGAAAGTGTTAGCTGCTCAGTCATGTCTGACTCTTTGGACCCCATGGACTGTAGCCTGCCAGGTTCCTCTGTCCATAGGGATTCTCCAGGCAGGAATACTGGAGTAGGTTGCCATTCCCTTCTTCAGGGGATCTTCCTGATCCAAGGATTGAAAGTTAAACATACATGTTCTTTATTACCCAGCAATTGTTTTTTCTGGACATCTATCCCAAAGAAATAAAAGCCTATTTTGGCACAAAAACTTCTATACAGATGTTATTAGCACTTTTATTTGTAATAGCCCCAAATGAAACAACCCAGATGTCCTGCAGTTGAGTGTGCAGTTAAACCAACCATTCACACTATGGGATACTACTCTGTAATGTAAAGAAACAGAATATTGATATACACAACTTGGATGGATCTCAAGTGTATTATGAATGAAAAAAGTCAGTCTCAACAGGTCACCTACTGTATGACTGCATTTGTATAACATTATAAATTCTTGAAATGAAAAAATTATAAAAATGAAGAACAGATTAATGGTTACCAGGGATAGGGACTGGAGGGGGTATGAGATATGGGTGATTATAAAGGGTAACAACACAAGCAGTTCCTTTGTGCTGATGGAACAGTTCTACTTCTTGATTGTGGTGTTGATTACATGAATGTATATCTGTGCTAAAACTATATAGAGCTACACAAAAAACCCACAAATGGAGTTCATGTAAAATCTGGTGAAACCAAATAAGGTCTACAGTCTAGCCAGTAGTATTGTACCATTGTCACATGTTGGTTTTGAAGTTGGACTATAGCGATGTGTAAAATCTTACCACTGGGGGAAACTCGGACTCCCTGTACTATTTTTGCATCTTCCTGTTAATTTGTAATTATTGCAAAATAAAGAGTTGTAAGTTTTAAATAAGGAAAAAATAAAAATAAAAATCAACTTAGGTTATAGAAATTTTGTGTCACAATCTGCATCCTTCTTGCAGTACTTCTTTTTTTGTTTTCCCCAGCAGCTAGGAAAATGACAAGACTAATTTGGTGGAAGCAGTGCTAGGCTCATAGTAGGTGCTCAATTATTATGTGTAAGAAAGAAGGGAAGACCCCAAACCCTCAATGCCTTGGAAGTCACGCCTTGCTGTCAGGGGCGACTGCCCCCTAAGAAATACCCCGGATTTTAGATTCTTCCAAAGTCAGCCCCTGGCGTGGTTAACAGTTTTGGCACTCTCCACTTCTCTCTATGAAGAAATTCTCCCGAGAGCTAGTAGAGATCCTTTCTGCTGGATCTTAAGCCCACTTAACTCTGGTTCTGTCTGGAGAAGAGAGGGTGAACAGCTGATGTCAACACTTGGTCCGATAATTCTTCATAGATTTAAAGAAAGTCATCACCTCCTTGCGCTCCTCCTTCCCCTCCATGACCCCAATTCCCACAGCCTTTCTCCATGGAGTCTGTTTCTTAATCCCTTAATCCAATGATGCCTATTAGGATGCAGTTCAAAGTCAGTGAAAAGAACAAATTGTTAAGTGGTGGTATCGGGAGATGTAGAGCAAACACACCGATGCAGGAAGAAGCTCATATTTCACTCCTCAGGTGCCTTCTGTGAACCTGGAAAGTGTGTGGATGGCACGTGGCTCCTCCCCTGGGGTGTGAGGTGCAATGAAGTGGGGGCAGGTGTGTTCCAGCCATCACCAAGTATTTCCTGGCCTGCTGAGCACTGTCTAAGGCAGGGAACAGACATCTAGTGGAAAACCAAACAGATGTGGTTCCTATGTTTGTGAGCAGCCCATCAGCTTGTCCATGATATGTGTGTGTGTGTGTATGTGTGAGCCCACATAGGCACACATGCATGCTTGGGAGATGGAGAGGCTGTTTTAGGTCAAGAGTCAACAGCCTTCAAGTGGAATCTGTCACAGCAGTGATCGAGCTTTCTCATATCACCACCAAACTGACCATCCTGGAATACAATTTTGCTTGTCCTCAAGGAATTCCCCAGTGGTCGGCAGTAAAAGAATCCACCTGAAATGCAGGAGACGCGGGTTTGATCCCTGGGTTGGGAAGATCCCCTGGAGAAGGAGATGGCAACTCACTCCAGTATTCTTGCCTGGGAAATCCCATGGACAGAGGAGCCTGGTGGGCTACAGTCCATGGGGTCGCGAAGATTTGGACACGACTGAGTGACTAAACAACAAGAGCAGGTACCAGTATGACAGAGCATCCACAGCCTGAAGTTAGTGCTGTCTCCTGGATACGGGGTGACCGGAAGCAGCCTTTAACCTGATTCATTCATCTCAGGCTCCAAATGCCAGTGGCGCCTTCTGTTTTATGATGTTGCTGCTGCGGCAGCTCTCGGGAGTTATCTTTCTACCAGTTTGGTTACCCTTCCTCTCTCTTACTTAATTCACAAATAAAACTACTGACCCAGCATTTCCAACCAACCACTTTCTCCTGGAGTCCTTCTTTCACTGGTAAATGTGGTTCTAATCTGTTAGGATTGCAAGCCTAAAATGATAACTGGGGGTTGGGGAGCCCAAAGAATGACCTGGACAAACAGAGAATGCTGTACTCTATACAAGGAGGAGTATTTTCCGGTGGATGGAAGCAGGGAAGAGGGAGTGGGCTTGTAAAATACACGTCTGGTGTTCTGGGGAGAAAGAATAGCGGAGATGAAAACCATACGTATCCTCGCAGTTCTGACCTAGACAGTCCCTTTAAGGTCTGTTTACATCTTACAGCTTGAAAATGCACCATCATCATTTCTTGAAGTCATTGCTCAGAACACACCCCCACTGCATTTCATTTTTATTATCCCCATTTTAGGAACGATTAAATGGAAGCAGGGAGCAGCAGCAATGAAGCAAATCATGAGAGGCTCAGATAAAGACAGAAGCCCGAATGCTTGTTGGAACTGCCTCTCTGTGCCAGACTATTTTTAATGCAAGTTTATTCATCTACCTCCCTCTTAGAGAGACTTAGAAATGAACCCTTCTGCACAGAAATATTTTTCTACCATCCCCTACCCTTTCCAACTCACCAGGCTATGTCTGTGTGTATCTGTATTCCTCTTTAAATGTTCCTCACATTTCTACCTACCAGAGATATGTACTTGGCTTTATGTGAATATAATTCTGATCCAGAGATCTCTGCTATTCCAGCTCCCTGCCTCCATGCCTCCTTAATGGCTACTTATATAGGATCCCACTAAAGGGTCACAAAAGCATGTACCCTTTGTTTCAAAAGAAAAAAGGAGGTTGAGTAAATGTGGAAACTTTGAATATGCTTGGTGTATTTTCAGAGCCAAAACGTGACAGTGGGAACAACAATTGCTCTGAGACGCGGTCTGCGGAACCAAGGCTCATAGATGATAAAAGGACATTCTTTTTACTGGATGTTCTTTTGCATCATTTGACTTTTTATCATGTGCAGATAGTATCTTAAAAAATTGTACAAAGAGGGTGGAGACTACCAACTGATATTTGTAAAATACTGGCTATGTTTCAGCCACCATTAACCAGCTTTACTATCATCTCCTTTATAGTTGGTTACTGTAAAATCCCCTTTAATCTGTATAACAGCCTTAGGCAAAGCCCTATATTACAGAAGGAAAATAGACTCAGGTAATATCAGTGGCTGGGCTAACACAGTTGATAAAAAAAAAACTAGTGTGGGTCATTGAACTGGGCTCTCTCCCATTTCCAAAACCAAGCTGTCCTCTAGACCATCCTGCCTTCACTTTGAGTCTTTCAGAAGGAACCAAATTTATAAGACACTGGCTTTGTAAAAACCTGAAGGAATCCTGTGAAATCCTATCATGGGGTTCACACTGACAACTTCATGAATCTTCCTCTGCCCAAGGTGTCTTGTTGAACACTGCTTGGGCATGCCTGCCTGGAGATGAGGCCTCCCCAAAGGTCCCCTGAGTCCCTTGCTGGTCCTTGGGGGCACTCACCCCAAAGGAAGGGATGTATCTGCTCTTATGAGCTGTTCAGTAAACCACTCCATCTGCACCGGAGAGCCTGAGGTAGAAGTGAATGGCTAGTCACTACTCCAACCCCCCTAAGCATACAGATTCTTCATTTATTGAACAATGGTCTCTGAAGTGAGCCAAGCACCCTTCTTAAGTGCTGGAATTACCGAGGTGAAAGAGGCCCCTGCCCCATGCAACATCCATCCTGGTGTGAGAAATCAGGTAGTAAATACGCAGACAAATAAGCGAAACATCAGATAACAAGTATATACCGAAGAAAATAAACATAAACCTGACTGCGTGGCTGCTTCAGCTTGGCTCATGATATTTACCCCAGTGACAAGAATGACTTGGGAGCTACTGTCCTTAAAAACAAAGTCTTCTTTGGTATGCTCCAGCTGTCAACCAACTTCCATGCCAAGGTCCTATTTCTTTACAGCATGAATTTGTAATCTCAGGAGTTAGAGCTGAGAATGACCCATTGTTCATGTCACCATTCTAGACATGAGGAAAGAAAGACCCCAGACAAGTGAAAGGAGCAGATCACACAAATGAGTTAGGCGTGTCACTAGAAGCTGACAGCACTGTCTCTTAGCCAATGCTTCTTCCAGAAGTTGAGACTCACTCTTTGCTTATCTCCCCAGTGAGCATCTCTTTACTGTAGAATCCTCACCCTTAAGCCTGCCTCTCTGAGCTCTAAATTTCCCCAGGACCACTGGGAACCATCTAGAACACTATTAGGAATCCTGGGGATGCAGAAGGGTTCTGGAGGCCAGGGTGATGGTGGAAGAAAAGGATATTTGATTTCATCATGTCCCAGACATGCCTTTGACCTGAGCCTGGCTGCCCCTGCCTGCCCACAGGGGCTTCCACGATTGGCAGCCATGAGGCTCATAAAGCCAAAAAACACTGACTTCTCTCTGCAGCAGCATTCTCTGATGTAACCAAGTCAGTGTGAAATATTCTATTCTATTTAGTATGATCCCAATCCCCCCAAAATGCTTTATCAAAAGATTACTCACAGAATTTCTTTAAATAACAAGCTCCCTTAGCACACTTAAAATACGATCTATGAAAACTCAATCTACATAAAGATTTTATCTCCTCTTGCCAAAAAAAAAAAAAAAAAATCTAGCTATTCTATCAAGGGCAACAACATAAACTTGGATTCTTAATGATGGATTTTAGACGGAGGCATTATGTAATGGTTCTCAGTTGTTCTACACGTTTATTGAGGCGTGTGACATGCTCCTCCAGGTTCCCGTGAGGACACAACAATATAAAGACACAGCCTCTGCCCTCTGGAAGCATCACATACACAACTCTGACACAGGCAGCTGTCACGAGTGCTGCTGACAGGGGTGAGGACCAACGCTACAGGGGAACAGACCAATGCTACAGGGGATATGGGAGAGAAAAGTAAAATCCCGGTCAAAGATCAGGCGAGGAAAAAGCAATATTTTAATTGGTTTCAAAGGATGATTGTGATTTGTATAATTGGACCATTCATTCCAGGAAAAGGAAACATCATGACATGCCGTGTAGGGCAAGACATACAGGGGCACCTTCTCAGAACAGAGACGAACCCGGTGCTGCTTGATGGTGATACAGGACACACCGAGGAAGAGAAGACGGGTTTTGGAAAACAGCGCAGTGCCTTGAAGGCAAGAAGAGATAAAGTATGGGCCCAATTCACAAACCACAGGAGCTGTGAGCAGGTTTGGAGCAGAGAAAGAACATAACTGGAATTGTGTCTTGGGAAGCTCATTCTAGAAGCCATGTCCAGAACTGAGCTGAATGGATAAAGTGTGTGTCATCCCGGGTGATCTTTTTTGAGCCCCTGGATCCAAGTGTGGTTGATGCTTACATTGGGCTCCCAGTTAATAAGGAGCCATGCAATTAAAAATTTCACTGAGTGTTATCATTGAGGAAAACATATCATTTTACAATCTGAATCTTTATTTTTGTCTGCTAGGGCTTTATTTATTTATGGATGATTACTGATGCCACTTGAATATGCCAATGATCTCTGAAATAAAACATATATAAACGTAAAAAAATTTTTTTAAATAAGAAAGTGTGCATCAGAGAGAGGGAGGTCCGTTTAAAACATTATCCACATGGTTTTTGGAAAATAAGCAATACATAGAAGAGTGAGGGTAAAGGTAGAATTGATAAGGAGGGGAGGGATCCAGCCCCCAGGAAGGAGAAACTAGCTGTGGAAAGGGGTGGGAGTCCCAAGCCTCAGATTCCAGCCTAAGGAAGAGAAGGCAGCACCAATGAGTGGAAGTGGTGTCTCTTTAAGACAGGACGGCCGTGAGAGGCCCCATACTTGAGTCAGTAATCATGAGTCTACTGCATAAAAGCTACCCCCAGCTGGACGTCTTCTGTTCCACGTATGAAGCCTCAGTTTTTAATAACTCCTCTTCTGGAGATCTACAGAAGTGCCTGGTGTACACGCTGGCCCCAGAACACTTCTTAAATTATTATGTCTGCACAGCAGCGGTGAAAAGCAGCTTGATTGGGGTGAAGAGCAGGAGCCCAGAGAACAGCCATTTCGGAACAAATGATAACTTCAATCAAGGACGCCGGGTATGATGTTAGCCTTATAGCTGAGCTCTTATTGGAGGAACACATGACAAACGTCTTTCATTTGAAGGGTAAGGCTCTGGGTCCCACTACCTGAGACACACACAGCCTGTTTCACGTGTCCACGTCTCTCTGTGACAAGATTGTGAATTTCAAGCAGTTTATCTCTGGCTTCTTTTCCTGGCTACTCTCCCTGAAATATATCGCCTGGTTTCCATCCTAGTCAGAGCCACGCTGACACCCTGAAGTCTGTTCTCAGCCAACTGACCCACAGAGTCTGCAGAAATTGCCTTAAATCAGTGTTTCTCAACGTGTTTGTTTCACAGAATCTGATTCCGCAAACTAAAGGGTCTTGTCATAAAAATCATTTGGGGAAATGCCAAATTAAATAAAATTAAAGATGTTCCTTTGCTAAAACACCTCTATTTGCAACAACATGGATGGACTTTGAGGGTATTTATGCTAAGTGAAATTAGAGAAAGATAAATACTGCATGATCTCACTTATATGTGGGATCTGAAAAAAAGAAGAAAAAAAAATCTAGCCATAAGTACAAAGAACAGACTGGTAGCTGGTCAAGGAATACAAATTTCCAGTTATAAAAGGAAGTCATGGGAATGTAAGGTAGAGCACGATGACTATGGTTAATAATACTGTGTCACATATTTGAAAGTTGATAAGAGAGTAGATTTTAAAAGTTCTCATCACAAGAAAAAAAAGTTTTGGAACCATGCACGGTGTTGGATGCTAACTAGACTCTCTGTGGTGATCACTTCACAATATACACAGATATTGAACCATTATATTGTACATTAGAAACTAGTACAACGATATATGTCAATGACACCTCAGCAAAAAAGACATCTCTGAACTTTCAAATGCTAATATGTGTTCAGAGAATCTCCCCAAGTGAGACACAGTAGACAGCACCCCTTAATCTTATTTATCTGAGAAACCATTTCTCCGCAAAGCATCTCAAGACACAAGTGTCCTGATTCTCATGAACACCTGTGATGAAATGACTCCCAGGAACATTTGTATCGAGCTAGGAATTAGATATAATAATAAAAGCCAATACCTACTAAGTGCTTACCATATGCCAGGCACCCTTCTAAGCACTTTACCTATATCAATATATTTAATCCATATAGAAACCCTGTGATACTGACACTATTATTTTTCCCACTTTTCAGAAGAGGAAGTGGAGGCAGAGAGAAGTTAAGAGATTTGCCCAAAGTTGTAAGTAGCCAACTTAGTGAGTAGAGAGCTGGGAATTGAACCCAGGCAGTCTGGCACCCATGTAAATTAATGCCTAATAATAGAATTTCAGACACTGTGATCAGCTGACAGTGGGAGAAGTCCTAAGAGCAAGCCTCCAATCACAGGAAATCCAAATTTGTGTGCTCATAAATTAGGTTTCACAGGACTCCCAGTATACCCTGTAGGACACGACTCCTGAATTACACCATCATTCAGTTTCTCCACTTAATTGTGCTATCCCGTGCCTGCACACTCTTCCATTAAAACAAAGTCATGCTGCAGACAGCACAGTTACCAATAAAAATGGTAATACACGGGGAAAATCATCTCTTGATTGACCAAAGTGGCAAGAAAATGAAGACGCACGTTTGAGAAATGGCCTCCTCTGTGTTCTCAAAGTATTGATCTCCAGCTCAGAAACCAAGACCAAGTGGCTGTTTTCCTCCTGTATGTTGCAAAATATCTGATCCCCACCCCCTCCACTTAGCTCAAGAATTGCCAAAGACATGTCCTACCCTCTCCCACTTCCTCTCCTTGTTCAGAAGGATGATCACCAGCTTTGGGTGCATCTGGTAGCCGTCTTCACTGAAGG
The DNA here is from genome assembly GCF_963930625.1 of Muntiacus reevesi. Classification (NCBI taxonomy): domain Eukaryota; kingdom Metazoa; phylum Chordata; class Mammalia; order Artiodactyla; family Cervidae; genus Muntiacus; species Muntiacus reevesi. The sequence goes on along the minus strand of NC_089249.1, from coordinate 40,735,524 downwards.
ACAGATTTCTCCCTTCAAAAGTCACATTGATCAGATACCTGTAAAGAGAGAATGAAGAGAAGGTTACAAGTATGAAGAAGGTGTGCCAGAATAAGACAGTCAGGAAGACAGAGAAAGGTGGATGGAGACTGGACGTGTAGATAGCTCTATAAATATCATGTAAAGCTTGTGCCCCTCGGGCTTCTGTTTCATTATTCAATAACTGCCATCCAAGTTTTCACATTATAGGAACAGTAAGAAAAGATAATGCAAAAATTTAACATAAGGGCAATGGGCTTGAGTTTAGTCGGCAGCTAAGAGTGAGCAAATTATTGAGCCTTTTGAATATCCATTTTTTTCATGATTTGACAAAAATGGGGTAATAAAGAACCTACTCTATTAGGTTTGAAGGGCTTAAATGAGATAGCTGACCAGGGGCAGAGTAAACCCTCATTAAGCGTTAATGCCTATTATTCAAAAAAGGAGGAGAGTTCAAGGGTGGGGGGTAGTAGAGACAAGACACAGTGGGAGCGGGGAAGACAGCTTCCTGCTCAGAGAGGCTGGAGTTTAGGGTCTTTCTCCTCCCAGAGATACACCAATGCTTTCAAACTCTTGCGACAATACTTCCAGCCCATACTTAATGAGTCCAGCAATCAGGGATCTGGTTCTTCCAAATGCATCTGGAAACCAGGGCTACTGAACTTTTATTTGTTTTTGTTGTTGTTCAATTGTCAAGTTGAGTCCAACTCTGCAACCCATGGACTGCAGCAAGCCAAGCTTCCCTGTCCTTCACTATCTCCTGGAGTTTGCTCAAACTCTTGTTCATTGAGTTGGTGATGCTATCCAACCATCTCGTTCTCTGCTGCCCTTTTCTCCTTTTGCCTTCAATCTTTCCCAGCATCAGGGTCTTTTCCAATGAGTTGGCTCTTCACATTAAGTGGTCGAAGCATTGGAGCTTCAGTTTCAGCATCAGTCCTTCCAATGAATATTCAGAGTTGATTTCCTTTGACCTCCTTGCTATCCAAGGGACTCTCAGGCATCTTCTCTAGCACGACAATTTTAAAGCATCAACTCTTCGGCACTCAGCCTTCTTTGTGGTCCAACTCTCACATCCGTACATGACTACTGGAAAAATCATTGCTTTGTTTATACAGACCTTGGTTGGCAAAGTGACGTCTCTTTGCACTTTTATAGTGAACAGAAAATCGCAGGGGTGGGGTGGGAGTCCAGGGAGGAGGGAAAGACATTTCGCAGAGTGCTTCAGATTCAGACATGTAAATTAGCAAAAACTCTAATAATGAAAGCTAGACCAATGGAGCTGTCTTTCAACACCTGTACTCCCAGCTCACCCCATTCTCCCTTTCTGGCTGCTCTGACCTGATGAAGTTCCCTCACTGGGAATTCCCACAGGCATGCTCATTCCCATGGCATCAGTGCAACCGTGCTGATGGTAATTCAGGTCCCTTCACCACCATGGCTCAAGGAGTCAATAATGATTAGCTCCACGTTCACATGACATGTTACTCTGGAGCCCTGCACCTGATGCTGCAGTGAGACGTATCTCTGTTCAGAAGCAGAATGGGCATCCTGTGATTGGCGGGAGTCTTCTGACAGGCTTCAAAACTTCGAGCAACCATGGTTCCCTATGCATTGAAGGGGAGGAGAAGGACATGCAGAAGGCAGCCTAAAGGCTCCTCTCGTAAGTCTTCTCATTTAACAAAAACTGTGAGCCTCTTCTTTGATGCTACCAGGTAACATTAGATTAAGCAATTAGATTAAGGGTTGCTTAGGGTTGCTAGAATATAGGTCTTTCAGGAAATTCTAAAGATGGCTAGGTACTGTGAACCAAATCCTCATGGACCACATTCCTGCTTCTCAAGCTGCCTGGGACTTTTCAACCTGTCATTTCCAGGGCAAATGCAGTCAAAAACAGACCACAAAAGAGTAGAGATTCCTAGAGTCTCAAAATTGGAAGAGATCTTCATAATCAATGAGCCCAGTTCCTGCAGTTTATCTTTCCTTTCTATGACATCATAAAACCAGCCCTCTCAGCTCTTCTTGAATACTTCCACTGATGGGGAGCTCATCACTGTATTCCCTGCCCTCGAGGCGGCCACCTCACTGTTGGGCAGTTCTTTTTTTACCTAAAGGTGAAATCTGCTCCGCTTCTACCTCTAGATTCTGGCCTCCTCCTTAGGAGTTATACAGTCCTAGTCTAATGCTTCTTTCAGATGGGAGTTCTTCAACATTTGAAGATATTCATCATGTATCCTCATAAAGGGCTTCCCAGGTGGCTCAGCGGTAAGGAATTGGCCTGTCAATGCAGGAGACACAGGTTTGATCCCTGGGTTGGGAAGATCCCGAGAAGGAAAAGGCAACCCACTCCAGTACTCCTGCCGGGGAAATCCCATGGACAGAGGAGCCTGGTGGACTGTAGTCCATGGGGTCGCAGAGTCAGACATGACTTAGTGACTCAACAACAACAATGAATCCCTTATAAAATGAATTTTCGTCTGTGAACTATGAGCTCATTTGGTTCTATAATTTTAACTTGATAGATAAGGGAACTAACTGAAGCACAAAGAGGTCAAATTATTTGCCCCAGCTAATTGGGAGCGGAAATAACATTTTAAGAGCTATATTATCATATGTGAAATGAATCGCCAGTCCAGGTTCTGATGCATGAGACAGGGTGCTTGGGGCTGGTGCACTGGGATGATCCAGAGGGATGGGATGGGGAGGGAGGTGGGAGCGGGGTTCAGGATGGGGAACACATATACACCCGTGGCGGATTCACGTCAATATATGGCAAAACCACTACAATACTGTAAAGTAATTAGCCTCCAATTAAAATAAATAAATTTATATCTAAAAAAAAAGAGCTGTTCCCAGTCCCATGTGTCCTCTAGCATCTCGCTCTGATTCTCACATGCCACAGCAGCTTTAAGATCCCCGTTCCTGCACCAAGCTGCACTGTGCCATGGTGGAACTCCCTCCCTCTACCCCCTCGGCTGTGATCTCTGGACACTTGCAGTTGGTAAACGTGTAACATCCTTGATTCAGCGCAAGGCTCCACACCGTGCCTCTCCACCCGCTGTGCGGCTCCTCCTCTCAGCTCACTGCGGCCTGCTCCCACCCATCACTAGTGAGAAGATGATATTCGGTCTCCTGTAGCTTACAACAACTTCAACACTCCAACCTAAGCCCCATGCAGTTCATTTCAGGGAGCACGATTTTAAACTAACAGACCAGAATTTAAGCATCGGACATAATCCATTTGGAAAGTAGGTTCTTACTACATCAATATGGCGTTATACTGTAGAGTAATTTCTGGAAGTTTTCAGAGGAGGTGTATGAGACTTGCAGAAAAACATTAGTCTTGCCTCTTTTTTGGAAGAACACAAGAGAGGAAGTGGAGAGGGAGAAGGAAGGAAGGGAGAGAGGGAGGGAGGGAGGGAGGGAGGGAAGGGAAGGGAGGAGAGAGGGAGAGGTTAAAGGAAAGGGAAAGAAAGAGAGGAAGAAGGAGGAAGGGACGGGGGAGAGATGGAAATTATCTGGCTTGTGAACCCTCCTTTTCACCAAACATGGCTCTGAGTAATTCTGACTTTATCTAAAACACCATTAAGACTATTCCAAACAAAGTGTCCATTTCAGAAGGCAATTATAAAAGAGAAGCCTCCAAATCATATAAGCAACAATCAGCATGAATGGAATAAGCATACGGCCTCTCAAGATGATTTCTTTGAAAGGGGATAGCCCTGAATTGAGTGGATAGGTTGGGAAATTCAAACTCCAAGAAAATAAAACCACATTCATGGGTAATTGCTCTGCAGTTAAATTTCTCTTATTGTTCCTGCTCCTGATCCTTTTGATTTTCCTTATATATTTTTCTCTCTCTGGGATGTTCACCTTCTTCCAGCTCTACATGTTCATTTTATTCTGTTGACATTTCTCATATATTTTACTTATCAAAAATATTAATAAAATGTTATGACAGTACACAAAATACTCTTCTGCAAAGTATCCTTTAATTATTCATATCCTTCAGCAGTGTAAAGATTTATCATTCACACTGTGTTTTTCTGAGTAATTCCCTGAGACGTGCCAACCTTTAGCTATTAGTGAGGAGCTTGCAAATATACACTTGCCTTGAGCAAGAATGCCCTTAGAATAGTGGAACAGACCAATCCATTCATTGGTAATGAAAAGTGTGAAAAAATAATTGGGAGTGTGGTCACTTCTAGACACGTGACCTTGGCCCTGAACCTGAGTTTTTCCATCTTTAAAATAGAAACACCAATTTTCTTTTTTTAACCTTTAGTTTATCAGGTTGTGATGATCACCTGAAATAGGGGGTAGAAAAACTATATAAAATATGACACAAATATAAGGTTATATAGTAGGAAACATTTAGAAAAAAATAATATACTAGCCTGATTAGAATTATCTAAAGGCAAGGAACTTGCCTCATTTTGGACCTCAGTGAGTAAAAGTGGGACGGTTCCATTCACCAAGACTGAACTGTCATTGGAACACTTGGGAAAAATGGAGATTGCCTCCCACATATTTAGGATTAACTAGGTCAAATGGTCATATTAATCAATTCAACTTTCCATAAGACCTGAAAGTACCCAACCACCTTTGCATCTGGCGGCACTTTGTCAATTTTGAATATTAATTAAAACCTAAAAGTGTCCACATATAAATCCTCAGTAAAGGATTAGACTATATTATTAAGAGATGCCACAGCTATTCTGTTTGTCTCTGAAAATGTCATCCTCAAGAATGTAATGAGAAAGCCTAGCTTCAAGTGGCACTCAAATTCAGAAGTTCTGCCCATAAGATCCTAGTCCCTTGGAAGGTCCAACAAGGTTTGGTATATAAAAAATTATTGCTTGATTTGTCTCTGGGATGTAGTTGACCCTTAAGCCAAATGATGGCTTATCTCATAAAGTTCTAATATTGCAACAATCTCAGATTGCTGGGACTAGAGGAAAACTTAAAAACCATCCATTAGGAACTCTCAGTATGGACGGGAGAAAATGGGTCCCCCAATACTACCTGACTTTCCAAGGTGGCCTGCCTGTTCAGGACTGGAGTTCAAGTCTTATTTCAAGCTCAGGGTTCTTTTCGTTACATCAGTAAGTAAAGTGAAATCAGGGTCTCAGAGCCTCAGATGGGCCTCTTAGCAGTCTCACATCACCATCACGTGCCCTTGACTACGGAGACCCCTCATACAGACTCTACAAAATAAAACCAATCGCATTTCTGGCCTGACTCTGGCTTGTGGAGAAAGTCTTGGATCCCTGTTGGGCTCAGGTCCAACACATTTGCTGCCTGTGGCCAAAGTCATCCTCCACTGGGTTGAATGGGGTCAAGTTGAGGTAAAAAGCCTGCGTGCCTCTTTGACTTTGACCACGCCACTCAGCGCTCATCCGCTGCAATGATTTAGCAGTACACCATGTGTGGGAGGCATCCAAGGGCTCTGCCAGAATCTCCCCAGCAAACCAAGTGCCCTGGTACCACAGTTCTCACTGTGCCCTCCAGATTCTCATGAGGGACTAGTTTTTTTTTTTTTAATGAATGTCTTTTAATGTGGTAATAAGAGAGACAAGGCTCTCCTCTCAGGCAATCCTCTCATTTTCAGATGAAGCAGATGAAGTCTGGAGGGGTTTGTGTTTTCACCAAGATCAGATGACAGGGTTGGAAAGAGGATCCAGGTGTCCGAACCCCACAATCAGTGATCTTTCTGCTCAATATCATGCCTCAAAAATGTGGAATTATTCTCCATTTTTTTGAGGAATCTCCATACTGTCTTCCATAGTGGTTGTATCAATTTACATCGCCACCAACAATGCAAGGAGGGCTCCATTTTCTCTACACCTTCTCCAGCATTTATTGTTTGTGGATTTTTTGATAGCCATTATGACTGGTGATAGGTGATATCTCATTGTAGCTTTGATCTGCATTTTTCTAATAATGAGCGACACAGCACCTTTTCATGTTTATTAGCCATCTGTATGTCTTCTTTGAAGAGATGTCTGTTTTTCATTTGGTTGCTTTTCTGGTATTGAGTTGTATGTGTATTTTGAAAATTAATCCTTTGTCAGTTGTTTAATTTGCTATTGTTTTCTCCCATTCTGAGGGCTGTCTTTTCACCTTGTTTATAGTTTCCTTCGCTGTGCAAAAGCTTTTAAGTTTAATTAGGTCGCACTTGTTTATTTTTGTTTTTATTTCCATTATCCTAGGAGGCGGGTCATAGAGGATCTTATTATGATTTATGGCATATTGTGTTCTGTCTATGTTTTCCTCTAACAGTTTTTAGTTCCTGGTCTTTCATTCATGTTTTTAATTCATTTTGAGTTTATCTTTGTGTGTGGTGTTAGAAAGTGTTCTAATTTCATTTTTTTACACTTAGCTATCCAGTTCTCGCAGCACCACTTATTGAGGAGACTATCTTTTCCCCATTGCATACGTTTGCCTCTTTTGTCAAAGATAAGGTGCCCAAAGGTGCATGACATATTCTGAGGAAACCAAAACTGAAAAAGACACACGTACCCCAATGTTCATTACAGCACTATTTACAATAGCCAGGACATGGAAGCAACTTGAATGTCCATCAACAGGTGAACAGATAAACAGTGGCACCTATATACAATGGAGTATTACTCAGCCATAAAAAGGAACACATTTGAGTCGGTTCTAATGAGGTGGATGAACCTAGAGCCTATTATACAGTTTGTACAGAAGTAAGTCAAAGAGAAAAACAAGTATCATATATTAATGCACATACATGGAATCTAGATGGAGAGGGAATGGCAACCCATTCCAGTATTCTTGCATGGAGAATTCCATGTACAGAGGAGCCTGGCCAGCTACAGTTCATGGGGTCACATAGAGTCAGACACGACTGGGCAACTAACACACATAGACATGGGATCTAGAAAGAGGGAGATGATGAACCTATTTGCAGGGCAGCAGTGGAGATGCAGACATAGAGAACATACTTGGGGACATGAGTAGAAGCAAGGAAGGAGAGGGTGGGGATGAATGGAGAGAGTAACATGGAAACATATATACAACCATAAGTAAAATTGACAGCCAGTAAGAATTTGCTCTATGACTCAGGGAACTCAAACTGGGGCTCTGCAACAACGTAGAGGAGTGGGAAGGGGTGTGAGATGGGAGGGAGACTCCATAGGGAGGGGACAGATGTATACCTATATTGATTTATGTTGATGTACGGCAGAAGCCAACACAATATTATAAAGCAATTATCTTTCCATTAAAAATAAAAAAAATTATTAAAAAATGTGGAGTTTTCCATAGCTCTCAATTTCCATTCTCCAGCTATTCAGAGCAAGGTAATAAAGGAGGAAACAGTTCCAGGGAAGAGACTCAAATTTTGACCCCTTTGCTTATGATTTTCTAGCTCTGAAAACCTGTAACTTTGTCACTATGTCTTTGGTTTGTCACTTACCTTTTAAAGCATTTAGCTCCTTCATCTATAAAATAGACCATCATCTATAAAATTCAGACTACCTCACTTGCCTGATGTGGGAAGAACACAACTCCTTGAAGTTCTCTATCTTGATGCTTCACTTGATTAATATTGTGGCTATTACACTGCTAAACTCTATCATCTATATGCCAAAACCAACTTTTAATCTGAGAGTCCAGGGTTTAAGTCCCCGCCCAGGCACCAAAAGTAAACAAAGAAATAAAATAAATTTAAAAAAAAAAAGCAAAACCACAGATCTTTCAAAAAGCTTTTTGCTGGTCTCTTTAACAATTACTGTATCATTTGCATTTCCTCCTGAAAACAGTAGGAACAATTGTTTTACAAGATTAGAAATAGTAGATGTCATGCAAAGGATGGGCAAAATAAAGGACAGAAATGGTATGGACCTAACAGAAGCAGAAGATATTAAGAAGAGGTGGCAAGAATACACAGAAGAACTGTACAAAGAAGATCTTCATGATCCAGATAACCACAATGGTGCGATCACTCACCTAGAGCCAGACATCCTAGAATGCGAAGGCAAATGGGCCTTAGGAAGCATCACTATGAACAAAGCTAGTGGAGGTGATGGAATTCCAGCTGAGCTATTTCAAATCCTAAAAGATGATGCTGTGAAAGTGCTGCACTCAGTATGACAGCAAATTTGGAAAACTCAGCAGTGGCCACAGGACTGGAAAAGGTCAGTTTTCATTCCAATCCCAAAGAAAGGCAAAGCCAAAGAATGTTTAAATTACTGCACAATTGCACTCGTCTCACATGCTAGCAAGGTAATGCTCAAAATTCTCCAAGCCAGGCTTCAACAATACATGAACTGTGAACTTCCAGATGTTCAAGCTGAATTTACAAAAGAAGGAACCAGAGATCAAATTGCCAACATACACTGGATCATTGAAAAAGCAAGAGAATTGCAGAAAAAATATCTACTTCTGCATTACTGACTATGTCAAAGTCTTTGATTGTGTGGATCACAACTCAAGACATGGGAATACCAGGCCACCTTTCCTGCCTCTTGAGAAATCTGTATGCAGGTCAAGAAGCAACAGTTAGAACTGGACATGGAACAACAGACTGGTTCCAAACTGGGAAAGGAGTATATCAAGGCTGATTATTGTTACTTTGCTTATTTAACTTATATGCAGAGTACATCATGCGAAATGCTGGATTGGATGAAGCACAAGCTGGAATCAAGACTGCCGAGAGAAATATCAATAACCTCAGGTATGCAGATGATACTACCCTTACGGCAGAAAGCAAAAAAAAAAAAAAAAAAAAAACTAAAGAGCCTCTTGATGAAAGTGAAAGAAGAGTGAAAAAGCTGGCTTAAAACTAAACATTCAAAAAACTAAGATCATGGCACCCTGTCCCATCACTTCATGGCAAATAGCTGGGGAAACAGTGGAAATAGTGGCTGACTTTATTTTTCTTGACTCCAAAATCACTGCAGGTGGTGACTGCAGCCATGAAATTAAAAGATGCTTGCCCCTTGGAAGAAAAGATATGACCAACCTAGGTAGCATAAGAAAAAGCAGAGACATTACTTTGCCGACAATGGTCTGTCTAGTCAAAGCTTTGGTTTTTCCAGTAGTCATGTAGGGATGTGAGAGTTGGACTATAAAGAAAGCTGAGCACCGAAGAATTGATGCTTTTGAACTGTGGTGTTGGAGAAGACTCTTAAGAGTCCTTTGGACTGCAAGGAGATTAAACCAGTTAATCCTAAAGGAAATCAGTCCTGAATATTCATCGGAAGGACTGATGCTGAAGCTGAAGCTCCAATATTTTGACCACTTAATGTGAAGAGCTGACTCATTGGAAAAGACCCTGATGATGGGAAAGATTGAAGGCAGGAGGAGAAGGGGAGGACAGAGGATGAGATGGTTGGATGGCATCACCGACTCGATGGACATGAGTTTGAGCAAGCTCCAGGCGTTGATGATGGACAGGGAAGCCTGGCATGCTGCAGTCCATGGGGTCGCAAAGAATCGGACACGACTGACACGACTGAGCAACTGAACTGAACTGAACTGCAAACGTTTAAAAGCTACTTAGTTAGAGACCGGTATTGGGAGACACAAGTAAATATTTAAAAATCAGATGTTCTTTGTGATGATTTGGGAATATAAATAGAAAGTTCTGACTTTTCCTCAACATAGAAATTCATAATAATTAAAATGAATCTAAAATGGCCAACCCAGTATAACGTGGTCATTGTGGCAGACCATGGCCTGGGAACACGTCTCTCTAGGATTTACCGATAGTGATCTCAGAAGCAATAACTCATTAGTAAGATATCCTGCACTCACATGAACAACATGTGACATGAACAATGTCCCTAAATGCTGGTAGAAAGAAAAATAAGGGGAAATAGGAAAAATAAGCTAACTGGAGAGGAAATGAATGTAGTATGCACTAAATACATACTCTATCACCATCACCAACAGCAGCAGCAGCAGCAGGCAGTGTGCGTGGCATATAAAGGCAAGGATGCTGCCATCAGACCACTTCTGTTCAAATCCTAGATCCATCAGTTCCTAGGTGATGTGACAATGTTCTCAAGGCACATGAATTATTTTATTCTGGTCACCAATGGTGTTCTCTTTGAGGAAAAGGGATTTGAAGAAGTTTTAAAGGTTTCCTTTGAACCACAATGTCAAATATAAAAATACCAAACCATGCTATTGAACAAAATAATTAGAAATACCAGTTTCCTAAGCAGTCAAGTGCAGGCCTTTTTTCACTTTTGCAAAATGATACTTAGAACCTCAGGAAAAGCTAATTTAAAGAGTAGACTATAATATTAATTTATAATTACTTGAGGCAAATTAAAAATAGTTTGTCTGCCAGTGGATTAAACACTTTCTCTGAAGTGGTGTTTACGCCATTCATTTTATGAACCATTCTTTACAAATCATAAAAGCTTCACGTTTGGGCTAGTCTGTAACTCAGTTATTGAAATTCTAAATCTGTAGTGTTAAACTAATGAGATATTAAAGTATTTTGAAGACTAACTGATATACATTTAATATACTCCCTCTCTCTTGCTGGTGGTGAAAAGGATTGTGTTTTGGCCTCTTCGCAATCTGGCTGAGGGTAAGTGGTGATGTGTCAACTTCCCAACTATTACAGGGAAAGAGTCTTCTCAGACCCCTCAGCCTGACAATGAGATTTTCTGAGCTCAATTATCCAAATTCTGTTTCACGACTGAATGCCATGAATTAGTTTTATCAAAACAAAAGAAGGGCTTCCCAGGTGGAAGTCCCTGGATCAGGAAAGTCCCCTGAAGGAGGAAATGGCAACCCACCTCAGTATTCTTGCCTGGAGACTGCCATGGACAGAGGAGCCTGGTGGGCTATAGTTCATGGGGTCACAAAGAGTCAGACACAACTCAGCAACTGAGCACACACAAAATGAAAAGAAAAAGAGGGGCACTGTTGACAGGTGATGATAACCTCTGCTCAGATATATAAGAAGGTAGAGAGCATTTCCTCTTCCTCTAGATGTTAACTCAATGAGCTCCAAGAGGTTCTGCCATCAGCTGCCATGGCCTACTGTCTACCTTTCCACCCTCATGTCTGTCTCCTTTCACCAAGCGGGGTCAAACCCAGGAGCTTGATCTTATTATAATATACCAACACTCAAATGAATGAAAAGTCCTGGACAATGTCCCAAAATCCTTAGTGATGAGGAGTTAGTAGAAAGAACATAGAAGGGAGAAATGATACACCTAAAACTAACATAATGCTGCAAATCAACCACACTTTAATAAAAAAGAAAATGAAAAATAGCGATGATAAAAAAAGGGAAAAACAGAATATGTGAAGTGAAGATGAGAGAAATGCAGTATGTATTGCACACACACACAAACACCCCCAATACCACCAATGTGCAGTGCATCGTGGTATGGATAAGCAAGGACTCTGCAGCCAGTTGACCTCTGCTCATGTCCTTGCTCGGCCAGTTCTGAAGCTGCGTGATCTCATGAGCTATTTAATCTCTCTCTGCCTCAGTTTGCTCACTATAAAAATGTGAATAATAATGGTACTTACCTCACAGGACTGTTGTGAGAATATATGCACCTGTACATAATGAGCCTTTAGTTTTAGCTGCTTCTGGTGTCATTATTATGATTACCTTTAAAACAGTATTGCCTGGATACCAGAGAATGTTAGACTTTGCAGGGACTTCTGGATCACAGTCTGATCTTCCATATTTAAAGCTTAACAGAAGATATTGCCTGGGTAGATGTTGCCACTTTTTGGCAGGATAAGTTCAGAGTCTGGTCTCCCAGTCTCTGGATCTCTGCTTTTCCATTAACAGCACATTCATCCCATCCCCACAATATCCTAGCCGTTCAGGCTTGGGGATGTCTCTTGTCTCTCCTGTGATTGGTTATCCCTGTGAAGTATTTTGCAGTGGGGAATCATTCAATTGTACGACTTCAATGTAAAGTTTGCTTTCTGAGGAAGGCAAAAGATGAGCTCATATCCCCATAATTTTAGTCTAGAATAAATGACTCCTTGAAATGACCCCCCCATTATGACCTTCCAGAGCCCTGATTGGAACACTATGTAATTCTCTTTAAAATTCCCTTTGGCGGGGCACGCTTCTGCTTGTGGGTTCCTTAGGAACTGGCGATGCCAATTAATCAAGAGTGCTGGACACCAAAGCTTAGGGAACTGTGCATAGAACTTGAGACGGGAAAGGAATTCCTCCTGGTATTTATGTCCACAGCCCTTTAGCACCTCTGTGATGGGTGAGGAGAGTGAAGGTGTGAGGGGAAACCCAGAGTCATCAGAGGCACTGAGAAAGGTGACCATCCCCGCAGGAAGGAATCGATTAACTCTCCTGGATTCATTTTAAGCTCATGTTTTCACGTTGCACATAAGTTAATATCACTTTCTTTTTCCAAAGCCCTGAATAAAATCCCTCTTCTCTTCCCTAGATGATGTGCTCAATATATGGGAATACAGCCCAGCGTGGGCCATCAGAACTAAGCAGTGAACCTTCCCAGAGAAAATGCCAAGGCAGATCAAAGGTTAGCTGATCACTGAGTCCTCGGTATTTCTTCTTTATGCCTACTAATATTTTTCAGGTATTGCAACTTTATGCCTACTAATATTTTGCTGACATCCATTCTAGCTCACGAGCAGGCAGACCTACTCAGGGGTTATGCCAAAATCAGCGAAACAATGACTGGCAAAGATTTCTCTAGGACATCCAGCTCTGATCAGAAGCCTTTTCCTTCCTGTGAACCATTCAGACTTAATTGAAAGCAACTCTGGTCACATACACCCAAAAAGAAGCCTCTGGCCACAAATCCAAAGTGACCTGGGCATGAAAATGAGGGGATAAGGAGGTTTTTCTCTTCCTTTTGACCTTTCTCCATTTTCTCCGTTTGCTTTTCCATGGGAGCCCCTTTCTACCCTCTCCTCTACCTGAGATGGCCAACAAGACCAACAGACTGACAATCCCTCCATACATAAAGCACCTAGCTGGTCTGTAACTCCGATGTGCTTAATTCCACAGCTCCCTGCGACAGCTCTACTGAAGGGAAGAAGAAGAGGTAAACAAAGGAATCAGTGAGATGACTCTAGTTACAGGGACTGGGAATGAAGGCTATGAGCAACTGTCTTGTCATCCAGGGAAAAAGGGGGTTATGACTTAAGTCTTTCAGTAGCAGTCGGTACAGATCTTTAAGTAGAGATTTCTAGAAGCAATTACACTGAATGGAAGGAAAAGAGTGGTCAAAAGAAGGAAGACATTCCAGGGGCAGGAGATGGTTTCCCACAGACAGAGGACTCAGGATACCTGGGTGAAGATGATGTCTTTCAGGGAGATGGGTGTCTCAGAATTTCATCATGCTACAGATGCGAGGCAGAGGGTGGGGGAGGCTGTGGCCTCATTCCAGAGCACAGCTCCATCTTCAGAAGATGCAGTCATGAACCGCCTGTCCCAAGGATAATGCCCTTTCACATAGGAAGTGAAGCGATTTACTGAGTCTATGGTCCAAGGAAAGACCAGGGGAATGGAAGACATACACGTTCCAGATGCAACATGGAACAAAACATGGGCGTGAAGAAAGTTAACTGTTGGGAGTTAGCGACAAAGAGTTTGTTGATGGGGCTCCTGTATCAGGGTCTGCAAAAGAGCTTTCTTTGACTTCCAGGCAGCAGGAGGACCCACCTCTTAAAGTCTGGTTGAGTTTGAAGGTACCGGAAATGTACACCTGTCAGTATTAAAAGGGATACGAGGGACCTGAAAACAATAAGATGAAATGTATATCTTGTCAAGGAGAAAACATCAAGATAGAAACTGTAATGCAAAAGTGCTGATCCAAGGTTATCAGTCAAACACAGCCTGTGTTTCTAGAGCTTTCATAAGTACTGCTCTGAAGCACAGTCCTTCATAGCACAGTTTCTAGATCAGGTTAGAGCAGAGAGGTCAGGGGAAGATCAAGTTTGTTTATTTATTTAACTATTTTTAGATAGTTACTTAGTTAGAGACATTCATTGATCTGTTCCAATAACTCTAACGTGGCTTGACCCTTGAGTCAGAATTTGAAGCAAGGTCAGGGCAAGAGTTTATTTAAATCCAACCCCATTTCCCTCTTTCCTGGTCCTCAAGAGGACAGCGCACATGAACCCCAACCGCATCTTCACAGGGAAGCTGAAAGAAACATGTAATCATCTCGCCCCGCTGTACATGTGGGGGCTAGAACGCGGCTGTTCCTTCTTTGTCAGGGGATCCTAGCTCTTTCTCTCCCTCTGTAGGTTGATGTTTCCATGGAAACATGCTCTTTAATGCTTCTGAAATTACTGTGCAGTTATAATATTAACTCCTTCTCGGCCAGGGGAGGTCACAAAGAGATCTGTTTTCCAACTTCTGCAAAGTAATTCCATTTTCTACCTCTTTTCACTAAAAAAAAAAAAAATAATAATTGACACCTGATGTCCCGACTTCCTTACCAGTGCTCTCTCCTTAACCTTTGCAGTTTAGGCTTTTGCCTCTATCACTCTACAGAAACTGTTCTTATGAGGTCATCAATAACCAAAACAAAATCAGTAGCTCTTGCTTCATCATCATTCTGCCTGACATTATACAACTAACAGATGACATTCCCACATTTTCAGCACTCTCCTTTCCTTTGTTTATTTGTGGATTAAAGTAGGATAATTTCTTGGTTCTCCCTATACCTTTAGAACCAGTTCTCTCTCCTTTTCTTGTCCATTTTTGCTGGGAAATTCCTAACGTGGGGGCACTTAAGACTCAGGTTTTCACCACTGCTCTCTCTCGAAGACACATTCATAACCAAGTATCAACCATCATCACCTAGATACCAATGCCTCCAAAATCTCCATTGGAGCTCCCATCTCTTTTCTGACCTTCATTCAGTTCTATATTCCTGGTGGGATCATTCTATCTGACTGCTCAGTTATCAGGTCAGACTTAACGCGGTCAAATCTGGTTCCCCTGCCTTCTGGCAATGAAACCACCACTCTTAGGGTTTAACAGTCTGCCACAGCTCTGGCTCCTCCCTCTCTGTTGGGCTTTCATCTTTACAACACGAGGGCAGAGATCAGGCTGGCTGCTCTTATGAGCTGCTTTCTCAGAACCAGTCAAATCAGCTAAATCACCAGCTGTAGTTTACCATTATGTACAAAATAAGCTGATGGATATTTTTTTTCCCCTCTTTTCAGATTTTTGTCTCCCCAAGGTAAATGAATCTCATGGCTTTCTAGCTTATAAGTGAAATTGCTTAGAAGTCAAATTTCTGCTCTGGTCACTCGATTAAAAAATAAAAATAAAACCTTTAGCAAACGCTACCATTTTTTGAGCACATGCCAAACTCTGTTCTGGATGTTTTGCATTATATGATATTGCCACAGCAATGCTATAAAATGATAGATCATGTTATAATGAAAACCCAAGGTTGGTGCCACCGGGAGTTGACCCCATTCAATTCTGCGTGGCTCTAAAACCCATGTTCCTCCCACTGTTCCTCCCACTAAGGATACTGTTGTCAGAAGCGATGGTCAGGAAAGAGGGAAATAAGTCCCCAACTCCTAACATGGTAGAACAAAAATCTAAACCCAGTTCTGAATGGCTCAAAGCCTGCGCTCTTAGTCATTATTTAGACCAGCTAGCAGCAGTCCATCAGTTGCTTTTAACTGTCCCTTAAGCCAGCACCATAACGGAAGTCTTCAGGGAAGAGGTGGGAACCACATGGGCTCTCACAGCCCTGAGGAGGGCTGGAGGCACATTGCTGGTCAGGCGATACATTCACAGAATAACAAGAGAACTCCAGGTCTCTGGGGTCTGTCAGTCTGTCATATCTCACAAGCACTAAATCCCAAAAAAGTGCAGAAATGGAATTAATTTTCCTTATAAGAAAACAGGAGACAAACCACAAAACAGTAAGCCTGACTAAACTTATAGAGAAATTAATTCTCAGATCACGCTCTGGGAGGAAGTCAGTTATGAAAGTCTAAGACTATATTCTTGGAGCTCTTGTTAGAGGCAGACAACAAGAGTTAGAATATTTATTTGGCTCGGATAAGACGGGGAAAAAAAACTTTATCCTGCTTTGGCACAGAATATTCAAGCTCTCTCTGGACTTAAAAAATACAATATTTAAAGTGTTGCTTTGGAGCTGCAATCAACTCTCAGCAATCCTCCGTGAGGGAGGCAGAACTGTACTTATGATCTGTACAATCAAATACATTGATTATCCTTGGGGCTCATCCACAGCATCTCGTCCCGGGTTTAAGCTGCACGACACGCCCCTCCTTTGGAAATGTGTCCAGTCTAGGCTTCATAGTTATCTTGGTTCTTCTCCTTTACATGCCATTGCTCCTTCTTTCCCTTCTTGGTTGGCTGCTTTTATTTCTCTTTTCCCTTATTTGAGGTTTTGTAGAAAATTTGTAGGAACCCTGAAATTACAGGGTCTCTGTTCATTTCAGCCATCCTCAGGGCACGAACTCTTCCTTCTCAGTTCCGATTCTACGCCTGCATTTCCACCTCTTTCTCATCCCCCACATTCACCCCTCCTCAATGGCCATTTCTGCTTGCATTTCCCCCGTTACAAACTCTTAGGGCTGGAAATGCATTTGCTTTATCTTCTTCCTCACACTAACTGACTTTCTAATTCCTCTCTCTGACTTGGTTAATATTTACCAAGCATTTGGGATGCTGCCCAAAGCACAGTGCATATTGTTGTTCAGTTGTTAAGTTGTGTCTGAGTCTTTGTGACCCCATGAATTGCAGCATATCAGGTTTCCTTGTTCTTCACTCTCCCAGAGTTTGCTCAGACTCATGTCTACTGAGTCAGTGATGCCATCCAACCATCTTATCCTCAGTTGCCCTCTTCTCCTCTTGCCTTCCATCTTTCCTAGCACCAGGGTCTTTTCCAATGAGTTAGTTCTCTGCATCAGGTGGCCAAAGTATTGGAGCTTCAGCTTCAGCATCAGTCCTTCCAATGAGTATTCAGGGTTGATTTCCTTTATGATTGACTGGTTTGATCTCCTTGCTGTCCAAGGGACTCTCAGGAGTCTTCTCCAGAACCACAGTTCAAAAGCACCAATTCTTCATCGCTCAGCCTTCTTTATGATCCAGCTCACAGTGAGTATTAACTCACTGTGGTCTTAAAACCTCCCAGGGGTCTCTGTCATCTTCCTTTTCCTAGTTTCCCATGCTCAGTGACCCACTCCCTACCCCACAACAGTCCTGCTTTTACAACATACTTCTTGCATCTGGCCCTTCCCTTCAAGTTTCATGACCTTCATCCTAGACTAGACCTTATCACTTGGTAGACGAACACCTAAAGCAGCCCTCTACTGGGCCATCAGCCCGATATCAATCACCCTCACCTTCCAAATACCACCTGCACTTCATCTTAAGACCTCTTAGGGCTGCTTGCTCAAAGAACTCCAATGACTCCCTGTTACGTAGAGGAAAAGTCTGTCCATGGTCAAAGTCCTCTCCGCCCTGGCCCTGTCTCTTTGTGTGTTGTATGAATTCCTGCTGAAGCCAAGAGGCTTCTTCACTGTCCCCTGACCATTACCTGAATTTTCCTGCCTCTATTCTATTTTCTTTCCATTAAATTCAATACACATCTTGCTCGTGCTGTGGTCTCAAATCCAGTTTCCCCCTCTCCACTCCTGATCATCCCAGCCCCCTCTCTCCTCTTCTCTCCTCCTCCCCTTTCCAGCCTCCAGTCCACATGTCAGCATTTGATTAATTGTTGACCTGACCTATCTTGTTCCTTTTTTCAAAAAATTCTTTTGTCTTAAATTGGAAGATAATTGCTTTAGAATACTGTGCTAGTTTCTGCCATACATCAACATGAATCAGCCATAGGTATACATATGTCTCCTCTCTCTTGAAACTCCCCCCACCTCCCACCCCATCCTGCCCCTCTAGGTTGTCACAGAGCATCTCTTATTCCTTTTTGTTACTCGTCATTTTGTGTGTCTGGATTTTGTCTTTCAGATAGATAAGACATTGTTAGAAGGCAAGTATCAAATCTTGTCCCTCTATTATCCTTTGCAGATTCCAAATTAGTGCCTTGCTTGTGGTATGCAATCAATTAATACTTACTGATTTATTTTTGAACTTCCAGAAGACTAGTCTTGAAAGCCTTTCCTTTGCTTTCTTACTTCCCACCCCTCACACCCACCTTTCTATGTCATCTCTCTCTCTCTCTCTCACACACACAGAGATGGCACTGTGCATCGATATCAGTACTGAGTATTGATTCCCTGTAGAAAGTAACTCCTCCAATGATTGATTTAAAGAAGAGTAACTTCTAAAGAATATACACCTATAATCTTTCTTTTCTAAAAACAATGAGTCAAACAGTGGGGATGACTTCGTTTCTGCACAAGCAGAAATGTTTTTAAACTTTTAAACTCCTTCCCTTTGAATGTTCTTACCATTCTCCCCTTTGAATGGTCCATAAAACATATGTTTGTCTCTGAGAATCATGTAACTTACTCAAATCTTATTCCATAAGAAAGCAAAAGGAACTTCATGATAACAGGGTTGCTGGTAGTAATTTTTAGTCTGAAAAATAAAAGCACTAGGGAAATCTGAAATATATGTAAAATATAATGTTGGGGGTGTTCTCTACCAATATAAATTCACTTTGCTAGTTTAGGAACAGAGAAAAATACTTTGTTTATAACAATGGCATCAGAAGGTCTTAAAAAAAAAGAAACCAGAAAAACAAAAGAAGAATTTGTTATTTATTTTCTAATATTTTCCAATTTTAAAAGTAAATTAAAAAAATAAAATGACCTCAATGGGGGAGGGAGAGAACTTTCCCCCCAAAGTCCACAAAGTCAAACATGCATAAAACCTGTAGTTATTCAAAAAGGGCAAATCTTCAGTTATTCACACTAAGATCTTTTCTACATCTGGCTCAACTCTTGATAACCGAGGATGACAATATCTTTCCTCCAAGACACCCTCGGGTCAGTGCAGAAAATGCACAAAGTGAATTATTTCATGGGTGGGAAATTAGGAGCTGAAATAGTTCAGGCTTTCTCCTTTGTAGATAACACCAGGACACGAAGAAACAGTTCAGGTGGAAATCAGCAAAGTATTGTTAATAAGTCTCTCTGAACCTCAGCAAAGGTTTAATCCCTGTGAAAGCAGAGGAAAGTTAATTTGATTAACACTTGCCTGAATTCCCTCAAACTCCTGAGCATCCTAGCATAACGTAAAGGAATTTAGCATTTGAGTCAATTTCCTCCCCTCTCTTCCAGTCACTCCCAGGCTGCTTTGATTACATGAAGTTAAAACACAGTCAATGTGACTGGGGGCAGAGCGGCAAAATAGCTTGAAGAGATTCGGTGTTTTATGTCCTCAATTACAACGGGGCCAGGCTGAGTGTACAAGGGAGGATGGAGGGAGCGAGCGCACGCTGGAGAGAAAGGAAGAGATGGAGATGAGACAGCATGTAACACACGGGATAACATCTCCATGGCAACCACAGTCCACGCGCAGAGAACTGCCAAAATAAGTCAAGATCCAAGTAAGTAGGTGTTGGTGGGAAGTGGAGATAAGAACTCAGCAATGGACGAAAACCAGCTAGAGGAGATGAATCCTCTTTGTGAGCTTAACTCTTCCTCTCATTTCTTTCTCTAACCATACCCAAAGTTCCCGCTTGAGTGAGAATGCAACTGATGTGTGGCTGCTGCCAAATCTGAATTTCATCCAGGAAGGTCTTGGGATCCTAGGAATGAGGCTTAAGGGCCCCCAGGAAAGCCGAGAGAGAAAAAGAAATTCCTGAGGGAGGTGAATAAGATCCCCATAGCCCATAGTTTGTTTTCCCAACGTATTTTTTTTTTTTTTTCAGAAATATGCGCAGAAGGAATAGCTTTATTTTCACTCTTCAGTTGACCTAAAGAGGGACAACAACACTGATGGAGATGCTGTTGAATGTGTAAGACAGGTACTAAGTCCCTACACTGGTTGTCTAGGCTGCCCCTGGTGGGGAATCCAACCCTGTATCATCGGAAGAAACTTCGTCAAAAATAGTCAGATGTCCCTGGAAAACTTAGGTGCTTGGAAAGATTATTTTCTGAGAATCTTAAAATTAGGCAGCAAATAATGTAGAATCAGTCATTCCTTTATAACTTTAGGACATCACATATGAGAACCAACAAGAGCCCCAGAATTTTCATGCCTTGTGGGGAGTCCCAAGCTAGCGCCTCATGAGGACTTCACACAGGTTTCCACCCGAGTAAGGGACCCACTGAGTCCCTGAGGCTCACCTGGTGTGTGTGTGTGTGTGTGTGTGAGCACGCTTAGTTGCATCTGACTCTTTGTGACCCCATGGACTGTTGCCTGCCAGGCTCCTCTGTCCATGGAATTCTTCAGGCAAGAATACTAGAGCTGGTTGCCACTCCCTTCTACAGGGAATCATCCGAAACCAGGGATCGAACCTGCATCTCCTGCATTGGTAGGCAGATTCTTTACTACTAAGCCACCCGGGAAACCCTACACTCTGAAGTAGGGTTCAGAAATTCCTGTTTTCAGCAAGTCACCCAGTGGATCTAAAGTGAGGAGTATTTGCGCACGGAATTACAGGGTGGAGCCCAGGCTCCCTACCAGGACTCTCAGGGCCCATCATCTCTCTCTGGTTTCCCAGCAAATCTCCAGTCCTGAAACATGTGATCTCGACTCACCAAACTCATTTTTTTTTAAGTTACTTTTTTATTGGATATAGTTGATTTAGAATGTTGTGCTAGTTTCTGCTGTACAACAAAATGAATCAGCCACACATACAAGTGTGTACGTGCGCGTGCTCAGTCCCTCCGGTGTTTCTCTTCGTGACTCTACAGACCGTAGCCCGCCAGGTTCCTCTGTCCATGGGATTCTCCAGGCAAAAACACTGGAGTGGGTAGCCATACCCTCCTCCAGGGGATCCCCCACCCAGGATCGAACCTGCATCTCCCCACTAGCGCCACCTGGAAGCCCCAGTGCTCACCTGGGGAGCCTGTTAAAAATATGAATTTGTGAGCCATGCTCCAGGGACAGGTATTCACTGTGCCTGGGAAGAGTCTAAGGAACGTACATTTTAAAGCTCCCTGGTGCTTCTGTAGTACAGCTGGGTGTGGAGACCATCCCAGGAAGCCAACTCCCTCCCCCCCACTTTCTTGTGACTACCCCTACTCTCTGGTTCAGTCAGTAAAGAATCTGCCTGCAATGCAAAAGACCCAGGTTCAATTCCTGGATTGGGAAGATCCCCTGGAGAAGGAAATGGCAACCCCCTCCAGTATTCTTGCCTGGAGAATCCTGTGGACAGAGGAGCCTGGTGGGTTACAGTCCATGGGGTTGCAAAGAGCTGGACACTATTTAGCAGCTAAACCACCACCACCTGCCTCACCAAAAACCTTGAAGGCAGCCTCTCCTCAGCCCTGGAATGGCAGAACCCTCAAGCCTGGCGGAGAGTTATCCCTCTCTCCCCAGGCCAGAAAAATGTCATTCTGTGTTGAAAACAGGTCTGAGGCAGGGCTCGTCACCACCTACTCCAGTAACCCAGCAGAACCCCATGGGGGCTTCCAAGAACAGGCCCTTCTCCCATAAGCTCTGCTTTAGCTCCTCTTGGCAATATCTGAGGCACATTTCCTGAGTTGTTTTGTAGATGTAGAAAACCTCCCCCTCTCCAACAAACGGAAGCTGTTAACTACTTGAGACCCTGAGCAAACAGCCCCAGGCTTCCTGGACTGACAATGTTAAGCCCTATGACACCTCCCTGCGATCTCACAATCAGCCCATCATAGGACCCAGAGGAGTTGGGTGGAGAGGGAGGTGGGAGGGGGGATCGGGATGGGGAATGCGTGTAACTCTATGGCTGATTCGTGTCAATGTATGACAAAACCCACTGAAATGTTGTGAAGTAATTGGCCTCCAACTAATAAAATAAAATTTAAAAAAAAAATTAAAAAAAAATAAATTAAAAAAAAAAAAAAAAGAATTGTGCACAAACTGACCACACACCCTGGGACCCCACCCAGCTTTTTGAAAATGCTTTGCCAAAACCCTCCAGGAGAGCTCTGGACTTTTTAGGGCATAAGCCACCGGTCTTTTTGCAGAGCCCTGCAATACACCTTTCTCTGCTCCAAACGCCTTCAATTTAGTTTACTTAGCCTCACTGTGTGTCAGGCACACGAACTTTTGCTAACACTCCTGTGAAAGAGAGCTTGATCTTGGAATCACTCTTTTATAAATCTTGGGGGGAGAAGGTTGAACTCGGGAGAAAGGGAACACCGTTGACACTGAAGGCTTGGACAGTAACTGAGAATGGTTAGGTCTTAAGGTAAAATAAATAGCTAAGTTTCAAATGAGAAAGTCAAGTACTCTTAATCTCTCTCTGGACCCACAGAGGCACTCCTCTGCATCCTTCCTTGCCCCCTGCTCAAAGTCACCCTTGACATCACTTATCTCAAAACTCCGTTATCTTTCAGTAACACCAGCCTTTTAATCCTGATTTCTACTACCAAACGTCTGAAGAAGCGCTTCCCAAACTAACTCAATCATGACTATAAAGAAGTAAAATTTGTGAGGTGAGGACTCTGACAGGAGCAACCTCAAGCTGAAGGAGCCCTGTGATGTGTTAGACACAGTGAATACAGACAGAAGCTCCTGGCATCTCCCAAGCACTCACTCTGTCACAGGTGTCTTGCAGACGGTACCTCATGTGATCTCTTGTTACAGATGAGGAAACTAAGGCTCAGAAAGGTGACTCACTTCCTCAAACTCAGGGAGCTACTAAACGACAGATGGAATTAAAATTGAGGTGTGTCTGATCCCTAAATGATACTTTTAAAATCTACCACAGGAGCACTTTCCCAGTTTGGGGTACACAGAAATGTGTGTACAAAATTCATATTGCCGATCACATGTTCACTCTTCCCCTCTACTTCAGTCCCAGAACAGACACATAGACTTATCATGGGGGAAAAAAATACCTCTTCTGATGGCTCAGATGGTAAAGAATCTGCCTGCAATGCAGGAGACCAAGGTTCAATTCCTGGGTTGAGAAGATCCCCCTGGAGAAGGAAATGGCAACCCACTCTGGTACTCTTTCCTGGAGAAATCCATTGACAGAGGAGCCTGGCTGGCTACCGTCCATGGGGTCGCAGAGCGCTGGACACAACTGAGTGACTAACACTTTCTGAGAAGAGATCATAGATGTCTCCCACTCCTTTGTTCAGAGCTAAAGGGTGGGAAGAAAGCCTTTCCATGGGTGCAGTAAAGGAATATATTCGTATGTTGGCTCCCTTTGCCTATCCTCTCATTCTGCCCCTTTCACAAGACTTGAGGCTATGCATGCCCTTGAGAGGTGCTGACTGGCTCTGAAGAATGCAGAGGATTGCAAGTCCTGTCGAAGAGGAGGAGCTGGGTGCTTTGTGGAAAGCTGCAGAAAGATCCCCTAAGTAGCTACACTGTCCCACTCCACTCACTGAAAAAGACACAAACAAATCATTGACCAAGGAAATAAAAGGATCTGGGGACTTTCTTGGTAGTCCAGTGGTTAAGACTCTGTGCTTCTATGGGTTTGATCCCTGGTGGGGGTATTAAGATCCCACATTCTTCACAGCGTGGCCAAAAAAAAAGTCTGTATTGGGAAGTGTGTCCCAGTGGTGGTACACAGTCAGGATAGGCAAGCCTTGTAGGAAACATGCACGTGTTCACTCACCTGCCTGTCCCCTCTCTGCCTCTCCAAGTGCTGGCTGCCAACTGCCTGATCTCCTAGCAACACAGCATAGCAAGAAGGAGCCCAGTAGGGGGTGCTGCTCAGGAGAGGGAAGACTCGCCAACACACTGTTAAGTACTGTGGCCACCTAACCAGGAAGGGAGAGCCCAGAGGACTCCGGGAACTGTGTGGGGAAGGAGCTGATGGAAGGAGTTGTGTGGGGGGAGCTATTTTAGGGGCTCCTAAAGAATGAGTTGTTTATGTCCATTTCCCCTTCTCTGGCTGTTAACATTTGCTTTATGAATTGAAGTGCTCCCGGAGGTGTGGATGGACCTAAAGAGTGTCATACAGTGAAGCCAGTCAGAAAGAGAAAAACAAATACCGTATATTAATGCATATATGTGAAATCTAGAAAAATAGTATGCGTAGGTACTAAGTCGCTGCAGTTGCATCCGACTCTTTGTGACCCTATGGACTGTAGCCTGCCAGGCTCCTCTGTTCATGGGATTCTCCAGACAAGAATACTGGAGTAGGTTGCCATTCTGTCCTCCAGGGGATCTTCCAGATCCAGGGATCAAATCTGCGTCTCTTATGTCTCCTGCATTGGCAGGAGGGTTCTTAACCACGAGTGCCACCTGGGAAGCCTAGGAAAATGGTATAGATGCCCTTATTTGCAGGGCAGAAATAGAGACACAGATGTAGAGAACCACTGTGTGGATACCAAGGGGGTATGGGATGAATTGGGAGACAGGATTGACATATATACACTACTGATACTAAGTGTGAAATAGATGACTCATGAGCCCATAATGGTACAGCATAGGGAACTCTACCCAATGCTCTGTGGTGACCTCAATGGGAAGAAAATGCAAAAGGGACAGGACATTTGTATATGTACAGCTGATTTCACTTTGCTGATCAGCAGAAACTAATACAACATTGTAAAGCAATGTATATATACTCCAGTAAAAATTAAAGTTAATTAATGAGTGGTTTGGGGAAGAAAGGGCTGGAGAGTCTGTAGGAATGTTGGTGTCGTGGCCACAGGACAGGATGGAGGAAGGGGAATAAGGTCACTGGAGTGGAAAGAAGCAATGAGAGGGTTAATCCTGAGAAGAGACAAGGTCTTGGACATGACACTCCATCCCTATAAGTAAGAATCCAAAGCAAGTCTTCACATGGGGCAGAGAAGTGAGCCAAATCATGTTTCTAATTAATTTTTTTGTTGTTGGGAAAAATAACACTTGGCATGAAGACACATTAAGGGGCTCATAGTCCGGATCAGAGAAACCATGTGA
The DNA here is from genome assembly GCF_963930625.1 of Muntiacus reevesi. NCBI lineage: Eukaryota > Metazoa > Chordata > Mammalia > Artiodactyla > Cervidae > Muntiacus > Muntiacus reevesi. The sequence continues at coordinate 40,710,524 of NC_089249.1, read as the reverse complement.
ATGTGAAGCTTAGGGGTAGAAGCAGAGATTGAATGCAGGGGGGCAATCTAAGGGACCCTATGAATGGTGTGGATGGACACAGGATGTGAACTGTAGTGGATGTGGCTGCATCATCTACTCCCACTCTTTACAGGGAGAGAAAATACAGCTGTGAGCTCTGAAGGCCCCTCTCAGGACACAGCATCTTGCGTTTAGGATCTTCCTTAGTAAAATGACAACTCTCTTAGGACTTGGTACTCAGTTGGGAACTGACTAGTTCTTACTCAAATTAGAAGACAGTGAAGAAGGAAGACTGGCGAGTCACAAAGGAAAGCGAGCTTGGAGCCTGAATAAAGACCAAGATGGGGGCAGCAGGGCCATTCCGCACACTGGAAGCTTGTGCTAGCAAAGTGGGGAGCCGGTTGCCCATAAGTGACCTGTGATATACCTGACAACACTTATTTAGCTGACTTAGAAGCCCCCCTTCTCCAGGACTGAGAATTCTTTTTCGTTGTTGTTAAGTAGAGTTGATTTACAATGTTGTGCCAATCTCTGCTGTATAGCAAAGTGAGTCAGTTATACACATACACATGTTCTTTTTTTAATATTCTTTCCCAGTATGATTTATCCCAGGAGACTGGATATAGTTCCTTGTGCTATACAGTCAGACCTTATTGTTTATCCATTCTAAGTGTAATAGTTTGCATCTGCCAAACTCAAACTCCCAGTACATCTTTCTCCCTCCTCCACTCCCCTTTGGCAACCACCAGTTCGATCTCCATGTCTGTGAGTCTATTTTTGTTTCGTAGATAGGTTCATTTGTGCTGTATTTTAGATTCCATATATAAGTGATATCATATGGTATCTGTTTTTCTCTTTCTGACTTATGTCAGTATGAAAATCTCTAGTAGCATCCATGTTGCTGCAGATGGCATTGTTTTGTTCTTTTTCATGGCTAAGTAGTATTCCACTCAGGTCTGAGAATTCAGGTTTCTTCTCCTTTGTGGAATTCCTTTAGCTCTTTTCAATGTTCTTTCCCAGTTCCTCTCACTGCCAACTCTCTTACATGTCAGGACATAAGATGCTATATAACCCAAAGTCCATACCCAGACCTATCTCAAATGTTAGCATGCAGAGAAATCATTGCATTCAGTTTGAGAAAGTTGTCCCAGGTGATTCTAGACCCTCCACACAGTCTCACTCCCACTGCAAGCTTCTACTTTACTGTGTGCCTTTGTGCCTTACCCACGTCTGGTAGGACAAAGACTGCACATCAATTTGACCCTTCAGGGAACTCCTATGGATGCAGCCTCCCTCTCATCATGGCGTTGTATCACAGGACCATGTTGAAGTCAAGGTTCACTGTGATTCTCAGCTGTATTTTGCAGCTGTTTTTTCACAAGTCAACTCTTCATCACCAGGACTAAAGGAGGATAGGGAAGAGCATACATAACCCAAGTCAACAGATAACTCAAACCTTGTTGTAGGCAAAGGCTCACATTTCTCTGCCACTGAGTCCTTTGTAGAGCTCTTATCACAAAGAAAAACTTAATAACGCTTTGCCTGTTCTCTTTGCTTCTCCACACCAGCTGATGGAAGTCCTAACTAGTAGCAAAAATGACCGAAACCCAGCAGGAGGCGGAAGGGGGTGGGGGAAGCAAAAGACCTAGAAACTTCACAAAGTGGATAATAAGTGCCTGAATGATAGGCTCTTGGAAAATCAGACCCTGGCTGATGAGGCTTCTTTTTTTCCCCCCAAATACAATGAAGACAAATCATCAAGTTTGCTCCAAGATGTAAATTCTGAATTGCTGTGAATTACTCCCACAACTCAGGAGAGAGGCAAAGAATGGGAAAAGCCTCAATTTTCACTTTTTAAATGTGCAACCATAACCTTAAAATTCATCCAATTCAGGAAGCAGCTTGTCTCTAAATGTGATGGAAAAAAAGGAAAAAAAAAAAAAACAGTCTATTGCGTCTATCGGGGCTTCTAACACACTCACAGATGGTGCAATTAACATCCAGCTCAGCCTGTGTTCCCACCATACCCTCTTCCCCCTCGTCACTCTAGGCTTTGGGCAACACCTCACTTCATCTTTCCTTTTGTTCTACCCTTTGTTTTCTCTTCTGTGGGTTCTGTAGTCACTGGAGGGAATCATTTCACTTCACAGTGACCTTCTAAGAGCAGGAACTGGAGTGGAGAGGCTGACAGGATGCCCTGGCCCCCAGTCCTCATGCCAAAAGACTTTTTTCCAAGATTGTGTGTTGGGAGGGTATACCCACCATGAAATACTGTCTTTCAAAGAGATAGGAAGCAAATATGGACAACACTGATCTTCATTAAATCTGTGCAGAGTGGGCCTCTCCCGTGGGCCAGTGGTTAAGAATCCAACTTGCAATGCAAGAGACACTGGTTCGATCCTTGGTCCAGGAAGATCGCACGTGCCTGGAGGCAAGCTAGCCCGTATGCCACAGCTACTGAGCCCGCGCTCTAGGGCCCACAAGTTCAACTACTGAACCCACGTGCTACAGCTACTGAAGTCTGCATGCCTAGAGCCTGGGCTCTGCAACAAGAGAAGCCACAGCAATGAGAAGCCCGCACACTGCAACTAGAGAAAGCCTGCATGCAGCTACAAAGACCAAGAGCAGCCAAAATAAATAAATATTTAAAAATCTGTGCAATGGAATCATGGTATCCAAGATAGTATTTTCTGTACTTTTCTGTGCATTTAAAGAATGTTGCATTTTTAAAATGTTACACTGTATGGAACATAAAAGACAGGTGACTTGCACCATTCTACTATTTTAAAGTTAAAGTAGGGAATGTTGATCCTAAGATATGCATTTTGCTATGTGTACAGTATTTACTCCTACTGGAAACTAAGCTTCCATACCCAATTTAACTCACGCCTCTGAAATATGCACCAAAGTAACAGGGAAGTTGGGCTTCCCTGGTGGCTCAGTTGGTAAAGAATCTGTCTGCAATATGGGAGACCTGGGTTCGATCCATGGGCTGGAAAGATCCTGTGAAGGAGAGCATGGCAACCCACTCCAGTATTCTTGCCCGGAGAATCCCTACGGACAGAGGAGCCTGGCGGGCTACAGTCCATGGGGTCACTGAGTAACTAACCACAACAACCACAACAGGGAAGATCGGCTTCCCCGTCTCCCAGGTAGGATGAAGTAGACGCAGCCCACTCTCCTCCATGAGGTCTGTAGCATCCTTCGTGAGAGGCTGGGGCATTGTCCAGAGGCAACCACAGTTGTGCAGAATAGCATCGTTTTGTCCAGCTTCAGCATTTAGCTGGAGGTCACCTCGCCACCTCATTATCAGCCCTGCTCCATGGTTTATGAGGCAGTGAATGCATAACACGCTCTGCTAAAGGATGTGTGTGTGCTGCTCTCTCCTGATGCAGCCCAACTTGGAAGGAAGTAATTACACATTTAGGAATGTCTCAAAAATCCCAAGGAATTCCTGGGAAAAAATGAAACTCTCTAAAAGGAGAGTCCTTCTAGAAAAACAAAGCATCAGGGGGAAAAAATGTTCCTTTTGTGGAGACATGCAAACATTAGCTGAAGTTGTTGCTTTCAGCATGATCCCACTTCTGCATACAATAAAATGACATATGTGTGTCTATATAAACAAAATCTATTTATACATATTTTTAAAGACTGGAAGAAAATACTCCAAACTGTAACAGTATTATCTCTGAGTATAACAAAAATCTTTTTATTCTTCTTAAGCTTATGTAGATTTTCAAATGTTTTTATAATGCACATGAACTGCTTTTATAGACAGAAAAAAATATTTTAAAAACAAACAAAAAAATCGATCTACTTTGGTCATCCACCCAGACTATTACACTAGCAAATATGAATTATTATTATAAAATGCAAAAACTTGGGGGAGAGTCCAAATATCAAAACATGTTCTGAAAAGCATAATGAAAATTGGATACAGGCCTGTCATGGCAATTGTGTAAAAATCAGTGGGCACGAGGTAAAAGGTTACAGTAAAATTAAAATGCTTGTCTTATGGTGGTGGGAAAATAAGTCTATTTTCTTTTGTTTCCAATTTTCCTATTGTTGCTATCTATCTACCTACCTGTCCTCTACCTACCTATCTAACTAATCATCTATCTCATCTATCTATCATCTATCTATCTTTTAAAAAAATGGACTCAATATTATGGCTTGTTAAGTCAGTTTATTGGGGGATAGGGCCAAGTGCCTCCATATATGGAGAGAAGTTGGCTCTGAGAGGTAAACTAGTACAGTTGGACCTATCACGGCTGATGTGGGCTTGCATAAAACATCACGAAGACAGTGGACTTAGGAAGACCTGAGTTCACACCTGGAGGCAGAACTAAGGACCTCAGGTGAGTTGACCTCTCAGACACCCCTTCTTCCCCAAAGACCCACCGATGCATTGTAGTGCTGCCTGGAGACAGTGTAAGACACACATATGCCTGGAATCGACAGGTCATTGATAAGTTGCTACTCGAGTCACCTAAATTCAAGAAAAGCAAGCAGATTCTGGAACACTCACCAGGGTGGTTCTAACAGAATAAGGAATCTGCAAAAGAATCAAATGAACATCTACAACTTGTAGGGCAGGAAATCTCTGAAGAGAGGTTGAATTGATCAAGGAAATTTGTTTGAAATTTCTAGAAGAAAAACTAATGTATGTGAATTTACTGATGACTTTTTTTAGCATAGAGGGGGAGACAGTCACTCTAAGGACAAATAAAACTTTTTGTTGTTGTTGTTCCAAATGCATCTGACAAGTAATACGACAGTTGAGATGTATATATCACAACTTTGGTGACACCAGATAGATCCTCAGACTAGATAGATCCATAAATCCTCATGGAATTCACTCCTTTGGTCTCTGCATACCAGGTTGCTGCTGCTGCTGTCACTTCAGTCATGTCCGACTCTGTGCAACCCCATGGACTGCAGCCTACCAGGCTCCTCTGTCCATGGGATTTTCCAGCCAGAGTACTGGAGTGAGTTGCCACTGCCTTCTCCACTGCATACCAGGGGATCTTCTTGTAACTGGGTCATGGCAGCTCCAGTGTTTCAATAAAAGAAGAAACATATGCGATTTGCGTGTGGGGAGGGTGGACTAGGGGATGTTGGCAGACTGGGACTTTTGTTAAAAAGACACCTGCATAATAAATGGGTTCCACTTAGACTGTACATTTATTTGCCAGGCCTTGGAAGGGGAGCTGATGGGAATTTTAAGGAAGTCAAGTCCCATTCTCTGGGCTATATAATTTAGCTAACTGAAACCTTTCTATAAGGAAGAAGTGTAATGAACATTCAACTGTAGTATCAAATCTTCTGAATAGATCTTCTCCAATGAACATTTGGAGTTCAGTAAAAATGGCTACAGATTTTTAGCACTTCCTCCATCAAGAAGTAGTAATATTTCTTATCCACCCCCTCTTCCTCCCCCTGCCCTGCTAGGCAGGGCCTGTGGCTGCTTTGAACAAGAGAACACAGCAGAAGTGGCACTGTGTGAGGTGGAATGAGCCACCACGCTCTGAGGAAGCCCAAGTAGCCAAATCATGGCACCCCCGTGGAGGAGGACCGAGTCATGATGACTCCTAGCTGACAGACAGAACCAGTCTTAGTGAACCATCTTGGAATTAGATGCACCAACTTGAGTCAAACACTAACTGAGGTTGCTTGGAGTGAAAAATACACTATTCTTGTCGAAAGTGAAGTGGCTCAGTCGTGTCCGACTCTTTGCTGTGACCCCGTGGACTGTAGCCCACTAGGCTCCTCCATCCATGGGAATCTCCAGTCAAGAATACTGGAGAGGGTTGCCATTTCCTTCTCCAGGGGATCTTCCCAACCCAGGGATCGAACCCAGGTCTCCCGAATTGCAGACAGATGCTTCAACCTCTGAGCCACCAGGGAAGCCTTCTCAAATAGCAAAATGATCAGCTTACTGGTTGTTATTTTAAACCAGACAGAGTTCCTGTCCTCACAGGATTCTTGGTCTGGTAGGTGCCCAGTTCATCTCTCTAATGATAAGAGCAGCATCTGCTCAAACTGCATTGACTATAGCTCTGGACAGAGAAGTCTGGCAGGCTAGAGTACACAGGATTGCAAGAAAGGACATGACTTAGTGACTAAGCCACCACACCACTACAGTCCAGGCCAGATCTCAGTGGAGGTTTTGTTTTGGTGCGGAAGGCTGGCCCACCCCAAGGAGCCCAGAATTGCACAGCTGAGATGCCTGTTCAATTGCTGTCACCAGGGTCTAGGGCTTTTCCTCCAGCTGAGCACCCCAAGAGGCAGGCAAGACTGCTCCCATCCTCTTGGATATACCCTCAGGTCAGGGGGCTCTTTGGATGAAAGACAAATGCAAAGCAGGGGTTTACAGGAGTTGTGAGAAGAATCCTTGGAGAATTGAGAAATTCACATAGAACTCTTCTGAGTGAGTTCAGAGTCTTCGGTATACAGACCAATACTGGCCAATTCAAACTCCAAGAAAGTTTTCATTTTTTAATTTGAATTATCTCAGCAATAACAGAACCTCAGCAATCTGCCAACAAATAATCACACTAATTAAGATTTGTATAATGAGCATCTTAGAATTCATGGACCTCTCTCATGTGTATCCTGGTTCTTCCATTATCAGGCTCAGAAACTGCTTCCCATGGGACCCTGGTCTGTCCCCTTCTCAGCTGCTACCATCACACCCAAAGTAACAGAACTATAATTGTTAAAATGTCTACCGTTTAATAGTTCAAAAATGGATCTTTCCCTTGAAGAGGGAATCTCAGGGTATCCACTTTTTACTAGATAACTTAATGATTGGCAACAATCAAAACTGCCCAGAGCCAAGGAGCGCTTTATCATAGGACATATAGCCAGAGCACAGGCTTGGAGTCTGTCTGTTCAGATATCCGTCAGCTTCCTGGTCTGCTCTTGGGCTCCTGACTTCAGTGAATTTGAATGATTCTACATCAGTGACGGATGAAAAGCTCTAGGATGGAAATTGTCAGAAGTGGCTATAAACTACACCAAGAAACACAGCTGCTAAATGAGCATTATGGCTTGAACACAGAAATAGATCGCATTCATCTGCCCTCCATAGGGGTCCACACACCATTAGCACAACAAGTCTATCCATCCCTGGGATGTAGCTCCAATATAAACAAGAGATACAGCTCACTTTCAAAGCCCGATGAAGAGGGGCCCCACAATAATTCAAGGACAGTGTCCTAAGACCTTCAGAATTCTGGAGACCACGGGCCAGCACCAAGAATTTGAAGGACAGCTTTTGGATTCCCCATCTCTCTGCTTTCTGCTCTCTCAGACCCTGGGCACTCAGGTCCATCTTTCTGCTTTAGACTAATGCCCTCTGTGGTTTCAGGTTCTCCAAAGTTTCTGGATTCAGAGCTCTCAGACATCTTCTGCAAGGTGTTCCAAGTTCACTGCTTCTCCCACTGTGCCATGTGCTCCTGGAGACACTCCTCCTTTCAAGCTATGGTCTCAGCCAAACTAAGAGGAAAGCAACCTCCATGTCATTAGCTCAAGCAATGGTGGAGGAATGTCCTGTACGTGTGTGCAGGGAGAGCACTGCACAAACTCAGGAAGATTGTTCTAACATGAATACAGTTGCTAGTGTTTTCACTATGACAATTCTCCAGCACCTGGCAGTCCTTTAAGGAATGGACATCTTTTTCCAATTTGCACAAAGATGACATGTGGGCTAAAATGTCCTGTGAATCACTGGAAGATCTCTGCCCTTCCAGAGGTGTTTATCACTTCAAATAAATTTCTAACTGGGGCGAACTTTTAGGCAGATGTTCTGTGCCCCAAACTAAGGTGAGCTGGAGGATGAGGAAAAGAAAGGCTCCAGGCCTCATAATCCTTTGTGTGATCAATCGCTTCAGTCGTATCCAGCTCTGTGTGACCCCATGGACCGTAGCCCACCAGGCTCCTGTCCATGGAATTCTCCAAGCAAGAATACTGGAGTGGGTTGTCATGCCCTTCTCCAGGGGATCGTCCCAACCCAAGGATCAAACCTGCATCTCCTGCATTGCAAGTGGATTCTTTACCTACTGAGCTACCTGGGAAACCTTTATTTGTCTACAATAATGACCTCTTCTCATCTGCCCACTCTTCATATTTATCTTACTCCTAAAATACTGTCACCACAGTATGTGTCTGTCACCTCTCATGATTTTATATTTTTTCTTAATCATATGTTACATGTTCACTGCAGCAAATCAGAAAATACAATTAAGAAAAATAATTTCACTTTCCGGGGGTAACCACGCTATTATTTTAGCAATATGCTCAGATACTTTTGAAGCACAAATATGTAAATGCAATAAAAATATACATCACATTATACACAATGGCTCTAACCTTCTATTTTCACTTTATACCCCAATCCCTTTCTCTACGTACATACACACACATAAGAATGAATATATATTTGGAAGAACTCATAATTCATTGACTGATTAGCCACAATGTAATTAATCCCATCATAGATATGGACACAGTAATAAAAATTAAGGATGCATACAGTTTACAAAAACTGGATAATCACCTTCCAAGGCATGGTTTTATGCAGTTCACCTTGTCCTTATTTCAAGGAAGCCTGACCACAGGATCCTTTTGATGTCTTATCAATTTAATCCAAGCTGCTTCTTCCCATCCTGGGACCAAATATACACATAAACAAAAGAGCAGAAATTCACTCTTCATTCTGTACAGACCCTTACACTGGCACATCCATTAACAACTGCGTTCAGATTCAAGCTTGAACTCATATAGAAACTCAACCCATAGGCAGGATCATGTGTTCACTATATCTGGCACCCAAAGACGGGGAAAGGGTAGGATGGGTCTAGGGGTGATCGAGGATGGGGACAAGGTAGGAGAGGAGTTCTGAAGGCTCCAGTGGAATGGAAGTCATCAGAAGGATAAGAAAGTAATGACTGGATCATGAGGGCAGTATCTGAAGTTATGGGAAGAGAAGAAGGCATCGCAGCCATAGTCAGAAAGGGTTTGATGCTGAGACTGGGAGGCTGACAGTGATACTCCAAGGGAACAATGACATGAGGATGGCGTGAGCCAAACAGGCAGCCACCCAGTGGGGCTTCCCAGGTGGCGCAGTGGTAAAGAATCAGTCTGCCAGTGCAGGGACACAAGATACACAGGTTCGATCCGTGGTCCAGGAAGATTCCCTGGAGGAGGAACCAGCAACCCACTCCGGTATTCTTGCTGGGATAATCCCATGGACAGAGGAGCCTGATGGGCTACAATCCATAGGGTTGGAAGGAGTTGGGTGTGACTGTATGACTGAGCGCGCGCACACACACACACACACACACACACACAAACACACACACACACACACACACACGGAGCCACCTCATAGCCATGCAGAACCATGGCTGGGGCCAGGAGGAACTGACCTCTGGGGGTGGTCCTAGAGGAAAAGAGAACAGTAGGAGAGAAAGGAGAAGGGCACGGGATAACACAGAGAGGAAGGACTCTATCTCTGTGAAGCACACCTCATGAGTGGCCAATCTCTGCACAGCAGTCACCCACCATCTCTGATGACTCAACCAGCAGACATCCCTCATTCTGCATCCATCTATTTTCAGAAATATGCTGAAATAACGCCTGCAGCATGACAGCCCTTCCTGGTCATCACATCACCCTTCAGTGAGCCCCAATGCCCTAGGAGCAGACACATACCTGTTCATCTGGTGCCCCATCTCTTTAAACGCTACTGGCATTGTCTCCAAGTGAACTTTGACCCCGCTACTCAGACTCACTGTTCTAGGAATTTCCATGAGATTTCTCCTCCCTGTTCATTTCCACATCTGTACCTTCATCCCATGGAGTTAAGACAGTATTGTCTCACAGCACTGTTGTGAGGGTTAAATAAATTAATACACATAGATGGACTGAGAACTTTACCTGGGATGCTGTGAAACCTCAAAAAAACTATTTACAAAGTGGGGAAGGGGGGTGGGATGAACTGGGAGAGTGGGACTGACACATATCTATGTATAGAATAGATAACTAATGAGAACCTACTGTATAGCACAGGGAACTCTACTTCAATGATCTGTGGGGACCTAAATGGGGAGGAAATCTAAGGGAAAAAAGTGGATATATGTACACCTATAGCTGATTCACTTTGCTGTACAACAGCATTGTAAAGCAGCTATACTCCAATAAAAATTAGTAAGAAAAACTTAACCATCATTACAGTGATTTCTTCATTTACAAGTAAAATGCATGCCATTGACACTTTCATTCCTCATCTCTTACTTAGCCCTAAACTTTGAGGTGCCAGTTTCTTCCCACCTGAAAACTCATTGCCAAATGACAGATCTCAGTGGAATAGCCCCACAGCCCATACCTCCTGGGACGGCCCCTCCTCCAATGCCCAATTATCGCCACACAAACATACACTGATTCAATCATCTCATCCATTCGTCATCCTTTCCCCTGAGGGTGATGGGCTATCTCTGCCCATCTTTGTGTAGCCATGGGACCTAGCACAATGCCCACACATGGGAGGTATCTGATGAATGGTGAATCTCACCCCGCTGCTCCCCAACCTTGGGTATGTGTCTGACTCTTTGCAACCCTGTGGAATCCTCCAGGCAAGAATGCTGGAGTGGGTTGCCATTTCCTTCTCCAGGAAGGAGATCCTGATTATCTATTTACTTAGTGCATCCCGATTACCTATTTAGCCCCTTACCCTCATCACGAACCCCAAAGCCATTTCATGAAGGAATAAAGTCATACACTTTTACCCAGTTATTTGTGGTATTATGTCTATGATTTCAGGTTCTTTGGACAAGATACTCTACAATACAGTAACCACTCCCAAACTGATCAGATAAAAAAAAAAAAAAAAGCACAATGTAAGACATAGTGCCTTGTCTTCCTAGGTTTATAATTTAAAAGTAATTTTATAGAAAGAACGCACATGGTCATGTACACAAGAATCTCAGAGAAATGCAGGTGAACCACAATGAGATGAAGTCTGTAAAAACAATTAAAAAAAACAAAAACTTGTAATGCATTGTGTCACCAATAGCCCTACCTAAAATCTGGCCCTAGCAGCAGTCATTTTAATTTTTTCACTGTGAAAGGCCCATGATCTTTATCACACTGGAAGTCATCAATAAGGTCTCCCAAACAGTTACTCTGCACTCAGTTTAAATTAATGTTCACTATAGTAATTCTTTTAAGACAATGCAGAGAAACTCAAGAGTTGAGAGAACTTTAATAAAGATAGCTGAAGATACAGAAAGGAAACAGTTGATGAACAGTGCAAGAAACTGGAGTTGTTTCCTCTAGAGAAGAGAGATAGAAAGGTGATGCAGTTTTGTCTTCAAGTTCATGAACAGCTGTTATTAGTGTGTAGTGATCATTTGCTGAACTTTCCCGGTGGCTCAGAAGGTAAAGAATCTGTGGGTCCTATCCCTGGGTTGAGAAGATTCCCTGGAGGAAGGCACGGCAACCCACTCTAGTATTCTTGCCTGGAAAGACCCATGAGCAGAGAAGCCTGGTGGGCTATAGTCCATGGGTCACAAAGAGCCAGACACGACTGAGCAACTAACACTTTTTTCAATCATTGGCTATCCTGACCAAACAGACAAGACAGGAGCAAATGAAATTAAATCAGGAAAGATTTCAATTAAACACAAGGAAGAACCTTCCAGCTGATTAATGACTAGAATGAGCTACTTAAGGGAGGCTGCCAGCTTCCATCCCTGGAGTGCTAATAAACAACTCTTTTATCTAGAGTGGGTTTGGAACTCATCTACCTATAGGCACAGTGACCTCCAGAGGTCCTTTATGACTATTTGATTTGATGACTCTCACAGTGTTTACTGGTGTCTCATTGATCACAGAAATTATTGGAACTGGCAAAAGGCTGAGGATCAATAAGGCTGAGGAAGAGCAGGGATTAGCGGTAGAATTAAGTACTGAATAGACATCAGACGTGCCATCTTCCAACATGATCATATTCTAGTGCTGTTAAGATCAAAAGAAAAATGCATAAACTCATACTTTCCCAGTGGGAGACTAAATGGTTAGAAATAAAATAAGGTTTCTTTCAGTGACCTAAGCAGAACTCAATTGGTAGAGAAAATTAAGAGGTCAAGTAAAATCATTATTTAACTGTATTTTCCAGTAAACCAACATGTGTCACACATCTTAAACCCCTGCTTTATGCGGTGCAGTTATATGAACAGCAAGTGTGTGTGCTCAGTCATGTCTGGCTCTTTGCAACCCGATGGATTGCAGCCTGCCAGGCTCCTCTATCCATGGAATTCTCCAGGCAAGAATACTGGAGAGGGTTGCCATTTCCTCCTCCAGGGGATCTTCCTGACCCAGGAACTGAACTGGAGTCTCCTGCATTGCAAGAGGATTCTTTTCAACTGAGCTACCAGAGAAGTCCATACAGAGAGCAGTCTCACACATTTCTTCCTCCAGCCTGAGCCTGGGGCTCCCAAAGCCCCAAGTCTGACCCTCAAAGTCCTCACCATCTCTAAAATCCCACTCAGATGCCACCTTTTCTCTGGAGATTTACCAAATCCCCTCAAGCCAGAGTGCACGTCTCATTCACCTCATCACTGCCTTTGGATCTGGGTTACTGCACCCATCAGGGCCCTGTCATGTCTGCTTGACTGGGCTCCACAGAGTCAAGAAAGCAGCAGTCCATGACAGCAGGAGAAATTTTGGTGTACCACATCCCAGAGCATCTTTCCAAGCTCTGGGAGCTCCCATGGACCAGATGGCTGTCTTCTCTTCCTTTGATGCTAGTGCCCAAGACACAGTCTCCTCCCCCTCCTCTCAGGAATATCCCCCATGTTCCTTATCCTTTGCAAAAGCTCTTCACTCAAGGACTATACAAGGGAAGTCAGTCTCTCCAATCCTTCGCTTCCTGCTGCCCACGAAGGCCAATATATAAGCCCCTTTCTGTTCAAAGATCTTAAAAAAAAATCACTAAGGCCTTATACAAATGGGAACAAATTTTTAAAACTCAAGATTCTAATAAGTATTCTCGGAGTATGGTTTGTCTCCTTGGCCGTAATTCCCCTCTGAGACAGTAAATGGAAGTCTCATTTTGTTCCTGAAGAACCTATCAAACGTCAATCCTATCACCATTTACCCTACTAATGAAGTCCTTAAAGTCTCTTTTTCATCCTAGAGAGTTTTTTTTTTTAACCAAAAAGGAAAAGGGTGGAGGAAGGATAAACTAGGAGTTTGGGGTTAACATGCACACACTGTGTTGTCCTAAGTTGCTCAGCCATGTGGGACACTTTGCGACCCCATGGACCACAGCCTGCCAGGCTCCTCTGTCCATGGGGATTCTCCAGGCAAGAATACTGGAGTGAGTTGTCATGCCCTTGATCCTCCCAACCCAGGCCTCCTGTATCACAGGAGGATTTTTTACCAGTTGGGCTACCCAGGAAGCACAACATACACACACTACCATATATAAAGTAGACAACCAACAAACACCTACTGTATAGCACAAGGTATATTCAATATCTTTTAACAACGTATAAGGGTGACTTCATGGCAAATAGATGGGGAAACAGTGGAAACAGTGGCTGACTTTATTTTTCTGGGCTCCAAAATCACTGCTGATGGTGATTGCAGCCATGAAATTAAAAGATGCTTGCTTCTTGGAAGGAAAGCTATGACCAACCTAGACAGCATATTAAAAAGCAGAGACATTACTTTGCCAACAAAGGTCCGCCTAGTCAAGGCTATGGTTTTGCCAGTGGTCATGTATGGATGTGAGAGGTGGACTATAAAGAAAGCTGAGTACCGAAGAACTGATGCTTTTGACCTGTGGTGTTGGAGAAGACTCTTGAGAGTCCCTTGGACTGCAAGGAGATCCAACCAGTCCATCCTAAAGGAGATCAGTCCTGGGTGTTCAATGGAGGGACTGATATTGAAGCTGAAACTTCAATACTTCAGCCACCTGATGCGGAGAGTTGACTCATTGGAAAAGACCCTGATGCTGGGAAAGATTGAGGGCAGGAGGAAAAGGGGACAACAGAGGATGAGATGGTTGGATGGCATCACCGACACAATGGACATGGGTTTGGGTGGACTCCGGGAGTTGGTAATGGACAGGGAGGCCTGGCATGCTGTGGTTCGTGGGGTCGCAAAGAGTCAGACACAACTGAGCGACTGAACTGAACTGAAGGGTGACTCGGTGGTAAAGAATTCGCTTGCCAATGCAGAGATGCAGGTTTGATTTTGAGTCAGGAAGATCCCCTAGGGAAGGAAATGGCAACCCACTCCAGTATTCTTGAATGGGAAAATCTATGGACGGAGTCACCTGGCAGGTTACAGTCCATGGGGTCACAAAAGAGATACAACTTAGCGACTAAACAACAGTAACAAATAACTGAATCACAGTGCTGTACAACCTGAAACTAACACAACATTGTAAATCAACTATACTTCAATTTTAAAAAGGCAAACAGCAGGTATACCCTAGCACCAGATGGCTTCTCAGAAGATCTCTATACTGAACTCTATCTGGTGAAGGAGGTCCAAAGGATATATTTTAAATGATAGCCTGTGACTCTGGCTTCTGGGCTTCCCTGGGGGCTAAGATCGTAAAGAATCCACCTATAATGCAGGAGGCCTGGGTTCCATCTCAGGGTTGGGAAGATCCTCTGGAGAAGGGAACAGCTACCCACTCTAGTATTCTTGCCTGGAGAATCCCATGGACAGAGGAAACTGGCAGGCTACAGTCCATGGGACTGCAGAGTCGGACACGACTGAGTGACTGTCACTTTCTTTCACTGGCTTCTAACCCCCTCTTTCCATATTTAATCCCTATATCCTCTCCCTGAGTTCAACAACTCTGACGCCAAAGAGTAACAGAGTTGAAAATCTTCACAGAGATGTCCGTTTGCTACACATTCACACAGTTTGCAAGATGTTAACAGCATCTTCCCATAGACTTCAGAATGTCGTGGGAGTCTGAAGAAAAATTAAATAGTGTTCTGTCCATGAACAACTAAATTGAGGCAATCAAGGCATAGTTTTGAACATTTGCCAGATCTCTTGCACAAAGCCTGAAACTTTCACTGAGCATTGATGCAGGGCGAGGTAGAAAATGTGAGGATGGGTAACATGTGAATGCTGGCTGGAAGCAGTTGTCAAAAAATTGATTACTTTAGCTGTTTGGAAGTGTTATTGAGGATACTTCCATTCAATATCAGGAATGAAGGAATGAAAAAGAGAAAATTCTTTGGTTAAGAAAGGATGTACTGACAGTAACAGGAGGAATACTGAGCCAGGTGAGCGGGCAATCTAACAGGTGAGAGGAACGGGCTTCTGGTCTCTCACAGAGCTCTGGTACAGGGTTGCTGGGAGGTGGATCCAGGCTGAGTTTCTAAGCAAAGCTGGAAGCCTGATGGATGTGGAGTTTTGGTCTGCAGGTCCCAAAGAAATCACAGGCTTCAAGCAGCAGGAGTAAGGGGGAGTAGGCCGTGACTCAGCAGGCAGAGTTCTGTCAAACTTAGCCCAGCTCTGCAGGACCAAAAGGTCAACAGCAGCGAAATGAATAAGGTTGCCAATTTACGCCTGCCCATCAGAACTGGTTTGGGGATGAGCTGGCAATTAAAAGATTCTCTTTGACAGGCTGGGAAATGAGAAAAGCCTATGTTCTCCTGTTGCTCCCAAACTTTCATAATTTTTATCTGATTACACTTAGAACAGCTCTATGGGAGTGCGTATTACGATTCTCACTTTACAGAGATAATTTGACTTAACCTGAGGAAGGTTAAAAAGTCACCTACGAAGCTACATACTCACTTCAAAGGCGATGGTATTACCTTTTTCATGATCCTTAATAGAGAAGATGGGAGGAAAATGGCAGTAGAATATTTCTGCTTCCATTTGCCATCTGTGTACACCAAACCAACCGCCCCATGAAATGAACCCATCTTTTGGTTTTTCTTCTTGCTCCCAATTTCAAAAGCTATCGCTATTGGCTCTCTATTTGAAGAGGCGTGAAAAACAAATTTTTAATCTGTGCTTTTCCTTTTCTTGGGACCTACTATGTGCTAGATAATTTCCATATTTTTTCTACTACGAAATAAATATCAATTTTCTCATTATATAAAAGAAGACACTGACCTGTACACAGAGAGAGGCTGATCAACTTGTAAACTGTCACAGGTATTGGTTATTTTAATTGGCTTCTTGCAATACTGCTCAGTGAACATTAGTGTATTCTTCCTTGTTTACTAGCTTATTTTTCATTCATTCTGAAATATTTATTGAATGCCTTTGATATTTATTTAGTTCTAGACAGTGTTCTGAGTATTGGGATACATTGGTAATATGACAAAGATCCTTGCCCTTAACCATAGATAAATGAACAGCTGGATTTTCTTTTGTCTTGTGAACACATGCTTTTGAAATTCAAGTTCACTGGTTTGACTCCAGGAAGATAAAATGGAGAACATACATGACAATTTTTCTCTCCCACTGAAAGCAGCTATTAAACCCAGACAGAATGCATAGAACAACTATCTGAGATCTCTGAAAATCAAACACCAACATTCAGGTTGGGAAGAACACCAAAATGCAAAGTACCATCAAACTAATGACTCTAAACAAGGTTCAGAGTCTCAGAACACAATATTCTAGATATCCAGAACCCAACCTGAAGTTACTCATAACACACAAAGCCATGAAAATCTTGACTTGTGTGGGGAAAGATAATCAGCAGATGCCAACAATGTGCTGTCAGGGATGTGAGAATTACGTGATGAAGATTTTAAAGCAGCTACTATAAAAATACTCAAAGCAGTCTAAAACACTCTTGAAACAAAAGTTACAACAGAAAGCAAATGAAAGTTTTATAACTGAAAATACCACAGCTACCCACCAAACAGACTCAGCGACCAGAATGTTGATGGCAGGAGAGTCAGTGACTTAAAGTTAACAAGAGTAATTGGGCAATATATTGTTCTTAAAGCTCTAAGTACTGCATCAGATTCATATGGCACCAGACATATGTTCTCCTCTAATCTTATAAGTTCTAACCACAGCCCCAGCTCTAGAAATAATAGCTGTTCCTACAGGAATTACTTCTCAGTATTCTCTTTTTGTTCTTTCACCCCTCCAATTTTCTACAGTATATTCCCTCCTGTTGACTGAAATATTCATATTCATTTATGGTAGAATGTAAAATCATATAACCACTTTGAAAAATGGTTTGTCCATATCTTACTAAGTGAAATACATACCTCTCCTCTCCCAATAGTTCTACCCCGAGGTATTTACCTGGGAGAAATGAAAAGATATGTCCACAAAGGACATGAACAAAAATGTTCAGAGCATTTTCATTCAAAAGCCAAAAACTGGAAACAACTTAAATGATCATCAGCAGAAAACAGCATACTCTAGTATATTCATACAATGGAATACTACTTAGCTTTAAAAAGGAACAATTTATTTGTAAATGCAACAACATGGATGAATCTTAAAACATTATGCTGAGCAAAAGAAGTCAGACACAAAATAATATATGTTATATGTCCATTACTAAGTTCTAAAACAAGCAAAAATATAGTGAAAAAAATCAGTGGTTAACATTGTGTGTCAGTGGGGGCTGGGAGGTGGTAGGATCAACTGGGCAGGAACATAAGGCAACATTTAGTGATGAAAATATTCCATAATTTGGTAGAGATGTGGATTATACATGAAAAGGCTTTTGTCAAAAGTCACTGAATACACACCTAAAATATATATTGAAATACTTAGTGTACTTACTTTCATTAGAATTTTATTTTTAAAGCATATTTTAGAGTCTCTGAGTATCATTTTAAGCCAATCTTTATTTTTCAGTCTTTGAAACATCTTTCAATAAAGTACAAGCACATGATTTCTAACATCTGAATTTTAAACCCTTAAGTTAGTATGGTCAATATCTCCCAAAGTTCTAGTCACCTTCACATCTTCCAACAGTTCTTGAACATAGCTTCTCTTGGTGCTTTACATTCAGAATATGTTTATGTGGTGTAAATATTTTCTCTTTTCAATTTACTTCACTTTGTTGTTGTTGTCCTTTAGTCACAAGTCATGACTAAAGTCCTAAGTCGTGTCTGACTCTTTGTGACCCAATGGACTGCAGCACGCCAGGATTCCCTGTCCTTCACTATCTCCTGGAGCATGCTCAAACTCACATCCATTGAGTTGGTGATGCCATCCAACCATTTCATCCTCTGTCATCCCCTTCTCCTCCTGCCCTCAATCTTTCCCAGCATCAGGGTCTTTTCCAATGAGTTGACTCTTCACATCAGGTGGCCAAAGTATTGAAGCGGCAGTTTCAGCATCAATCTTTCTAATAAATATTCAGGGTTGATTTCCTTTAGGATTGACTGGTTTGATCTCCTTGCAGTCCAAGGTACTTTTAAGAGTCTTCTCCAGTGTCACTTACTACTTCATTTTAATACATATTTATTGACCAAATCTGTGTGCAAGGTCAGGTGCTTAGCAATGTAAGAAATACAAGATAGATGGCATATAGTCTACTCTTCCGGATGCTTATTATCTACAGTAAGATAATGGAATACCAAACTAAAATATTGGTAGAATATAAGGAATTTTAAAAAGTATAATAGGGAGTCAATGAGATATGAAACCTTCACAATAAATTTGAGAAATGTTAGGTACTTCTTTTAACATCCTTGGTTGAGAGGCATTCTGTTAACAACGTGACTTTCTTACTCCCACTTCCAGTTCATTTGATGTGCCACTTTTATGCTCCCTCACAAACATAATTAGCAGACATTGACAATTTTATCCCAGTGAATTTCTGTTCCTATTAGTTCTAATAATTTAAGCAAGTGATCTTCAAAGAACATTGACCTTACTGGTTTAAATGTCACATATTCAAGAGGTCCCAGCTTACATAAGAAGACCAATGTGGTTTCCCACCTAAAGAGGCACTAACTTCTTCCTAAAAGAATAAGAGAATCTAGTTATCCTAAAAATTAAGCAGAAATAACTATTTATATTTGCATTCTTCCAGTGAAACAGCAGCCATGACTTACTTCTTTCCTAGGGACGAGTCATCACTGTTGGTAACAAATTCTTGAAAGAACAAAAAGTGTGTTAGTTGCTCAGTCATGTCCAACTCTTTGTAACCCCATGGACTGTAGCCCACCAGGCTCCTCTCTCCATGGAATTCTCCAGGCAAGAATATTGGAGTGGGTTTCCATCTCCTCCTCCAGGGCATCTTCCTGACCCTGGGACTGAACCCAGGTCTCCTGCATTGCAGGAAGATTCTTTACCAACTGAGCCACCACGGAAGCCTGAACAAGAAGTCACATGCACCAGCATTTCATTCCACATTAAATAAAAATTCTATACGTGAACAACTCAGAATCTGGTTGTAGCTTTTGCTCCACCCCCCCAAACCAGTGTCACCAACGATGAAGAAAGAAAACAAAGGCAAAGATGAGCCAAAAGTTGGTGGAAATCTGGGTTTATAAGATCATTCCTTCTTTGGAAAAAAAACTTGTCATCAGTATTAACCACATAGAGCTATTAGGCTACCCGGCTGGAGAAGAATGTAGCATGATGCTCTGGCACTAGGGTTTGTTAAGTTTTCCCCCCTTTCCTCCTAAGGACTCATTCTTATTGCTTTCTTTGTGAGCTAAAGGGTATGTAACTTTCAGCTTCTTTTTTATTTTCATTTTTTACTGTGAATACATGATTTTAATACATGTATATACTATAAAATTTATTACAAAATATAACCCTTACAACTATTTAAACTGATGTGGAAAAGAAACATTTGAATACCAGCTCAAAAATATACAAGGGGATATTCAGTTTAAAATATCTTAAAAGCTAAGTTAGCAAAATTCTTCAAAATTATGTGTTAAAGAGTGGACATGAACATTCCAGACAATGGTGAAATGGATATTCCTATGTAATTAATAGACTGAATAATCAATCAGTAGGTAATTGTATTAGTCTGCTAAAGTGACCATAACAGAATACGACAGATGGAGTGGCTTCAACAATAGAAACTTGTTTCTTCAAAGGTTTGGAGACTAGAAGTCCCAGATCAAGATGCTGGTAGGGTACTTTTCTTCTCGGACTTTTTCCTTGGCTTGCAGATGGCCATCATGTCTTCCCACAGACTTTCCTCTATGTACATATCCCTGGTGTCTCTCCATTTTCTTCTAAGGATATCAGTAAGATTGGATTGTTGTTGTTCAATCGCTAGGTCATGTCTGACTCTTTGGAACCCCACAGACTTCTACCCCAGGCTTCCCAATCCTTCACTATCTTCCAGAGTTTGCTCAAACTCATATCCATTGAGTCAATGATGCCATCCAACCATCTCATTCTGTGTTGCCCCCTTCTCCTCCTGCCTTCAATCTTTTCCAGCATCAGAGTCTTTTTCAGTGAACTGGCTCATCGCATCAGGTGGCCAAAGTATTGCAGATTCAGCTTCAGCATCAAGATTGGTGCTCAAGTAACCTCATCTAACCTTGATTACTTCTTTAAAAGCCTTATCTCAAAATATAGTCACATGGATCAGCTTCCTTTTAGCAGTGACAAAATGGGTATTGTTTCCAGCCCTATAATCCAGAAACAAAATCCCCCAAAACTCCAACCTAGAAATTAAACAAATTTCTAAAAACAGACCCTCTATCTTGCAACCAAAGTCCGTCTTTGGAAAGTGGGTGGGAATAGAATTCTTTCCTCCCTCTGGTCCCTCCCCTACCCATCACTGCTGATGGATAAGAGATGTCAGCTTGTCAAGTCTTATTGGGTGCTACCTGATGTAAGGCCACAATGAGGCAGTAAAAATCTGTTTGCAGTCAGCTCTTTTAATAAGTCCCAGCAAGCAGGAGGAAGGCAGATCTATTCAGTAAGATGCTTCCTCTGATACAGCAGAAAAAAGAAAATAGTCCATGACAGAGGCTTGATATGAGGAGATTTTTAAACAAAGGACAGCTCTTTCTTTAGAGAAACTGGAGAGAAATAGCTTCCCTAGGGATTTTGGGATTCTAAGAAATATTATGTTTCTATGCTTATGATTTAAAGCTGACCTAGACGCCAAGCTCTTTGAAAAGGAGGTCATATCTTCTCTGTCAAATGCTCCCATTCCACAACGTCCTGCTGAGTCCTAAGTATTCTGTGGGTTCTAAACTTTGATGAATAATATCAATGCTATCTCTTAATCTCAAGCCCAAGGGGAAACTCTGGGAGGGTACCCAGCCTTCCATCCACCCGCAAAAGGATTAGAAAGATGGAGAAGAGCAAATGTTCTGAGAATAAGTTTCTTGACCCTAGGACCTAATTCTTGAGTGAACCAAAGTTAAGTGTTCAACCAAGAGATTTCAGAATTCTAAGAAATATGTTTCTATGCACTATACTCACATTATTATTAATAGGATCAAATTAGGTGCCAACCTCCTAAAGACAGTGGTCCAGCCTCCTCAGTAAATGTTCTCATTCATGGTACCTAATGCATTGCTGGTGGGCTATGTATGTGTCTTATAGTACTAAATAGTGATGAATGATGCAGTTGATGTTGGTACCAATAGTAAGAGTGATGAAGAAGACAATGAGACTAAGCCAAGGTGTTTTTTTTTTTTTTAATGACCTGACAGGGTGAACTGAGAATTATTCTGAGAATGGTTTTTATGTATTTATTTATTCACTCACTTTTCTGAAGCCTCTCAACTCTTACCTTCCATGTCACACTCACTTCTAGAACGATATAGATGTGGCAGAAAGTGAGTTCCAGGAGTCAAGCTAACATCATTCATGCTAAACTTCTTATACCATTAGACTGAGAAATATTTTTCTGCCTGTATGGAATTAACAAACTAAGAGCTACCAAAGTTTACAAGAATATTGAGCTTTTCAGAAATAATCTTGCACCGAAGGTTAATTTCCTTGCTAATTAGAATAGCAACTATTGTACAGGTTAAAAAAAAAAAAAGATCACATTTAAGAATCTGGAGCTTATGCTCTGAAAGAATGATCTCAGGAAACCTGGACGCCGATTCTTCAAATGAACGACGCAAGGCTGCATGAGGTCCAGAATTGCAAAATATGACCCCCTGATGACAAAGCCAAGCAAACTGGTCATAATGACCTCATAAGAGCAAGCTCTTTTGTAAGCCATTATAATTTTTCACATCAGTTTTAACCAGATGATTTGTGGAAGCAGAAGAATTTGATTCCAATGCAAAGTGGTGATGGAAGTGTGTCTCTACCAGTGTTCACTTATTTCCTCCACAATATCTATTCCCAAATCATTACCTTGCCCATAATGATCTTAGTCCAACATGACTGAGCCATAAAATAATTTCTATAGGATTTTTAAAAATCTACAACTAAAGTATCAATGGACCATTGGTGACACAAACCACCAAAAGATTGAAAATGTTTCAGAAATAAGAATATATCTAACTTACTTCCGTATCGACAGCAAATATAATACCAAGGTTTGAATGAAACAATCTTTTAATAAACTGCCATTGATTAAACGCAGATGTGAGACTAAGGTGATGCAACAGGCAATAAATACTGTCCAAGTTTATTTATTTATTATTATTATTATTATTTTTTTACTGTGCAAGTTTAGAGACAGGAGAGCACAGTGTGGAGAGGTAGAGTCAGAGTGAACTTCACGGAGGATAGAGGACTTAAATAATATATTGATAAATGACTGTGTTATCAGCCAGTGCTAATCTAAGCGCCTAATATGAAAAAGCCCTGGACTTCCCTGGGGGTCCATGGCTGGGAATCTGCTTGCGAATGCAGGGGACACAGGTTTGATCTGAGGTCTGGGAGGATTCCAGATGCTGTGGGGTAGTTTGAGCCCAGGTGCCACAACTACTGAAGCCCATGCACCTAGAGCCCATGCTGCACAACAAGAGAAGCCACCTCAATGAGAAGCCCATGCACTGCAACTAGAAAGTAGCCCCTGCTCGCCGCAACTAGAGAAAGCAACAAGGACCCAGGGCAGTCAACAATAAATAAATAAAAGAGAAAGTCCTAAGCTCTCATGGCTCATGGCAATCTCACAGTGGCACCTTACCCAAGGCTTTTCTGATGTTCAGTATCTTACTCTTTCAGAGGGACCATGCTGGACAGAGGTGTGTACATTTACTGTCATAGTGGACCATGGCAGATAAATATGAGATGCTTCAAAAGCAGTGAGAAGCATCACCATATAAAAGATGAACACTAAATTTTCCAAAAAGGATTAAAGATAGGGGTATGGGATGAAGGTGAGGAAGAAAAGCAGAAAGAAAGACATGGTTTCAGTGAAAGAACTCCTTTCTCACAGCTTCAGGTAAAGGATTAATCTGTCTTCTGGGAATGAATGTCATGTAATATTCTTTGGGAAAACATAAAATAGAAGGAGTTTACAACCAATTATTTCTATCATTCTAGTCCTGTTCTATCCACACACGTAGTAATGTTAGTTCTTCCATCTATTCATCATTTATGAGGACTGTGCCTATCTTGATGTGATGACTAAATATTCAAGGGTTTGGTTCTTTATGCATAAGAATAAGAATGATAGAAAACTCTTCAATTTTATGCATCCACAGGAAATAAGAAGAGGGGTTCTCACCAGAAGGGGGAATGAGGGAAAGAGCACTAGCATTTCCTATCTAATAAGTGTGTTAGATATTATATTAGGCTACATACACACACACACAAAATGATGTATATATTGTACACATGCATGCACATGTGTATATGTGTGCATGTGTGTACATATCCTGGAGTAGAAAATGGCAACCCACTCCAGTAATCTAGGTTGAGAAATCCCATGGACAGAGGAGCCTGGTGGGCTGCATGCAGTCCATGGGGTTGCAAAGAGTTGGACACAACTGAGCACACATGTACAAATTCACAAAATCCTCACAGATATCCTTAAAATAAGGAGCTAATAACTCTCTTTTTTAACCAATGGTAAAGCTGAGGTACAGATAATTTTATACAAGTTAAATAGTAGGTGGTTATGAATCCCAGTAGACCCTGGTAGATTTATTGGGATTCATAATCAGGTCTGGCTGACTCTAAAATACACTACAGCTCAGAAAACAGGCAAAGTTCAATTCCTGGTAGTAAAACAAAGTTTTGATTTGAAATAAAAGCACGGTGTGCAGAATAATGAAAAGATCATGAGAATTAAACTCAGAAAGCCCTGTTTGAACACCATCTCCTTCATCAACCCTTGAACAAATTATCCTACTAGCCTTAGTTTTCCCTTCTATCAAATGGCATATTAGCTGCCCCAAATAATAACATCACAAACTAAACCTGGTGCCTTTGTGAATGTACCTAACTCTGTAGTTGGTGCAGTAGGACTTTTGGAACAGAATCTGCATTAGGCATTGGGTAAATATTTGTTGAATGATAATGAAGTAGAAGTGAGAAACCCCAGAACCATCTTCTTTTTGCAAAACTGTAACAGATGGTCCATTTAGTCTTAAGAATTTCCCATCTCTCCACCATCCTCAGAAATCATTCTACCTATGCCTTCACTGTCAGAAATCCAAAGCGAAAAACACAAAGACACTGGAGGTGGAGGTAAAAACACAGCCTGAGGGTGGGTGGGGGCTCCAAAGTTGAAAACAGACTGGTCCTTGTTCTGCCAATCAGTCTTTTTCTCTTCACCCCCTGAGGTCACTTCCCCTACACCCACAGTTTCTCTTAAAGGAAGAACCAGGCAGGCGAATCCCACCAGGAGCACTCCACCGGGAAAGGGACCTCTTTGCTCATCTCTCTCCTCACCACCTCTGTGTGTCTGGAATCTAGAATGGCGACTTCCTGCTTCTCCTCACGAAGCAAAGTCTTCGTGAAGCATCTCGTGGGCAGTCGCTTTCTCCCCAAGTTTCACATGGGCGTGCCAGCCTCCCATTCTGGGACCCACTCCAACCATGCACAAACACACACACCATACACCATTCCCACACACCACACACACCACACATACTACACACACAACCACACAGACACCCACCACACACACTACACACACAATCACAGACACACCACACACATCACACACACCATACACACCACACACACACAAACACACACCACACACACCATGTACACCACACACACACACACCATACACACACACCAACTACACCACACACACCACACACACACACACACACAAACACACACCACACACACCATGTACACCACACACACACACACACACAAACACACACCACACACACCACACACACAGACCACACACACACACCCCATATACACCACACACACCATACACACCACACACACCACACACACACACACACACACCATATACACCACACACACACCCACACAAACATACACCACACACACCACACACACCATGTACACCACACACACACCATACACACCACACACACACCATATACACTACACATACACACACACCATATACACCACACACACACCACACACACACACACACCATATACACCACACACACCACACACACCATATACACTACACACACAACCACACAGACACCCACCACACACACTACACACACAATCACAGACACACCACACACATCACACACACCATACACACCACACACACACAAACACACACCACACACCATATACACCACACACACACACCATATACACCACACACACACACCATATACACCACACACACCCACACACACCACACATGCACACACACAAACACACATACACACCTCTCTCCTTCCCCATCCCCAGCAGAGATTCAGCTCCTGGCTGACTCTCCAGAAGGGCATGGGAGAACTCCGATACCCAGAACAGCATCTCTGCCCTCTGCACTCCCCCCACACACCATATACGCTACACACACCACACACACATCACACATACTACACACAAAATCACACACATACACACCATACACATGCACACACACTATGCACACCACACATATCACACACTCTACACACACACAGACACACACCACATACCACCCCCCCACACCACACATACCATGCACATACCACACACACACACCCCACACACTACACACATGATCACACACACACCACATACACATAGACACCACACTACACACCACATACACACACTACACACACTACACACACATGATACATACTACACACACAACCACACACACACCTCTCTCCCTCCCCATCCCCGGCAGAGATCCAGCTCCTGGCTGACTCTCCAGAGGGTCATGGGAGAACTCCGATACCCAGAACAGCATCTCTGCCACCTACACATCATCCACACATACCACACACACACACCTCCATATACACACACTACACAAGCTGTTATTCCTCCTCCTTCTCCCTCCTTTAAGGTAAAGAGACAAAGCCTCTAAGGCTATCATTCAAGAAATTCAGCTAAGAGTATTTTCAGGAAAGAATGGCAGCTATGAACATCCACAAGATGATCTAAATGTGAGGGAGGGGTCCCGAGGAAAGAAGGGCGAACAACTGGACCAAGGTGGCTGCAGAGATGAAGGGGGTGGGGAGGCTGCTGCTGGCTTACTCCTGAGTGGAAAATGCTCACCTTGCCCGATAGCACCTCTCTGGTGTTGGGAAGCATGGCTAGCAAACTCCTATGGGACCACAGATGATACAAACGTGCAGGAGAGAAGCTGCAAGACCACCTCACAACAGCTACTTCCAATGAGGGCCTGGAAGCCCCTCAGTCAGTCATGTGACATCCTGGGGAGGCAATCTCTGGGGTGTGAGGCTGAGGTTAGGAGAGATGAGAAAGCTCACAGCACTATCACTGACGATATGGCTTCGATGTGTTCAATTTAAACAGGAGTGCGGTCACTGGCTGCCTTCACACCGACAGTGAAAACAGAGGAGAAAACATGCTCCAACACGCATCTCTCTCCAACTCAGCCCAAAGCATCATGCCTACCAGCGCCTTCATCCCCCAGGCCTCCCACTCTCAACACGGAGCCATGCTGCCCCGCCCACTTGGCCCACACCCGCTAAGCCTTAACCACCCGTGGAGTTGGTGAGAGGCCACCATCCGCCCCTCACAACTGCTCTCACACAAATCCTCCCCAACAGCCCCTCACACACTAGGGTCACTTCCACACACTCCCTGTCACCCCTCATCACCCACCGTCTTCCATTCCCAGAGGCCAAAAGCTGGCCTACCCCCACCATCGCCGAAGGAGACCGCTCCCTATTCCTGCTCACGCCCCACCACTCCCGCCTCCCCCGGCACACTGAACCTGTCCTAGGTGTACATATGTCCACAGTGCAGCCTGTGATTCGGTTGTGCTGACTTTTGCCCACTCATATGAATATTCGAGTATAGACTTACTTCTCCATTCACTGATCCACACGAACCAGACAAGTATCAGAAAATCA
This sequence comes from Muntiacus reevesi, assembly GCF_963930625.1. Lineage (NCBI taxonomy): Eukaryota > Metazoa > Chordata > Mammalia > Artiodactyla > Cervidae > Muntiacus > Muntiacus reevesi. The sequence goes on along the minus strand of NC_089249.1, from coordinate 40,683,100 downwards.
CCCCTGTATTTTGTTATAAATTCCAACACATGAACATAGTTTCTTTTCAGAAAAATGTCTAAATTCTACGATGCGTGGTGCGTGCGTGCCAAATCACATCAGTCGTATGCGACTCTTTGTGACTCTACGGACTGTAACCTGCCGGGCTCCGCAGTCCATAGCATTTCCCAGTCAAGAATACTGGAGGGGGTTGCCATCCTCTCCTCTAGGGGATCTTCCTGACCCAGGGATTGAACCCACATCTCTTACATCTCCTGCATTGGCAGGTGGCTTCTTTACCACTAGTGCCACCTGAGAAGTATAGATTCTCTAACATATTTTTAACAAATATTTGCTTTTATATGGAAGTGCAGTCAAGAAAAGCCCCTCCACACAACCAAAATGATGGTGACCCTCTGGTTTACTGCCTCGTCAGTGTGACAAGTCACATAGTGGCGTTTTGTAGGACACCATCACAGTACAATGTGCATGGGGTCTAGCAATACCACGCCCACATTTCTGTTTATTATCCAAAGGGCTCTTTTCCATGCATAAAAGCTTGTGTTAAGTGCAAAAGAGAGCTACCGAATTCATGTGGCTACTTCTGGCATCTTGACCTTGGACTCTGGTTCAGAAATCCATTCGCAGGCTAACTTGTCCCTTTTGAAATGTAGCTGCTCTAGGGCCACAGGCTCAGAGGCAGTTCTTTTGTTATTTTATTTCATAGAAACAGAAGGCAATTTGCTGCAGCGGTCACTCTCATTAATTGATGCTCCAGAGATTCTGAAGCCTCTGCTTGCGAGTACCCAAACTGTCAATCACAGCACCACTGCAAGAACTGTGGAAGACTTCCGGTTCACTCTCTTGTACATCTTTCAATGGATAAAAGGGACAATTAACCCAAGCCACCCAGTGCCATGTGAAGCTAAGAAGGAGCTTCGCCCAGGGATGGTATATTTCGCTTACAGCATTGGGAGAGGGGAGAACTGACAGGGCCAAAAAAGACAAGCCTGAGTCTCAGGCCCCGGGGCTAATGGAAACATAGGTAAATGTTGAGTCAGTCTGCTTTCATCTAATTTTTAAAAATAACTTCACTTAGATCACTTTCCAAGCACCTATGTGGCCTGGCACCTGTCATGGGGTGGCTGGTTCCTTGGTTCTGGCACATTCCACCAAGCAGGCTTTCTTTTCTTACATTTCCAATTAAAAATGACATGGCCTTTCCAGCACGGTGAGAGACCGTCTACACCAGCGCACAGGATGGATGTGATGGAAAGGGAGTGGTACTAGCAACAGTGAGTAGGGAGAGTGCTGAGGGCTGACAAGTCTTTGTGAAGGCCTGAAGGAAGGTACTTAATTCGATGGCACAATTATTTCCTTGTGAATGTTCACCAGCAGGGCACTGAGCTGAGGCCCAGTGTTATCAGAAAGCAAGTTGTGGAAGAAATATGTACTGATGCCTGTGAGTTCCTTCCTTCCACCAGCAGATTTCTGAAGGGATGGAAAAACCTAGAGTGAGCCCTTGAAGTGAAACTCTTTGTTGCTCAGTCGCATCTGACTTCATGACTCTATGGACTGTAGCCTGCCAGGCTCCTCTGTCCATGAATTCTCCAGGCAAGAATACTGGAGTGGGTTGCCATTCCCTTCTCCAGGGGATCATCCCCACCCAGGGATTGAACCCAAGTCTCCCGTATTGCAGGCAGATTCTTTACTGTCTGAGCCATTGACCTTTGGGCTCAATGCTCCTCAAAGCATTGCTCCTCAAAGACCCTTCATCCTCTGAAGTTTATTTTGGTCAAGTACTAGGGCTTCCCTGGTGGCTCAGCTGGTAAAGAATCTGCCTGCCATGCGGGAGACCTGGGTTTGATCCCTGGGTTGCGAAGATCCCCTGGAGAAGGGGAATGGCAACCCACTTCAGCATTCTGGCCTGGAGAATCCCATGGACTGTATCCTTCATGGGCTCGCTAAGAGTCGACACAACTAAGCGACTTTCACTTTTCCCTAAACAAATAAACAAATAAGCATGTTATTCTTAGTTGGGGCTCCTAGAATTTCTACGTAAGGAGAGCTGGGATGAGGGTGAGAGGCAGAAAACTGGTAAGAAGCAAGACTAAATGATTTGTCTTGAAGTTGCTCCTGTTAAGTGCACCATTTTTACTTCCATGCTCTTTGGAAATATATTATCTACTCTATACTGGGACAGAGAAATGTTTCAGAAACAGATGTGAACAAGTTAGACTTGGAACTTGGACTCTGGACACTCAGGTCTACAAAGAGAGTTAGACAAGGAAAAAAACACAAAAAACACCACACAACATTGAGACAACGAAACAGTAACTAACGATGGCTGCTCCTTGGAGAATTAATTAGGGCTGTTCAATAGAGTGACCAGGGTGGACAGGAAGGGTTGCTCCCAGCAAATCCCAGTTAGACTGAGCCTTAAATGGCAAGAGTGAGGTGGCTCAATGAAAAACATGCCACCAAGAGGAAGAAGCAGGTTCAAGAATCCTGTGGCAGGAAGAAGCTCCGCATACCTGAGGGAAAGAAAGCTGGTGGAGATTGAACACACAATAGCCAAGGAAACAGAGTAAGGGACACGAAAATGGCGACTAAGGTGCCGGGTTTCTAATACCTCATGTGGGACAGGAGGCCATGGGAGGATCTTGAAGTGGTATCATCTGATTTCTTCTATCTATTTACTTATTTTTGATGTGGACGATTTTAAAAAGTCTTTATTGCATTTATCACAATATCACTTTTGTTTTTTTATTTTTTTTATTTTTTTAGCCCTGAGGCATGTGGGCAACCTTAACTCCCTGACGAGGGATCAAACCCAAACCCCCTGAAGTTGAAGGTGAAGTTTTAACCACTGGACCGCCAGGGAAGTCCCTGATTTCTTCTTGTTAAATTCATTCTGGCTGCTGTGCAGAGAGGATGCCTCGAGCGTCCTGCAATAATCCAGGGAAAGGACACTGGCATCTTGGCCACAGTGACTGGGGGAAAGGAGAGTGGATTGCTTTCTATGAGGAGAAGGCAGGCTCCAGAGCTGCTGCTTACGTTTGGATGTAGGAGTGAGAAAAGCAGTAGGGTGAATTTGGTTGCCCATTGACTGAGATGTGGAAGACAAAAGAGATAACAATTTGAAAGGGAAGAAATGTTCTCTTTTGGCAATGCTTCAGGTGCCTTCCAGATGCTGTGCAGAAATGTCTGGGAGGTTAACTATCAAGGGTAGTATGTGGTTCTGAGGCGGTGGTCTGAGTTGAGGATGAATATTTGAAAGTCTTTGCATAAAGAAGATGTGTAAAGCGATCAACTAGGTAAAATCACATAGAAAACCTGTGTACATTAAAAAAATAATAAGGGAGCCCAAACAGGGCCCTTTGGACAGCGTTTAGACATGGAGAGGATAAAAAAAATGAAGCTAGCAAAGAAGATTGAGAGGAACCAGCCAATATGATGGGAGGAAAATCACAAGAAGTGTGGCTTCATGAAAACCAGGGATTTCAATGAGGAAGCTGTGACTTGTATCAAATGCTAAGCAAGGACGAGATGACAATGGGGTAACCACTATATTTGGCCAAATGGTGATCGCTGGTGACTCTAATGAGTCACAAGAGCCATTCCATTAATACGGTGTGAACAGAATCCCAACTGGAATGGGAGGTGAGGAAGGAGAGAAGACCATCATAGGCAACTCTTTCAAAAAGTTTTGCTATTATGAGGGACAGAAAAAGGTGGAAGTAGTCAGAGGAAGATGTGGATTTTTAGTATTGTTTTATTTCTTTAAAATTTTTGATGTGGACCTTTTCTTGAAGTCCTTATTGAATTCTTTATAATATTGCTTCTGTTTTTTATGTTTTGGGTCCTTGGCTGCTAGACATGTGGGACCTTTCTCCCCAACCAAGGGATTGAACCCACATCCCCTGCATTGGAAGATGAAGTCTCAACCACTGGACTGCCAGGAAAATCCCTGTTTTATTTTTAATATAGGAGGTACTAGAACTTATTCATGGCTGGAGAAAATGGTCTAGTAGGGACAGAGAAAAATTTAAAAAAAAAAACACAAGGTCTTTGAGAAAGGAAAAAGGTTAGGAGCCAGAATTTAAGAATTCAAGAGATCTGGATTCAAGCTCTTGCTTTCTCTTAGACTGTGCTCTTTGTAGAGGGTTGATCTCTAAGAGACAGCGGAGCTTCATCCATAGAACCTGGAGAAAAGGCAGAAGGCAGTGGTGCTGATGCAGGTACTCTGGCAGATTTGGTAATATGAAAATGAGGACGTTCCTGGCAGAATAATTCCGTTTTCTCAATGAATTCTGAAGGCAGATTTACCAGCAGAGAGTGCTAATCAGGGAGTGGAGAGATGTAGCAGGTTTGAAGTGAGAAGAGAGAGTGAGAAGCGATTCTGGAGTGGGAGCAAGTTAATACAGTAGAAAATGCGGTAGGAGCTCTGGGCAGGATCAAGTCACAGTTTGAGAACTGTGGCTTTGTCATCACGATTCTGTTTCTTCAGCTTGGGAGGAGAAACTGGAGTCATTCAAATGCTTTGAGGCAGGCATGAAGAGGCGGCCTACTCAGCCACAAAAAGAATGAAATAATGCCATTTGAAGCAACATGGGTGGCCCTAGAGATTATCATATTCAGTGAAGTAAGCCAGACAGACAAAGGTAAGTACCATATGATATCACTTATATGTGGATTCTAAAATATGACACGAATGAACTTATCTACATAACAGAAACAGATTTACAACACAGAGAACAGACTTGTGGTTACCAAGTGGAAGGGAAGAACTGGGAGTTTGGGATTAGCAGATGCAAACAAATATATAGGATGGATAAACAACAAGGTTCTACTCTATAGCACAGGGAATTATATTCAATATTCTATGATAAACCATAACGGGAACCAATATGAAAAAGAATAGACATATGTACAACTGAATCACTTTGCTGAACATCAGAAATTAACACAACATTGCAAATCAACTAAACTTCAATAAAATTAAAAAAAAAAAGAAATAGTTCAACCAGGGCTGTGCAACAGGCACCACTTGGCCACCACTTAAATCCTCTCACCTCCCCTGCTCTTCAGTCACAAACATGGTGACTACTTGGGCGTAGGCTCCAGCCAGCATCACGCAGATCTCGCCCTGGGCACATCCTGTCCAGCTCTGACTTCGTGCCCCCCACCCCGGGCTTCTCTGCGGCCATGAGCTGGTACATTAGGGAAGGAACTGCTTGGTGCAACTCAGCAGTGGGAGAGTGCCTGGGAGCCTACAGATAACGCTCCCCCTCCCAGGACACAGTTCTAAAACCTATTTCTTCAGACCCCTTAGAGGATGCTGCTAGGATGAACGACCACCGGCTTTTATCAGTGCTCAATCCAATAATGCACCCTTGTTTCAGCTTTCTCTTCTTCCTCATCTCGCCCTTCTGGTCCCTAACTTCTGCTCTTTGGGGTTGCTTTTTAAAAAACCTACCTACATAAAAGTCTTTGCCTAAATCTCTGCCTTCAAAGCAGCCTACCGGTATTAAGAAGAGTTACAGAAATCAGAGCCCCAAGACAGGGTTGTGGAGTTCAGTGAAGACCCCACTGCTGGGGTAAGTGAAGTAGTGGTAACTCCTGGCGTGTGTGACGTCACAAGTGCTAATATTCTCCCTGGCAGCGGACTGGGACCGGCGGAGGTAGAGAATGATGTATGGGGTTGTGTGGTGGCTCTTTTGTCTTTGAACATGTGGGCAACTGGCTGATTTGTTGATAAATTCTGTGCATTTTGCAAAACGAAATTGAAAAAAGATCATCAGTCAACTATTCACTCAAGGCCTTCTGTGAAACCCAGACAGTCACAGATAAAGAGATTCACACCATACAGCCATAGGCAGACTGCTGAAAATCAGACCCAGTAGCAATGACAACACTACAAAGGAGACTAAATGCACAGCCTTGGACCATCTCTTATGTGACAATAACAGGAAAAGAATGGGACCCCGAGACCGACGTGGGGACCTTCGAGTGCACAGGGAGGGAGGGTATTCCTGAAACCTCGACGGAGGCAGGAGATACAGATTTATAGCCCTATCCCACCCTCCCTCCACACCAAAGGAAAGGGACCTGATATTACACAGAGATTCTGCTAGGACTTCATCTGAGGCAGGTGCCTTTCAGTATGACTCTGCTCCTAAGTCTGGGTGGGTAAGAACGATAGAAAATTTGTTGGCACAGGAGCACTTGCTTGTGAATTGAGGGTCAAGGTCCTGGCAAAGCCTCCTTGGGGCACTGCTAATATGCTCCTGGGTCGGTGGCTCAGGGAATGAGGCAGTGGGTGATGGAACGACTTTGGCAGAATCCGGGGTCAGAAGACTAGTAGGGTGAGAACATCAGGCTGGAGTTTGAGACCAATCACGTGACTGCACTGAGGTGATTTCTGAAGCCTCTTCTAGAAAGTGCTGGAGAGATTAAGCACTGATCACCACGGGATAGATTAGCTCAGTACAGCTCCTTTCACTGGCTTCCCTCCTTCACTCTCTCCCTTTCCTGGTCCCTACTATCTGCGCCCCAAGATTATTGCTGTTTTTCAGTCACTAAGTCATTTCTGACTCTTTGAGACTCCAGGGACTGCTGCATGCCAGGCTTCCCTTTCCTTCACTATCTCCTGGAGCTTGCTCAAACTTCTGTCCGTTGAGTCGGTGATGCCATCCAACCATCTCATCCTCTGTCGTCCCCTTCTCCTCCTGCCCTCAATCTTTCCCAGCATCAGAGTCTTTTCCAGTGAGTTGGCTCTTCACATCAGGTGGCCAAAGCATTGGAGCTTCCGCTTCAGCCTCAGTCCTTCCAATGAATATTCAGGGTTGATTTCCCTTAGGATTGACTTCCACATAAACTCCCTGTGCAAAAACTTAAGAGCTGCTTTCAAGGAGCAGAAGTTCCAGGCCAGGTGGAGAATCCTAAGGCTGCTCCTGTTCCTGTCACTGACTCCAAACATGATAGGGCCCAACACCTCCTACTGCACGTCCATCCAGCACACCGAGGGTCCTCATCAGATGACAACTCTCCTTCTCTTCTCCCTTCCCCTGAATCAGTGACTTGGGAGGGCAGCTAAGGGCAAACACCTCCTAGAGACAGAACAGTATCTCTTCTGCTCGGGGCTCCCCACAGCCCCTCGGAACCCACTCTGGCTGAGGGGCCCTGACTCTGCTTTTCCTTCCCCAGCACACGGTTTGTCTCCCTCCTCACTACATAGCCTCAGGTTAACTATGTTCCCTGGAGGGATTGCATCCCCTTCTGGGGAAATCAAAGAGCAGATTGGGAGTTAGTCACCAGACTGTGTCGCTCTGAATACAAGGAAGAGAAGAAGACAAAAAGGAAAGGAGGCGGGGGAGGGGGAGGAGGGAAACAGGAGGCTACAGCGCTGCGGTTGAGGAGTTCACACATCTGATTTCCTTTCATCATCACAATACGTTTGCAAGGTGTTCTCCTGTCACACGGATGAGGACGTCAAGGCTCAGGGTCCCTGTCTTAAACACCTGCTTCCTAAGCTAAACTGACAGCCAGGAGGGGCAGGTGGTACCACCATGAGAACCAGAGACAGGGCCCGATTGAGAATGTGGGAAATCAAGCAGACCAGACAGACGGATGCCTTAGGCCTCTGCCTCGTTGAGCTCGGATTTATTTGGGAATACCAATTTATGGGGAAAATTCATAGACCTGAAATGCAGGCAATCAGAATATTTTCATTTTTCCCCTCTGCTTAACAAGTGGAGTGGTTGCTAAGTCATGTCTGTCTCAGTCCTGTCTGACTCTTTGCGACTCCATGGACTGTAGCCCACCAGGCTCCTCTGTCCATGGGATTCTCCAGGCAAGAATACTGGAGTGGGTTGCCATGCCCTCTTCCAGAGGATCTTCACAACCCAGGGATCAAACCCACATCTCTTATGTCTTCTGCAATGGTAGGTAGTTCTTTACCACTAGCACCACCTGGTCACCAAAAAGTAGAGATGGAGTAGTTTCCAGGGAAGAGGGCACAAAGGCTTGTGAAGAGAAGCACCTGCTTCACTGAGTTCTGAACTCTGAGCACCAGGATGAGACAGCCCAGAACCAGGGCAGAGAACCAAGGCAGCTGCTGTTAACTACACAATGAACTTGACCATGGCACTCCAGACAATGCAGCCAGACTCATATTTCCTGCATACCTTCTATGGTTCTGCTTTGCTTCTGGAAAATTCAGAGTTTTACACCACCTCCCTTTGCTTCCCTATGAAGATCTCTGCCCATGAATTTCCACCTCCATCAAGGAAACAGCTAATTTCTTCTTATACTACATCCCTTCTTTGAGGTTCCCACTTCAGTCCTCCTAACTCTTTGCCATTTCAGCATTCTTCTTTATAGGCAAGTCATTTGTAATCTGCACATTCTTTTTCCATATCCAGTAATAACTAAGCTTCAAAGAATCATGATACCCTAGAGCTGAAGGGACCATTTTTTTTTAAATTCAGGAAACAATTACATTTACCCTAAGCTACACACAGTATTGAATCCGTTGAAGTTATTAACCTATTGAATACTCATGACAATTCTATACGTTAGATATAATACTTCATTTTTTCTCAGATGAGGAAACTGAGGCTCAATGAAATTAAATAACTTGCTTTGGGCCATACAATTAGAACGTGGCAGCACCAGGAAGTCTGGCTCTGAAGTCCACGCCCTAAAAAACATCTTAACCTGAGGGATCATTTCACCCCTTCCCTTCATTTTACAGAAGAGGAGATTCAGACACAAAATGTTAAGTGATCTTAGCAAAGATAAGCACACTGAGGCTGGCATGCAGGTTTTCTGATTTCCAGTTCAATGTTTTTGCCCCAACATCCCATGGCTGGGCTCTATACAACAGTCTTCACCTCTAGGTTATGTTTCAGCAATGGTTTCTCATGAGTTCTACAACTGACTTGCAGATTTACAATATCACTGTGGATGACCACGTTACCAAGGTTGTGTAGAAACACATGGGTCAACTTAAGACTCTGCACCTAGTCCTTTGGGGCTTTAAAATCTGGTGATCCAGGATCTAGGGTTCCTGATCAGCTGGGAGACTCTGACATGTTCCTTCTCCTCTCTGGAAAGTCCAACTGGTGTATGGGAGGTACAGCCCTACACATTGTAAGAAACCTGTAAACCCTAAAGTTACATGCTGATGATTAATACCGTTAAAAACACCAGGTTTCACCCATGATTTCTGCAGACATTTTGAAATGGTGATGAGGATACAGACTCAGATGGTCATCTTAAGGTGGAAGTATCTGGTGCTGGGATGGCTATTGTGGGAATCAGGGAGGCTGAGGGTAAAAGCTGGAAATGCAAACCATGTTCTTGTCATTATGGGCTCGGGATAATGGTGTGGCGGGGCAAAATGTAAGGCTGTTAATAATAGAGAGGCTGGGGGTCATGGAGACATACCTCTGCAGGGCCACCTTCCCCCAGATCTGGGGTGCACACCTTCACCTGCCCTTTCACAGCCACCCTTACTATGGCACTGCAGGCAAACCTCAGGTATCAAAACTGATTGGATTTGGTACTTCTGCTGTTCTCTCAGCTATCTCTATCAATGGACATGGGGAGCCCTTCACCAACAGGAACCTTTGTCTTTTATCTCTTTATCTACAAAGCCAGCAGTGTGGTTGGCACCCAGGAAATGGGGGTGGTGGTGAATAGGGAATGAATGAATGCTCTTTTGACTTCCTTGAATTGCAACCATTTTGCTTTCACTCAGCAGCCCAGGGCTAAGGGTGTTCTGAAGTAACCCTCCCAGAGTTGTGGTCAGCAAGGCTAGCATTGGAGTGGGGAATCAATGAAAGTTTCAGGAAGAGTGGGAAGAGACAGTGAAGCCTGGAACTTCTGTTTGTGAGGACACATTGTATGATAGTTCTCCAGTATTTTATCACCCAACCACCAAAGGTGCCCATAACTCCCTCTGCATCAGAATGCTCTCCTACACATGTTAAAAAGCAAAAACTAAATCAAATTTTTATAAAACTCAATATAGCACTTTGTCTTATAGGCACTTGAATCCTGAGGAGACACTCAGAGAGTTGTAGTTTTTGGCTTCAAAGACAATTTTTAAAAAGGAAGTGGGGATAAGAAAGGCCATGAAGGGGGAGATGCCAGTTTATACATTCTTGGTATATTCTTCCATAATGAGAATATTGAGAATTCCTTAGTGACAAGAAGCAAGTATAAACTTGGTAGAGCTCCCAGAGCATCTAGCACTTGGCTGTGCCCACAGACAGTGCTCAGCAAAAATTGGGTGGATAGATGGATAAATGGGTGGACAGAATATATTTAAAAAATTTTTTTGGCCATACCCTGTGGCATGTGGGATCTTAGTGTCCTGTCCAGGGATCGAACCCACACCCCCTGCATTGGAAGCATGGAGTCTTAATCACTGGACCACCAGGGGAAGTCCCAGAATACAATTTTCTATTGCCACTACTGTCAACAGTCATCTGTAACTTAGGTCAGAACATCCTCGTAACCTACCATGCTCTTTCCCCTTAATTCTCTCTGGACCTTTTTTGTATGGAACTGATATTTACTTATCACCTTCTGCATTCAGTCATTCAAAAGAAAATTGTCTCCCTCACCATCCAACAGTAAAACCCTCTACATATACAAGTGTCTTCTCACACAAATCAAACAACAAAATACAATGGGGCTTTCATTCACTGAATTGTGTTTCCATCTGAGTAAGAGATGAAATCAGAAATGTCGTTAAAGTCAAAGACAGATGTTTTCTTTTTACTGTCATTTATTTGACACTAGTTACCCTGTGCTTCAAACGAGAAAAGTAAAACATGCTAACAATAACCTAGCATTTGCAGATTACCTTGGGTGGAGGTGGGAGCTAACATAAATTAGTCTCTGCAAGTCCTTCCATCTGTTCTCTTTGTCCAAATAATTCACTGCCATTCCAACAGCTGCATCTGGTGGTTCAGGTCACTGATACCCATGTCTAAACTCCTTCTCAGAGAACTTTATTCCTTCCGTCCCTCCCAATTTTGTATAGTTCCCTGTCTGACCCAATTTTTGAGTGATGGAGATTTTCAAGGCCAGATAATTCTTGAGTTAGGAAGAGGTGATTCACGGGCAGAGTCTTGGAGGAGAAGGGAAGAAAGAGCATTAGAGAAGAAGATTGGAATGATCGGGGTGGGGATAACCAAGGAAGAAGTACAACCGAATCTGTAGAAAAAACTGTTTCCCACATCTCTTGCTCATACCAGAACTTTCAGAAAAGAAAGAGGTGATGAGACGGAGAGTGGATTTGGGGAAAGTAATCGTCTGTTCTATGAGAGGATTCATTTTGTTACTGAAGGGAAATAACCTACAAAGGAAGAGAGAGACAGAAAGAAACCAGGAGTAGGGTGGGCGAGACAAAGAGGAAGACATATGGGGAGGGGGTGGAGGAGAAGGGTGAGGAGGAGAGAACACGGAATGCAGCGGAACACTGTTGGAAACATAAGAACCGCCCCCAGAGGAAAATGCCAGCATCTCTGGGCAAAAATCTAAACTGTCATCACATGCATCTTTGCTCTCAGAAATGTACACATTTTTTTTTTTCCTTTTCAAGATGATTCCCCATTCCGAATCAGTAGAACACTTCGAACTGAGAGACGAAGACAATTTCATTTCTGCTATCATATAGCATTTTCAGGCCCTTCCTCAGCATTCTTCATAAATGTGCCATCACCAACCTTTAGACAAATCGATGTTGGGAGCCCAGGGCAGGGAATATTCAGGAGCAAGTCCTTGTCCAGAATTCATGTAGATTTTATCTCACAAAACTAGAGCAGAAGAAATCTGCCCCTCTCAGGAAGAAATGAGGAAAAGAAATACAATCTTTAATGCTCACACTTTCTACATACAGTTCTCTATTCCTTTTTTTTTTTTTTGCCACATGGCACGTGGGATCTTAGTTCCCTGACCAGGACTCAAACTCACACCCCTAGCAGTTGAAAGTGAGGAGTCTTAACCACTGGATGACCAGGACATTCTCAGTTGTTAACATCAATAGAGCAGGGACAGTCCAATAAAACAAACAAAATAAAACAATAATAATAAAACCAATGACTATGTTTTTTGAGCACTTGTATAGGTCTTTTTGTACACACTTTGTGTACATTTTCATTTAACCAGTATGAAGACAAGAGGAAGCCATTAGTGCTACCCTTGTAGCTCAGAGAGATTAGGTAACTCTGTCAAGGCTGCTCAGCTGATAAATATGGGGCCAGAATGTTGAGAGACACCTCTGGCTTTCCATATCATGCAAACAACCCAAATTTTATTTTACCAACAGTGAGTATTAAGCTCCTTGCCCACCAACATTTTCCTATTCCTGGAAACGAAGAGAAAATGTTTGAAACCTTCTCTTCCCTTTAAATCTTTCCCTATGTTGTTTAAAAAATAATAAAATGAGCCCAGAGTCCTTTGGCTCCACCATCTTGGCCACTCCAATTTCCCTTTATCAGAAATAAGGTGGGATTTTCCTGGTGGTCCAGTGATTAAGACTCTACACTGACAGTGCAGAGGGCATGGGTTCAATCCCTTGTTGGGGAACTAAGATCCTAGATTTTTTTTTGGAAAAAAAAAAATAGGCAACTGACTTGAGTAATAATCAAAAACCTAAATAATCAGTCCCTGATCAATGGTAGTTAATGGTATGAAAGAGGAAATAAAAGCTATGTACAGACCGTATGTGCCTGCCCTCTCTACCACATTTGACCCTTTTTGCTCTTTTAACTTATTTCTTTTGACTTGACTACCTTGCCCCCTACAGAGCAGACCACACCACATCTCCCTCCCTGTCTCTACTGGCCTGTGGCCGTCACTGAATAATTCTGCCTCCTTGTCCCTCCAGCTGTCCTGGGTGTTCAAGGCTCAGCCGCGTCTCACTTTACTTTTCCCTACACGCTCTTCTCCGGAGAGCAGATCTTTTCTCAGCTAGCCACTGACAGCTGTATCTACACTACACTGATGAATTTCAAATCTGTAACCTCACATCCAGACTCTATTAGCTGGAGGAACTGCAAGACATCCTCACTGGCACATCCTCCCCTCAGCTCAGAATTTAACATGCTTTCTGTGAAAAACAGGTTTTCGGCTTCGACTTTTTCATTTCCATTGATTCATCACCAGCCGTTCAACCTCAAAACCTAAAAGCCAGCTTTGATGATTTCATCTCCTGTATTATCTCTATGGAAGGCACTACCAGATCCTAGAGTACTGTTCTTCAAAATTCTCTTGTCATCTCTGAGGTCACCAAATTCCTGGCTTTTGTCACCTTGCATTTGGAGTAGATCTGACTTGTCTCCCACCGGTCACAACTCTTTCCCTCCTTTCAAGCAGTGGTTCAGGATTAATTTTCTCAACATAACCATTCCATCAAGTCTCTCCTCCCAGGATAAAGTTAAACGACGTTAATCTAGTTTTCAGGCTTTTCCATGGCCTACTGGTTAGTAGTCGTGCTCATTCAGCCGAAAGCATGGATTCAAAAACCAAATAGGCTGTTTCACAGAAAGAAGATTCTAAAGCAGAAAGATACCTCAGTGGTGTCCATTTCAATTCCTTTACAGAAACATAACATGTATTAACTAAAAGCTGATGTATCCCTACCTTTTACTGATGCACGCTCCTTACCGTGCTATCTTTAAAATGAGACTTGAACAGACTAAATGACTTGATTAAGGATCCATAATTAGATGCCAGCTCCCAATACAGTACTTTTCCAACCCTAACCTTTCCTGAAAACAACTCTGTCCCACGGTAACCCACACTTATTTCCCATTTCTTGTCTACAATTCCATTCAGATGAACTTGATCCCAATATAATCCTCACATGTTCAGTGTCAAGTCCAAATCTTAGTTTATGCTATCATTCTCACTTGGAGAAAGTCACCTACCCTTGGGCCCCTACATTCCATACGCTTCAAAGTCTAGGTCACATTCCACTGCCTCCAATTCTTCCACAGTGTTTCAAAGCTGCAAGTAGTTAATACTGCTTGACTGTAGCATATGAACTGTATTACCTATTTGAGGCACTAAATCATATTTTGTCTGGCATTTTTATTCAAAAATTTTCATGTATGCAGCCTTTGCTTCTTCAACTAAACTCAAGTTTTGAAGAGAACTAGTTCATGTCTTTTTTGTTTCGATGCCCTTCACACTAACAATAGCTCTGTGCACAGATACGGCACTATTTGTTAAAAACATAAAACCTGAAACAAAGTCTTAAATAGATAATCCAGAGGCCTGGAGGAAATCAAGTCCATAGATAATACAAAGCTTAATTTTCCAATTAGTTTAAGTTAATTAACTCGTTTTCAAATATTTAATAAGTGCCTGCTCTGGGCCAATTAAAGTGCCAAGCATTAAAATGCAATGGTGAGTGGAACAGACATATTGCTGCCGACATGGAGCTAATAGTCTAGTCAGAGAAAGATACAAACATTAAGTAATCACATATACTAAGTGTGAGCGTGTGTCGAATTTAACTAGGCAGGCATGTATGCTTAGTCACTCAGTCATGTCTGACTCTTTGAGACCCCGATGGACCCCAGGCTCCTCTGTCCATGGGATTTTTTTCCAGGCAAGAATACCAGAGTGGGTTGCCATTTCTTCCTCCAAGGGATCTTCTCGACCCAGGGATCAAACCCATGTCTCCCAAATCTCCTACAATGCAGGTGGATTCTTTACTGCTGAGCCGTGGGAAAGGTCCAGCTTAACTAGGGCTCTAGGGAAAACAGGACTTCCCTGGGGGCTCAGATGGTAAAGAATCTGCCTGCAGCGTGGGAGACCTGGATTCTATCCCTGGGTCGGGAAGAACCCTTGGAGAAAGGAATGGCAACCACTCCTGTATTCTTACCTGGAGAATTCCATGGACAGAGGAGCCTGCGGCCTGGCAGGCTACAGTCCATGGGTTGCAAAGAGTCGGACCTAACTGAGCAACTAATACACACACTAGGAAAAATGGGAAGAAGTGGACAGATTAGAAACATATTTTGCTATAGAATCAGTAAAATTAGAAAATTGATTAGATGAAGCGTTTGAGGGAGAAAAAAGAAAGATAACTTGCAAATTTCTGATACATGCAATGGTAAAGATACCCTGCCATTCCAGTGAGATGAAGGGAAGTACTGAAGGCAAGGTTGAAGTGACTGTACTGATATCATGAAAATTCAGTCTTGGGCATGCTGAATAGTTCATTACTAGAACCCTATTAAATAAGAAATGTCAGCAAGAAGCAGTTTAAGGCTCTTGTCCTGACTTTTACCCTGTTCACTTTCAGATGACGTTTCTTAAAGAGCAAATGCTCCACCCAAAATTGAGCCTGAGAAGAGAAAAGCAGAATCAAGCTCAGACAGCTCAGAGCTGGGTAACTAGACTGTGAATAACCGCAGGTTACTATTTGCTGAGACTGGAAGAATGCAAAATAGGTCTTTTCAATCCAAGAAAATCAAATCTGGCCCATTTATTTTTCTTTATCAAGTGAATCAAAAGCTTAGCTGAACGGAAAACTAAGCCATTTGAAAAAGGACGGCTCCTGGTGTGTATACGCGTGCGAAAGGCAGGCTTAACACACAGGCCTTGACTCCACTCCATTCCTAGTGCTCAGTCAGCTACTGCATAATGTGGGCTGGGAATGAGGCCACTGTTCTGGATTCAAAACCTATTCAAGTCTTGATCACAGGGTTGGAAGGAAACAAGGAAGTTCAATACCTCATAAAAACCGAAGAATCAAAGAACCTCATCAGAAGGAACACAGGGCTCATCTTTTCCCAGTTCTCTCCAGGCAATCATTTTCCCAAGACATTATCCTATAGATGAGGAAACCAAAGTCTGAAAAGGTAAAATGACTCATAACCCAGGTAACGGGTAGCAAAGCTGGGACCAGACATGTGTTCTTGGCACAGGGCACCTTCCTCTCAAAGGACTGCATAGCTGGATGGTAAAGAGAGGAGCAGGGCGAGAAAAGAAGTCCCTTTTGAAAATTGAGATCAGATTTTGAAAGCAGAAATTTGCTATCTAGGGAGGATGACTGCTGAGCTAAGTTTCAATTTGGCTAAAAGAAGTCCCCATCTATCCTCTGTCATGTAGGCAAAATGATCCAAATGATATTTGAAAAATATAAACCTGATGGTGGGTAAGATGATTTTTGTGATATTAAAAAAAAGGGGGACCCAGAACAGCTTGTTATGGGAATCTGGGCATAAGCTAATGAGGACAGAGGCTGTGAAGGCAGAGAGGAAAGAATGACAACTTTGGGGAGCCATGCAAGAATGATGGAGTCAGACTATTTATAAAAAAGTCAGGAAGGGCAGTGAGGACTCATTTCCAAGTCCACGTCACTAATTAGAAGGCAGAAGGCTATGTGAGCACTCTGCACATAAAGCTGATGTTTAAAACTAGTCCAAAGTCTACATTTTACTGCCAATGAATCAGAAATATCACCTTCACACATGACGGATAACATATTGAATTTTTAAAAAGAATAATCACTTTTTCACTCCACAGGCATGAGCCCCACCTTTCATCTTTATTGATTCAATCACATTTTCATTCACCAAAAAAATGTGTGAGTCTTCTAGGCATTGAATCCTGGGGTGGCTGTGAAAATGAGTGAGACAGTCCAGCCTCAGGCGCTCCCAGATCTACTTTTAATTTGAACCGCCCGCACATCTAAGCGTGATAATAGCAGTGTGAACACGGGGCTGTGGGAACACAAAGAGAGGGATGACAAATTCTGCCTGGAACTCTTAGAGAAGGCTTCAGGGAGGAGGTGACATGAGTTAGATCTTAAGGGACAGTCATGTATCCACCAGGGAAGTTGAAAGAGGAATATCAGAGATACAACCACATGGATGAAAGGAGCAGGAAGAAACTGTTACATTTAGAGTATGGATGGTCATGCCATTGGATGTTGCTGGATCACAAGGAGGGTATGTTGGGGCCAGGCGGGGAGTTGGAAGAGAGAGGCAGTTGGATAACCCCAATTGTAAAAGTTAGATCCAGGGATTTCTCTGGTGGCCCAGTAGTTAAGAATCTACCTTTCAATGCACAGGATGCGGGTTCGATTCTTTGTCGAGGAACTAAGATCCCACATGGCACAGAGCAACTAAGCCTGCATGCTCCAACTAGAGAGAAGCCTGTGTGCCACAATGAAGATCCTGCTTGGTGCAACTAAAATAATATATTTGACTGACAATTTCTTAAAGACTATTTTTTTAAAAAGTTAGACACAGATATTCAAGGTCTTTGATGGCTGGCTGAGAAATATATATATCTCATCCAGAAGATAAAAGGGAACCATCAGAGATTTGTGGAAAACTTAGCTTTCTGCTCTCAATATCCAATTCTTCCTTCTTTACAGGTCATTGAAATCCTATTCATCATTTGCTTCAACAAGTCATGGTTGCAACTTCTTCCCAATCCCAACTTGATTTGAGAGAGATTACTTTAGCCACATTGAGGTCTTTGCTGGCAATGCCTCCGCCCCTGGAAAAGCACAGATGCAAAGGTGATGGGTTTTTCACCATTCAGGGTAGCCACCAAGCAGCAAAGTCCTAGAATATGCTTGCTGGGACCGTTGCCATTCTTGCCAGGCCTTGGCTCTCTCTTTGTAAAGGAAAGCAGAATATATTTGGGGAACTATGACCACATAGCCCCTTTCAGGAGCATACACCCCTGAGCTGAATTCACGAAGGCATGATGCTGCTGCATTGAACAGACTGCTTCCCTGCCGTAATGCTATTCCTCTCCACACCATCAGGGTGGGCCAGCGAAGGCTGCAGCAATGATAAGATCTGTGGGCTCTGTGATCAGGCGCTCAGTACCCAGGCATTATAAGATCATGCCCCAGTCTAATTTATTTCTGAAATGTCTCTTCCCCCTCAGAAATGTCCTGTTCCTTCTTTACATCTCCTGTCAATTTCTTTTTTTAATAGACATATTTCCCTGCTGCTTACTAATAACCAGAGTGACTGATTCAACAGCTGGTACGACCAAGTGTGCAGAAAGCAGGATCCTTTCCCAGGCTCAGAAGGAATGGAAGACAGGCTTTTTTATTTTTTTTATTTTTTCAAAAAAAAAAAAAGCTCACAATCTGAAGCACATGTCACTGGTAGGGCTGACAAATGTAGCATGGGTGTTCTTTACATGGGACCCAAAAGATTTTGAGGCCTGAGTCAATGCTGTACTTGCTTTCTTTGCCTACTTTCCAATTTTACCTTTTCAGTGGAAAAAGAAGCATGTCTCAGTTTTCCTGACACCGAGATGCATGAACTATCACCTCCCACAGAAAAAGAGGATAAAGAAGGATCAGGCAACCATTCAACTCCCAAGGTATTCCCAGCTCCTCCAGGAGAACACTTGGAATTTACAGGTCACCCTTTTTGTTTTGCAAGTTCTCTAATTTACTATTTTTTAAAGTTTTATTTTATTGAAGTATAGTTGACTTACAATGTTGTGCTAATTTCTGCTGTAGAGCAAAATGATTCAGTAATGTATACATTTTTTTTCATGTTCTTTTCCATCCCAGTTTATCACAGGGTATTAAACATAGTTTCCTATGCTATACAGTAGGACCCTGTTGTTACCCACCCTATATATAATAGTTTGTATCTGCTAACCCCAAACTCCCAATCCATCTCTCCCCCACCCACCTCTCTCCTGTCAACCACAAGTCTGTCTTCTACATCCATCTGTTTTATTTTGTAGATAAGTTATTTTCTGTAATATTTTAGATCCACATATAAGTGATATCATATGGTTTCTGCCTTTGTCTGACTTAATTCACTTTGTTTGGTAATCTCTAGGTCACCTTCTGGACTCAACACGTAAGACAGGACAGTGGACTGTTCGAGGGGGATTAGCCCTGATGGCCCTTCTCGTCGCTATCTGGTTCTGAAGACAACACCAAACAGCCGGGATGAAATAAAGCTGATACGAAAACAATGGCTGCAAGGAAAAGGAAACTGCTGTAAAGCCCAAGAAACATTAAGAGTGCTCCAACTAATAAAAATAAATGAGAAAAAAAAAGAATAGCCATGGGTTCTCGGCCATGAAGAGCCACGGATCCCTAACTGTTTGAGGTCTGCAGTGCGGGGCAGTAACTACGCCTCCCTCTACCTGCCATTCACCTCCAGCGCAGAACCCAACACTGTCCTGTGCATCCCTGCCATGGAATCTGGAAAAAAAACACTCTAAATACTTAGAAACAAACAGCTAAACACATAATCCTCCTCACATCACCAGTCACTGGGCAAATGCAAAATAGAGATTTGACTGCGTGCATGAGATAGTCTCAGTCAACCTTAAGGAGCCAGCTTTCTATTAGAACATGCCTGGTCGAGCCCATGAGAGGTACACATTTTGTGTGGCAATTAATAAACTCTTCTTAATAGTGATTAGTTCCTCCCTCCTGTTATGCCCTTTGTGTAGAGACACCAGAAGCCTCCATGTAAGAGCCCAGATCTGAAACCTGGAGACTGGGGGAGCACAGGGGTTCTGCACTCATTCCCTCCTGTTCATTCAACAAAGCCCTAGTCCAGTGGCCTTAAGGGTCCACTGTGAAATGCCATGTGTTCAACCAGGCACCTCTGTGATAAATGTAGGAGAGATGGCAGGGTGGGTGGAAGACAGGGCCATCAAGGCCAGCGATCACAGTCACCTCATAATCACCTGCCTGGGAAGTATGTTTGGAGACTGTCACAGTTCTCACAAACCACAAAAAGCCTTAACAATAATAAAGCAGCATTTCTTTCTCCTCTTCTTATTCCTCTGGACAAACATACAGTTTCTTCTGGCCTGCAGTGTCTTTAATAAGATGGATGGTATCACTCTATTTTGAAAAATTCTGTCCCCCTTAATATACAATTTCAAAGCTGTGTCTTGGCCTAGCTTTCTTGCTTGCTCACAGCAGTCAGAATACCACATATTATGAAACCACCTGCAATCCGTCCCCTGCCCTCAACCAGAACATTCTCAAGCCCACTCAGTGGGTTGCCATGAAGGAGAGCCCCCCTGGCCTCCAGGGGTAGAGCTGGAAGACCAAGACAGCCCACTGTTTCTTTTCTCATCTTACCTCTTACCCCGTGTCTTCCTCATTCTAAACTGCTTTTCCCTTCATTCTCTAACACTTTAGGGAGCAATTCCATTAAATGTAATAACAGTGTAGTAATACAAAGAACATCATTTTCTAGTGCTAATAACTTTAATTTTAAAACCACTTGTGTGCTCCAAAATTTAGTAAAGCCTCCATTTCTCATCAAGGCCAGCAGACATCAAATTCAAAGCATTCAAGTTCTGTCTCTCTGGTGTAGGTAATCTAAGTACAGGAGAATTGAAATGCCATTTAAAGTCAGATTTGCTTTGATGCTCATGTTGCCGGCTTTCCTGATGGAGACTCATTTCTGTGCATAAAATAAACACACGGAGCACCAGCAAAGGGACCCAAAGCTGTATAAGGAAAGTACGACCACTTGCAAGAGGACCAGCAGTATGTGACCCTCTCGGTACCCTTTCTAGAATTTCCTGTAGACCACCAACTTACGTACCCTCTGTATCCATCCTACCATTTCCTGTATTTACCCTTTCTGAACCAAAATATAAATTTAAGGAATTAAAATTTCACAGCACTGATAGGGATCACAATTTTTAGACTGGTCATCAGAAGAGAATCAAAAGAAAATTCTCCCATTAGCACCAAGTTCAAATCTCTGCAAATGCTATCATTGCCTTTCACCCTATTCTGTTCATTCTCTCTTGTGTGTGCTCATGTTTGACTCTTTGTGACCCCCCATGGACTGTAACCCACCAGGCTCCACTGTCCATGGAATTTTCCAAGCAAGAATACTGGAGTGGGCTGCCGTTTCCTCCTCCAGGGGATCTTCCCAACCCAGGGACTGAACCTGAGTCTCCTGTATTGGCAGGCAGATTCTTTTACCTCTGTGCCACCTGGGAAGCCTTCTGGTTTGGGGGGCTATAAAAATGGCAGCTGAACTGAGAACAGTGACTTGCAATCCTGGTTGCCTCTGAGAATCAACTTAGGAGCTTTTAATATACGTACATTCTCAGGCCCTTGGACTTTCCAGGAGGTGCTAGTGGTAAAGAATCTGCCTGCCAATGCAGGAGACATAAGAGACACAGGTTCAATCCCTGGGTCGGGAAGATCCCCTGGAGGAGGGCATGGCAACGCACTCTAGTATTCTTGCCTGAAGAATCTCATGGACAGAGGAGTCTGGCTAGCTACAATACATAGGGTTGCAAGGAGTCAGACACGACTGAACCAAGTTAGTATGCATTCCCAGGCTCTTACCCCATCCTGTACACCTAAATTGGAATTTTGCTGTGGGCAGCCCTGGGATCTGTACAGTTTCTTAAAACTTTCAGGGAAATTCTAACACATAGTTAGGACTAAGGAACACTGACATGGAAAACTCCAAACACAAGGAACTGAAGGCAGCATGGTGGCCAGTCAGCACATCAGTACTTCCCCGAGGTTGTTGAGTCAGCATCAGGTGGTACATTTGAGAAGCCTCCTTTGTTTGGAAAGGGATAAGGTTAACTTCTGATAATCACAGCAAACACAGCTTATTTGCATTACCTCACTCTCTGTTACTACTTCTACCCCAGCCACCCTGCCCCTGCTCTCGGGAAATGTTTGTGGGACTCAGGATTCATTCCCCAGCAAGACTCAGTTTCTGGATGGGTCCCCATGGTTTTGAGCACATAGTAGGTACCGACTGATGAAAGAATCTGTTTCTCGTGCTGATGAAAGAATCTGTAAGAAGCCGATCACATGGAGGATGGTTCAAAACACACAAGTGTTCCACTTGGCTAGTCTGGGTTAATTTCTTTTTTAACTTTTTATTTTGTATTGGGGTATAGCCGATTAAAAATGTCGTGATAGTTTCATAAATAGCAAAGGGACTCAGTGATACATATACATGTGTTTATTCTCCCCCAAACCACCCCTCCCATCCAGGCTGCCACATAACATTGAACAGAGACCTGTGCTCTACATTAGGTCCTTGGAGTTTATCCATTTTAAATATAGCTATGTGTACATGTCCATCCCAAACTCCCTAACTCTCCCTTCCTCCTATCCTTTCCCCGGGGCAACCATACTGAGTAAAGCAAGTCAGAGAGAGGAGGAGAAATACTGTATGACATCCCTTATATGAAGGAAATAAAAAGAAATGATACAAATGAAGTCACAAAACAGAAACAGACTCACAGACTTAGAGAAGGAACTGATGATGGTTGCTGGGTGAATTCTGGAACCTGCTGAGTGTTTCTGTTCCAGGAAGGAAGTGCTTCCCTGAGGACTGAGCCAGCCGCTAGAGGTCGCTCTGAGCCAGAGCCTTGGTCAACTGGGCACCAAAGTAAAATCACAGGGAACTGAAGGCTGCTGGTGGCCTGGGAGTCAAGGCAGCAGTGTGGCTTCTATTTTTAAATTTGCTGGCGAGTGAGCACACGACGTGCGTGCGTGGGGGAGGAAGGGAATCTGATTCCTGTCCAAAGAATATTCTTTTAAGAGGTTCTGAGTTTGCAGGTGGCTAATAACCTGTGACCATGAGATCAAAGAATTCAGCTGGTATCAGCTATATTAGAAGGATTCTTTTCTCCTCCTCAACTCCACTATCTCGTTCTCTATCAGAGGAGATCCATCACAGTCTTGTGTCAGAAGTATCAGGCAATTCTGGAAACGTTTAACAAATGTATGCTGAAATTTTGATCTTGGTTTCTGAGGCTCATTCCTCTAGCCTCTTCAGCAATTCATTCATTCTGTGTCAGAAGAAATATCAGTCTAAACAAGGAGACTGAAAGAACTTACTGTGGATGCTCCACTGCTAGTGATGCCAAGCAAATGGATGGTGTGCCATTTGTATGCCTAGCACCCAGGGCCCAGAACATGTGCAGGGCATAAAAAGGGGTCAAAAATGAACAGTGAATATGATATTGAGAAGTAGAGAAAGCTACCCTCTTCGTTTCATGTTTCTTTCACTCTCAAAGCGCTGCTTTTACTCTTAGCCAGTCTCTAGCCAAGTATTACCCTTAAGCAAATCCAAACTTATCTGACCTGTCAAAAATGAATAGCAGCCATGGAGGACATCTGTAAATCATGACAGGGGCCAAGGTCTTGTTTTGTTTTATTACAAGCCCCTGACAGTGTTTTTCCACATGTATGTCACCTCCAGGAGCCTTGCTGGATCTCAGAACAGAAAGTCAGCTCTCACTTCAGTTCAAAGGACTTTCAGGTCCAAGAACACTACAAGTGGTTGTTTCTTCATATGCGGACTTAAAGGACTTTGGAGTATACAGGAATATGGGGGAAAAATCAACCTTTCTCATTGAAAAGGAAGGTATAAGACAGACCACAGCAAGGCTGGGTAAACAGAGATGTGACACACTTTGGGATGGGGAGGAAAAGAAACAGACTCAGACTGGAACATCCTCAACACACGCACACAGATATCTGGACTGTTCCTGGACTGTTTCCGGATTGATCATCGCTTCAGGACAAGAACTCAGTACATCAGTCAAGAAAGGATATTATTATAAAACTACTCTGTCCAGAGGTTAGTCATGTGTTCACCTATATCACAGTCATGCCTAACTGACCTGACCTCCCCAGTCATGGAAAGATGGACAGTGTGGGGCAAAGGACACCTGGAACCCATCAAGACTTGGGTTTGAAACTCAAGTTTATCTGTATGTGGACTAGGCAAGTGATGGAGCCTTTCGAGATCTCAGTTTCTTTCTCTGAAAAATGAAAGTAATAATGCCTCTGAGCAGTACTTTTAAAATGAAATAAGGCTATATAAAACACTTGGCACAAAGTAGTCACTCAATAATCTTTTTTTAAGTAAATTTTCTAAATTGCTGAAGCTGCGTGTTTTTAAGTATCAAGCTTTTTCTTGATTATAGGAAGCATTTTCAAATGGAAAATTTCAGAAAGGTAGTATAGAGTTCACTGATGCCTTAAACAAAAGATAATCAATATAATTTAAGCTTTTATTGATGACTTAACAATGTCTATGCTGTTTTGCTCTACAGGGATGTTTTTAAAGGGGGTATATGTTTTCTAAGGAGTATAAGGCAGTCTGCCCACAAATGATCTTAGACAAGTGTTCCTTTCAAGGTCTTTTACTGGGTTTTCCTAATATTTTCTGCACCTTATAATTGTATTTATTTCTTAATGCCATCAGCTCACCTACCCACCTCCCATCCTGTTTATTATTTCTAAGCTGTTTTCATCTGGGAAATCAGAGAAGCCAGTTATCACCAGACACAAATGGTCACCTGCCAAATATAGGGCCTTGACTTTCTCTCTCTAGTTAAGAGAACTTGGATTTTTAACTGGGCCTATTACTGCCCAGGTCATAAACTAAATTAAACTAGACTAAGCTGAATTGCCAGCTTCTCTTGCAGCTAGCAGTGGCCATTGACTGATTTCTGACAGATGGGCTAGAAGTAAAGTAAGGGCCTTCTGGGTGTTCTACTTGAAAGGGAAAGAACTTGCCCTCCTTCCTTCCTAAGTTCACTCTGCTGCTTGAAAGAGGCGTCTTTAGCATGGGGATAAAGGCCACACCCTATAAACAAAAGACTAGAAAGCTAACAGGAGGAGTCTGGGGCCCAATGACTAGGCAGCCACCATACCAGTTCTGGACAAACCACCTAAAATATGTTCATGAATCTTGTTTAAACTGGGTTACAGATACTCTATGCCACATTTAAACCAACTGCCCCACAAGTTTCTTAGAAATATGTATAAAATTACAGCAAACGAACTCTTTAGATAAAATAGGTCACATTCATTTTATGGTAAGATTTTGTGTCAGTGGTTTGAGCTCAAAACCCTTTTCTGCTTTCTTTGGGATTCTTGGTTATGTTCAGTGCATCCTATTGCTGAATTTATGACCCCTTCTCTCCCAGGTAAAGGAGGTAAGTCTATATGTGAACACATGTGACATGTGGGAACAAAACATAGCCTGTGGGGGGCTTTCCAGGTGCCTCAGGGGTAAAGAATCCACATGCAATGCAGGAGATGTGGGTTCAATCCCTGGGTCAGGAAGATCCCCTAGAGCAGGAAATGGCAACCCACTCCAGTATTCTTGCCTGGAGAATCCTATGAACAGCAGAGCCTGGTGGGCTACAGTCTATGGGGTCACAGGGTTGGACATGACTTAGCGCGCACACGCGCACACACACACACACACACACACACACACACACACAGCCTGTGGGATCACTCACCATTTTGAGTCATAATCTATAACACACACTCAGGTACCTAGCTTTTTCTCTGCCTACTCAAAATGAGAGAAATTTGACTTATTAGTGTAATCTATGTAATAATGAACTATATTATAATGCCATTCTATTGTGCTATTTTCACTTGAACAAAAGTTTCTGATAGATTTTTGTTCAATGACCAAGAAAAGTACATAGGAATGTCTGGAAATGCTGGTGGGAAAATTAAAAGAAAGTAAGTATCAGAGTTTTCTCTGTTGATCCCCCCACCATTGATCTGTGCAGTGAGCAGACAAAGCCCTCACAGCTCTGTTGTAATGAATTGGTGAGACGATGGACATGAAGATTCCATGTATGAAAATGGTCACTTTGATCATTATCAGCCATGATCATGAATGAATTGGAGGTACTGATCCTCAGGTTTGATGTTAAACACTAAATGGACTTTGACATACATCCTCACCTGGACCACACATCCTCATCTGGATGCCACCCTGACCTCTTTCAAGGGGTGCTAAAAAGGACCGCTTAGAATGAATATGATATGGTCACAGTGTGGCTTCCATGGCTATTTCTGCTGCTTCATCAGGGAAGATCTTTCCTTCAGAAAAAAGAAGATATCTATGAACTTCTTCACACGATATAGACCCACTGGCCTACTATGTCTACCTCTTTTACCTAAAGAGTAAATGTAGGGTTACTTAGCAACCAGTCTTACAACCACCAAGACTTTATAAATGAAATCAGAGTGGATGGAAATACCTTGTTGATATTCACCAGAGCTAACTGCAGGCAAGTCACATAGAAAGATTCTTCCCAACTTCTGTCCCATCCATAGCCCGTCGCGGACAATCAACAACACGGTCTCGGGGACAGGAAGAAGTGGAGAGATTTTCTATGTGAAATATTTTCATCCAGTTCTTTGAATAATTCTCTATTCACCCGAGAGATGTCAAAAGTGAAAGTCGCTAAGTCGTGTCAGGCTCTTTGAGACCCCCATGGACTGTAGCCTGCCAGGCTCCTCTGTCCATGAAATTCTCCAGGCAAGAAGAGCGGAATGGGTTGCCATTTCCTTCTCCAGGGGATCTCCCAGACTCAAGGATCGAACCCAGGTCTCCTGCATTGCAGGCGGATTCTCTACTGTCTGAGCCACCAGGGCAGCATACACACAGAAGTCCATGCCGCACGGATATCTAATGCACATGCACGTGGATGCGTGTGCCTGTGTGTGCGTGTGCAAGAACTCCACGGGGTCACAGAAGACCACAGAAAGCTAAATGTAAGAAAGCCTTCAAAGCTCGGACAGGAAAGCTAGGGAGAAAGAGAGAAGGGCAGCAAGAGATCAGTGAACGGAACACCCTATGGAGAAAGATGGAGAAGAATAAGCAGGAAGGTGGGGAGTGGTGTGAGGCAGCCATGAATGAGGGACAGTGAAGCCCGAGCAGCGAGGGAGGCACTCAGTCAGCAGCCCCCGGCCTGCTGCTGCCGCTGGCAGCCGGACAAGAGGGAACAGATTCCAGCAGCAGGAGCTCTAATCTGTCAGCAGCAGTCCCTTCATGTGCGATCGGCCGGCCCAGCTTGGGGACCGGTGCCAGTCTGGGCGCACTGACCCCGCTGGGCCCTCCCGGAAGAGAACGCGCCACTGATGAAACCCTGAAGGGCCTGGGAGGGCTCCCTGACCCCCAGCCCCAGCCACTGCCCTCCTCCTCCACCTCTCCGGGTGTGCCTGTCTGCAGCATGGGGTCACTTCTCTCAGCAAGCCCTTCTCAAGGTCAGCCAGGCCCAACACCCCACTTCCTCCCGATCCTTATCGGCCACACCAGGTCCTGGACGATTCTTTCCGAGAGATGACCTTCTATGCATCCATGACAGCTCCACTGGAGAGGAAACGGAGAAAGGCTCAAACCATTACTTATTTAAAACGTGCGAGGTCTTACAGAGATGTCAAAGCCACAGAAGCCTCTCTACTCTCAAGAAGCTTGTGTTCGTTAGGCTGACCTTGGCCGGCCGTGGTCCAGCCCTCACTCGGGCTTCCAGCCCATGTCTGTAACCATAAATGACAGCACTCGCGCTTTCTGGCAACTCGCCTCCGTCCTTACCGCCACCCAGCCAGCCTTTATCCTCTGGTGGGAAGAGAGAGCAGATGGAGAAATGACTCCCACTCAATTCCTAAATAACACCAGCTTCGATTCCCATTAACTGTGAATTTGCACCCTTGTCTGGGTAAGAACAAGGGAGCAAGTATCATGGGGACGTTGCCAGAGCTGGCCAAAGGTTACCTGGGGAGCCCTGGCTGCCTGCCCGCTCCTCCAAGGCTGTGGTCAGACGGCCAAGGGGGGTGTGTTCTCCGCAGAGCGCGGCTCCTCCCAGTGGGACCCCTGGGTTCTGCCGCTGCCCTGCCTCCGACAGCCAAGGGACAGCTCTGAGATTCTGTCCTCACATTTGTGAAATCCATTCACCATCCTGCCTACTCTCTCTCTCTCTCCCTCGAGAATACATATCTTGAAAGGGTTAGATGAGATGAGCACCGAGGCCTCTCACAGCTGCGATGCTCTGATTTTAAGGGCAGCCAGGGCTTCTTTAAAGCTTGATTACAAGGCAGCAGGGTGAGGGGCTGAAATTCAGGTACGCCAGACAGATCCAGGCATCACACTGCCCAAGCCTGGGCCTTGGGTTTACAAACATATAAAATGGGCATAATGGTTCCTGCCTTCATTCATGCATTTATGCAGAAATATTTATCAAATGCCTACAATGCAGACAACAAAATATATACAACATGTCAGATAAGTGCTACAGAGAGAAAAAAAGCTGGAGAAGGGGACAGGGAGCTTGGGAGGGTGGGAGGGACAAGCTGCCCTTAAAAGGGTGATAAGAAAACGTTTCCCAAGGACATTTGCATGGATCAGGATTTTTGCAGGGATCCAGTTAGATAACCGCACTATGCCGGGAATGCAGAACGCATTCAGAAAGGCCGTCAACACCGGGGTTATTAACTTTGCTAGCCTGGCTGACAATGTGGCTGCTTTTGAGCCTGTACTGACGACCCCCTTCTTAACCCTGGCCATCACCACCAATCCACGTGCCTTCTGAGGCTAAGCGTGCTCTGAGGACGAGTCTGTCAGCTTCCTTCATGGAAAGCCACAGCCCTGCACTGCTCTTGCTCCCTTTCTCCTGAGACCACCCTATTCCTCCCCACGGATCCTGGACCACCTATATCTTCTCGCCCAGAGCAAGTGGGCATCCCACCTCCTCCCCAAACTGTCCTCAGTGGAATGGAATTCTCTTCCCACTCACTCCCTCTCTCTATTTCCTGCCTTCTCTTCCAAATTGTAAATAATTTTTCAGAGGAGGAAAGAAGAGAGTGAGGAGGGAGAGGAGGAGGAAAACGAAAGAGAAGAAAGAGGAAAGAAACACCAACCATGACAGTGTGTAATGAAATGTGCTAGCCACTCAAGTCATGTCCGACTCTGTGAGACCCCGTGCCCTTCTCAAGGGAAGGGCTACCCACTCCAATATTCTTGCCTGGAGATTCCATGGACAGAGAAGCCCACTGGTGTACACTCCAGAGTGTTGCAAAGAGCTAGACACGACTGAAGCAACTCAGCATGGCACAAGACTGATTCCCTTCTCCAAGGGCTCTGCTTAACCCAGGGACTGAACCCAGGCTTCCCATATTGCAGGCAGATTCTTTACCATCTGAGCCACCAGGGAAGCCCCAACTATGTCACTGGTAAGTCAAGTCAGGCATAGAAGTCAATAGTCACTAAGGAAGGAATCGGGCAGGGGTCTCAGTGTTAGGCAGTTCAGAATGCTCTTCACTGAATTTAAGGGAAAGAATCAGACTCACTTACTGAAATGACCATCTATATATCTGACATGAGGAAGGTGAAAGACTACAGAAAAATAGCAGAGCTTGAATAATCCTCACATTCAAGCCATTCCTCCATGAATAGTTAAAGCTCGCTGTGCCTGAATTACAATCAGCAATGAATGTATCTTTTAGGATTATTAGATTCTTCCGTTATTTTCCCAAATTTCCATTTCCTGCTACACCACTGAGCAGCTAAAGTCTCTCTATACACAGATTGTGTCTTGCTTTACTAAACATTTCATGTGAAAAATGGGGCTTTCCTTAGGTTCTAGTAGACTTCTTCAATCAGGTAAAGGCCACCATGCCTCACAGTCCAGTTAGAACAATGCATTTGTGGAAACTTTTGACTCGCATATAAATTCTACGAAGTGAACCTATAATAACTATTTGCCTCACCTTTGGTCCACCTGTGCTTGGCACTCCACTAATATTTAACAACAATAAGCGATGGGTGGGGCTTCCCAGGTGGCACTAGTGGTGAAGAACCCACATGCCAAGGCAGGAGACTCAAGAGATGCAGGTTCCATCCCTGGGTCAGGCAGATCCCCTGGAGGAGGGTATGGCAGCCCACTCCAGTATTCTTGCCTGGAGAATCCCGTGGGCAGAGGAGCCTGGTGGGCTATAGTTCATAGGGTCTCAACTGAAGTGACTTATCATGCACGCAAGAGATAGGAATGATCAAGCTGGTCTTGCCCACAATGCCTAAAAACTAACTGACTCAATTCCTAGTTTATTTCTTAACCTCTCAGCATTTTTCAGGCCAAGAGAGTCAAGGAGGCATCCCGTGGGAACGATCCCGCTAACATAATGGTTTTGAGGATGTGGCATCTGCCCCAAGGTTAGAGGAAGATTGTGTTCATTACAGCCCTTTTAAAAAGAACCTAACAAAGCACCTTCCTTCACATTGGTCATCCTCATCCCTCAAAGACCTCACCAGAGGAGGATTCTGGCCTTTTGAGATGGCAACTTTCACGGGGAAGGAAGAATGTGGGAGTGGCAGGGGTTAACACAAAACATTTGTTGAGTAGGAAAGCTGAGGACACCAGGGGAAAATGATTAAGCAAGATTCAGGTGGTGCTAGTGGTAAAGAATCTGCCTGCCAATGCAGGAGATGCAACAGAGAAGGGTTTGATCCCTGAGTCAGGAAGATTCCCCTGGAGAAGGAAATGGCAACCCACTCCAGTATTCTTGCCTGAAAAATTCCAGGGGAAGAGGAGCCTGACGGGCTATAGAACATAGAATTGCAAAGAACTGGACACATCTGAGCACAACAAAAACAACAACAAGATAAGAGATTTGCTATGTTGAGATATCAAAGAGCAACTGCTCTTTGTACACGTCCCCAAAGTTGCTATGGATGAAGAACAAGAGTACTGGGTCCTCAAGACAGAAAGGGAGCCCAGAGGTGAGCAACAGGCACACCATCAAGTTTCAGAAATGTGCTGGCCAAGTACTGGAGGCACACTGAGAAAGAAATTCACCGTCACCTGTTCCCCTAGGGAAATGATAAAGGAAACATGCAGATACGTGCCTATTTCTTGTTGCTGTTTAGTGACTCAATCATGTCTGACTCTTTGGGACCCCATGGACTACAGCACTCCATGTTCCTTGTCCTTCACCATCTCCCAGAGTTTGCTCAAACTCATGCCCATTGAGTCGATGATACCATCCAACCATCTCATCCTCTGTCATCCCCTTATCCTCCTACCCTCAGTCTTTCCCAGCATCAGGGTCTTTTCCAAAGAGTTGGCTCTTCATGCCTACCAAAAGCTACCAATCTTCTCTAGCTCAGGGGGATAAGAGAGGCTTTAGACAACTTGCCTGATCACTTCCTAAACACTTCCAGATCATCTGGTAGCAAAAGGTTTTCAGGCTTTTCTGGGCAACTAAGATCCTTCATTTCAAGAATGTATGGCATAAGAAATTCGCCAACTCTTTCAACCAAATAAAGTTCCCAGTTGGAACAAAATGTTCTCAGCATGTCTTGGTATAAGGGCGCTGTACTACATTTACTAATAAGGCATAGATGAATGCTATAAAGTTCTAACAGAAAATGAATTTCTATCAGTATACCAAGTAGGATTGTCATACTTGGCCAAAAAAGAAAAGATAATACAGGAGCCCTGTTACATTTGAATTTCAGATAAACAACAAATTATCTTTTAATATCAGTATGGCATGGGTGCCATAATTGAGTCAGACTTATGCTTAAAAAAATTTGTCATTTATCTGAAGTTCAAATTTAACTGGGTTTCTGTTAAACTTTTCTTGCAATCCTGGTAAACAGCTTTGTCCAGGAGCCTGTCTAGATATAGGTAACAGGCTTCCAAGAGCAAAGAAGTTATCAATAAGGAATTTGGATTGATGGGGGATAAATAACATTCATTTGACAGTGAAGGAAATAGCTCATTTTAAGGATCCTTTCTGAGAATACTTATATATCATTAATTTTTCTTCCCCTCCTGCAGCTAACAAGTGCGTGCATGCTCAGCCAGTCAGTCATGTCCGACTTTTTACGACCCCATGGACTGTAGCCCGCTAGGCTCTTCTGTCCGTGGAATTTTCCAGACAAGAATACTTGGGTTGCCATTTCCTCCTTCAAGGGAGTGTCCTGATGAAGGGAGTGAACCAGTCTCTAGTGTCTCCTGCACAGGCAGGAGAATTCTTTACCACTGAGCCACCTGGGGAGCCCAACTAACAAGTAAATCCCTTCAAATATGAGTTTCTGTTTGGGATTCAGGGAGAGCATAGAGCGTCCTGTCTGTGTTCCCCAAGTCAAGACTTAGGAACGTCCCTCACATGGAAAGAATGCCATGGTCTCGTCAGGTATGAATGAGAGCCTTCCCTCCCCTTGCAACGCTGCTGGGGATGGATGGACCACAGGGTCTGTGAATGCTCCTGGGTTTTCAGAAGGTGAAGCAAGAAGCCATTTCCTGACTCTGTATTCCTGGTGCCAACCAGGGGCCGGGTGCCCCCTGGATATGTCCTGAGGAGCCTTCCTGGGGCTGCTGCTGTTGCTGGGAGCTAAGCATCAGGCCAAAGGAAAAGTCCTCCTTGGGAAACAGCTCAGCATCTGCAACAATTCCATTTGCAAGATTTCCTGCTGTGGCTAAATGCGGTGGCTGCTTGGTTTGTTATTTAAAAGAGTGACCCTAGTGAGACCGGAGCTCTGATGGGAGTGGGGAGGGGCTGATTGCAGATCAGGAGGAGGGGGAGCACTGAGGATGCCTCACTGAATTCCACTGATGAACTGACAGAGTCCCTTTTAGTCAATCCCAATCCTTTCCGGATCCTAATAGAAAGACTATTCGAATACTAGTGTTCAAACACTAAGAGAGGCTAGGCAGTGGATTCTAGAACCAGGGGTAGCTGCACTGGGGAGAAGGGGAAGGAAAAGGCAACGAACGGAGAAGCGTGCGGGATGCAAGTCCACGGACAGGGGAGATGCCCTGTCCAGGGGAGATGCCCAGCAGACAGTCAGAGACAGAAGCCTGGAAGAGTCAGGGAACAGGAGCAGAAGAGAACCTTCATGGAGGAAACAGTAGAGAGGCACTCTGGTAAGCCTGGAGAGCCCTTTACACGGAGCATGTAGCAAATCGAGGGAAGACGGACCGTCTCTCTGCTCTGCACTGGTCTCAAGGAAAGTATGAATAACCTGGACTGTGCCATCTTTGTTCTATTTAGGACTACTGTGCACAAGAAGGTGGAGGCTAGCATTTGTGGTCCTCTTGACAATAAGCTGTAAGCAAGGAGTGTGGAGGACTGGGACTTCCCTGGTGGTCCAGTGGTTAGGACTCCGAGCTTTCACTGCCTAGAGCCCAAGTTCAATCCCTGGTAGGGGTACTAAGATCCCATTTTGTGGACAAAAAAAAAAAAAAAAAGGAGCACAGAGAATGAAGGAGGCTGCCTTCCTGAGTGGCCAGAAGAGATGGTGACAAGGTTAAGACCAATTATGGTTTCAAAGATATGGTGATTGGAGACCAGGCTTCACAGACAACAGTTACAGTCTAACATGAAGTCAGCCAGATGAGAGGTACTATCTTCAGATGGCAGCTTACACAGAGGAAGTTTTAAGATAAAAGCAGGCATTCCTGAATCATATTTATGTACCCTAAGGTAATACCCACTTGACTCCCTTGGGTTGTTTGGCAGATGCTTTCATCTCGATATTCCTTCATTGTTAGTTTTGGTTTTAATGAACAAATATTTGGAAAAATCATCTGAATCAGATTTGAATTTAACACTAACGATGAGGAGAAAACATGAATGTACAGAACTGAACACATAGTTTTTAAAGGAAAGGTCCCTTGTCTTGAAAAGAGGAGCAGAGCAGAGATGCTCCTGCAGGGCAGGGAGGCACTGAGCGGTGGGCATCTCGGAGATACGTCCTGCACTCGATCCAAGAATCTCTGTCTTGTTGCCTGAACAAGGCAGACAAAAGTGTCCCTGATTTCACAGAACGTACAGGGGAGAGAGGTGATAAAGCACATAATGACGATCGTCTTTATTGGAAAGGCAGAGAATGCAGGGCGAGTGTGTAACAGAGTGATGTCAGCCCAGGGATCGGCTTGCAGAGGAAGGGATGCTGAGACTGAATCCTGAGGGACGATGAAAAGAGGGCAGGAGAAGAGGGCACGAGCATCTGTGTACCACCGGGCAGGGGCACCTGGGGAGCGCACTGAGGCAGCAGCAGGGGCTGGAAGGGAGCGAGGACACGGTAGGTTCAGCCTGGCAGGAAGGTGGCATTGAAGAGAGAGAGGTGCACAAGACAATTTTGGAAAGCCAAGAAGGCTCACGCTGTGGAAGACTCTATAAACCATATTAAGGAGCTGGGACTTTATTACAGGAGCAATGAAAAGCCGCTGAAAGGTATTAAGCACGAGAGTGATGAAATCACATTTTCATTTTAGATCACTCCGACTGCAGAGGAGATTGAAAAGAAGCAGAACTGGGAGCCAGAAGGTGTTTAAGAGGCCCTGTAGCAATGCGAGTCAGAAGAGGTGGCCTTGGATGCAGCACACGGGTCAAAGTAAGAGAAGGCTCTCCAGGGAGAATCCACAGACAAGGTCATGGTTGGCTGGGGCATCAAGGACATCTTGGACATTTTTATTGTAGGCACTGGGTAACAAGAGGTTCTCTTTATAAGGGGCTTCCCGGGTGGTTCAGTGGTAAAGAATCTGCCTGCCAGTGCAGGAGACCCAAGAGATGCAGGTTCAATCCCTGGGTCGGGGAGATCCCTTGGAGAAGGAAATGGCCACCCACTCCAGTAGTCTTGCCCGGGAAATCCTATGGACAGAGGAGCCTGGCAGGCTATAGTCCATGGGGTCGCAAAAAGTCAAGACACAACTGAACGACTAAATAACAACATCCCTTTATAAGAGGTGCCAATTTCACTAGAAGAGCGTGGGGAGTGTTGATGGGAGATGAGACAGCAGTTGAGCTCCGGATATGGTGTGCTCTAGCCCACAGCATCCAAAGGAGAACAGATGTGGTCACAGAGGGATACACGTGGGGCTCAAGGGAGACACTGCAGCCAGAGACATCAATTTGGGCGAATTTACAGACACTGCACTCTCAGCAATGGATGAGAAATCTAGCAGAGGATCTAGGACAGAACCCTGAGAGGCACCAATATTTAAGAGACGTGTAAAGGAGCAAGCAAGCTGGGAGGCCAGGACAGATCTGCCAGGAGGGCAGGAAGAAAACCAAGATAGTCTTTACCAACAAGTGGGAATAACGAGGGATGACAGAGAGAGCAGGGAGTTCAAGGTGGGGAACCTCAGGGCTCGATCCCAGGTCCAGTCACAGAGAAACTACCTTTAGGTTCAACTCCGAACTGGGAACGTAGTCAAGAGGCTATGGAGTTCAAGTCCCTTCCAGAAGTTAAACAAGCATTAGTTGGTACACATTCAACCTCCTGTAAATACAATATACTTGAACCTCTCCAGAGTACACGTTCTAATATTTTATTTTTTAAGCTGGGTGGAGGGTACCTGAGTATGAATTAAATTTTTCTGAATACATTTCTATATGTCTGATATAGTTCATAATAAAGGTGAAATGGATACCCAAAACACATTGTTGAGTGAAAGAAAGTAAGGTTATCGAACAGTATGTCTGGTTAGAGTTTCATTTACGCAAAACTGTAGATTCATCTCCACACAGGTACACATGCATAGGGAGCTAGTTAGAAAGACGATCATTGACTATTTTAACAATGATTGTTTCTTCGGATTTAAGGTCTTTTTTACTTTTGGGGGGGCCTCTTCCATATTATTTGAATTTTTATTGGAGTATAATTGCTTTACAAAACTGTGTTGGTTTCTGCTGTACAATGAAATGAATCAACTATTGGGCTTCCCAGCTGGCTCGGTGGTAAAGAATCTGCCTGCCAATGCAGAAGATGCAGGAGACGCGGGTTCCATCCCTGAGTCAGGAAGATCCCCTGGAGAAAGGTATCCTCTTGGACCCCTCTCCCGCCCCACACCATCCCACCCATCTAGGTCACCACATGTAGCAGCTTTATACAAATAACAAAACCACAGGAGCAGAGTGCAGAACCTGTACCTGACTTGTTTACACAATGCCCCCTATGAGGATGTCCTGCCATCAGAGTTGGATTCTGACTATAACCCACCAGGCTTCTCTGTCCATGGAGAGGGGTGAGGCCAGGGAAGCAGAATTCCACCCATGTCTTCTCATTCAATAAACCAGAACAAGGGCAACCATAAAAGTTGTTTCTACAATGATGCTCTCTCACTTAATCTCAAAGGCAGAGAAAGGAGAAGCAAAAAAACTTTTTTTAATTAAAAAAAAATTTTAAGTAATAATAATAAAAACAATAAATGTTCAATGAGTCAAAAAGAAAAATACATCACCATACATGTAATATCTATTTCTGTCATATTTGTAATGTCATATCTGTAAAGACAAACTATTAATAACTAATCCTTGGTGGTGAGCACACTGCAATTTGTTGTAAAATTCTTTGGGTTTACTAGTTTTTGACATTTTTCAATAAAATCAAGAGTATTTATTAAAAAACAAAAATAAACCAAGGGACGACCCCTCTTCACGTGCCTACAGACTCAGGTACCTTATTCCCTGTTCCTTCTCCGTACAGCATCATCCCGAAGGTAAGGAGCCAGTCCTCTTTCACGTCTAAGCTTGTCTCCTCTTTCCCAGTGATCAGGGGTGTAGCCATCGGAGAGATCTGCGTCCAACTCCAAACTGAACCTCTTAGTTTCAGCCTGACCTGAGACAGCTTACACCTACAAGCCTATTCTCTTATATTATAAAACACAAGCAATTTTCAAAAGCTGCCTAGTAGAGTTGTTGCCTTGACGGTTAAAAAAAGGTTGAACACACGAAACTCTTAAGAGGAAGACCAGGCATGTGGGAAGTGATCAAGAAGGAGGGGAGCGGTTCTGTATTTCTTAAAACAAGAACACCGCACGGCGAGCTCTGATGCTGGGTCGCCCCCACTGTCACTGGCCCTCCCAGTGGCCAGCCTTCAACCTCAGACACCGAGAACTGCTCCTCCCGGTATGTGAACCTCCGACCCAGTCTCGGAAGCTCCCCTCCGACCTCCACCATCAGTGCCCCCTCTGCCACAC
Source organism: Muntiacus reevesi (assembly GCF_963930625.1). Classification (NCBI taxonomy): domain Eukaryota; kingdom Metazoa; phylum Chordata; class Mammalia; order Artiodactyla; family Cervidae; genus Muntiacus; species Muntiacus reevesi. Next base: position 40,646,329 of record NC_089249.1, on the reverse strand, counting down.
GCTCACCTGTTCAGCATGTTGGACTGGTAGATCCTCTTCTCGTGGGTGTTGTAGCAGCTGCTCTTGGGCTCGGGGATGAAGCTGTGCTCGGAGAGCATGTCGGAGGCCGCGGTGGTGATGATGGCGATCCCGTCCCTCACTCTGGCAGGGAGGCCGTAGTCCCACTCGTCGTAGGACACAGAGACCAGGCCGGTGGGAAACTCTGAGGGCACTGTGTCCGTGTCCCCCGCCACCAGACTGGGCACAATCCACGTGTAGCCGTAGCCGGTCAGCCCTACTGAGTTAGCCACTTCGAAGATGTAGGTGGCCTCTTCCTTAGTACAGTAAAGAAGAATGATGGGGCTCTGAAGTTTCTTGAGCTGGTTCTGGATCTTAGAATCCCCATCGTCCAAGGACATGTCCAGCAGAAGGACCTCCTCCAGCTCCCAGCCCACGAAGCTGTTCTCGATGGTACTGCGAATCTTGTTGACAAAGTCCTGGTAGCCAGGGAAGTAGGTGGTGACGATAGAGAAGATGTACCAGTCATACTCCTCCATGATGTTGAGCATCACGGAAGCCTGCTGTTCAATCGATGGGCCGAACTGGAAGAACATGGAGGATTCATCCTAGAGCGGGAAACATAAAGAAAGAGAAAGAGAGAAAAGTCAAAACAAAGATGGTGAGGGAGAGTCTGAACTAGCTGGACACAGAGATTTGCTTGTGTCAATTACTCTTTCCACGTTAATGCCTTTAAAGAGGGATATGTTTGAACTGCAAACATCTGTAAACATCTGCAAACATCTCCTTATTAAACCCTTCCCCTGGAGAAAACCAACCTGGGTCTATGCTCTCTTTGTCCGAAGTCCTCGAGGCTACTGCAGAGCCCCAGGCAGTCTCCTAGAATCAAATATGTTAGTATTTCTAGAGCAAAATGTAGGAAGAGTCACAAAAAGGAGGATAAAGACTAAATGGTCTCATGTCAGTTGAGGTCAGGTTTTGCTGTCAAATGAATCATATAAACACAAACTTGCTCTTTCCAATTTTTGAGACTTTTGGATTCATTCGTTGTGGGTATGTTTCATTCAATCCAGGGAATAATCCAAAATGCCCTCAATCTGCCCTTAAATCTACCTCAAGTAGGGAAGGGGCAGGTGAGTGGTCCAGCAGGTGAGTGGCACTCAGGTATGGCGAGCCGGGAAGTGCACTGTAGCACGAGATTTGATCAGTGCATTGTCTATAAAGACATAACCGTTAAATGAAGAGCACATGGAGTTTTCTCTCTGTCTTCTACTCTGGTAATGAGGCATATAGGTTAGAAGGAGGCACAGACAGTCTATGTAAGCTACAAGTTACAATGACTTGTCTGCAAGGTCATCTGTGATTAAGCCTGTATTCGAGAAGAGCATATACAGGATAGCTCTTTCTCTTACCTCTATAATGCCAGGGGTCTCCGCCTGACCTGTGTATTACACACAACCCTCTGTCAATTCTAAGCATCTTATCTTATGTTGTCTCCCACTTTGTGAGGGAGAAGCCCTTTTACATTTCTCCCATTTGAAGCTGTATTCCACCTGCCATTTGGACATGTCAGGCCCTGTGTTTTATCTCCATCTTACAGCTAGAAGAATCTGAAACCACAAAATGAAGACCCTGTCAGCCTCGTCCTTCTGTTTCAGTCTATTTTCCCCTGAGTTCCTCCTGGGTAATGGCGTCTCTTTTCTTGGTCAATGGCCCCTGTCTCCTATCTGATGGTTTATCTCCATTTTATAACTATCCAAGCTAACAAAAGTGTGTCTTTAATTCAAAGGGGGCAGTGCTTTTTTATCCCCGAAACCAGAGCTTTGAAGCATGGTTACAAGAGATCAGGCTTTTAAACAAAATGATGCAGTGATTTGTTAGTTCAGAAACATATTGTTGTACAGCTGAGAAATTGCTGAGTATTTTTTGGGCACTCGCTATTGAAAAAAAAAAAAGATGCAGGCTGGGAGATATCCAGCTGGTATCCAAAGACCCTGATTCGGCAGCAAGAGCTGCCAGCCCAAGTCTCTGCCAGGGCTGTGTGTGCTTCACGTGCCTTGAACTCTTCACATTTTCTCACAAGTGATCCGAATGATACAGGAGCTGCTCAGTCATCTGGAGTTAATTTCTTATGCTAAAGGTAAAATGGTGCTTATAATAGCTCCCTCCCCTGGCTTAAACATACAGTTCAAGAGGAGCCTCTTAAGACCATGGAACTCAGGGATATAGAGAAGATGGGGCACCAAGAATGCATGGGGAGGGAATGGAAATTATTTCAGAATAAAAGAAAGCCCAGGGCCAGATGGCTTCACAGGTGAATTCTACCAAAAGTTAAGAGAACAGCTAACACCTCTCCTGCTCAAACTCTTCCAGAAAATTTCAGAGAAAGGAAAACTCTCAAACTCATTCTACAAGGCCATCATCACCCTGATACCAAAAACAAACAAAGATGCCACACACATACAAAAAAATCACAGGTCAATCTCACCAATAAACATAGATGCAAACATCTTCAACAAAATTCTAGCAAACAGAATCCAGCAACACATTAAAAAGATCATACATCATCATCAAGTGGGCTTTATCCCAGGGATGCAAGGATTCTTTGATATATGCAAATCAATTAATGTGATACACAAAATTAACAAATTGAAAGAAAAAAACCACATGATTATCTCAATAGATACAGAGAAAACTTTGGACAAAAATAAACACCTATTTGTGATTTAAAAAAAAAAAAAAAAAAAACTCTCCAGAAAGTAGGCATTGAAGGAATCTACCTCAACATAATAAAGGCCATACATGGCAAACTGATGGCAAACATTATTCTCAGTGGGGAAAAACTAAAAGCATCTCCTCTAAGATCAGGAGCAAGACAAGGGTGTTCATTCTCATCTATATTATTCAATCTAGTTTTGGTAGTCCTTGCCACAGCAGTAAGAGAAGAAAAAGAAATTTAAAAAATCCAGGTTGGAAAAGAAAAAGTAAAACTCTCACTGTTTGCAGATGACTGACACTACATATAGAAAACCCTAAAAATGCCACCAGAAAATTTCTGGAGCGAAGGGTAGAATGGTGCTTATAATGGCTCCCTCCCCTGGCTTAAACATACAGTCAAAGAGGAGCCTCTAAGGATGATAGCAAAGTTGCAAGATATAAAATTAATACTCAGAAATCCCTTGCATTCCTACACAGAACAGAAGTAGTGATTTTTTTTTTTAATGTGGCCAGCTCCTGCTCCTGGTCTTCTACTTCAACGCCAAGTATGGACTGCTCTTCAGGTGACACTGACCTTGTTCTTGGGTTACAATATAGAGTGGGAATCCAAGACAGCAAAGCTTAATTATGACAAGACTTGTCAGGGGCCCACAGAGAACCATAGTAACAGGAAAGGAAGGCCCGTGACAGAACAACTTACCCAGAATGGTTGTGATCACTTTAAAGTGACAGCCATTTGTTTTCCTTGTTACTTTCAGCTAAACTGGAGAGTTTGGGGGATTCTCAAATGACATGTATTATCACTTGAGTTTCCACTAGCCCAGTGGACATGACAAATGGACAGATGCATCCAAATATACCTTAAAATGCACAGGCTTAGGAAGAGATGGGTAAAACTACTACCCATTCTATGACAAATGAATATATCTTATCACAAGGAGGTTCTTGGAAATCCACAAAGCTCCAGCCACAGTGGAGCCACAGCTGATTCCAAAACACAGTTAGAGATAGCCTTGAAAGAAAACCCATGGGCATCCATAGTAAATGAACCCATGCTAATGAGACTGAATTTAAAAGAAAGCCAATCTACTGTATACCAACCTGACCCTCTCCTTTTTAGTCTTCTCTTAAAACTCCCTCGCAAAAATAAATGAGCTCTTAAAGAAACTGCCAGCTATTATGTGAAGAAAGTCAATAAACAGTGAAAGCCAAAAAAAAAAAAGGGAAAATTAATATGATTTCAAGCTACCTCCACCACATCCTCATCTTACCTACTAATTCTATCATCTTCCATGATCATCCTTTTCTGATTTTCTCCACTCCTGTCAATGCCCAGTTCAACCATCTTATCTTGCCAATCCTTCATTAAATAAGGAGGCCTTACAAGGCGATTTTATCTGGGGCACCAAGAGGAGGTTAATGAAACCAAATGGGAATCAAGAGACAAAGTTCTAGCTTGGGCAAATGTTTCCTGGTATAATGAGTGGTCCAGCGTTATTAATTTAGTTGACACATCAATCTGGTATATAGCAGTCGGGAACGAAACAGCTCTTTCTCAACAAAGCTTTGGGCTAACTATAAGTTGTAAGCAGTGACAGCCTTTGCAAATTACGGTCACAGCCACAAATCAAAGAGCAATCTTCATGTGTGCATGCAGTGGAAAGGCCATGCATCCATCTTGGCAGGCTCTCAGCATGCACTGTGATCACCATAAGAAGTAGCATCTTCTAGGATGAAGGACAGGGATATAACTCAGTTCACTATGCTTCCCCACTAACATTTTTATCTCCTGGTGTCATTACAAAACGTTATGTGCACGAGTCCTTGGAGCAGTCTCCTCAGATTCTCAGTCAAATTTATATATGAATGTACTTCTTCAACTGGCCTCCAGAGCACCTTTAAAGCAGTCCAAATAAAGGGTTACCATGACTGATAGGTGCAGTCAGCACAGGGAAGCTATGATGGGACATTAGAGCCTGTCAGTCTGGAACTGTTATGGTGAACCCCATCACGTTGGTGTTCATGGTGTTTATTTGCTAATAAGAAGAAACAAAAACAGGCACTGTTCTCATTCTATTAACTGTCTCAGAAAAATAGCTGCCTACAAAATCAGCAGTACATGAGATTCTTCTGCATCACTGAGATCCCTTACAGGTCCACTTCAGACATAAAGGATATACTAGCAATGGGGTTCAGCTGCCAGTTCACCTTGAGGGCTGCATCAGCTGAAGCGAACCCCTCACCCAAAGTGGACAGAGTGCATGGAGTGAACGGCGGTCACGGAGTATAAAGACCTGGTCCTCCTGCCTTAATTCTGGGCAACTCTGAAGGATGTGTCTGTCTTTAGAGCTTCCCACAAGGTTCCATTAAAACTGCATCAAAGGACTTCCTCGGTGGTCCAGTGGTTAAGAGCCTGCTTGCCAATGCAGGGGACACAGGGTCCATTCCTGGTCCGGGAAGATCCCACATGCTGCAGGGCAGCTAAGCCAGTGCACCACAATGGGTGAAGCCAGTGAGCCCGGGAGCCCATGCTCTGCCACAAGAGAAGTCATCACAATGAGTAGCCTGCACACCGCAAGTAGAGCATAGATAGCCCTTGCTCACAGTAACTAGAGAAAGCCTGCGCACATCAACGAAGACCCAGCACAGTCAAAAAGAAAGAAAGAAAATCATGTCTCACACTGTATTTCTCCCTCTGTCTACTCCTACCCTTCCATTCAGGGTGTGTGGGACTGGAGAGCATTCCCTCCTAAACCTGCTATGCACCAACTTCATCTCAGATCACCTTTCGGGGAACCCAACTGGAGACTTTATCCATTTCCCTTTTCCAATGTGGAAAAGAGACAACTTGAAAGTGAACATGGTATCTATTTTCAAATATAAAAATGACTTATATGGTAGAAAGATAAGTCTCTGCCCATCGGCTCCAGAGGAGAAAACTGGGACCCATGAGCAGAAATAGTAAAAGGCACCGTTGGGCACAATGGAGAAAGTACATTTGCAACAATTATAGCTGTTTAAAATGAAATGGGCCTCGTAAGGTAAGGAGCTTGCTGTCGTTATGAACATTCAAAAAGGAGTTGGATTATTAACAGATAAAGGGATTCTCCCCAGCACTCCATGTGGAAAATGTCATGCTCATCTCTCAGGCCTATTTCAAAAGTCAGCTTTTTTTAATGCGTATTGTCTTTTCTGACTTTCCCAAGTCAGGTTAGTTGTCTTTTCTCTGTGTTTTAACAATATTTTATACAGGCCCCTATCACCATATATGTTTATTTTTAAAATATTAATGAAGTATAATTGATGTACAATATGATATAAATTATAGGTGTGCAATACGGTGACTAACAACTTTAAAAGTTATACTTTACCTATGGTTATTATAAAATACTGGCTATATTCCCCACGTTGTACAATGTTTCCTGCTGGCTTATTTTATATCTCATAGTTTGTAGCTGTTACTCCCCTATCCCTATATTGCCCTTCCCTACTTCCCTCTCCCCAGTGGTAATCACTACTTTCTTCTCTGTATCTGTGAATCTGTTTCTTTTTTGTTGTTGTTATATTCACTAGTTTGCTGTATTTTTTTTTAGATTCCACATATAAGTCATATTATTCAATATTTATCTTTCTTTTTCTGACATCTCATTTAACATAATACTCTTCAAGTCCATTCCTGTTGCTGCAAATAGCAAATTTTATTCATTTTTATGGTTGAATAGTATTCCATTGTGTGTGTGTGTGTGTGTGTGTGTGTGTGTGTGTGTGTGTATACACACAGACTACATCTTATTTATCCATTCATCTGTTGATGGACACTTAGGTTGCTTCTATATCTTAGCAAGTGTAAATGAGGCCGCCATGAACACTGGGATACATGTATCTTTTTAAATTAGTGTTTTGGGTTTTTTCAAATATATACCCAGGACTAGAATTGCTGGGTCATATGATAGTTCTTCGTGCCTTTTGATAATGTTCATGGTGTTCTTGCAGCAAGCTTACTAGAGTGGTTTGTCATTTCCTCCTCCAGAGCTATGGTTTTTCCAGTGGTCATGTATGGATGTGAGAGTTGGACCATAAAGAAAGCTGAGCACTTGAAGAATTGATGCTTTTGAACTGTGGTGTTGGAGAAGACTCTTGAGAGTCCCTTGAAATCAACCCTGAATATTCACTGGAAGGACTGGTGCTGAAGCAGAAGCTCCAATACTTTTGTCCACCTGATGTGCAAAGACCCTGATGGTGAGAAAGACTGAAGGAAAAAGGAGAAGAGGGCAGCAGAGGACAAGATGATTAGATAGCATCACCAAGTCAATGGACACGAGTCTGAGCAAACTCCAGGAGACAGTGAAGGACAGGGAAGCCTGGCGTGTAGAAGTCCACAGAGTCGCAGAAGAGTCAGACATGGCTTAGGGATTGAAGAAGAAGAACAACAACAATAGTAGTTCTATTTTTATTTTTTTAAGGAAACTCCATACTGTTTTCCATTGTGACTACATCAATTTACATTCCCCAACGGTGTTTGAGGATTCCCTTTTCTGATGGGAAGCATATAGGCATGCTTCATCCCATTAAAAAATGTGCATTTCTCAAGAACAGGAATTGCACCTTATTCATCTCTGCATCTCCAGGTGGCATGTGAAAAAATTTAAATGTTGGTTGTATTAATATTACAAAGGGCATTCCTTTGTTGGGTAGGAGATGAACTGAAATGACCTTGACGGTCTCAGCTGGTTCCAAATTTCTATGCTGATGGCACATGTCCGCAGTTATGCCTGAATGGTGGTCCACTTTTACAAAAAGTGAGGTGGATCCACCTTGGAGCCAGCCCGAGAGGCAGGAAGTGTACCAGTCATGTCTTCATTCTTCTCTACAGCAAATTCCATGAAGCATCATCTACATTTCTTCCAACTCCTCTTCTACCATTCTTTCTTATACTAATTCATTTCAGACTTCCAACCCCACCCCTCCTCCCCAAAAGATTGTCCTGTGAAAGGCAGAGGTGACATTTGAGTTGCCAACTCTAATGTCCAATGGTAGCCTTTGACTTGGGTCATCACAGGCTCCTAGATATGCTTTTGTTCCTTGGTTTCCAGGGCTTCATATTCACTTGACTTTCCTCCTAACTTACTGGTAGCTGTTCTTCTGTCTCCTTTGCTGGTTCCTCCTCTTTCTTCTGATCTTTTGAAGATGGAGTGCCCTAGAGTCAATCCTTGATCCTCATTTTGTTTCCTTCCTCAGAAATTTCACTCAGTTTCCTGATTTAAATCCCATTTCAATGCCGATTGCTCTCACACTTCTTTCTCCAAAACTTCAAACTGACACATCAAACTGCCTATTCTACATCCCCGTTTGGATATCTCTGAACCATCTCCAACATTTCCAAAATGGAAATGTTTCCCATTTCAGTTCAAGGCAATTCTCTCCTCCCACTGCCAACTCCTCTCTTTCTTTGGACTTCTATGTCCAACCATCCAGGACACCTTGACTGCCTTACCTTCAAAAGGCTGTCCATATAGAGCTTTTTACCACCCACGTTGTTTAAGCCACTCTCTTCCTTCACCTGTCATTGAAAGGCCTGCTAACTGGCCTCCTTGCCTCTGCCCCAGTCTCATGTACAACAAAGAAGCAAGATGATCTTTTGAAAACTTAAATCATAAGATGTTATCTTCTATCCCAAACCCTCAATGACTTCCCAACTCACTAAAAAGAAAGAGCTGACACCCATGATTGGAACCCCACTGGCCCTCAGATCTTACCTTCTCCAACTCTACCTCTCACTTTCCTCCAAGCATGCTGATTGCTCTTAAATATACTAATTCCCACCCCAGACCTTTAGTCAAGCTATAGCCTCTGCCTGAAACACTTCCTCCAGCTTCCCAGGTACCCACAGGGCTAATACACACACCTGGTACAAGTCTTCACTAAAACCTCACCTTCTCAACAAAGCTCAATCCTGAGCCTGCAATACGATAAAGCAGTCACCCTCTCTCCCATCAAAGGCAGGCCTGAGCCCTCTTAACCCCCCAACATATGAAACCTACTTTTAATTATGAATCCACTTTTGATTTTTGCCACGGCATTCATTTATCACCATCAAACAGATAATACGATGTATTTATTATGAATGTATGCCTCTTCCCAACTAGAATGTAAACACCATGAAGGCCAGGATCAATTTATTTGTTTATTGCTGCAACTCAGCACCTAGAATGGGCCCTGGCCCAAAGTGGACTCTCAGGAAGTAGCTGTTGAATTTTAAAAAATAGTAATTTGCCATTGTTTGTGTTTGTATGTATCCATATTTTTCTGTGTCCATTTATCCTTTGATGGGCACTTATGTTGTTTTCATATCTTGGCTATTGTAAGTGATACAGTAATGAACATGGGGGTGTGGGGTTCAAGAATCTTTTCTAGTTAGTGTGTTCACTTTCTTCAGGTAAATACCCAGAAGTAGAACTGCTGGATCATATGATAGATCTATGTTCAATTTTTTGAGGAACTGCCATAATGTTCTCCATACTGGCTGTACCAATTTACGTTCCCACCAATAGTACCCAAAGGCTTCTTTTTCTCCACATCCTCACTAACACTTGTCATTTCTTCTCTTTTTAATAATAGCCATTCTAATAGGTATGGGCTTCTACCTTACTATAGTTTTGATTTGCATTTCCCTGAAGATTTGTGATGCTGACCATCTTTTCATATGCCTGTTGGCCATCTGCATGTCTTCAGGAAAAACATCTATCCAAGTCCTCTGCCCATTTTTTAAATATATTGTTTGCTTTTTTGCTATTGAGCTTTATGAGTTCTTTATGTATTTTATATATTAAAACCTTATCAGATATATGATTTACAAATATTTCTCCCATTCAGTAGGTTGCCTTTTCATTTTGTTCATAGTTTCCTTTGCTGTGCAGAAGCTTTTGAGTTTGATGTAGTACCACTTGTTTATTTTTGCCTCTGTATTACTCAGCCATAAAAAAGAATGGAATCTTGCCATTTGTGACAACATGGTTGAACCTTGAGGGCATTATGCTAAGTGAAATAAATCAGGCAGAGAAAGACAAATACCATATGATTTCACTTATATGTGGATTCTTAAAAAAAAAAAAAAAAAAAAAAAAAAAAGCCAACAAATCAAATGAAAACAAGCAAACCAAAAAAAAAGCCAGGCTCATAGATACAGAGAACAGACTGGTGGTTGCCAGAGGCAACGGATGGGGAGTAGGTGAAACGGGTGAAGGAAGTCAATGGTTCAAACTTCCAGTTATAAAATAAATACGTCATTGGGATGTAATGTACCACATGATGACTATAGCTAATAATACTGTACTACATATTTGAAAACTGCTAAGAGAGTAAACCTTAAAAGTTCTCATGACAAGGAAAATAACTTTTGTAACATGTTCGGTGATGAATGGTAACAAGAATTGTTGTGATCATTTCACAGTGTTTACAAATATGGAATCATTATATTGCATGCTCAAAATATATTACATATCAATTACACCTCAATTACAAAAGTGGCAATTGATGCTGCATCCAGATAATTGTCATGCATGCATGCTAAGTCACTTCAGTCAAGTCCGACTCTTTGCGACCCCATAGACTGTAGCCCTCCTCTGTTCATGGGATTTCCTAGGCAAGAATACTGGAGTGGGTTGTCATGCCCTCCTCCAGGATATATTCCCAGCCCAGGGGTCAAACCCACCTTTCTTATGTCTCCTGCATTAGCAGGCAGGTTCTTTAACCACTAGTACTACCTGGGAAGCCATAGATAATTTTCAAATCTAGTTTATTTTTATTGGCTATTGAACTGATAACATTTTCCAGCATTTTATTTATTTTTTAATTGAAGGATAATTGCTTTATAGAATTTTGTTGGTTTCTGCCAAACATCAACATGAATCAGCCATAGGTATACATATGTCCCCTGAAGTACCTCACACTACACAAATCTTAGCAATGTATAACATCCTAGGGATCACAAGCCTGCTAGGACATTAAAGCAATTTCAGATTAAATAAATCTGACCTTTCTCCTCCTTCTGTTTTCCTTCTAAATTCAGTTCTTAAGAAGGATCTGTGTTTGAAAAAAGGCTAGAACCTCTAGGCTTTTGCTGAAAACCTCCACTACCCATCAGATTTAGAAGGCAAGTGTAGAAATGACGGGCTGAGAGGTCAGGTTCCTCCAAGCTGGGTTAGTCCTGGGTATTTCTTCTCTACTTCTTCCACACCGAGCACAAAGTAGAAGCAGAATATGGGGACAAAAATCTCTCCTCTCCCAACACAAGGGGAGGCTTTTCTCTACCCCCTCAACTCCAAGAGAGCCCTTTTTGGTGACTATAAACTCTGATACCAACCATCATTTTTTTTCAGGTGACTAAGGCTGGTGTAGCTATTTAGAGTGGGTTTGGTTAGTGTCAATTTTGTGAGCCCTGCAAGAAAGAAAAAAAACACCCGATGTTCTCGCCATTAATCAGAAATATCATGAGTGAAACACACAAAGAAAGCTCACTGGTGGAGAAGCATGATCTTTCCCGCCAGTTAAATGCCAGATTCATTCTCAGTAAACCCTTGCACACAAAGAGAACGCTCTGGGTTTTCAAAAGCCCATGAACAGACATTCAAGCAGATTGAGCTAGTCTAACAGCCATTCTGGATAGCTAAACAACTCCCCCAGAAGCCGGCATTCTTTTTCTTATTTGTTCTTTCAGAAGATAATTTTGCTTTCTCCTTGAATTGTGTCCTAGTTTCCTCCCTGAATCTCCCTCTTGGATGTGCTTCAATCGCTGAATTTAAGCCACAGCTGAGAAACAAACTAAAAGTATTCACTTTGAGAATATCTACAAGGTCCTTCTTATTCTAGGTCTCAGGGACAATTTTTTAGCAAGAAGAAAGCTTACCAGCAACAGACAGGGCAATAAGAGGAGAAGAATAAAAAGGCCAATTCCCTCTCACTAATATACTCGAGTAAATTAAAGAATTAAGTCAGGAAGCAAAAGGCCTAGAGAATGCCAAGAGGACTTTCACTATGTGCTTGGGCTCTGCTATAAGGTATCAGGACACCAAAATCCTAACAAGGCTATTGCATTTCATCTTAAATTAAAATTTTCTTCACTATGGCCAGTGTTTTCTGCACATCAAAACAACTCTCTGATGAACTGACTTGTATTTTTACTAAGAGGTCCTTTTCTATAAAAGAACAAGGTGACATATTCAACAATCACCAGATTCTGTGACTGAATAAACATACTTTTAAATAAATGCAAATGAAGAAAGCAAGGGAATAGGAAAAGTTGGAGGGGGGAAATGAAATAGAGAAAAGTAGTATAAACATCAAACCAACAGTATTAATTAGGATTATCAATATCAGACTGAATTTATTTAGACAAGTTTACAAAATCAAGTGTGCTCAACACAAATATAGATCTGGGCATTTTCACGGATTTAAAAAAAAAGCATCTAATAGATAAAATGAAGGGCATGGTAAAACTAAACCCAGAACCAAGAGAAAAGAAAAAAAAATTTTACTAGGAGCGAAATCCAAAATCCAAAACTGCTTACACCATCAAAATCTTTCTATTTCACTTAAGCCAAGAGGATGGAGTTTACAGAAGAAATGTGATCGTTAATAAAGAACAGGGCGAAATACAGACCAGTGATGGTACCGGGTGCATCAGCAGCATTTTTCAGAGTGAAGATGTAGACATTTGTCTCAAAAACATTAATGCTCCCATCTCTTAATATGTATCTACTCAGAGCATCACATTCATATACCAATGGGAGTAAAGAATTGGGGAGGTGCTCACAAGAGGAGATGAGGAGGAAAGGCATTTTATACTTGACAAAGCTAAGAGTGCCGGTACCTTTTATGTTGCTGAAAATAACAAAGCACTGGTTCTAAATACAGTAGCTATGTTCATGCACATGGGTCTCTTCAAAAAGATTCCTGGAAAACAAAAAGTTCTCTCTCTTTCTGTCCCTGCTCTATAGAGAAAGATGAAACATTGATGAATGGAGAATCTGGACCAATCGTGCTCTTTGGCACAGGTCAACAAGCCATTGCCAGGAGAAATAGCAAGAACCTCAGATATGCAGATGACACCACACTTACGACAAAAAGGGAGGAGGAACTAAAGAGCCTCTTGATGAAAGTGAAAGAGGAGAGTGAAAAAGCTGGCTTAAAACTCAGCATTCAAAAAGCAAAGATCATGGCATCCAGTCCCATCACTTCATGGCAAACAGATGAGGAAACAACAGAAACAGTGAGAGACGTTATTTTCTTGGGTTCCAAAATCACTGCAGATGGTGACTGCAGTCGTGAAATTGAAAGACACTTGCTCCTTGGAAGAAAGGTTATACCAACCTAGACAGCATATTAAAAAGCAGAGACATTACTTTGCCTACAAAGCTCCATATACTCAGAGCTATGGTTTTCCCAGTAGTCATGTATGGATGTGAGAATCGGACTACAAAGAAAGCTGAGCACCAAAGAATTGATGGTTTTGAATTGTGGTGTTGGAGAAGACTCTTGAGAGCCCCTTGGACTGTAAGGAGATCAAACCAATCAATCCTCAAAGAAATCAGTCCTGAATATTCATGGGAAGGACTGATGCTGAAGCTGAAGCTCCAATATTTTGGCCAACTGACATGAAGAACTGACTGACTGGAAAAAGCCCTGATGCTGGGAAAGATTGAAGGCAGGAGGAGAAGAGGATGACAGAGGATGAGATGGTTGCATGGCATCACCGACTCAATGGAAATGAATGTCAGCAAGGTCTGGGAGATGGTGATGGACAGGGAAGCCTGGTGTGCTGCAGTCCATGGGGTTGCAAAGAGTCGGACACGACTGAGCGACTGAACTGACTGAACAAGCCATTGCCTCCAGGGGCAGAAAGAAGTTTCCTGGAAAGGTTTTTCCCAACAAATATCCAGTGATCTGTTTCCCCAGGTCCCTGCACTGAGAAACTGATCACTACTTCCTCACAGAAAGCCAAGGATGGCTGTTCACAATTAACATGGCTTCGAAACTTTCACTTTTCCAAACCAATTTGATCCTCTGTCTGAAAAAGGCAAAATATTTTGAAGGGCTCCAGAAATGAAAAGAAAATTGCATACAAGCAAATTAAATATACATATACATCTTCAACAGCTTGTCATCACCTGCCTGGCTCTGCCTTACTTGACTGTGGACTTAGAATTTTAGCCACCAGTTGTGGCTTCCACCCTTTAAAGCAGGACTGGTTGAGTCCCATGCTCAACCAGAACATCTTCTAGAGCTGACTGGGCTATTCCAACTCCAGAATTTAGAGCACATGATGTAAGCCTGGCTGGGTGCAGAAAAAGAAGGCTTCCCCCTTCACGGACCCACTATGTGCCCACCCAAACTTCTTCTGCATGACTTTTATTCCTATCTCTACCGGATGAGACTGGGCTTCACTTGTGGCTCAGCTGATAAAGAATCCACCTGCAGTTTAGAAGATCTGGATTTAATCCCTGGGTTGGGAAGATCCCCTGGAGAAGGGAAAGGCTACCCACTCTAGTATTCTGGCCTGGAGAATTCCATGGACTGTATAGTCCATGGGGTCGCAAAGAGTCAAACACAACTGAGCGACTTTCACTTCCTACCAGATGAACATCCCTACTCAGACCTTCTCACTTTTCTGCACAGGCCCTGCCAACACCCTTGATGCTGGACACTCCCTGCTCCCTATATCCAAGTGCTAACAGAGACTGGACACCCTTTCCTGCTCTTAACAATAAGAAGTTTATGTTGCTTTGTCCACTATTGTATCAAACCCCTGCATTCCCACACCAGCCTGAATCACACCAAGTGTGGGTTATTTGATTCAAAACATGTTTTTTGGAGGGCTGGTGGTGCTAGTGGTAAAAAACCCACTTGACAATGCAGGAGGCATGAGACATGGGTTCGCACCCTGGGTCAGGAAGATGCCCTGGAGGAGGGCATGGCAACCCACTCCAGTATTCTTGCCCGGAGAATCCCATGGACAGAGGATCCTGGAGGGCTTCAGTCCATGGGATCACAAAGACTGAAGCGACTTCGCATGCAGGTACACATGTTTTTTGGAGCTTGCTGGCTCCTCCCTTGTGGCAGGCAGTGTACAAGGTGAGGTCCACTCTCTCCCCGCCCTTGGCCTCTCCTTTGACTCATTTAGACTCCAGAATGCCTGATTTGCAAAAAGGTGAAAGTGGTGTCCAGTGCTGGATTGGTTACACCTAAGTTTCTCTGAAATTTTCTCTCTTCACTTCATGCTGAAAATCACTCTCCTTTGCCGGAATTATTCAACTTTCACTTTGGCTATGCCTCCTTTGTGCCTATGGGTTAATAGCATAAATCGCTCTTTAAGAATTCAGAAGTCCTAACTGCTTACCCTTCATTTTCTTTCCCTCCAGCTCTGGGACACGTGGGTGAATGAAGTCTTGCCGAGTACACAGCTCCATCGGCTGGAGCTAACATCTAGTGCCCCGCCGGACAAACGGAGAACCACAGGATCCTGTCCATGTTCCTAGAAAACACCTGTCTATTTCTCTATCCACACACAGAAGGAATACTTGGCTGAGAAGGTACAGAATGCTACAGATCCAGTTTCCAAAGCTGTCCAGGGTCACTGTCTCTGGTCCAGCCTGCCCTTCCCCCCACCAATGCAGCAGTACCAACTCTGCCAATATCCCGGCCATCTTGTCGCTGGTATCCTGGGCACTGGTGTCTTGAGCACTGCAACCCAGGCTGAGGCTTCTTCCTTTGTTGACTCTCTTTCCCCACAGTGTTAGTTCCACAGATGAAGACCCCATTGGAAGATTTCCCTGGTGGCTCAGACACTAAGAATCTGCCTGCAAAGCAGGAGACCCGGGTTCTATCCCTGGGTTGGGAAGATCCCCTGGGGAAGGAAATGGCAACCCACTCCACTATTCTTGCCTAGAGAATTCCATGGACAGAGAAGCCTGGTGGGTCACACAGTCCATGGCATCACAAAGCGTCTGACATGACTGAAGCAATTAATACACCCACAACTGGCCTACACCTTTAGCCCAGCATTTCCATTCTCCTCTCTGGGGCCACAGGTAGCTGAAATGCTGTCAGTATCTCAATTTGATTCTGAAAGATTGGCAGTGGCCATCACACAAGGGCAGCATCAAAGGTGGCAAGATCGCTTCTAAAAATAGCTGTATGAGTAAAGAAATGGCCAATATATTCATTGTTCTTTTGAAGTTTGTATATTTTTTTGTTTTTAAACCACATTCAATGGTCTCCTACTTTTCTATAGTTCATATACTTCACCTAAATATGTTTCTTTTCATGGAAGCATGTGAGCAGAAAAAGAGTTCTTTAAAAGAAGATGCCAACTGGCATTTCAAACAGAAAGAAACTCAGAGCTTAGCCTTTCACCCATCCTCATCAGAGTCTCTGTAGTACAGAGCCATGGTTACAATCAGATGCTGGCACTTATTAATCTCTCATCTAGGTTCTTCACAGTGGGGCCTCTGCCTACAGATGAATCATCCCAGACGAGTATGATTCTTACACGGTCTCATTATCTTTAGACTTGGCAGAAAAGGCACTCACCTATCAGGCTCTTATCAGCTGGCTGTGAATTCTGATCCAGGCTGAAAAAAACAAAATGGCGGATCCTGATGGTCCATGACGACATTCTGATGTTAATTCAGTACTGCGTGAAAGGTGCCAACACATTGACCTTGGGGAAACACAGCTTAAGTGTGTTAGTCGCTCAGCCGTGTCTGACTCTTTACGACCCCACAGACGGCAGCCCACCAGGCTCCTCTGTCCATGATATTTTCCAGGCAAGGATACTGGAGTGGGTTGCCATTTCCTAAATGCTCTATTAAATAAATGCTAGCCTGGGATCTCAAAGAAGACACGTTAACCTAAGTGGCTTGAGAAGACACTAATCCAGTTCACACACAATTAAACCAGTTCAGGAAAATGGGAGGAGGAACTAGACTTATTTCCTAAGCCTTCAAAGAAAATTCCACATTCCTCCTAAGTTACACAGGCCAGTGAGTTCAGAAATCCTGACTGTCAGAAATTCTTCCCTATGTCTGTCTCGTTTCCATCATGCAGCAGATGAAGCCTTTGGCTCTCATATTTTCCTTGGTGTGTGCATGCTAAGTCACTTCAGTTGTGTCTGACTCTTTATGACCCTACGGACTGTAGCCCACCAGGCTCCTCTGTCCATGGGATTCTCCAGGCAAGAATACTGGAGTGGGTTGCCATTGCCTTCTCCAGGGGAACTTCGCGACCCAGGGATCAAACCCATGTCTCTTATGTCTCCTGCATTGTCAGGTGGGTTCTTTACTACTGCGCCACCTGGGAAGTCCTTCCTTGATGAAAGATCCTCAAAAATTTTATCAAACTAAATTAAGGCAATGTCAACTTAGAAGATGGTGTGAGATTTGCTTTGTGTGTAAAGATTATTATACTTACTCTCAACCTTTTCTTCCTTAGACTAAACTGATCCCTTTATGTCTCAGCAATTATGGTTCTTAATACAATATGTATTGAGTTTAAAGTGTATTAGGTGTTTTATACATTTATTATGTTCATTAATTCTCATATTTCTATGCAGTAAGCCCTATTACTCTCAGTTTCGGCAAAAGAGAAAGTAAGCTTTTGAGAAGTAATGCACCCAAGGTCACTGCTAGTTTGAGAATCTAGCTGGGTCTGACTACAGAGTGTACTTATTCAACCACCACACCCACACAGCCTCAAGCTTCTGTAAATCATCTTTGTGGCTCCTATCTGAACAATTTACACCTCCTATTTTAATTGTGAACCACAGAATGATCACAGCCATCTACTAAAGGTCTAATCCCAGCCTAGTATAGTACACAGACTATTTTCATGAGTCCTTAAGCTTCACGTCTATGTATCCATCCACTAGCATAGTTGTACTACTAACTAATGATGGACCTGGTACACGTTATCACCGTATTCAGTTCAGTTCAGTTCAGTTGCTCAGTCGTGTCCAACTCTTTGTGACCGCATGGACTGCAGCATGCCAGGGTTCTCTGTCCATCACCAACTCCCAGAGCTTGCTCAAACTCATGTCCATTGAGTCGGTGATGCCATCCAACCATCTCATCCTCTGTCATCCCCTTCTCCTCCTGCCTTCAATCTTTCCCAGCAATAGGGTCTTTTCCAGTGAGTCAGTTCTTCACATCAGGTAGTCAAAATACTGGAGTTTCAGCTTCAGCATCAGCTCTTTCAATGAATATTCAGACCTGATTTCCTTTAGGATGGACTGGTTGGATCTCCTTACAGTCCAAGGGACTCTCAAGAGTCTTCTCCAATGCCATAGTTCAAAACCATCAATTCTTTGGTGCTCAGCTTTCTTTATGGTTCAACTCTCACATCCATGCATGACTACTGGGAAAACCATAGCTTTGACTAGACAGCCCTTTGATGGCAGAGTAATGTCTCTGCTTTTTAATATGCTGTCTAGGTTGGTCATAGCTTTTCTTCCAAGGAGCAAACGTGGAAGGACTGAACTGAGCTGAGCTGAATAGAGTAATTTCATGGCTGTAGTCACCATGTGCAGTGATTTTGGAACCCAAGAAAATAAACTCTCTCACTGTTTTCACTGTTTCCTCATCTATTTGCCATGAAGTGATGGGACTGGATGCCATAATCTTCACTTTTTGAATACTGAATTTTAAGCCAGCTTTTTCACTCTCCTCTTTCACTTTCATCAAGAGGCTCTTTAGTTCCTCTTCACTTCCTGCCATAAGCATGGTGTCATCTGCATATCTGAGGTTATTGATATTTCTCCCGGCAATCTTAATTCCAGCTTGTGCTTCATTCAGTCCAGCATTTCACATGATGCACTCTGCATATAAGTTAAATAAACAAGGTGACAATATACAGCCTTGACATACTCTTTTCCCGGTTTGGAACCAGTCTGTTTTTCCATGTCTGGTTCTAACTGTTGCTTCTTGACCTGCATACAGATTTCTCAGGAGGCAGGTAAGTTGCTCTAGTATTCCCATCTCTTTAAGAATTTCCCACAGTTTGTTGCAATCCACACAGTCAAAGGCTTTAGTATAGTCAATGAAGAAGTAGATGTTTTTCTAGAATTCTCCTGCTTTTTCTATGATCCAGCAGATGTTGGCAATTTGATCTCTGGTTTCTCTGCCTTTTCTAAATCCAGCTTGAACATCTGGAAGTTCTCAGTTCATGTACTGTTGAAGCCTAGTTTGGAGAGTTTTGAGCATTACTTTGCTAGTGTGTGAGATGAATGCAATTATGTGGTAGTTTGGACATTCTTTGGCATTGCCTTTTCTCTTTTATTGAACATCATACAACTGGTTCTTTATGATCTTATTAGTTGTTTGCTAATCAATCAAATATTTATTAAATACCCATCACATGCTATAACAAGTAGAGATAATGTATAAGTCTTTTCCTTATCCTCAGAGTGAGCCAACTGGACAATAACATCAAAATATACAGAAGAATTGATGACTTTCTTAAGCTAAGTGATAACATGAGGCTTAGAATATTTGTCATAGATTCAGTGTGGCTGGACACTTCTATTTTTTAAGCTTCTTTTTACTTATCTTTTTCTTTGCCAGTTCTCTCACAGCTCTGTGCTGTGAGCAAATTAAATGCCTATGCATTTTAATCCAAACACCAGACTATGGACAGAAATATAAGTAGAACTGGTCTTGAATTCAGTTTTAGACAATTTGTCCTCAGGTGGACAACGGGCCTCTGATGTCCACTCTCTCAGGCAGCGATGTAAGGGCTGATAGAAATACCGTACAGTATCATACCCAAAGCATTCCACCGTCTAAATGAATTATATATAAATCTTTCTCCTTGATCTACCCAGCCTTTCATTTTCATCTCAGAAGATTAGATTAGTATGACAGGACTTGTCCTTTATGAAGTCAAGCTACTCAGTTAAAAAACCCTCTCTCTTCAAATGATTGCAAATTGATTTTGTTAAGATTTCTTTTCAGAGTTTCTTCAGAAGAGCTAGGGGAATGATACTTTCTAGTCTTTCCTTTCTCTCCATGAATTTTTTCTCTACTTTGGCCTTTTCCCTCTGACCCTCCAACAGAGTTTGATAATTGTGTGTATCAATCAGGAGATCAATCACTTATCTTAGTGCTCCTTGCATAAAGATGACCTATGATGGCAAAATTAAATCCAAGCCACTCACAAAAGTAGCCTGACATCAAATTTTCTTCAGTTCAATTTATTAGTCTCTATGTCTCCTTCATTCAAGAACGCATAGACAACTACCCGAACACTATCAATTTTCAAAGCTCCCACCTTGTCTCTTAAATTAACATAGGGTTCTTTTTAATCTTATTTGCCTAGTGATGAAGAAAGGGTGTATTTCAAGATCTGCTTTTATTCTTGGTTCCATGACATTAAAAGAATACATAGTAGCAATAGCATCCTTGAGTATTCACACAGTGACACAATTTCTCACCTTTTGCAAAAATAAAACAAAATGTTTAAAAAGGACACATCTGAACCAGAGATGCTTTCAGGTGTAACTGATGTGAAAGACAATGTCTTGTTTGTGTGTTGAGGCTTATATTGGTTACGTATACAACCATTTATTAGCAAAGTTACTAGAAATAATCAGTTTAGTTTGCAAGTTGTGCTTCACACAAAAAGGAAACATGTCTTGGCTCATAAGAAAACATCTCCTTGTATTTGTCTTCCTGAGTACCACAAAGATGCAAAGATTATCTAAGTTATCTAGACAGAGTTTTCAAAATACCTCCTACCAAGGACCTCCATGGAATCAGTTGCTTGGTTATACTACATTCTAAATATTAAAGTCTTTGGTGACAAAGAATAAGTTCATCTCTCTCAACTTCTTCTTCTTCTTCATCTTTTTTTTTTTTTTTGGCATCTTTTTATTCTATAGCAATATCTTTCAAAGTTCTTTGACATTTTAAATCTGAAGTCCAAATGCATCTTTTAAAGTGAATCATGCCTGTACTCCTCTAAATCCATCAGGAAAAGCAAGAGAGGGGTTCTTCTTTAGCAAGTATGAAAACTTCTGCCAGTTTACAGCCTACAGGGAAATCTGGAAATTCAAGTTTCCCAGACAGATTCTTGAAAATGCGCCCATTCCAAGCCTCGGCATTCCACTTTGCTTTTACACAATCCATCCTTTACTAAGGTCCTTCATAGTAAAATAAAAGACTTATTAGAAATGTGTATCTAGTATCTTTTACACTTGCATTATCTTTAAAATTTAAATTTGAGGCTTGAGAGATAAGCTAAATTCTTCTCCAGTCTCCTAGGATATGAGACCATTTTCTCTGCATGAGCTCAAATCATCTCAGTTTCACTGCTTGCATCTACCTTTTCTATCCCCACCCATACCGCCCCCAGACAGAAAACTGCTTCTGAGAACAGCTGGCCTAAAGTTGGTGAGCAACAATGGGTATTGTCTAGCAACTTCTCTCCTTTTCTTCCATGAGCAGAATAACGCCCCAGATTCCCCTCTCATTTCCTTTTCATAAAGGCAAAGATCCTCCCGATGTGGTCACAGTAAAAGGCCTTGGATACCTAACTGTTTTTTGCTTTATTTTTTAGTTTGTATTAAACATGTACTAGAAGAGGGTTTCTGGGTCACTCAGTGAATGACGTCTAGAGGCAGAAGCAGTTAAGCTTCTTTGATATGTTGGATGTTCACAAAACCACAACCTTTCACAGGCACTGAAAGGGTTAACCATAAGTTGCTTGCAAACAGGTTCCCAAAGAAATAACGCAAGTCAGTCGGTGATGTCAGGTAACTCAGATTATTGTGCAGAGATTGTACACGCAAAACGAAAAAGAGGAGCACAGGCACATAACTCAGCAATAAGACAGTGGTTCCACATGCTCCAAGGCCACGGGGACCCACACGAACCACTGTCGGGCATTGGGGAAGGCTGTCCCTGCAACATCAGGCCAACATCTAACAGCTGAGAAAGTAAGCTCCGTATGTCATCTGAACTTCTATTTTTTAAAAGATTTCTGCAAATCCAAATATGGCTCTTGGCTTCTGAAATTTCAATATAGCCCGTTCTCCACCATTACAAAAAAAATGAAATTTCTTCCATCTTGCCTTGCTAACTTAAGTTCTGTATCCATACACCCTGAATGAAGCCAAATCCATGCTAGTCCTTGACTTTTTCTCATGGCACAGAAAGCTAGCGTGTACTCTGTTCACAAGAAGTCATTTCCTACATCCCTATACATTTAGGATGAGAAAAAGTTAGTGTTCTGTTTCTTCTGAATTACAGGGCATTTCACAGTGGCCTATCTGTCCACCTTCAAATCAATAAACTTAATGTGCACTGACTTTGACCGAATTTGGCTCATTCTGAGGGTATAACCCTTTGTGAAATGGTAGCTCAGTAGCTGTCAAAAAGGCTAGTTTCCAGAATATTTAATAGAATTCACTGAAATTTGGTATATGGGAGGGGTTTCCAGAGTTATTTGCTGGCATTGAGATTAAAGTTTAAAGCAAACCGGTGTCTCAGTGGTAAAGAATCTGCCTGCAATGCAGGAGATGCAGGAGACATGGATTTGATGCTTAGGTTGGGATGATCCCCTGGAGAAGGAAATGGCAAACCCCTCCAGTATTCTTGCCTGGAGAATCCCATGGACGGAGGAACCTGGTGGGCTGTAGTCCATGGGATTGCAAAAGAGTTGTACGTGACTAAACAGGAAACTACAAAAAACATGAATTCAGCCCTTGGCATTAGCATCTCAACACCCCTAATGTACAAACTGCAAACTTGGTCCATTTTAACCACACTTAAAGGCAGATATGTATTGTTTATCCCTGAGAATAATGGTCTAAAGATATTCTGTGACGAATTCTGTCTGACAAGAACAGCTGGTCCTGCTCTCCGAGATTTCTGCAAACATTAACTCTCTGGTTTCAATCCCAGATGCCTCAACCTTCTTGGTGATTTTGATAACTGCTTTCCCATAGCCACCACTTCATAAAGACTCCTAAGTGAACATCTAAAATTTAGATTTTGCTCTTTATAAACTTTGGTGGTGGTGGTGGTGGTGTAGTCGTTAAGTCATGTCCGACTCTTTCGACCCCATGGACTATAGCCCGCCAGGCTCTTCTATCCATAGGATTTTCCAGGCAAGAATACTGGAGTGGGTTGCCATTTCTTTCTCCAGGGGATCTTTCTGACCCAGGGATCGAACTCAGGTCTCCTACACTATAGGTGGGTTCTTTACTAACTTAGCTATCAGGGAAGCCCCTTTAAAAACTTATGTGGTTTTAAAAGGAAGAAACCAACATAACAAAGCAGTAAGTACAAAAAAAGAAGACACATATGAGGGCTATGGTAAAAAAAAACTGGATCTGAAATTCACATCCAAATCTGCATACTTCTTTGTGATCTTGATTGTAATTTAACTTCTTCAAGCATTATTTTCCTCTACAAAATAACAGGGTGAATTCTTCATTTATAGAATTGTAAAGAGGATCAAATGAGATAACACAGATGAAAGTGGCTACTACAATGCCTGGAAGAGATTAAATTCTCAGATCCAGTAAGTGTGAATCTATTTAGCATATATTATGACCAACAACACAGTCAAGGAAGAGGTTTATTTCACACACACTTACATAGCTACAAATTGGTTAAGTTGATAACTCCATCATCATTTTTATTGTCCTTCTAGCCTAGCATCAGCTGTGTGCCTGTGTGCTAAGTTGCTTCAGTTGTGTCCGACTCTTTGCAACCCCATGGACTGTAGCCCGCCAGGCTCCTCTGTCTATGGGATTCTCCAGGCAAGAATAGTAGAGTGGGTTGCCATGCCCTCCTTCAGGGGATCTTCCAGACCCAGGGATAGAACCAGGGATGTACTATCTCTTAAGTCTCCTGCGTTGGCAGGAGTTCTTTACCACTAGTGCCATTTGGGGAGCCCAAGCATCAATTATAATTGACTAAACACAGCTTCCAAATTGACTAAACACTGGACCTCCAATACAACCCATAAGAGTTGGGTTCCCACTTTGTCCTTTTCTGAGTGTGTGAGAACACTCCATCTTCTCATGTCTTGACATGGGTCCTACTGATTCTTTCCATGACTTCATTCATTCACTCAACTGAATGGCTGCTGATGTCCAGCCCAAGAGACATACTCTTGCCTTTTTCAGCTTCTCACTGTCCAGTCAACAACATTCTCCAGCCTATGGATGATAGTCACCCTATAGTTTCATGAAAGTCATCTTTTTCAGCCATTGTTCCCACCGCTGGATCTCAGTTGCAAGAGTTTCCACTGGGTCTGATTGGCAGGTGCCACTTTGGCGGCTTTTTACCAACAGGTTACCTTATTTTACCAGACAATTCCTCTTCACTATCATAAGGAAAACTGTCCCTCTCTTCCTGTGTGAAAATCACAGATTTCCTCTCAGCTTGCTCCAATCCAAGTTCTGTCCCCAGTCTGAAGAATACTATTAGCTTCGGGCTCATTTGCAGACTGGTTTGCTCCGAGCATAAAGAAAGACTAGGCACTTCCCTGGTGGTCTAGTGGTTAAGACTCGGCACTTCCACCACATGAGGCTTGAGTTCGATCCCGGTGGGGGAACTAAAATCCTACATGCTTGTGTGACCCAAAACAACCAAGCAAAACACACACAAAAGAACAACAAAAAACCTGACGACCAAGGAACCTTCACAGAAGCTCTGAATTCCGACCTTCAGTCCTCTTCCATATAAAAGAAAAATAAAATTTACATTTAAAAAAAGACTAACACTCCCCACCTCTCACTCCAATTCATGCCCATGGTTCAGAATGCACCTTAGTCCCTTGGTTCTCTTTCAGGACTCACCAGCCAGCATGTCTGCAATGAAATAACCATCTCATGTCTGCTGGTCAAAGTTCTAGACTATAAAACTCTCTAGCACACACATAAAGTGTGCAAAATAATTCTGAGAAAAAAAGCAGTATTTAAATCATGCCCTCACGGAGTAAATACCTGAACCAAGAGCAAGAAGAGAGAAGGCAGAAATAATAAATTGAAATTCTAAATATCTGAATCCCTTAAGACAAAATACATTTTTATCAAAGGCAACATAGTAGCCCTGTAACAGTTGTTGTTGTTTTTTTTTTCTTTCACAGGTCAACTAATTTCTAAATATCTTCACAGGTCTATAAAAATAATCACACTTTTCAATGCTCTTAATCATTATCAAAATCAGCCCCGGCTCTCTAATGAATGTATTCTCAGTGAGCAAAGCCTGAACCTTTATTCTTACCCATATCCTCAGTGGTGAAGTAAGTGCTCTAGGGTCCATTCTCTGGGAGGGTCCAGAGAGGTCACTGATTACAGTTGTGAATCTCACACTGAAACACTAGCAGAGAGGGAACTCTTGAACAACTGCAGTTGGCTAAGGTGTTGAGTTGGAGATGATGGTTAGAACCGCAGAAGAGACGGGTGTTACCATGTACCCACCTAGTGACTCATAACACAGGCTTGGTAAGTTCTTTCCCATCCAGTCATGTAGAAACTGCAAGGCTGAAGAAAGAGTCATTTTTCCCCCTCTACTCAAAGGTCCACTTTTTCTTGTTTTTCTCAAGTTCAATTCCTACATTCTCTGAAAGAGTTAATGTTCTCTCAGTTGTAAGTTTGTGTACACACACAACTGCACAATATTGTGTGTCCATGTGCAAAATAAGAAGCTGGAAGTCAATACAGAAAGATTTATATGGAGAGAGTACATAGCTGTTGGACTTCCCTGGTGATGCTGTGGCTAAGAATCTGACTGCCAATGCAGAGGACACGGTTTCTGACAAACTTAGTATATTAAAAAGCAGAGACATCATTTTGCCGACAAAAGTCTACATAATCAAAGCTATGGTTTTACCAGTAGTCATGTATGGATGTGAGAGTTGGTCTATAAAGAAGGCTGAGCACCGAAGAATTGATGCTTTTGAATTGAACTGTGTTGCTGGAGAAGACTCTTGAGAGTCCCTTGGACTGCAAGGAGATCAAACCAGTCAATCCTAAAGGAAATCAACCCTGAATATTCATTGGAAGGACTGGTCCTGATGCTGACGTTCCAATACTTTAGCCACCTGATGCGAAGAGCAGATTCATTGGAAAACACCCTGATGCTGGGAAAGACTGAAGGCAAAAGAAGAAAGGGGTGTCAGAGGATGAGATGATTAGACAGCATCACCAAACTCAATGGCCATGAATTTAAGCAAACCCTGGGAGAAAATGGTGGACAGAGGAGCCTGGTGTGCTGCAGTCCATGGGGTCACAAAGAGTTGGACATAACTGAGAGACTGAACAACAACAAAGTATCTCATGTTAAATACACATGAGGCAGGGTCATGGTGAGATGGAAGATAACACTGCTTAGTGAAAGAAGCCACTGGCTGCTTCTTCATTAAGGTGGACCTCGGGAAAGAAGTCTGCATCCTCCCAGAAGTTCCCTAAGGCAAACAAACAGCTTCTTTCCTGGAGGAGAAGTAAATGAAGGCTTTGGGGCATCCCAAAGTATCCCTCTCGGTATGGAAAACCGTGATCTCTAGAGAAGAGGTGGAGAAAGTAAAACAGGTCAAGGATTCAGTTGGGAGAAAAGAGATTGGTATCACCAAACTCTTGCAGAATTACCAGACATTCTTCTGTAGGTGGATATAGTTCAGACTGAGACCACTGACAGGAAAGAAAAATGGTGGAGCTCCCCATGAAGCAATGGGGAGTCTGCACCATGAACCCTGCTCAAAGTAAAAGGGACCAGAAATTCACGCAGGAGGACCAGTTTCAATACAGCATAAGGCTGAAGCTGGAGGTCCTTCAGATACAGACATCCCAGGACAATGACCTGTCTTGGGAACAATGGATGAGCAAATTAATGTAACTTGAAGCACTGCAAGCCCAAGACAAATCAGAAAAAAAATAAAAAAAAAACAAGCCAAACCAAAATGGGATGTACTATGTAGACTGCCCAGACAGTCCAGTTCTCTCTCCTCCTGAGGTCTAATAAATTCCTTGGGTTCTTGAATAACCTGGCATGGTTATTAGTGAAACCTTCAGAGGGTGAAATTGTTTTTCCTGACAATATGGATATGAGGGAATTTTAACAGTAAATTTAAAAATTAAAAAAAAAAAAAATGTGACCCTTCTTTTACCCAAGCTGATGACTAGTACAAATATGGGCATAAAACTAGTTACACATATTAGATAAAGATAGAACCACTTTGGGTTCAGTTTAGTTAATTTTGCTAGTAGATTTATATCAAAATGTGAAAAAGAAGACATGTAATGAGGGGAAAGGTGAACATCCAGATGGCTAATTATAGCTCATTTGCCTGATACTCTGAAACCAGTGTGGTTCCAAGCCAACTTTATTGGAGAATGTTCATCCCTGGGAGAGAAAATAAGACTCATGAGAATTGGACTAGTGAAATTCTTAGTCTAGAGCAGGTATTTAATCTGATCTTACAGGCCTTCCCTGGGGTACAAGGGCATCAAAAAGGGGGCTAACACCTACTGGGTTACTAACTTTGCCGAGTCTAATGTACAAAGTTAGAGTAAATATCATTTTCCAAAACACTGCCATAATATTTCCTAAAGTTCTTTTTGAATCAAGTGCTGTAGTTGGAGGATGTATTTTATGAATAATCTGACTTTGTCTATTTACTATTAAAGATATAACATGCATTTAATCATTCCTGAGCATACACTACATGAAGGATCCCATACTAAGCACTAAGGAGGATACAATAAACTGAGGGAAATTAGCCCTGATCAAAAAGAATTTACAGTTCTGACACCTGGAATGCACTAATGATAATAATGCAATTATCACAAGGTGAATTAAAACAAATGTTACAGAGTTTAGAAGAGTAAAGGATAACACATGATCAGGAATGGGGAATATTTTCACAGTGGAGAAGTAAGACAAAGGTGGCAGTGTTGATAACAACAGGTACTAAGAGGGTGAGAAGCCGATTCTAGTGGTGGGAGCAATTCAGGCATAGGTGAGAATTTGGTTCTGAGGACAATAAAGGTTCAATTAAACTATCCCTTCAGCAGATATTCATCAAGTGCCTAATAAATGCCAAACATTGGGTTGGAGGCTGGGGATGGAGACAGGAGCTTCTTGCCTCAGGTTTCATGGGGCTGAGCAGAGAGCAAAAGGTAAACAGTCTTATTGTATTACAGCTTGGAGGTTAAGAGCAGGAGGTCTGTGGTAAGAACATGTAGGTGGGAACGGGACTCTATCACCAGCAAGCTGTTAATGTAGGCAAGTCATTCAGCCTCTCTTGCCATGGTTTCCTCATTTGTAAAATCAGTCAGTAATGTGCTTGCCTCATAGGGTAGATGAGATGATACCTGTCAAGTACGTGGTATGTGATAGACACAGAGTAAGTGCTCAGTGACTGGTACTATAAAGAGTATCTTTGTGCTCATCAACAGATGAGGAGATAAACAAAATGGAGTACATATATATATATATACACATACATATATACATACATACACACACACACATATATATGATGGAATACTACTCAGTCATAAAAAAGAATGAAATCATGCCATTTGCAGCAAAATGGATGGATCTTGAGATTATTATAGCAAGTGAAATAAGTCAGAAAGGGAAAGATGAATACCATGTGATAGCACTGACATGTGGAATCTAAAATATGACACAAGTGAACTTATCTTCAAAACAGAAACAGACTCACAGACACAGAAAACAGACTTATGGTTGCAAGGCAGGAGTGGGGAGAAGGATGGATTGGGAGTTTGGGTTTAGCAGACACAAACTATTACATATAAAATGGATAAACAACAAGGACCTACTGTATCGCACATGGAACTACATTTGCTATCCTATGATAAATCATAATTGAAAAGAATATGAAAAAGAATGTATATGTGTGTGTATGTGTGTGAATCACTGAATCATTTTGCTATACAGTAAAAATTAAGACAACACTGTAAGTCAACTATACATCCACAAACTAAATTGTTTTAAAAAAGAATATATTTCTTTGTACTTCTATGAGAATATCTGTAGTCATAAAGAGAGTCTCTTTAGAAGTAAAACTTGAGAAGACTCAGTCAAGGATACTAATTTTAAGTCACTAATGTACTTTTTACACACTGTTTTCCAAAAATGTTGTATCATTTCACACTCTTACAAGCAGTGTAGGAAAGTGCTGACCTCACTATACTCCGCAGTTAATTATTCTTTAAAATTTTGCCAATGTAGTAGATGAAAATGATATATCATTGTTCTTTTCATTTCTGTATTTCTCATTATGGTGAGGCAAACATTTTTCATGTGTATGAGATGTGCGTATTTTTCTTCACATAAAATGGCATTACCATTTTACAGGTGAGAAAAATGGGAATTTTGGTTGCGGAGATGGGACTCAAAGAGAGCGAAGATGTGATGTGCTTGAACATTACTGAGAGGGGAACAAATTGATATGATTTTATACTATAGTGCGCACGGGCTAGTTCCTTTCTTGTCATATTATTAGGAAAGAACAGAAATAAACTAAATTAATATTAAAAAAAGTTCATGGGAGTTATGGAGCAGGAATGGAGTAGAATAGAGACAAGAGAATACACTGAAAACTTTAAGACAGAAAGAGGAATAGGGAACAAAATAAAGAGAAAAGAGACAATGAGCACAATGTGATTACCAAAAGTAGGCAAAGAAAGGAAGTAGATGAGAAATAAGCCCCCAAATTAAAATTTACATACAGGGAAAGGGATACTTTGGGGGATTGGGGTTAACATACACACACTATTATACATGAAATAGACAACTAATGAGAACCTACTGTTCAGCACAGGGAACTCCACCCAATACTCTGTCATGACCTATATGGGAAAAGAATCTAAAAAAGAGTGGATATATGGATATGTATAACTGATTCACTTGGCTATACACCTGAAACCAAAACAACACTGTAAATCAACTGTACTCCAATTAAAAAAAACAATTTAAAAATAAATAAAATAAGAGAATTTTCATACAGTTTGTTTGTTTTCATCCCCCAGGTTTGTACTTGAACAAATAAGCTTTATCTCTATGACTGGAGCTGCGCAGTGATGTGGAGCAGAGGGCGGGGAGAGCAAGCTGGAAGGAGAGAGCAAGGACATGCTAATGGGAGTCCCCAGGGTGCTCTGTTCTCAAAGCCAAGGTAATCCCGAGCGCCATTCCATTAACCTAGTGGCCCTGTCTCTGTCCTGACCTGAAAGCAAAAAAAGAAGAACCTGAATAAGAACAGCTTCTGGATGTGGATCCTTCCGCCCAAGTCCTCTTTGCAATGGCCCCTCTTGGTTCCAAGAACAGAAGGTCAAGACAGAAAATGGAGTTAAGACGGAGGCCAAGAATAGGAGTGAACTGGAGCCAAGGGCTTCCTCTCGCCAACTTCCCTAAGGACACTTCTACTCAAGAGTGATCACCTAACCAAACTCTCATCTACAACCTGATCATGCAAGAGTTTCCAGCCTCCTCTGAACCTCATCTTTTCTATGCCAAATTCAGCTCACCTCACTTATGCCAGGAAACTACAGGAAAGGTAAATCAGCTGGGAGAGGAGCGGAAGCAGAAGAGAAAGTTCAAGGAGGTCTGTACCCTCACTGCCCTGAGGTTCTCTGCAGTACCCCCCAGCCCGCTGCAGAATGAGAGCAACAGAAGCTGCAAGATCCACAGCGACTGGGATGAAAGGTCCCCAAAGGAGAGAAGACCTCACATCATTTGGTGTTTTCCTATCACCGGTGGGGCTCCCCAGGTGGCGCTAGTGGTAAAGAACCCATCTGCCAATGCAGGAGACATAAGAGATGGGGTTTGATCCCTGGGTCGGGAAGATACCCTGGAGGAGGGCACGGCAACCCACGCCAGTATTCTTGCCTGGAGAATCCATGGACAGAGGAGCCTGGTGAGCTACAGCCCACAGGATTGCAAAGGGTTAGACATGACTGAAGCAACTTAGCAAGCACGCACTTACCACCAGCACCTAGAATGATTTCTCCTCCAAAGCCTTGTTATTCATAAGCCTTTCTCCTTTGTTCCGCCCTCTCAAAGAACACTGACATTCAGTAGACATGCACATATTTAAAGGGGGTGCTTATGCCGAACCTCTCAGCAGATGCCTCCCTCCTCTGGGACAGTCTTATTGATGTTGGCCCAAGTATCAGTTCTTACACTGGCATGTTCAATCTTTCCTGAATTTCTACCAGCTCCTGAGGCCTCGAGTTCCCATGTCTGCTCTGTTTGCCCACTGCTGTTCCACCGAGACCAACTGAAATCTGAAGTCCAGCCTTAACTGAAATCTACACAAAGGAGGGAAAAACCCACTTGTTTCATCCATTTTGTGAACTTAGTAATTTGACATAAGATCTTGGTAGACCTAGGGAAGGGCCACAATACTGCTGGAATAGACCAGCACCCTTTCCAAGCTGGTTCACATCTGGCTCTCTCCTCTCACTCTCTATCTCTTTATATATATATTTATACCTTCCTCATATAATTCTTCATATACCAAGCAGAACTGTTTCTCATACCCTAAAGTCCCTCAAACTCAGTTCTACCCCCAGGCAAATTTTTCAAGTTGCTTCTTCTGAAGAATATGAATCTCTCTGAAAGGTATTCTGGAGAATACAACTTCCTCTAGGCATATTACATGATGGTGCAAATTATATAAAATTAGAGAACTTACAGGCTACGGTTTCCCTTAAGCATGAATAACTTCTCTCGCTAGGAACTTGTTGTCCAGCCTCTGCCTTTTTTTCGGTTGGAGAAATAATGACCTAGAACAGTCTTACATGTTCAGAGCTAATTAGAGGGTGCCTATCCTGACCGAAATAGATTGAATGTAACATAAAGTGAATTCAGCCAAGTACAGTCCAAGCAGAGACACAGTGAAAATAGAATTTTTATTTACCCGGTGAATTTATCTGAAGTTTTATTTATTCACCATTGAACTATTTTTTAAACCAGTCTCCTAATTTACGTAAGCAACTTCTATCTCTACACTTGAATTCTTGCCAGTATTTCACGAATGTTTAGTCAGAGGAAAGCATTCACCATGATTTATTTACCCTTCCAAATATTATTGTTGTATTTAGTTGCTAAGTCATGTCCAACTCTTTTGCAACCCCATGGACTGGTGACCACCAGGCTCCTCGGTCCATGGGATTTCCCAGTCAAGAATACTGGAGTGGGTTGCTATTTCCTTCTCCAGGGGATCTTCCTGACCCTGGGATCAAACATGAGCCTCCTGCATTGGCAGGTGGATTCTTAACCACTGAGTCACCGGGAAGCCCCAGCAGATAGAATACAACCCTCCAAATGGCAGTTATAACACAGTAGATATTGCCTCAATATAAAGAAAATGTTGCACAACCTGAATCAAATAGATGCTCTTGACCATTCAGGTAAGTTCCCTGCCTCTAGAGACATTCCAACAAAAAGAGTCTCAGGACCACCTCCATCTCAGAGATTCCTACACTGAGTAAGAGGTTGAATCAAATGATATTTAGGGTTCCTTGTGAGAGTCTGCTAGTATGGTATTTATGTAGGGAAATGTGGACAAACCGAGTCAGCTCTGTCTGAATCTTTAAGATCAAACTGTGAGGTAATTACACATATGGCTTCCCTGGTAGCTCATATGGGAAAGAATCTGCCTGCAATGCAGGAGACACAGGAGACCTGCATCAGATCCCTGAGTCAGGAAGATTCCTTCCTCCTGGAGAAGGAAATGGTAACCCACGCCAGTATTCTTGCCTAGAGAATTCCATGAACAGAGGAGGCTGATGGGCTACAGTTAATGGAGTCACAAAGAGTTAGACACAACTGATCGACTAACACTTTCACCCGTATTACAGAGTACTGTACTGCTGCCAAGTCGCTACTGACTCTTTGCGACCTATGGACTGTAACCCACCAGGTTTCTCTGTCCATCGGATTCTTCAGCCAGGAACACTGGAGTGGATTGCTGGTCCCTCCTCCTAGGGATCTTTCCAACCCAGGGATCAAACCTGAGTCTCTTACAACTAACCTCCACTGGCCGGTGGGCTCTTTACCACTAGCACTGCCTGGAGACATATGTTATTACTAGAATCAAACCTTAGCTCTTCTGTATCTGTAGATCAATTATGTCAACAGTTATGTGCTGGACTTTGAGCTAGTGAGGTTGAATGTAGAACAGGATCAGAATTTATCTGAGTTGATGAAATAGCCTTCACTTTTCCATAATTAGAAAGCAGAGGTCAGTCAGCAGGCTTGTCAAGGGAAGGAAACAGGGTACAGAGGAAAAGGAATAGTGATCATTTCTCCTGCCTTTGTTAGCAACACAGGGGAAAGGAAGGGAGGGAGCTGTTTCTCTCTCTCTCTCTTTCTCTCTCTCTCTCTCTTTCTCTCTCTCTCTCTCTCTCTCTCTCTCACACACACACACACACACACAATCACTCTCCCGGTAGCATCCAAAGACTAGGCTTCTGCAACTGTCAACATTTCTAAGCAGCTTGAGAGTGAACGTTCCCCTTCTATATCCAGATGATCTTTGCCATTGAGGTTAAGAATAGTATTGTATTTTTCCTTCTCTCAAGGGATGAATTTGTCAGATTGTCAGATATCATTTTTGTCTTGGAGTGGAGGCTTCAATAAAATACAGAAAGAATTCTATGTCATCTCTCAGCCCTTCCAGTTTTAAAATTGATGATTCAATATGGCTCCCTTTCTTAAAGTAAGATAATGAGGCTCATTTCTCACAGCTTTGAGAAAAGATCTCTCACTACTTTATAGTTCCACTTTGCACGTCATTCTAGAGCTAGCTTTCACTTTGGTGAATCAAGCTTGGGAGGTTCTTTGTTCTAGACCCGAGTCACCCATATATTTTTATCTCTGCATCACATTCCTGGTTTCACTGTAACTCCCCACTAAAGGTAAGGCTGCAGCTCATCAGCACACTAGGAACTCAGAAGGTATTGATATGGAAGGAGTCCATCCTTTAGTCTATGGAGATGGGAAAAACAGTTCTTCCCAGTCTTCATAGAAAGAGGCACATACCGTATGAGCACCCAGAGCTCTCTCACATTTAGAGAGAATCAATGATTTGACACAAGTCTACCATCATGCCCAAAAGAAATCAAAATTTTCAAAGACTGAGTGGGAGATCTTTTAAATACTATTTAGTATAAAAAACTACAATTTGTACTCTCAATGTCAACATTAAATAACAGAAAGATCCAACAAGTTTATAATACGCTACAAAAAAATAGGAAAAGCTTCACTTTACTCAATGCTTTCACTGAAAATTTATTTAGGTCTCCTCTACATCAGTCATCCTTCTCCCACCTCAATAATCACAGAAGCAGGATATTGGGGGGAAAAAAAAACCCACAGAAGGACTCGTGCCCTAGGGAGAAAGAGGCGAGTAAGTTAGTCATTCCATGCACAATACCTACGTTCAGCTTATAAATGACAGGATTCCCTACATAATAAGCTATGGACATTCTACTGATATTCAAAATATGAGACAAGAGAAATACTAACATGAATGGATTTTTAGAAAACCACAGGTAGTAGGGGGAAATGCAGCCCTTTGTTCCAAGCAACAGGCAGAGTTGGGTGGGTGTTAACAGAGAAAGTATTTCAAAGGCTAAAACACCATGACATTAATAATGAAGACATGATGATCTAGGCACAAAAATCTGGGGCATATGAACAAAGGGAGTTTGACTGAGGTCTGTGAACTCCCAGCAAGATGAAGGACTTTGGGCTCTTCCATGGGACAAACTGTGTCTCTCTGTTATGAAGCAAATGATCTCAGAAAAGACATGAAATAAATTTATTCTGAATAAACAAAAAAGCCCACTCCCAGCAGCAAAGCTCTAGAACCTTTTGGCTGGACTTGGTGTAAACCAACTCAAGAACTAGGAGATGCTGAGCCTGAGGGTTCAATGTCTTCAGAATCTGCACTTTAGTAGGTCAGAGGCACACAAGAATGAATGCATAATTAACACAAAGCTTTGCATCCTAGCTAGTTATGGGGTCCCTGTCTCCCCGCTCAATAGGAAGCTTCCTGAAGGCAGGAAATGCCTGGGGTAGTGACTAGAATATAATAAGTGCTTAAAACATGTTTGTTACGTGACTACAAGAGCTCAATTTGAGCTGTCCCTATGTGGCAGAATGAATGTACTAATGGCTTTCATCAATGGCTTACATGGATCCACCCCTTGCAACATGACTCTGAAGTTCCTCCCATTGAGAGGTATAGTCAAGCTCTTAATCCCTTGAAATAAACTTGCCTAATGACTCATTTCAGTGCATATGATGCAGGAGAAGTGTCAATGTGAGAGTTCCAACTTTAGGCCTCAAGAGGCTCAGAATACTTTTGCTTTCTCTCTTGGGGACCTGCCATGATTTGAGAATAAGCCCAGGCTAGCCTAATGGAGGATGAGAGATCATATGGTGAACAGCCCAGCTGTCCCAACTGAGGTCATCCTAGACCAGCCTAAAGCCAGCCAACACTCACAGATGAGGGAACTCGACCAAGATGCTCAACCCAACACAAAGCTCCCCACAGATGCATGCCTGAGTCCAGCTGAGACCAGAAAACCTAACCAGTTGACTCCTAGGTTCATGAGAATTAATAAATGGTTGTGGTTTCAAGCCAGCAAGTTTTGGATAGTGGCTTTTATCCAACAGTAGCAAACTGACATAGCTCACTAAATGTTGCTTTTATCACTGACCTTGCCTTTAAATCCTTGTGAAATATTTTCACTTCTAATCATTTAATTCAAAAGAAAAATAAAAAAGAATCCCTATCATTCATTTAATAAGAACTTATCTCTAAACATCCATTTTCTTTCCCATCTACTTGCCTCTAACTTCTGGAAGTCCTCACTTATGTCTGTTTTTCTAAAATCAGTCCCTAGCTGGCCCCCAGGTCCCCATCTTTGCTCTAATCCCAACTTAACACGTAAGAATTATCATCACAAAACATGTGTTTGATCAAGTGAGGCCCGTCATCAAAAAGTTTAAGCCTTTCACATCGTGCCCAGAACCGAGTGTGAACTACACAGCACAGCCAGTCACGTCTCTCACATTTCTGTCCCAACGCCTCTTCCCAGGCTTGCCTCAGACGGCAACTCCCACAATGCCTCAAGTCCCAGGACACCTGTCTTTCTCCATATTCCCACCTTCTCCACCTTCATGTTTCTGTCCAACTTGTTTCCCAGACTTGCAATTTTCTAAAAATCAAATCTCCCCACCCAGGTCACCCACTCAAAGACGCTATCCTAATCTCCCACTGTATCTTTATGCAATAAAAGTGACATAATAATAACAACAATGCCAGTAGTAATATTTAGTAAACATACACTATGAACTCGCCCTGTGTTAAGCACTCCAAACACCTTCTCTTTTAACCAGCATATCAATTCTAGGGCATGGCTCTTCTTAAAGCTTTCTGTATGCTATAGACGAGCAGATGAGACTCAGGAGGCTGATCAGTCCAACGTCAAATATCTACTAAGTGGCAGAACTAAAATGTAGATCAAGGACTCCAGGAGTAAAAACACTAAGCTACATCATGGTTTCATTTGAACTTCCCATATTTATTGTAATAAATGAGAGCACCAAGGAGTTTAATGACCTGCCCAAAGGCCTCAGAGTCATCAGCAGAACCAGATCATGAATTAAGGACTCCAAATCCTCCAATCTAATGCTAATTTTGTGCCACCAGGGAAAATATATCTGCTGTGTGGTCTCCCCAGCAGATCATGAGCATTTTTGCCTTTGCCCATGTTTTTTTTTTTTTCAGTTAGAATGCTTCAACTGAACTAAACATGTAGATTTTATTTTCTCCTACTGCTGTACTCATCCTTTGCACTTTAGCCAAGATTGCCAAGTTAGAAGAAGAAACTGAACCTAGAACCAAACTAAATTTTGGCTTCATCTGATTCACATGTGAAGAATAGTCCACCCAGTAACACTCTCAATACATAAATGATCTAGGTTTCCCATACTCCCAATTGTGTCTCGTTCTGTTGGGACCACACAGGTCACACTGATGCCTTAAACACGCAAACCTCATTCTCTCTTGCTTTAGGTATGCTGTACTCAGTCAGTCCTGTCTGACTCTTGTGACCCCATGAACTGCAGCCCGCCAGGCTCCTCTGTCCATGGAATTTTCCAGGCAAGAATACTGGAGTGGGTTGCCCTTCCCTCCTCCAGGGAGAATCTTCCCAACCTAGGAACTGAAGTTGAGTCTCTGAAGTTGAAGCTCTAATACTAAGGCCACCTGACGCTAAGAGCCGAGTCATTGGAAAAGACCCTGATGCTGGTAAAGATTGAGGGCAGGAGGAGAAGGGGATGACAGAGGATGAGATGGTTGGATGGCATCACCGACTCAATGGATATGAGTTTGAGCAAACTCCAGGAGATGGTGAAGGACAGGGAAGTCTGGTGTGCTGCAGTCCATGGGGTCACAGAGACATGACTTAAGTGACTGAACAACGAGTCTGGCAGTGCAGGCAGATCCTTTATTTCCGAGCCATCAGGGAAGAACCCCCTGCTTCAGTTACTGGTCTCCCAAAGAGCACCCCATAGCTGACTATATCAAGACTTGCTTTTCAAGAACTGTGTTCCCTTTTATTACAGAGAATGTCAGCCAGGGTAGTCTCTGGTCCTGAGGCATACACTTGCACTCTTAAGAAAGCAGGCCCGCAGTTGGCCGGTCATTATTAGTCTCCAGAGGCTAGAGCCAAAGAAAGCAATATGAACCAAGACTATAGCAGAACGCTAACCAAGAATATAGCACATTTTGACCAAAGAATCAGGGCTAAAAAAAAGAAAAAAGCGCTGACTACAAGCTCAGGTGAACCATGTTCGTTTAGAAATAGCTCTTTTACTAACTCAAAGGGAAAGGAAGGGAAACTGCCACAGCTTGTTTGGCTGCTGTGCCTGGCGTCCAGTCCTTTCTTTGTCCACGCAGCTGCGCAGCGGGTGCGAGCTGCCTCCGCGAGCGGCAGGGGCTGCTGAGGGCTCGGGAGAAAGGGTCTATTCAAGAGCGCTTAGTCCTCCCGGTTTGAGGCTCTCCACAAAAGAGAGACAACAAATGCAAGCCTCAAAGGAGAACAGAAAATGTTACACTGATCCACCTCCTCCAAGAAACCTTTGATCGACAGCTCTTCCTGTGGTTTTATGTCCATCCTCTGCATCCCCTAATTCCGGCTCATGTAAGAGGGTTTTTTTTTTTTTTTCCTTAAGACCTATAAAACAGGCATAACAAGTGACTGGATGAAACAGAGGGTCAGGCTTCACCTAGGCCGGGAAAAGTATCCACTCAGTATTATTTGAAAAACTTTCTTAAGTTTATGAGAAGTCCTTACATTGGTGGCGCTAGTGGTAAAGAACCCATCTGCCAATGCAAGAGATGTAAGAGGTGTGGGTTCAATCCCTGGGTCAGGAAGATCCCCTGGGGGCATGGCAACCCCCTCCAGTATTCTTGCCTGGAGAATCCCAAGGACAGAGGATCCTGGCAGGCGACAGCCCATAGGGTCACAAAGAGTCGGACACGCCTAATGCAACTTAGCATGCAGGTACACACCTGTATTAAAGAGGAACTTCAGTTGAATTCCGGATGTCTTTGGTTATTCATTCCTTATCTCACATGTATCATAAGAAAAGGTGAATGCTATTCTATTCAGTCCAGGAGAGAGGGAGGTAATAGCAGATAAGATGGGTCTTTGATGCTGGGAATGCCCTTGAAAGAGAAGTTTCCAGATTCTCAGACTGATGTGCATTAGTTCAATCGTTCTTTCCTCAAAGTCTGACTTAACAGAACCATTGATTCTCCCCCAGCTCCTCCCACTCTGCAAGCTTATGAGCACCTCTGCCAAAGGGTGGGCAGTCCCAGTGAAATGACATACAAATAACAGCCAATTCAGCTGGAAAAATACCTCATGGGGGGCAGGGGGCGGAAAGAGCAAGAAATATGAGCTTTCATAATGTTTCTGAATTATCTAAGGATTTCATGTAACCTATTGTTCTCCTAAGGCCTATAACTAAGGTTAACTCCAGTAACGGACTCTTCAACACACTGGAAGACACGATTTAGGCCAGTGGGAGCAATCTTTTGTAAATAAGCTGTCTAATCTCCTTTTATTCACTCCAGATATGGTAGAGAAAAGGGGAGGTGAACAATCAGCATAAACATGTAATCTACATTTCTAAGAAAGAGAGCTCACTTTATTTTTAAATTGAAATATAGTTGATTTACAATGTTGTGTTAGTTTCAGGTGTATAGCACAGGGATTCAGTTATACATATATAAATACATATACACATATAAATATTCATTTTCAGATCTTTTCCATTATAGGTTATTACAAGATATTGAATATATTGTAGTTTCCTGTGTTGTACTGTAGGCCCTTATTTATCTATTTCATATGTAGTAGTGTGCATCTGTTAATTCCAAGCTCCCAATTTATGCCTCCCTCCCACTTTCTCCTTTGATAACCATAAGTTTGTTTTCCACATCTGTGAGTCTGCTTCTGTTTTGTAAATGAGTTTGCTTGTACCTTTTTAAATTCCACATGCAAGTGATAGCACACATTATCTATCTTTTCCCGTTTGACTTACTTCATTCAGTATGACAATGTCTTTGTCAGATCTCACTTGCTTTATCTCTCTAACTAGACTGGTCATTCCCCAATATACAAATGCACCATGTTCCAAAAATTAACTCCAGAAAGTTTCCCTTAGAAACTCCAAAGCATCCTCCCACTGGCCCAATGTAATAGATGGTGACTGCAAACTCAGGCCAGCCTGCAAACACCAGTTCAACTCAAAAGACCCTGATGCTGGGAAAGACTGAAGGCAAAAGGAGACGAGGGCAGCAGAGGATGAGATGGACATGAACCCGAGCCAACTCTGGGAGACACTGAAGGACAGGGAAGCTCGGCGTGCTGCAGTCTGTGGGGTCGCAAAGAGTCGGACACAACTTGGTGACTAAACAACAACAACAACACCAACACTGGCAAGAGTCTTCCTAAGAGCCCCTGGCCTCTCTGAGCCTCAGCCCATGGAGGCCCCTCGAGTCTTAAAGCCCCTTTGGGATCAGTATCCTGACATCTCAGTGCAATGGTGGAGAAAGCGAAAAACATATCGGTTCCATCACTGTGGTAGCTGGAGAGAGACTGGTGGGAGAGGTGGAAAGATATAATATTCCTCCTAAAGTGAGGGAACGTCAGAGGAGGGGAGACAGTTTGTGATGAAGCTTTCCACCTGGATCCTAAGAAAAGATGCTGAGTGTAGGGACAGAACTAGACTCCTGGAACATCAGGGAGGTCACTGTAGCCTTTCAACAGAATACTGAGTACAGGTCTAACTTTTCCAGCAACCATCACTCATAAAATAACCACATTTCTCTCATAATACTGATTCTAACCATTATATACTAACTACAGAAAGGTACTGTTTTAAAAATCTAGCTATAATGATCTTATCCATAGACTCAACTCTTGGCAAGGGAATGGCTACTCACTCCAGTATTCTTGCCTGGAGAATCCCCATGGACAGAGGATCCTATGGGCTATAGTCCATGGGGTTGCAAAGAGTCAGACATGACTGAGCAACTAACACACACATACTAATTATAGAAAGATACAGTTTAAAAAAAATCTAGGTATAATGATCTTATCAATATACTCAACTCTTGTGAAGAATTTTCGAGAACCATAGACGTTTTGCACTTGATGGAGCCTTGGAGGTCATCTACCCCAAGACCTTCATTTTTAAAAACAAGGTCATCAAAGATGGAAAACTTGAGTGATCTCCAGAAAGTACTCCAGTTACTTAGATACAGAAATCACCTGGTGTCCACTGGGGACACTACTACATGTACCTCTTATATAAACTTTGGTTTCTCTTCTTTCAGGAGTCTTTCATTTCTCTGCCTTGATGCTCCCCCTGGAAGTTAAATGCTGCTCCCAGCCAGAGAGGTTGTTTGTCTGAGGGAAGGTATTAATAACTTCACCCAAGGCATCTCCCTTTGAACTCTGAGGACTCCGTTGGAACTCTCTCTGCAGCCAGGAGAGATTCTTTTTCCTTTTTCTCCAAGGCAGGCCATCCTTGGCCCTGAGCATCAGGCCTTCTGCACTCGCTACCTCCCAAACAAGTGGAAGCCACTGGTGAGAGAGCAATAAAATTCCTGCAAGTGTCCAACTCACTTAATTTGCTAACCAACTGATCAATGGCTCCTCTCCACATTTCAAATCAGCCCCAGCTAAACCTCTGGAGCTTCTTGCCAAAGGCTTCTTAAAGAGTCTTGATTTTTTCCCCCCTGTATACACTTAAAAACCTCATTAAGCAAGCGAGAATGTTTTTAAAACAGTCAAATAGTGTTTTATCCATAGCTTTGCATGCCGGAGGTTATAAAGTCTTATATTCAACAACTGCCTCGACAGGATGGGTGCCAGGGCAGCGCAATGATAAACCAAGGCAACAGTGCAATAATGGTTTCCTGTCACCAATCGAGATCTTAAGCGGCAATAACTGCAAAAGAATGGTACTATTAAACTAAGTGGCTGTGCCATCATATTCCAGCAACAGGTTTTAGAAGATGGCTGAGGTTGAAAGTAGCTGGAGGAGGACAAAAGGGGCAATAGCTGAGGGTGCTCTGCTTCTCAGGGTATCCCCTAGGCCAGGCCTTTTCAAACCTCAAGACACCCTAAAATGAAGAAGACTATTTTGGTGGTAAACATCCTGCTGTTAGACCTGAGGGCCAGACCAAGGTCAGCTTGTTATTGGCTCTGAATATTGCCTGACCACTATTAGACTGAGTTCCCTCAATTGCAAAGGTGATAATAATGGTCCCTTTCCTTGCAGAAGAACTGCTGGAAAGATGAAATGTTGGGAAAAAGGAATGAGTATAAGAAGTAAGGGCTCAATAAATAATAGCTGCTATTGCTTTTTAAATCTGTTGAAATAAGGTTTCTTTCAATGTTCTACGTTACCACTGATATCGAATAGTGGTAACTTGCTAGTACCATCACCCAGAAGTGTAATGGGGGATGGGATCACGCTGCTGGCCAGGAGGCTGGGAGTGGGAGGACAATCTTTGGCTTGTCCTGCAGTGCTCCATCCATCTTCAGACCACAGAGTTTCTGAGGCCATGCGGTGATTTCACACAAGTGGCTGTTATTGACATGTGGAGGGGTCCCATGACCACAGAGGCGAGGCGAATCAGAAGCAGATTCTACTCAGCTAGTCTGGCATGAATTTAAAGCAGAAACACACCCTCAGCACCCTCGCTCCACAGGCTCTGACTCACCGCCTGATACTTGATGTGTCAGTGGGGGACCGCTCCTCCTTCGAGATGTCCACCCAGCTTTCAAACTTCTGAACTCCTCTGCAACTGGGTGAGCAAGCACTACCTGGTTTAGGTATGAATCTGCCCTGCGCTCTCCCGGCATCCACCTGTCTGTCCATCACAGACATAGTCCGTCCGTAGTGAACCTCTCTAAGCTTCAGCCGGTAGGGCCTTCAGTCCCTTGTGTAATATTAACACAGGGAGCGACCTCCTTAGCCGAACACTCGGCTCCTCAGGCTTCCTCGATCCCACTCATCCCCAGGCCCTTCTGATCTGAATCATCTCTCTTAGAGCTGATTATCTCCGCTTTCCTTGAATATATGTACTGTGCTAAGTTGCTTTAGTCGTGTCCGACTCTTTGTGACCCCATGGACTATAGCCCGCCAGGCTCCTCTGTCCATGGGATTCTCCAGGCAAGAATACTGGAGTGGGTTGCCATGTCCTCCTCCAGGGGATCTTTCCAACCCAGGAATCGAACCCAAGTCTCAAACCCAGGTCTCCTGCATTGGCAGGTGGGTTCTTTACAACTAGCACCACCTGGGAAGAGTCAAATCCTTGAATACATAGATTTCATTTATAAAGGAAAAAAACATTTTAAAAAAATTTTATTGGAGTATAGAGTTGCTTTACAATGCTATGTTACTTTCTGCTATACTACAAAGTCACTCTGCTATATGTATGCACATATCCCTTCTTTTTATTACACTATTCCCTAATTATACATCCACCTGAGCCGGATGAAAATGTTTTTATTTTCCTTTTCAAGAGGTGCAAATTGTTACGGACAGTTAAAGCCAGCATCAGCAGCTCCCAGAGGTCTCCTTTCAAGTTTTCCGTAACTTTAGGGGTCACTGCATATTATAATAGCCATCTCGCATGAACACTCTGTGGAAAATCATTTCTCTTCTCTATTCCTTTTTTCTATTCTGTTTCTGGCAGGGGCAATAGTGGTAGGACCGTGCGCAATGGACAGTACCTGCTGGCAGCGATCTTATAAAATTTGTAGTAGGAACCGTAGGTCCAGAGAAGACACACGCCCCTGTGGTTGAAGATGTGAAAGCGAAATAAGCACCACTATTAGGACCCAAGCCAGTGCTGAAAGAGGGCCCAAGGTGGGCAGTTTGGTTTGTGCAAGACTGAGGCTGCAATAAGGACCCAGAGAGCCGGGCCAGGAATGAAAGGTCAAGCAAGACCGGGGCTGCCCCTGGGGCCAGAGAGAGGAGGCCAGAGCTCCACCCCACAGGGAGGCCTGGAGGACAGGGGGGTCAGGGCCCCAGCCC
Organism: Muntiacus reevesi; assembly: GCF_963930625.1. Classification (NCBI taxonomy): domain Eukaryota; kingdom Metazoa; phylum Chordata; class Mammalia; order Artiodactyla; family Cervidae; genus Muntiacus; species Muntiacus reevesi. The sequence continues at coordinate 40,602,944 of NC_089249.1, read as the reverse complement.
CAACTCAGGCAAAGAAGAAGGTGCTCAGGGGGCCCCCCACATGGTCCTTACTAATTTCAGCTCAGGTCACTGTATAATAACTACAGAAAAGAACGACAATGCGGAGACAATGAAGGGGCTTCACTGGACTATGTTCCTGACAACAGGGCTAACGCTCCACCTCTTGTGAAAGAGTCACAGAATTTTAAGAGCAAAAAGACCCGCAGGAGTGTAGAGTATACCATAGACAGAATTGCTCCATCCTCAGGAGGGTGTGTTCTTGTTTTTTAAATTAATTTTCACTGGCGTCTAGTTGCTTTATAGTGTTGTGCTAGTTTCTGTGGTACAGCAAAGTGAATCAGCTGGACATGTATATATGCATATACACAGTCCTTCTCTTTGGGATTTCCTTCCCATTTAGGTGACCACAGGGCACTGAGCAGAGTTAGGATTGAAAGTGAAAGTCTTGTCTGCTTCAGTCATGTCTGACTTTTTGCCACCCCGTGGACTGTAGCCTGCAAGGCTCCTCTGTCCATGGGATTCTCCCGGCAAGAATACTGGAGTGGGTTGCCATTTTCTTCTCCAGGGGATCTTCCCAACCCAGGGATTGAACCCAAGTCTCCTGCATTGCAGGGCACATTCTTTATCACCTGAGCTAACAGGTTATCATTTTCTTACAATTCTCTGACCTCACCCTAAGAACACCACTCATGACGAACTTTTTCATTTTCTCAACAGACTCGTGGGTAGGAATGTCTAACTCACATATGGAGATAAGGAAATTGAAGCTCAGGGATACTAACGGACATGCCCCAAGGCCATGAAGTGGGTGGGTGTCAGATATGGGATGCGGGCACGAAGCCCAACTCCATATACCGTGCTCTTTCCAATCAGCCTCAGCTGCCAACCGTAAGTGAGGGCAGAATCTCTCACGCCTGAAAGGGCAGCAGCTGGCCTGGAACCCATGAAGGTCCTGTCTCAGCCTCAGCCATCATGAGTGTTTTCCATGTTCAGGCAGGTCTTGGAAACAGGAGGGCGGGCTCTGAGGAAGACTGTTTTCATTCTTTCATGACTGAATGAAAAGAGATTTCCGAAAAAATCCCCTTCAATTTTGAAATAACGCCATTTGTGGCAACAGGGATGGACTCAGAGACTGTCATACGGAGTGAAGAGGTCAGACACAGAAAGACCAAGATGTAGTATATGTGGAATCTAAGAAAGATGGTACAAATGAACTTATTTACAAAACAGGAATAGAGTCAGAGATGTAGAAAACAAGCCTACAGTTACCAGAGGGGAAAGTTGGGGCCGGGGCGAGGGGTTGGAGATGGAAGGGAAAGGGGAGGGATAAACTGAGAAATTGGAATTCACCCATACACACTGCTGCTGCTGCTGCTAAGGCACGTCAGTCGTGTCCGACTCTGTGCGACCCCATAGACGGCAGCCCACCAGGCTCCCCCGTCCCCGGGATTCTCCAGGCAAGAATACTGGAGTGGGCTGCCATTTCCTTCTCCAATGCATGAAAGTGAAAAATGAAAGTGAAGTTGCTCAGTCATGTCTGACTCTTAGCGACCCCATGGACTGTAGCCTACCAGGCTCCTCCGTCCATGGGATTCTTCAGGCAAGAGTACTGGAGTGGGTTGCCATTGCCTTCTCCGCCCATACACACTACTATATATCAAATTTTGTTGTTGTTGTTTGGTCACTAAGTCATCTCCAACTCTTTGAGATCCCGTGGACTGCAGCACGCCAGACTTCCCTGTCATTCCCCATCTCCCAGAGTTTGCTCAAACTCAAGTCCATTGAGTCGGTGATGCCATCTAAACATCTCATCTCCTCTGTTGCCCCCTTCTCCTCCTGCCCTCAATCTTACCCAGCATTCAGGTCTATTCTAGTGAGTTGGCTCTTCATACCAGGTGGCCAAAGTATTGGGAGCTTCAGCTTCAGCATCAGTCTTTCCAATGAATATTCAGAGTTGATTTCCTTTAGGATTGACTGGTTTGATCTCCTTGCTGTCTAAGAATCTCCTGTATAGCACAGAGAACCCAACTCACTGCTCTGTAATGACCTATATAGGAAAAGGATCCAAAAAAGAGTGGATATATATATATATGTATAACTGATTCATTTTGCTGTATGCAGAAACAAACACAGCATTATAAATCAACTATATTCCAATAACGTTTTTCTAAGAAAAGAAATCTGGATCAAGAAAACATTTGGGGGCTGATGAAAATATTAAGACTGAAATGTAGTAATAAATTGTAACTGTACACATTTACTAAAGTCATTTAATTGTGTTCTTAGAATAAATGAATTTTATTATATGTTTTTAAAAAAGTCTATTTTCACGAGAAATGAAGGAGCACCCTGGGGGAAAATTTTCCTTAAGAAGGAACCAAATAAATGCTATCCACTCACAAGGCTATAGTCACAGGGTGGGAGGAGCAGCTTGGAAGCCATCGTAATGGTTATTGCTTAAGTTCCCCCAGCCTGACTGCAGGTCCTCAGGGAATGAGAAAGAAGGAGATGTAAGTAAACACTGAAAAGCTGTTTCATTAAAACCTTAGAAGAAATTATGTCACGAGCGTGCCTGCGGCCTTAGTAATAGCTTATAACACAACGGGGGATGAGAGCTCTCACCAGACACTTCTCCACAGCCCATGCTGACGCCTTGGCATGAGGAAGGCCCCAGCGCACTTGAGGAGTTGTGCAGTGGGGAAGCATCGTATCCACAGGGAGAATGTGGTCCCCAAGGGAGGAGGCAGCAGGGTCGGAAAGAGGCCGACGTGCAAGGCAGATGCCACAGAACTTCACGGCCATGCACAAGAAATAAGAGGAAACGGCAGCAGCGCCAAGGGGGAATCCAGGAAACCGATGGAAAATGGCAGCCGTTCCCAGCAAATCTGGTATCAGAACCAGTTGTGAACCTGTGACGTGCCCTCCTGGGGGCTGCCCAAGTCACCCCAGCAGATAACGGCTTTGTGGGGACTGTGGTCTTACATGACTAGAAGGAAGCAAGAACAGATGCTATTTCTTCACTGGAGAATAATTGCTTTACGATGTTTTATTAGTTTCTGCTGTACAACATCATGAATCAGCTATAATGTAACCATATATCCCCTCCCTCTAGACTCCCTCCCATTCACCCCACCCCACCCCTAGAGGTCATCAGAAAGCATTGAGCTGAGCTCCCTGGGCTAGAGAGCATGTTCCCACTAGCTATCAGTTTTCACCTGGTAGTGTATATGTCAATGCTACACTCCCAATCCATTCCACTTTCAAAAACAGATGCGATTTGAACTCTTACTGATGTACACACACAGAGTGCAGAGGCCTGGGGAAATCAGTGCTATATGTTGTACTCCTAACTGCATTTTTTTGGAAAGTAGAGTTTATTTACAATGTTGTGTTAATTTCTGCTGCATTTGTAATGTCCACCATTCAAATTAAGCCCAGTGTGAACCTCAGTCTTCTGGACAAAGTGATGAGACTCATAAATCTGAAGTCTTTGAGGAAATTTCAGGACACACTTTGTTTTCCAACCAAAAATGTGTTCAGCACCCTCCCTCCTTTCCAAGCAGAAGGAACGGAGAACCCAGGATGTTGCAGAATGTGGTCGTTTTTCTCTTCCTCCTCTTTGGCTTGTGTTTCCTTATTTGAATCCATTCTTCATCAATTCCCCAAAGGGCTTCAGTAACCTTGCCCCAGCACCTCTCCTCACTGACAACCGCGAGGTTGATCAGCCCTTTTTGGCCTTGGCTTTCTCCATGGTTTGGCCCCTATTTGAATAGTGTGTTCCAGTGGAGCTCTTTAAACCCTGTCTCAGCATCCGAGCACATAAACAATTTCTGCCTCACCATCATACTTTTGGGCTTCCATGGTGGCTCAGAGGGTAAAGCGTCTGCTGCAATGCAGGAGACCTGGGTTCGATCCCTGTGTTGGGAAGATCCCCTGGAGAAGGAAATAGCAACCCACTCCAGTATTCTTGCCTGGAGAATTCCATGGACAGAGGAGCCTGGCGGGCTACAGTCTATGGGGTCACAAAGAGTCAGACAAGACTCAGCAACTAACACACACACATTATACATTTGGGGGGATATAAAAGTGGAGGGGGGCAAATTTTTGATTCTGCTGACATCTATGTCTTCAACTCCCTAACGAAAGTAGAAAAAAGTTAATGCAAAGGAAAGGTTTACTTACTTATACGTTCCCGAGTAAAGACCACGTCCATTTTTTATGGCCATGGCCAGTAGATGATTCTAGAGCAGAAGGCCCACTTCAGTGCATCTGCAAGAGTTCCTCTCCCCCAAATCAAACGCTAAATTAGGATGTGCTAGCACCAGAACAATCATCCCTCAGTTAATTCCATTACAGTCACACCTTCCCCCTCCAAACCCAAGAGGTCACAGAGAGTCAGTGACAACAGGAACATAGAATATTTTTACATCAGCACAGCTCCAGCAAGAAATTCCTCTAAGACTGTCTGACAGAGACATCATTTTTCCTCACAAAGTTGCTGAAGACAATTGAGTAATCAGAAGAAATGAGGCTAAAAATAATGCTAGCCATGGAGTGGGAAGATGTAGCTCAGCAAAATGCTGGCAAGCGCTTCTCTCATTGCCAAGCCTCAGAATACACAAATGCCCTTTTCTGTTCAGCCATGACAATCTAATTCAGGTTTTGTCCTCCCAGGAGGTGATTGGTGAGTCCAGATGGACACTGAGCCATCTCGTCTTCCTGGGCACAGAAGCCAGACTGCACTGCAGGTATGCGCTCCGAGTCTCTGCTGCCAGCTAGCCTGGCCAGGAGAGGAACTCACCGTGCCCATAGCCAGCCCCCAGGAAGGCTGGGTAAGGCTACAGAGCCTGAGGATGGCTTCAGGCGACTCTGATGTTTCAGGACCTAAAGGAGCAATCAGAACCCAGCTGGGCTCACCCACCAGAATTCGGAATTACTGTAGCACACAATCGTGACATGATCAGAACCAAAGGAGTAAAATAATAGGAACAAGTGCTGCTCGGTACAAAGAGGCTGAGTCAGTCTGCACTAAGCAGAGAGGAAAAAAAAAACAAGTCCAGGGACATTTAGTGGACAATAAGCCAAGTGAGTTAGTGATGTAACAAGGTAAGAACAAGTTAGATCAGGATATCTAAATTTCAGAATGCAAGGCAGACATAAGAAGGGATCTATTATCTTTAAACATGGTTAGATCTGTCAGGGAGAAAAAGAGTTCCATCTGCCCTTCTAGGTTCTTCTGACTGGTCTAAGAACTAAATTGACATAAGACAGATTAACAGAAGAAAAACCACGTGAAAGGTTAATAACATGTGTGCATGAGAGTGTAGTAGTGTAGCATTAATCACCCTGTCATGTTCGACTCTTTGCAATCCCATAGACTGTAGCCCACCAGGCTCCTTTGTCTATGGAATTCTTCAGGCAAGAATACTGGAGTGGATTGCCATTCCCCTCTCCAGGGGATCTCCCCAACCCAGGGATTGAACCCAGATCTCCTGAATCTCTCCCAGATCTCTCTTCTTACCACACGAGTGGTAAAGAAACCGCCTGCCAGTGCAGGAGACATAAGAGACATGGGTCCGATCCCTGGGTGGAAGATCCCCTGGAGGAGGGCATGGCAATCCACTCTAGTGTTTTGGGGCTTCCCTATTAGCTCAGACTGTAAAGAATCCACCTGCAATGTGGGAGACCTGGGTTCAATCTCTGGGTTGGGAAGATCCCCTGGAGGAGGGCATGGCAACCCACTCCAGTATTCTTGTCTGGAGAATCCCTATGGACAGGGGAGCCTGGTGGGCTGCAGTCCATGGGGTCACAAAGAGTAGGACATGACTGAGCAATTAAGCACAGCACACGGCCCTCCTGAATTGCAGGCAGATTTTTTACCGAGTGAGCCACCGTCAACTCACCAAAATGGCTAAAAATTCACCTTAAATACCATCTTCAGCTAAAGCCAAAAGACGATATTGACAGTAGTGGTTTGGGACCACAAAAGGGAGGAAGACAGTTGACATGGAGATGGAAAGGCAAGTGTTGGCAGCGTCTTGCAGAGACCAGGGAAGACAGAGAGTAATCTTAACAGACTTTGCTGGGTTCCTCCCTGTCTCCACACCGAGTTCATACTATAGTGATCTAAGCTGATATTTCCCTTCCTCAACCAGATCCTATACATTCTATAAGTAGTTAGAGGGAAGGTCAAGGCATCTTCCTGAGTCATTTCAAATCAAAGTAGTCCACGGCCAAAGAAAAATTTTGAAGTGGCAAATTTTGCTCCCTTACAGGTCTCTTCTAGAGAAAGAAGTCAGGTTTGGGCAGTGACAAAAAAACAAAACAATCCTATAAAATACAGGTTTGCACTTAAAAGAACTGGATTTGACCTTACTATGTGTTTTCACTATGCCACCTGGCATAAGCTCTCTGAACCTCAGTTTTCTCACCTATAAAATGGACATAATAATAATGCATAATTCATTAGATTTTATAAGAATTCAGTGAGGTGATGTATATAAAGTGCTTTGAAGTACATGGCAAGGATAAGAGTTCAGTAAATGTTAGCTGTTCATGGAACACCTATTCCTGATATTGCCAAAGAAAGATGAGTGGACACATACTGTACAAGTTTCTTGGGAAGTCTTACACACTTTAAATATCGTAAAAAAATGTTGTCTCCTGGAAATATGACCAACCACAGACCTACAAAGCTGAGGACCAGGTGGGGCCCTCAGACTTCATGCCCCTGCCCCGTTCTGCAAGGCTCAGCCTAGGGAAACTGCCAGACTCCTTGGCAATCTCTGCATTTAACCTCACTTTGTGAGTGGAGGAAGAGGGCCAAAGGGGAACATAATTGTGACCACAGGGCACAGACCTGGATCAACTGCAGCTGGGCTTGCAAATGACAAGCCAAGCCCTTCCCCAATTCCAAAAGGTTTCAGGACTATTTTAAATGGAAGTGTCCATTAACCTTGAAAGCAGGCAATTAGTAATGAAAATATTGTCACCTTATAAAGTAAAAGGAAAAGGATCCACGTATTTTTTAAAAACCTTTGTGAGAGAAACAGGCTTCCTGCTGCCCTCCGCCTCTCCCATCTGGTGTGCTAAACCTTCCCGTCATCATTCCACCACTGGACTTGCCACTTGCCCTGCAGGCTCGAGAGAACAGCGGAGACCCTGAAGTCCACCCAGGTCAAACTCCTCATTTTAACAGATGAAGAACTGAGACTAGGAGAAATGAAGGTGTTTTCCGAGAATGCCAATTTAGTGGCAAAATTGGTATGATAGCCTGGTTTTTCTGATTACTCGTCATGCCTGACTTGTTCATTCTCCTCAAAGATTTCAGGACGACAAGGAATATGATGGTTTCACTTCTCTTTAGTTAGACTGCAAGCTCGTTTGCTATTGTGGCTGTTGTTTAGTCAGTAGGATCTGACTGTTTGTGAGCCCTTGGCTCATGAGGCTCTTCTGTCCATGGGATTTCCCAGGCAACCGTACTAGAGTGGGCTGCCATTTCCTTCTCCAGAGGATCTTCCTGACCCAGGGATCGAATCCACATCTCCTGCATCACAGCCAGATGCTTTACCACTGAGCCATCGGGTAAGCCCCAGCAAGTCCTTAAAGGTAGGTAAAGCATTCAACTTTAGTATTTCTCACTCACAACCATAAACAAATGATTAAATTGGCATGTACAAACTACTATGTATAAAACAGATAACTAATGAGAATCAGTTCAAAGAACTGATACTTTTGAACTGTGTTACTAGAGAACATTCTTGAGAGTCCCTTGGACAGCAAGGAGATCAAACCAGTCAATCCTAAAGGAAATCAACCCTGAATATTCATTGGAAGGACTGATGCTGAAGCTGCAATATTTTGGCCACCTGATGAGAAAAACTGACTTATTGGAAAGAACCCTGACGCTGGGAAAAATTGAGGGCAAGGGGAGAAGGGGATGACAGAGGATGAGATGGCTGGATGGCATCAGTGACTCAATGGACATGAGTTTGAGCAAGCTCGGGGAGATAGTAATGCCAGGAGATAGTCTGGCATGTTGCAGTTCATGGGGTTGCAAAGAGTCGGATGCAACTGAGCAACTAAATAACAAAAAAGGAGAACCTGTACAACACAAGGAACTCTACTCAATATGCTGTGATGACCTATATGGGAAAAGAATCTAAGAGTGGAGATATGTGTATGTGTAACTGATTCACTTTGGTGTACAGCAGGAACTAACACAACATTGTAAATCAACTGTACTCCAATAAGAGAAATTTAAACACAAATCAATTGTACCTGTACCGAAATAATGGTGCAGAAGAGAGGAACCAAGACCCATTTGGGCAAGGATTGATTTACTCTGCTTCACTCATGTCAGACCTCATTGTGCTAATAATTTTGAAAAATTCCCAAGGTTCACAGAATATGGATAGGAACTACCATTTTCAAATTAGCCCAGCTTCCTGCAAGTGAGCAGAAAGCTACACATTTTGACTACAGTAACAACTGATTGTTCTCTATTTTCATACAGGATTTTAAAAAACTTCAACAAGAGTTTCATGGTACAAAAGGCAGAGATAATATCTTTATTCACTGGGCATAAAACTAAAAAAAAAATGTGGTGTGGTCTTTGCTTTTACAAAATCTTATAAAATAATGCTGTCAGAAAACCTAAGAAGATATTTCTTCAAAGAAGAAATACAGATGATCAATAGGCACATGAAAAGATGCTCAATCTCACTAATTATTGGAGAACTACAAATCAAAATCATTGACTACGAGGAGGTACCACCTCACATCAGTCATAATAGCTATCATTTAAAAAGTCTACAAATAACAAAAGCTACAGAGAGGGTGTGGAGAAAAGGGAACTTCCTACCTTGTTGGTGGGAATGTAAATTGGTGCAGTCACTGTGGAGAACTGTATGGAGGTTCCTCAGAAAACTAAAATCAGAATTATCATATGATCCTGTGACCTCACTCATAGACATATATCCTGCAAAACTGTAATTTAAAAAGGTACATGAGCCTCTATGGTCGCAGCACTATTCACAATAGCCAAAACATGGGAACCACCATCGAAATGTTCACTGACAGATGAATAGATAAAGAAGGATGTGGTACTATATACAATGGAATGCTACCCAGCCATAAACCAGAATAAAATAATGCCATTTGCAGCAACATGGATGGGCCTAAAGATGATCATACTAAGTGAAGTAAGTCAGAAAGAGAGACAAATGCCATAGGATATCATTTATATGTGGAATCTAAAATACAACACAAATGAACCTATCTATGAAACAGAAACAGAATCAGGGATGTAGGCAGTAGACTAGCAGTGCCAAAGGGGAAGGAGGAGAGGAGGAGACAGTCATTGTATCCACCACCCACTTGGGAGTTTGGAATTAGTAGATGCAAACTGATACATACAGAACGGATAAACAAGGTCCTACTGCATGGCACAGGGAACTATATTCAATACCCTGTGATAAACCATAATGGAAAAGAATACGAAAAAGAACGTATGTATAAATACATATAACTGAGTCACTTCACTGTACAGCTGGGATTAACACAACATTGTAATTCAACTATAAAAACAAAAAGAAATTTTAAAAAAATTTAATTAATTTAACTGGAGGCTAATTACTTTACAATACTGTGGTGGTTTTTTATTTTTTTTAATTTTTTTTTTTTTTTTATTAGTTGGAGGCTAATTACTTCACAACATTTCAGTGGGTTTTGTCATACATTGACATGAATCAGCCATAGAGTTACACGTATTCCCCATCCCGATCCCCCCTCCCACCTCCCTCTCCACCCGACTCACTGTGTGGTTTTTGCCATACATCGACATACATCAGCCATGGGTGTACATGTTTCCCCCCCATCCTGACGCCCCCTCCCTCCTCCCTCCCCACCCCATCCCTCTGGGTTGTCCCAGAGCACCAGCTTTGAGTGCCCTGCTTCATGCATCGAACTTGCACTGGTCATCTATTTTACATACGGGAATATACATGTTTCAATGCTATTCTCTCAAATCATCCCACCCTCCCCTTCTCCCACAGAGTCCAAAAGTCTGTTCTTTACATCTGCGCCTTTTCTGCTGTCTTACATATAGGGTCTGTCTTGCATATAGGGTTGTCATTACCATCTTTCTAAACTCCAAATATATGTGTTAATAATTGGTGTTTCTCTTTCTGACTTACTTCACTCTGTATAATAGGCTCCAGTTTAATCCACCTCATTAGAACTGACTCAAATGCATTCTTTTTTTATAGCTGAGTAATACTACTATAATATAATATTACAGCTATACAGCAGTAATTAACACAACATTGCAATTTAACTATAAAAACAAATTTTAAAAATTTTTTCTTAATTTTTTAAATAAAATAATGCTGTCCAACTTGAATGGTCCAGTCATTCTTCCATACAAAGACAGAGCTGGAATATGCCCTCCTGTGAGCCTTTTCATCCTCTCTTACTTTCTGCTGTTTTATGACAATGATGTTCTAGCAATGCTTAATTCCTTACCACCACTGATCTCCTATCTCCAATAACTCCTAGTCCAGGTCGTGCAGAGCCTCCACATGTACGCCATCATATCTGGCTTGTCTTTTAAGTCCCAGCTGTGATTCAGAAGATCTGGGGCACAGCCCAAAAGTCTACACTTCTAACAAGATCCCTGAAAATATGAATGCTGTAGTCAACAACCCAACCCAGCCTTGACCTGGGATGTCTTCCTATTTTCTCAGGTGTGTCTACCCTGACCCAGATATCTCTCTAAAACTCCCAGCGTGTCTACACTGACCAATGATGTCTCCCTAATTCCCCAGGTATGACTCTATGACCTTAGATGTCTAATTACCAAGGTGTGTCTACTGTGACCTGGGATCTTCCTTAGCAGCATGTATTGTCAACCACAACCTGCTCTGTCTGCCTAATGACCCATGTTATTCCTGACTCATCCCCTTTCCTCAGAAACCTCTTTACTGAAATGTTTAAGATGCTCTGTGTGTGTTTACTGTAAAATGAACTTATGATTGTGGTGTTATGAAAATTAAACAATGGAGTCACTTGTTCAGTTAAAAATATTTACGAATGAGGGATATGGCACATATCATAGCAGACCTTAAGAAGACAGAGATGAACAACACATAACACTTGAAGAAAGATGTCAATCCCACATGATTGACCCTGGGAAAACTACCTGATCTGTTTGTATTAGCTTTTTCTTTTATAAAATAAGAATAACACTGTCCTCACAGGGAAGTGTAAGCATAAAACAGAACTATGTATGAGAACTCAAAACACACTCCAAAATGTATAATTAATATAAAAACGTATAATGTGTTCATTCCTATCTGTTTTGGGCTCCCCTTTTATACTGTAAACTGCCCGATGCCAACAAAAATCATTTTTTCCCTTCTTCCAAAACTAAGAGTTTAGCATAGTTTTTTACATGTTATGCAAGTTAAATTCTCTTTCATTGAACGTCTTATCTCTTTTTTTTTTCTGTCATTGGATAAGCAGTACATCCTAGAACATTTCCACAAGAAAAAATTCGAACCAGATGGATACTAGGACACATCCTCCAAAAATCTCTGCTCTGCATGATTTCTCATCCCAACATTAAGTTCTTCTTTGAATTTAACAAGGTACTTCATTTCCCCACGGCCCCTTCCTTCCACTGATCTCAGAACATCCCCCACAACCACTGGCACTCAAAAAACAGTCACTGAATGACTGAATTGATATTAGGGCTTGACATTTGTTAGGGCTTCCCTGGTAGCTCAGCTTGTAAAGAATCTGCCTGAAATGTGAGAGACCTGGGTTCGATCCCTGGGTTGGGAAGATCCCCTGGAGAAGGGAAAGGTTACCCACTCCAGTACTCTGGCCTGGAGAATTCCATGGACTGTATGGTCCATGGGGTTACAAAGAGTTGAACATGACTGAGCAACGTGCACTTTCTTTCACTTGACATTTGTTAAATCCAAGAAAATATTGACATGTTTGGGAACTGAAGCCATGATCCCTAGCCCTCCTTCTCTTCATGAACAATTTTAACACCCCATGTCAGGGCAGCCACCCCTCACATCCCCTGGAAGCTATCTGAGACCTTGATGCTGTGCCTTAGGAGCGCTTATGATTTATACACTTGTTCTTTAAGAATCATGGCCACTCATGTAATTGACACCAATTAGCCCTTCCCATTCCAGGCCCCCATGCCGGGCCAAAGGCTAAATGAGACACAAACACATTCAGCCTCTCAGGGCGGTGGAGGATGGGTGGCATGTTGGCACAGGGTGGGGAAGAATTTCAGGGTTTTCGCCGCCGTTCACTGCATCTCTTTCACTCTGGTATTACACTGTGCTTCCATTTCCAGGGACTGTCAGTCTAGCACTGAATCCACTTAAGCAGAGGCACTGCCACCATGAGGCTGAGGCCAAAGGCTTTCAGATCACAGGACACCTGAGAGATGGCTAAGCCACGATCTCAGGGTAGAACCCCAGGACATCTCCTGCCCCTTGCCTTCTTCTCCAGGTGCTGTTCCCGCGGCCACCACAGACAAGATTAACAAGAAGGTTATATTTAAACTTCCAAGAGGCGCTGCTGTGCCATTATGGGTCTATTTAAGATCCTCCGGGCAGCTGCAGTACATAATAACAAATCAGCGGGAGGGAGGGAAGGAGGGAGGAGAGGAGGAGTAGGGAAGGAGGAGGGGAGGTGGTCAGGAGCATCCTGGATTGTTTCCCTGAGAAATGGACTGACAAAAGATGGCAGGGGGGTGCGGGTATGTTAAAGATGCCCCTGCAGTGAGAGTGCTAGAGAGAGAAGCCTCAGGAGGATGTGCTAAGCAGGGGCTGGGAGGGAACCTGTGTGTCTGTGTTAGTTGCTCAGTCGTGTCCGGCTCTTTGCGACCCCATGGACTGTAGCCCACCAGGCTCTTCTGTCTACTCTCTCCAGGCAAGCACACTGGAGCGGGTTGCCATTTCCTTCTCCAGGGGATCTTCCTGACCCAGGGATTGAACCCAGATCTCCTGCATTGCAGGCAGATTCTTTACCATCTGAGCCACCAGGGAGGGAATGTAGGATCCCAATATGAAACTCTGCCAGACCTGAACACTTGCTGCCTGCCTGGGATACGTCCCAGCTCCAGAACACTCGACTTCTCCCAGGGGACCCTGCTGAACAGTACAAGCCATCGGTTCAATGTTGATGGGAGATCAGCACCAGAATATAAAGGGTTCTGGTATCAGGAGTACGGAGTGACTCCCTCGGGCCCGGCCGAGGCATGCCACTCTGTCCCTCGATTCAGTATCCAGGATCGAACCTGGGAGAGGGCCAAGTGAAGGTCCCCTACCGGAAGTTTCCCATTGCAACAGCTTCAGGATCTAAGGGCATACCTGCAGTTAGGCTCCATTTTGACCCCACTTTCTCTGCCTTTGCTAGGTTTGGGTGTAGTTTTTACTCTCTCTTTGCCCTCTCCTATAGTGGGATACTTACAGTGTTCACTGAACTGTGGGCACAGCCACGCTCATCTTCCTTTCCCAGCCCCTCCTTCATCCATGGTATATTTGTGAACCTTGGTTTGACTCATGTCATCCAAACTCCTGACCAGTTTTATCATTCCTTACTAAAGTCGCTTCAAAGTTAATAACATTTCTCATGATTTTTCTTCATGGGCAAGTTTACTTAAATCTCCTCTATCTGTCCAAACGGTCACTGTGCCCATCTCTGGGGCATCTGTATGATATAAATTTCACCTCTGGACCCACAAGCAGATTTACAAGATGAAACCAACATGGCATTCCTGGGAAGCATGTACTTAAAATGAGAAAAACAGCTATCACCTTATTGATTTTACTTCCGTGGACGACCTATTGGATGTCACAGGCTCAAAAGAATACTTACCATGAACATAATTCAGAAGACTTGGATGTCCACAGTGATCCAATAAACTAAGTAAATATCAAAAATTCACTTCCTACTGCATAGACATAGTTTAAATGTCATATCATATTCTGATATAAATATGTAAGTAAATTATGTAAGATGTAAGTTCTCTCTCTATATTATATATATATATATATATATATATATGTATGTATTTCAAATAGAATATTCTAGTAGGTCAGCATTTGCTAACAGTTTATACAGATTAAAAATGCATTCCTCAAGGAGCTTTATCTTCTTTTTTCTTTTGCTTCTGGTTGAATGCCTAATAAGCAGGAGATTTATAAAACTATCTGCCCCTACTAAAGCAACAACCAGAAAACAATAGACAGCTTGTAACAAGTCCAAAGCTGTCATGTCAACATATACTCATTGATAGTAACTATAGATTTAGAATTAAGCTCTATAGTAGGGAGAGTAAATGCTTATTAAGCACATTATGCAGAATATATTGTGCAAATATTACCAATGCACAGAGACTGTATAAAACACTCTGCCACAGTATGTTCAAATGACAATCTGTGACCTCTGTGTCAAAACTCTGTAAGAATCTACCAATGATTTATTATTTAGTGTCAATGTCCTTCCTTCTTTTCATTTCTATACCTATTCCTGTAAATACCAGAAACTCAAAACAGACAAGATTCCAGAGAGAGAAATCCAGAAGAATTCCTCCAGGAGCTTCACCACCACCAGCCTCTCCAAAGGTTGAGGGGACAGAGAACATTATGACAATGTCCCAGCCAGGCTCCACCATCCACTATGAAAGCAAATGAAAATGACCTTCTCAATAATAGACAGAGCGAAGAACCTTCATACTCCAAAGAGTTCCTTCCAGGTGACATGATCGATCAATTGAGGAAATCAGATATAACAATTCCAAAGTGTCAGATGGGAAAAATCTTGACAAAAGAAATGCAGTCCTGTGGACACGCAGTGCCTCATTTGAACCTGTACTGATCACTCAGCTCTTTCTCTGAATTCCTGGCCACTTGACTCACTATTTTACATGTCACCCACCTTGTGGTCAAACTCAGCCTTTGAGTCTGTCCCTGGGAGCAGCTAAGAGCTCAGTTCAGCAGCATGGCGTAAAGAAGGCCTACCTACACTGGCTTAGTGCAAGTCTAGGAGAGCAGGCAGGGGGCATTCAATCCAGTTCAGCTTCATGTGTGTGTGCGTGCACGTGCTAAGTGGCTTCAGTTGTGTCCAACTCCTTGTGACCCTTATAGACTATAGCCCTCCAGACTCCTCTGTCCATGGGATTCTCCAGGCAGAACACTGGAGTGGGCTGCTATGCCCAATTCCAGGGGCTCTTCCCTGCCTGCGTCTCTTATGTCTCTTGCATTGGCAGGCAGGTTCTTTACCACTAGCACCACCTGGGAAGCCTCTCAGCCTCATACACTGCTTCCTATCTTTCCATTCACTTGAGACCCATCTCTTCGCACACCCACCAGAGGTTTACTGAGTCCTTATGCTGGTGCTCAGGATAGAAACAAATAAGATATGATGCTGCCCTGAAGGAATCTGAAGTGTCACCAAAGTAATAAACATGTAAACAAAGACTAATAATTTATTGAAGTGAAATCATGCAGACAGACCCAGGGGAAGAAAGCTTCCACTTGAAAGTCCTTACCGGAATAACAGACAGTTCACAAAAGCGAAATAAAACTCAAGTGGCTAAAAAGGATATTTTTAAAATTCAAGCTCATTGAGAGATCAACTAAATAGAAATTTAAACATTCTCCCAGTTATATGGAGAAATAATTGACCTACATCCCTGTGTTAAATTAAGGCACACAGTATGATGCTTTGATTTATACATATTGTGAAATGATGATCATGTTTAGCTAATATCCATCTCCTCATCTAAATATAATTTTTAAAAAAGAAAGAAAAAATTTTCCTTGTGATGAGAACTCTAAGGATTAACTCTCTTAATAACTACCTATATATCATTCAGCTGTGCTAGCTATAGTCATCATGGTGCTGCTATTGCTGGTCAATCGCTAACTCATGTCCAACAGTATTGTGAGCCTCCCGCAAAAAATTATTTACCTTATAACTGGAAGTTTGACCCTTTGAACCACCTTCCTCCAATTTCTCTTCCTCCTGCCCTGCACCTCTGGTAACCACAAGTCTGATCTTATTTTCTGAGTTTTAAGCAATAACATTATACCTTCTTAAACATGAAAAGGTTTTTTGCCTTCAATGCAAAGGTCAGAGTACTGGATATTCTCAAACATACCCACATACACAAACATATATAATAGTTTTAAAATTTTGGACATCAATTTGATAATATATATACCAAAAGTCACAAAATGTTGATATTATTTGACCTTAAGTAAATCCAGTTCTACAAGCTTATACTAAAGAAATAATTAAGGACAGACAAAAAGATTTATATACAAGACTATGCATCATTATGGTATTTGCAAAAGTCTTCATTTTGAAAGCAAAGTAAAATGCTGAACCATAGAGAACTGGTTAAACTGCAGAATTCTTTGCAGTCATTAAAAATGATATAGGATGCTTCTGACAGGAAAGAATTATCACTGTATGTTGATAAAAAGAAAAGGCTGGATACAAAACAATATGCATAGTATGACCTCATTTTTATTTTGCATAACACACTGAGAGATGTTTGCGGTGCTGCTATCTGGTGAGACGATGTCTGCTCT
Source organism: Muntiacus reevesi (assembly GCF_963930625.1). Lineage (NCBI taxonomy): Eukaryota > Metazoa > Chordata > Mammalia > Artiodactyla > Cervidae > Muntiacus > Muntiacus reevesi. The sequence goes on along the minus strand of NC_089249.1, from coordinate 40,586,316 downwards.
CATTTTTCCCTTCCCTTCCAATTTTTCTCCCATGTGCATGTATTGCTTTTGTAATAAGAAAAAAAAAATTGTTACACTTCATTCCAGAAAAAATTAAGTGCACATTTTGTGCTGGGCGTGGGGGATGTCTGTGCATACACAATCTCTCATTGTCACAGTCCTGCAGACAGTGAGTGAGATTAAGTGACTCACCTAGTCAGACAACTGGTAAACCAGCAGTTGCGCTAGAAATCAGGTTCCCAAACTCCTGTTTCCCTCCCTCTTGGCGACTCCATACTACTTGTTCCCTAAAATCAGACGTTTCTTCATCGATTTCACTATGATGTTACAAAGAGTTTTTCATATAAGCCAAACAAAAACATTTTTTAAACCAACACAATACCTCAAATAAAATTTAGGGGATTGTGAATAGGCAAAAAAAGTGCCTTTAAAAGAAATTTCTTTCACTTGAGCTTATAGCTAAGCCCCCTAAAGCCTGTGATGAGACAGGGAGGGGGTAGGAACAGTAGGAGACCAAAAAAAGAAAAAAAAAAGAAGACATTCATGTGGGAACAACAGTTCATGCAGAATTATCCACAGCCAAGTCTCAGCTGATGGAGAAAGTCAACCAGATGGGTATTTGTCTTTCTGCCTGTGAACCTGCAGTTATGTTTTTGCCAACCGGTCATTTTATGCCCCTCTGCTTCTGTGTAAAGTACAGTGCATGGAATTACATCGCGCTCAGTAGGAACTGTCACTTCACTAAGTGCTTTATTCATTATTTACCCATTTTCATCTTTCTCTGAACCTGGCAAATTATATCTTTGTGGTATGATATGCATTCCTGCGTGATCAAGTATGAACCTGTCAAACTTTTGCCTCTTCTTTCTGATCTCACTGTGTCTTGTGGTTTTTACAGAATCTTTTTGTTAGCAAGATACTGTATTGAGATAACAAATCTTTTCAGTGCTGCTTCAATCCTCTATTGTCTGTTTTGTCCAGCCTACACTGTGCATTACTTAGATTTAATGAATTGATTTTCACTCTCCTCTTCCTGAAGATCAGAGTTTTCTTCACGTTTTAGGTTGTTATTCCTAAAAGTCTGTAAGTTCGTATATTCTTCCTTTAAATGTTTTTTTTAAAAAATAGTTATTCTATTTATTTGGATCTTAGTTGTGGCATGCGGAATATAGTTCCATGACCAGGGATTGAACCCCAGCCTCCTGCATTGGGAATGTGGAGTCTCAGCCACTGGACCACCAGGAAAGTCCCCATTCATATATTCTTAAGCCTTTAAGTGCTTTACAGTCATATAGGCTTCTCCACATTCTAATCCAACTTATTTTTCAGTCCTTTTTCTTCAGTCCTTCAACACAAATCCAAAAGCAAGTCATCCAAACTTCTCATTCCTGACAATTATTCCACTTTCATTCACATTTGGTCATGCTGGTTCCTTCACCTAGACTGTCACCCTCTTTGCCCTTGGAAATCCATGAAATTCAAATACCACCTCCTTTTCTGATCACACTAATTAAAAAAGCCTCCCTCTGCATTCATATATAACACTTAGTTTTACAGCTCCTGCAGTGCTTCTCATAGAGATATATATTATATTCCCTTGGTTATGTCTTATCTCCTCCAGTAAATTCTAAACCCCATGAGGTCTAGAAGAGTGTCTTGAAGCAATAATGTCTTGCCCTTAAGAGGTCCTCAAATATTATTTTATGAATGAACAAATAAACCTAACTGTGTTTCTCCAAGATCCTGGCCATGAGGATGAAGGCCAATGTGCACAGTGAACCTAGAGTTCATGGATTTCCCGGGCAAGAAGTGGCTCCTCTCTCACCCCCAGCGCACACATAGCCTTTCTGTTTAACTATTAATTTCAATCTGGCCTTGACTGTCAATTTACTTCATCTTTTAGTGTTTATTTAGTACTTCATGTTTGGGAAGAGCTTTGTAACCATTTATTAGTTATTCTTCTGTGAGACAGATCAGTATTGTCATCCTTCTTTTATGATCAGGAAACTGAAGCCCAGAAAAAGTCTATGACTCATGGAGGAGCAAAGATAATGTCAATGTTAAACTCTACAGCACTGAAATTTCTTGCCTGCAGGTTCTCCCACCTCACCACATTTCCCACCAGAAATCAGGGCTCAGGGTTCAGCATAAAAGAACCTCCTAACCCAAATCAGACTGGATTGAGAGAAACCTGAAGGTCACAAATCCAAACAGTTATCCCAAACTGTAGGATTGGTGTTTTTTTCTTCCTTGAAAGTAACACTCTTCAGTGCTAACTACAGCACCAGAGAAAGGAAGCTGCTTGCATCTTGGCTGGCAGGTGTTTACTTTTCTAAGAAACAACAAGTAGGTTATTATCATGTATGTTATTAAAGATCTAAAAATATTCAGTTCAAACCCTAATTTGAGCAATATAGCCTGCCACTCAAATGTCCTGGAAGTGCTTCACAAATGATGATACTTTATATGAATGTGAGATCTATCACTGTGTTATGTTTATTTTCCTGCAGACCCCATGAAACTGCTTCGTTTCTTTACTTTCTGTCTTGACTTTTTGCTTGAACCGGGCACAAGTTCCTTAAGGTCTCTGGGGCTGTTTTAGGGAAAGAGGCAGGCACATGAGAAGCCTTCTATGATGTTCTCCTGCCCAAATAAGCTATAATTGCGTGTATCTACATGGCTGCCATGCTGATTGGTTGAAATGACAGAAACATTTCAGGCAGGTGGGTGGTCATCGTCTGGACAACTGCGCCAGTGGCTTGACATCGTGTCTATTAAAGGGCCCTAGAAAACGCCAACCGCTTCTCTGCACCTGTTCACATTTCACTCCCTCTCACCTCCCATCTCCTCTCTGACCACAGTCACCTTGCCTCTCCCCTTCTCATCCCAGGAAGCGAGCTTTACGAGGCCAGGGGAGAATCTCACCACAGCAAAATCCGCCTCAATTTCAATCAGCCGCAGAGAGGGGAAAGTGTCCAAATTAAGCTGCTTGATTACGGAAATTAATCTTGTCATTTAGCGTCCTGTTCTGCAGAACAGGGCCTCTGATTAGCCTCCTTGTTTCAGAATATTACAAGTTGCCGTTTATTAAGCGGGAGGCGTTTTTTGTACTCAGGCGAGTCAGAGGAAAAGCAAAGGTGCCAGGAGCTGCCGAGAGAAGGGCATCCAGTCGAGGACCCTCGCCGGCTTCCACACCCAGGTTCTCCCAGGAAAAGACAGTCATGGCTTCAGGGCCGCAAGCAGCCTGCCCAGCTGGGGACCGTGCCTTCCATGGGAATTCAAGAAGCAGCAAGATAATGCATAGTCCTTGATCCTTTTAAGTAACGGAACGAGCCTTGTGCCCTAGAGAGAGTCAGATGACGGGTATTTCATGCAGTGCACAATTAAAATCCAACGTGTGGACACACACCCAGAGGTTATTACAAAATACTGAATATGATCCCCTCTGCTATACAGAACATCCTTGTTGCTTACCTCTTTTACATGTAGTAGTTTGTATCTGTTAATCCCATGCTCATAATTTGTCCCTCCCTCTCTTCCTCTCTCCTTTGGTAACCATTAATTTGTTTGCTATGTCTGTGAGTCTGTTTCTGTTTTGTATATAATTTCTGTATTAATTTTTAGAGTCCACATAGAAATAATATCATATAGTCTTTATCTTCTGCTGACTTACTTCACTAAGTATAATATTCTCTAGGTCCATCCATATTGCTTCAAATGGCAATGCTTTATTCTATCTTATAAACCATTCTCTTTTGTGAAAACTTATTGTGGTAAGAACATTTAGCATGAGATCTATCTTCTTAATAAATTCATAAGTGCACAATAAATATAAAATAAAATCCAACATGTGGAGAAGTTGCTGCTTTAATAGGGTCATTGCTGTAGCAGCTGTGAATTGTGTTAGTGTCCAGACTGAGAAAACCATAAAGATTGCATGTGTGCCCTGTTGCAGGAAGGAGCACAGAGGTCACTCTGTCTCTCCCATTGGCGTGCATCGGCATTTTTAAACTTTGAAGGTGCACGTTATCTAGTAGAAGGCAATTTGCTTACCAGACCATGTTCCTAATTTCAGAGCTGCTGGGGTCACTTTGAATTTGGTTGTGGGAGGGAGTCAGAGTTGACCTGCTCCCAATTCACACGACTTTCTGGCAGAAGCGCTTTTTCCAGTGACATGCACCACTCCAAAGGAAGTCCAGCATGGAACAGTGGGGCAGCTCAGTGCAGGGGCCCCAGGATTTCACTAGAATGGCTCAGGGGCTCCCGAGCCCCAGAAATCAGAGCCCAGGTCACCAGCAACCAATAGATCAAGTGGTGCTAGGAGACAACCACTCATTAACCAAAGTGAAACAAAAAGCAGCTTGACAACAGAGGTCACTGTTTTTTAGGTGTATCCTAATTTCTCCTTAGAATCAGGGCAAAGAAATACAATCAAGGTGATGAGTGATATAGGGGATGTGTACTGATCAAAGGGACCAACCAATCAGGAATGCAGAAAAATGACTCTGGAACTGGATCTCTGAACCTTGGTTCTATTGACATTTTGGACAAGATAATTCTTTTACACAGGGCCGCCCTGGGCCCCATGGATGCTTGAACAGTCTCCCTGGCCTCTACCCATAAGATGGCAGTAACACCCTCTACCCACAACCCAAAAGGTCACCAGATACTGTCAATGTCGCTGAGGGTCAAAACTCCTTTCCCTTGAGAACCACGGCTCTAGAATAAGAGCAATCTCAGAAAAACCAATTTCCTAAATTTTCCCAGTTAAGTTCATTGTGCCCTTCAGCTGAGAGACATCATGGTGTGGCAGGGAATACTGTGAGGTTTGGAGGCCAGTAGGCCCATGATCAAGTCCAGTTACCATGTGTGCTAGTGTGTGATCGTGGCTGAGGGACTTTATCTCTCTGAGCTTCAGTAGGATGAGAAGAATTTCACTGCACAGTTTTTATGAGGATTAAAACATATACTACTATATGCCTGGCATGTGGTTACAGAGGAGATATTAAAAACCGGTGTTATCACCGAGGAAACCAGATCTGAAAGAGACACATGCACCCCAATGTGCATCACAGCATTGTTTATAATAGCCAGGACATGGAGGCAACCTAGATGCCCATCAGCAGATGAATGGATAAGGAAGCTGTGGTACATATACACCATGGAATATTACTCAGCCATTAAAAAGAAAACATTTGAATCAGTTCTAATGAAGTGGATGAAACTGGAGCCTATTATACAGAGTGAAGTAAGCCAGAAAGATAAAGACCAATACAGTATACTAATGCATATATATGGAATTTAGAAAGATGGTAATGATAACCCTATATGTAAAACAGAAAAAGAGACACAGATGTACAGAACAGACTTTTAGACTCTGTGGGAGAAGGCGAGGGTGGGATGTTCTGAGAGAACAGCATTGAAACAAGTATACTATCAAGGGTGAAACATCACCAGCCCAGGTTGGATGCATGAGACGGGTGCTCAGGGCTGGTGCACTGGGAAGACCCACAGGGATGGGATGGAGAGGGAGGTGGGAGGGGGGATCGGGAAGGGGAACACATGTAAACCCATGGCTGATTCATGTCAATGTACGGCAAAAACCACTACAATGTATTAAAAAAAAAAAAAAAGGAAAAATAAATAAATAAAAACTGGTGGTGGAACTTCCCTGGTAGTTCAGTGGTTAAGGCTTCGCCTTCTAATGCAGATGGTGCAGATTTGATCCCTGATCGGGCAGCTAAGATCCCACATGCCTTGTGGCCAAAAAACCAGAGCATAAAACAGAAGCAATGTTGTAACAAATTTAATAAAGACTTAAAATATGATCCACGTTTAAAAAAAACAACAACAATCTAATAAAGAAAAGAAAACCCAACAGTGGCAATCATTAGCACTCAAAATCTTAGACTCTGAGACAGAGAATCTGAGACAGAAAATCACATGCCAAAGACAAGGAGAGAACTTGTAAAGTGAAACATTAGCCACCTTGGCTGGTCATTATGAAATTTTGTTATAAAGGGTTTAAGGAAGGAAAGGAAGAGAGAGATAAGGAAGACCCCCCAGAATCTGGGCTCCTTGAGGCTGGGAACATTTGGGATATAGCTGCACAACGGGAATGCAAGCATGACTACCTAAACCAGCCTCCTGGCCACTTCCGTGCCCCCACCTCATCTTCCCCCAGCACTCAGAGCACTCTTCTGTAAACATTAACGCCCTCCCATTTCTTCTTTGCACACTTCAAACAGCACCCAGGTTTCTCCACCTGGCCTGAGAGGCCAGCCTAGCCCCTTCCCAACCTGAACTGCTGTTCCCTCCCCTGTTCACACTGCTCCATCCAGGAAGGCTTCTAGCTCGTTCTGCAACTGCCAAATGCCTTCCTGTTTCAAGCCTTCTCCACTGGCTCTTCTCTTAACCTAGAACTGCCTCCTCCTTCCCATCCTTCAAGCTTCTGTTCAGGTGCCATCTCTTCTGAGAGATCTATTTCACCCATCCTTTCAAAATGAACTCCCTCTCCATCGCCCGCTGTTCTTTATCCCCTTACCTTCTTTCATTTCTTTGCGGGACTTAACTTCTGCCCCAAACTAGATCTTGTGTTCTCTGTTTTCTGTCTCCTTCATGATAATGTAAGTTCAAAGCAGGGACTCTGTCTTGTCACTCAGTAGCCCCACAGTCTAGTCAGCCACGGGCACTCTGCACCTGTTTGTTGAATGAACATAGCTGAGTTGCAGGCACGCTCATTCTCAGGATTTTCTCACTGGTGCATGGAGCCAGTAGCCCACCTCCCTGAGCACCGGCTCATGAGAAATGAGTAACCCCAGGCACTCCTGAATGATAGTCACTGCGTCCGTCTTAGTGGGGCTTGTATGCCTCTGCCTAATGCCCAGCACTGTGCCTGGCACACAGCAGACACCCAAACATGTGGATGGCTTCTATTTTATCAGAGAAAACAGAGGAATGAGGAATAATACACCTTTTTGCTCTGTCAGTACATCCCAAAACTGGGCCAGTTGTTCAAACTAAGAAGGGGGTCACAGAAGGCCTCTCTCCTCCTTTCCAGCACCCCTAAAACATCTCCACAAATAATCATTGTGGAGGGATGTCTGACTGTGTGGACTGAAATTAATGTACCAGTGGGCAACAAAGTACTGGCCGCCTGTCACATTGAGTAGGGTTCATTTATCATATCCAGCAGCCAGATTCATTTAGCTAATCACGAGCCACCTATGGTAACTAGCAGGAAACAGTGGCCTTGTTTCAGTCAATGGACTCTGGGCACGTATAGCTGGGGAAGGAGATAACGAGGAAGATGTCAAATCAAACCAGAGATTACAGTATGGAAACCAAGCCCTCCCCATGATTCCATCCCTATTCTGCAAGGGACAGACCCTCTTTACAGCTGTAAAATATAGCCAGATATCCAGAAGGGTCCCCTCTATGCCTGCACGGTGCCCTTCTGGACAAAATTACTTACAAATGCTTCAGCAGGTTTTTTTCCTTCATAAAATAGAGTAACTTGGGCTCAATGAAGTTACAAACTCTGGCAACTAATACACTAGCCTGCTTGGAGGGCAGAGAGTAGATGATGGCACTAAGACTTTCAGTTTGGAACTGGCCACAGAGGTCACCTTCCAGTGGAGATAAGGAAGGAGGAAGAATCTATGATCTATGAATAGGGGTAAACTATGAATAGAAGGTAAGGATGCTAAATCTGGGGTTTCTGAATGGACCTCAAAGGATTCATGAAGCCCCCGAAACTGCATGTAGAATTGGGTATGTGAATATTTTCCTGGAAAGGGGGCCTACAGCTTCCTTTAGGGTCTTTAAAGGCTCTGTAAGCCATGTCCATAAGTCTCCAAAGAGAAAAGGAAGGATGTCTGGTAACTCGTAAGATATAGTGGTGTTCATAGGCAGTATTCAATTTTTCAGTTAATCAATCTATGCAACCATAAAAATCAATTCAACAAATATTTGCGAAGCCCCAGACTTGCAAGGTACTGTGTAGCACCATGTCCACGGGAGTGTGCCTGACAGAAGAAATTTCGAGAAAATGTTAGTATTCTTTTCTTTTATGTGGGAATAAAGTTCTTAGCAAAATGTTGACTGAAATAACTTCTGGGATCAGGCATTTGGACTGAATATGATTCACCTGTTACATTTGCATTTCCCACTATTGACTCTCCCCAACCTCGATTTTCATCTGTACATAATATTTTTTTTTCATTTTTCCTCTTCTCATCTGCTACCAAATCTGTTTCAACTTTGAACATTTTCCATGAGCAAAATCCTGCCACAGTGCTTTGCATTTCATATAGGAAGAACAGTATAAAATGAAACAAATAAAAACTGCAAATGAAATAAAAAATTCTGTTTTACTCTATTAAATCTGAGGCAGCTGCAAGAGATTAAATTGCAATGTCTGAAAGAAACGGAAGAAAAGAAATAAGAAAATTAATAGTAAGATAGAGATGCTGATCAAGGTGTCTGCCTTAGACACATGATGTTGAAAACCATGAAACTATGTGCATTGGGAGTGAAAAGACACGGGACTTGCCTTTAAAGGATCGCTGTAGAAATCAGTAAAGGCATTTCATGGTAAACTGGAATCCAGGCTACAGTGAGGTAAGCAATTGAGAAGTTTGGGGAAGTTTTATGTAAAACTGGAACTCAAGAAAAGTAAAGACCAAGCAATAAAGCTATTTAAAGAGTCATCCATTTGAATACTGAACATCAGAATTATGATAGAAGGCTAGAATAAGAGTGGGCAAAAATGAGAACCAGATGGCGAGGCAAGCATGTGAGAATGCTGTGGATCCCAAACACTACACTTCCGGGACTTGGTTACAGGAAGTTGGAAACAGGGGGAGGATAAAATTGGGGGGGAGGAGGCGGAGCAATAACAACAGCAGCCACAAAAATAATAATAACTAAAAGTAAAGAGCAACCTACTATATGCCAGTGCTTGACACATACTCTCCTTTCATTCGAATGACCACTCTACAAGGTTCTGTAACAAATGAGGAAACAAAAGGAAAGATGGAGGCACTTGCCAGAAGTCATTTATGAAGGATTTATACCCAAGCTTGCCTGCCTCCTGGGCTTCCATGGCGGCTCAGTGGTAAAAAATCTGCCTGCAATGCAGGAGGCCTGGGTTCTATCCATGGGTTGGGGAGATTCCCTAGAGAAGGAAATGGCAACCCACTCCAGTATTCTTGCCTGGAGAATCCCATGGACAGAGGAGCCTGGCGGGCTGCCGTCCACAGGGTTGTAAAGAGTTGGACATGACTGAGCGACTAACACTTTCACTTTTTTTTTGGTGGCGGGGGGGGGGGGGGAGGGGGGCTGCCTCCTAAGTGTTAATTCACTCAATGAAGCATAAAAGAACTCAAGAATTTAGAACACATACCTTTTCTGAAGTGAGCACCTACAGGTCAATAATGGGTAATAAAAATAGGAAACATCACAGAATAAGTAACAAAATTCCCCTTCTCAAAATGTTTTCTTTTTCTCACTGTTGTTTTAATGAAGCTGTACAGTCCCACCTTTGGGGAAACTGGAAAATCTCAAGGCTGACTGTTTTTATGCCTCTGTGTGCATGTGTTCTCACACTCCATCAACTGAGTCTTCAGATCAGCGTGGACAATGACTCAAGAGGCAAAAACCATGGACGTGTCACCACTTCAGGATTTCCCTAAATGGCTCTTTTTAGACACAATAAGAAAGTTACCACGGATGTTAAAAAGTCACAAGGAAGGAAACAGCAAAGATTCAGAGTGAGGACCAAACACCTGGGTTTCCAGGTAACGTGGGAAGTGTTTGGATTTAGGAACTTAAATCTAAAGTACAAGATGCTCTCAAAAGAGATACAGGCGGGTTAATGAGAACTTCCCTCTCCTGAGTATTCCTCAGTGTGCAGTCCCAGCCACAGGGACCCAAGAGAAGAGCCAGGTCAGACCCCACATGTCACATTTAGGCTTGGCTGAGGTGGTCAGCAAGGTGAGAATCACTACAAGTATTTTTGGAATGTGATGCTTATTTTATGTATTCTAGGATTTAGGACCAGTCCCACTGGGACCACTAAGAGTTATGAAACAGCCACAAAACTTAGTACTGAAGGAGAAAATGAAAGAACTTCAGTGAGTAACCTGAGCCGCCATCGAGTCACCAAACCTGTTCTCTATCATTACAGATATTCTTTAGGAAGTTTAAGTTGCTTTAACCTGTATTTTCTGCCATGACCAATACCCTCTCTGCCTTGCAACACTGTTCATCAGAGTTTCTGGTGACGACAGGAATGTTACCTACCTTTGCTGTCCAGTGTAAGAACCACTAGCCACATGTGACTATGGAGCACTTGAAATGTGGCTCATACCATTAAGAAACTGAATTTTTAATTTTATTTAGTTTTAACTAACTTAAATTGAAATTTAAATAGCCACAAGTGGCGAATGATTACTGTGTTGGTTATGGCAGAAACTTTAGAACTTTGAGCAGGCTCGGCTCTTATTTCCTAATTCTTCCTGTCTCTGAAAGCTATTTTCAACTCTTCCCTTAACTTTTAGCTCTCGGATTTTTTAAAATCTATCTTTAAATGTCAATCTTGTTTTTCAAGGTCTTTTTATACCGCACCTTTATCTTCGGTTAAAGTCTTAAAATTGCCCTTTTACAGGTCAAAAACAGTGGAATATTGGCAGTTTCCTATGGTTCAACTCTATATAATGTGTCCTGGGCTTCTTTGGTATGATTGATATATGACACAAAGAAAGCTATACACATAGAAACCATCTGTGGTTAAATAAATGAATGAAAGGATGAATGAGTGAAGGAACAAATGAATATTGACTGAATAAATGAATGATGAAGTTAGGTGGCCAGCAAGTAACTTAAGCATTACTCAAGGTAACTCTCTTCAAATCAGTGGGCAAACATAACTGATATTGAAGTTAAGCCATGAGGCAAAACCCTCTCAAATCAAAAAACATGTAACAGGAATAGATTTCAACTGAATCTAGTATTAGGTACCATTCAGAACAGACTACATATATTAAATCCTGACACTATAAGAATAAAATAATCATGGAGAATCCAGGGATTCACAAATTCCTGAAGCAGAAAATGATTAAAAATCATTAAGGGTGAGTTGCTTATTGAGGAGGGAAATAGAGTCATAAGGAAAGGGAGATCTAGGGATATGTACCAGAGACATTTGAAAAGTCTGTAGAAGAGATGTGTTCACAGTCTAATAATGGGTCTTTGGGGATGTATCTGTGTAACATGAGAACTGGAGAAATGGAAAAAAAAGATTGTCAGTTTTTAAAGTCTAACAAACTAAGCTCTCACTGCAAACAATCTGGCTTGGTGTAGGTCATGAAAGCCCATTGTGCCTATCTTTGAAGTGGAAAGATGAGTTAAAACGCACATACATTTTCCGCCTGTCCTTCTAAAAATGGACTTGTAGACTTTAGGCTTTCTTCTGCCACTTGTATTCATGGGCTTCATTTGACGTCATTCCTTACACAATAATCTTTCCATTAAAAGAACACAAATAGGTGATAATTGCAAGTGTAAATCAACACCCTGAGTTGATTTACCCAACACACACATACACACACAAACACACAACTAGCTGTTCTCTGTGTATGAAATGATGCCACAAACGAACGGCCAGCAGTGCATACACAGGAGAGGTGCTTGCAGAGTAAAGAATCATGTCTGGTCTGTCTCATGGTCCCCATTTGTGAAAATCAGTTCACACATATATATCATAGGATGGCTAAGACCACCGTCTGTGCACAGATAGAAGAGATAACAGGTCCCTAAAGAGTCAGATCCTGCACCCTTATTCCAATGGGTTATTTAAAAAAAAAAAACAAAAAAACAGATACGAGTAGCTAACACCTGTAAAACTATGAGGTTTGACAATGCCATAAAATGGAAACAGGAAAAGTGGATGCAAACGGGTAAGACAACCAATATATGGCAAAATTTTTCTCTCCATCCTATTGGAAAATTCACAGAAGATTTAAGGTTTAGAATCTCTACCAGTGATTTGGACTAGGTTCCTATTTTTTTTCCCCACCTTCCTCCACTTATAAGAGGCCAGCACAACACGTTACAATGAGGTTACAATGAAAAGTCACAGTTTGGGCAAGAGGCTGCACGCTTTTTTGGATTCCATGCTATATGAAGCATGGAAATTCTACTCTGGGAAGGAGTGAGCGGCAGAACCTGGTTTCCATAGCGCTGCCATGGAAACAGCTCTCTGCGACTCTGCCTCCGGGCCCTCTCAAACTGAAACATCTCTCTCTTTTTTTGCTCCCACACCCACCTCCATTATCACATGCCCCCAACCCCTCACAAATGATTAAAGGGTATTTTGAGAAAGCGGGGCCCTAACCAGGCTTCTGCCTGGTGATATTAATACAAATCAATATCCTTGAAAGAAGAAGAAAGAAAATCAGATGTTTCTTCCTCTTTCATTGGGGGTGAAAGGGAGGTGGTGGATAAAAAGGAGAAAAATAAAAACCAAAAGGTCCGAACCTCGAAACTTGAAGTTGCAGAAATATAAAAAAATCTTATCAAGTAGTGGATTAAAGATGTGCTTACTAATCTCATGCAGTTGGTTCCCTGATCCTGTTTTGTCTGCCTGGAATGCCGGCGTCCAAATATAAAGGATTAAACTGCTAGAATGTCTACGGGCCTCTCCCCTAATCCCTAGTATGGGTGATCAATTGGAGCTTTGGAAGGAATTTTTTTCTCAGTCTCCATCCCTTGGTCAGAATTCTGAAAACAGAATGTAAGTTCAGAAGGGGCCATCTAGAATTAGGTAGAAAATTCCGACAGAAGGAAGCATGGGTGACTGCACAAGTCTGTGTCCCTTGTGTCTCTCTCCGGCCACCCTGAAGGCTGAGTGACAGCGGCCAGTGGCACGCGGGACTGGAATCTGGCTCAGTGATATGCATCTGGTCGAGCTGGAGCGATGCCCGTGGACCACGAGCAGCCAGGAGCAGCTCAGAGTGACTGGTAACCAGCAGATGCTGGGGAACTTGACAGAGCACGTCAGGACAGTTCCTGGCCAAGCCAGGGGACTGCAGCTTGGACCCTCAGAATCCCCTTCCTGTCTTCAGATCTTTCCCCACCTGATAAAATGTACTTGAGACACTGACCTTTCCGCACGTGGAATGCACAGATGCACAAAAGTGTTACATTTCAGAAGAGCCTGAAGCTACAGTTCCTGGTAAAACTGTTGTGAGGAAAGGGAGCAAAGGAGGGATTCGAAAACTGCTGATGGGGCAAGATGGGGCAAGATGGGGCTGTGATTTTTAACCCCTTCAGCATCACCTGATGATGAGTTCAGAGCAGAGAGGCTGCACATACATAAGCAGAGAAGATGAAAGTCAGGCCCTGAGTTTCCAGCAGCCCAGGAATGCATCTTCAGGGGCCAACAACTAAAATGCTCTATGTCTTTATTACTTCACCTGGAAAGTCTCCTCTGCCTGCCTTGCTGAGGACTGTAAAATGGAAAGCAAAGCCGAGATCAGTCAGAGTTAGACAAGGGGGAGTAAAATTATACTGGAGTTCTGAATTATTCATTTTTATTTATGTATTGTAGTGGCAATTGCTACAGTTTTTTGTTTCTCCTGGATGTTGAAATTGTAAAAAGAAGACTGAATAATTCAGCATGACTCAAGAAAACGTAAGTGGAGTACTGGCTGGGCAGTGAATGCCTATGAAATAGGGTCATTTTGTTGTTTTTCTTAGCTTTTGTGTGATGCCCCAGTCTATAATTTAATTAGTAACCTATAACGGTGTTAGTGAACGTGATAAAATTTGTAGAGCATTTCAATGTTCTAAACGTGATTGAGCTGTCTCAATCTCTTCATTTTCACCACAGGGCAGGAAGGAGCACAGAACCCAGTGGGAAAGCCCTGGGATGTTCTGGAACCAAAGGCCACTTCAGGAAGACGTTGGCTCCCACACATGCCAGAGGCCCATTTCCGGGCACTAATTCCTGCCCTGGCTCTTGAGCGCAGTGTTGAGCTCTGGATGCAGTCTTATTTCATGCCACTGCAAGCTTACAGACAAAGCAGGATTTATTTTCAAAGGGGGGTGTTAATTACTCCAGTCTAAGAGTCACAGGTGAGTTGAGGAAACAGAGAAAGCATCAATTTCTCATTATTCCTAGAGACTGAGGAGCCCAAACTCCAGCCCAAACCTCATATGCTTCAATCCACTTCCTCATGACATCTGCTTTAGAGAGTCCAGAAATGCTGCCTAAGGGAACCAGTCAAAAGGGGCTTGAAGAGGGGAGAGTGGACATCGGATTGAAGAAGAGAATATCCCTTCCCTGAAGAAGACCTCAATTTCCCAGCAAAGGCAGGACCATCCTGACATACCTCATCCCAGGGTCCAGGTCTTTCTTCGGCTCCTCCCTCCATGGTCGGCCTTCAGGGGAAAGGGGGGCTCTCTTTTATACTACAGGCTATTGAGCAGTTCTGGCTCCCCCCACTGTGAGAATAATGTCACAGTCATTGTAACCTCTAATCTACAGTCACACATTTCAAAACATCCCATGGGCTTAGTACAAGATGAACTGTGTCCCTCTGAAGTTCATGTAGTGGAAGCCCTAACCCACCCTCCACAATTTCACAATATGACTGCACTGTAGACAGGACCTCTCAAGAGGTGATTAAGTTAAAATGGGGCCATGAGAGTGGGGTCATTACTAGAGCGACTAACGACCAGTACCAGTGTTCTTATAAGAAGAGAAGATCTGGACACCAGGGACACGTTCATAAGTGAAAAGATCACATGAGGACCTACAGCAAGAAGACAGCCATCTGCAAGGCAAGGAGAGAGGCCACAGGAGAAATCAAACCTGCTGACACCCAGATCCTGGATTTCTAGCCTCCAAAACTTTAATAAAATAATTTCTGTTGGTGAAGCCACCCAGTCTGTGGCATTTATTATCACAGTCCTAGCGAACCAATACAGGAGATAAAACCACCTCCCGTTGAGAAGCAAAACAAGATTCTGTACATCTTCAAAACCCAGTTCACACTCATTTTATCCAAAAGGCTTTAAATCCACAATCCTTATATCTAAGACTCCAGGAGCAGCATATGCTTGATAACTTAAAATTTTTTTAAATCCTAAAAGTAACATGGTGGTGCATTTCCTGAATATTACACAACAGGCCCCCTTGTCTAGGACAAGACCCCATAATCAAGCACATAAATGTTTCCCCCCACAAAACATAAAAACTGAACACTTGTAAGATTAAATGAAGACTATAAATTGATTAACATCACTTTAGGTCAGATTTTGTTGCCAAATGAATTTATATTAGATCAGACTTCAACCATAATTGAACTACACAAACAAAATGCTTTGTTTTTCAGAATATATTGGATTTCTCCCCAGCAAATAAGCGATCATGAACTCAATCCATCTCCCTTAATAAATGAAATTCAGAACTTCCAGAGTTGAGAATTAAGTGGAGGTTCTTCTGGTGAAGAGGAGCAACCAATGAGCAACATAAACTTCCTGCTCTGAGGTTTTGCCTTCCTCACTGGATTTTCCTACTTTGGTTCCTGGCCCTGGGTGAATACTTCTCTCCTTAAATCTCTGGCAAAGTCTGGACAAAAGCTTTCCTTTAGTTTCCCTTTTGAGAACTTCCAAAGAAAAACTTTATTAAATACCAAAGGGGAACAAATAGTTACTCTGACTCTACTCTGGGTAGCTAGCTCTCAGTGGCTAACAGGGCCCCCTAAATAATACGCATCCCAAGAGAAAAGAGGAAACAAGATACAAAGCCAAGTAACAGTGCCCTCCTAAGCCCACCACCTAGAGACATGATCCTATCCATTTTGACCCTTCCATTTTCAAAACCAAGAGAAAGGTCCCTCTCTAACCTACAACAAAGTTGTCATTACACATACACCCAAGTGCAAATATTTATTCAATAAATATTAAGTAACTGTTAGGTTCTTCAACTCAACCAAATGCTTGGGATACAACAATGAATAAACACTAAATTTACCCTCATGGAACTTCCTAGAAACCTTTTCGCTCTGTATACCAATAGCACACATTGCTTACCTCTGCTATAGTGCCCACCACACTGCATTTTACCTGTTAAATGCCAACCTCCCTATTAAACTTTGAATGTGCTACAGGAAAGAAGCCATGTCCTTTCTAGTTCTTAAGTTCATAATGTTTGTCCTATATTAGAGGTCCAGATAAACAATGATTGGATTAATGAACAAATGAACAGGGATGATAGAGAACTTGGTCACTAAATGTTTTTAATTATCTAAAAGGTAATCCTTCTTTCTTTATTCCCAGAGCTGGGCCTTTACTAACTTTTGGCTAATTACCACAATAGTCTGATAACTGGTCTCTGTGCCCACAAAAATTCACACTCCCTGCTGCTACCAAAGAGAGCTTTCTAAAACAGAAATTGGATCATTTCACTGCCTTTTGACAAAGATCAAATTCCTCTGAATCACGAACATGACCCTGCACAATCCAGCCCAAGCTGGTTTTTGTTTTGTTTGCTTTTTTGTTTTTTCCACTCTCCTTGCACTTCCTACTATGCAACATTTACCTATTACCCAAGACTGCTCCATGTTCCTAAAATACACCTGCCCTTTCATCTCTGTGTCTCTCCTCATGCTGTTGCTCCTTTTTTCTTTTTTAATGCTTAATTACCACTCCTCTTTCCCACCTCTGTTCCCTATCTCCAAACACCTCCCCAGGAGAAAAAACCCACTGTTCATTGTTCAGTACCCAGCTCAAACATCACTTCTTATATGGAGCCTCTCCAACTCTTCAGGCAAACTCATTCTCTTCCCCTGAAACCAAGCAATATAGTCAGGGAAGGTTCCAGAAAGATGGGATCACTTCCTTCCTTACACATAACATATACTTGGTAGAGGTCATTTCTGGCCCCAAACTCAAAACTGGGAAATGAACTCCTCTGTGTGTAAGGAAATCCTGTTAAAATGCTAATATCTAAAAGATATATCACAAGCAAAGGCTAACCCAATGATCAGTTTATTGTTATCAGGGATTAGTTAATAACCAGCTGAGCAATAGAAAGCATCGAGTGTCCAGGAAGGAGAAGTCAGAGAGAAAGAAGGGGCTACATACTAAGAGAGGTAGAAAGAAATATAAAACAAACTTTCCCTATTTTTCTATTTGTCTCAGATCAACACTGGATCATGTAATGGGCTGGCCAAAAGGTTCGTTTGAGTTTTTCCATCTTACAGAAAATCCCAAACGAACCTTTTGGTCAACCCAATAGTAGCAGAGACCCTGATCATTCAGTCATTTAGGAAAAATTTAGTACCAGGCACTGTGAAATGTTCCTTTGGAGCCATACATGATTAAGACACAGTCACTATCCTCAAACAGCTTACAATCGAATGAATAATTGAATTCCCAAGAATTACAAGCCTGTCCTCCTACCCAGGGCCAGATGTTTTCTACCAACTGAGTGAAAAATGAAGGAAATATATTCCTTGGACTTTTGGACTCCTTGGAGGTTTCTAAGACTTCAAACATTACTAACTTTCTCCGTTAAACACAATAAATATGGGAGGCAATGAAGCAGTAAGAAACTGCCCATAAATATTCTTAATCCTAGTCATGAAATATGTCCTAACTCTTAACACATATAACAAGTCAAATGCAACTCAAGGAATGAGATGCAAAGCAGTTTAATTTGGTCTGTCACTCTACTCTCTTTTCTGTACTGTATTTCCTAAAGGGCTGGGCCTAAAGTCTCACGAATTACTAACATAGGAGATTCAGAAGAGAATTTGGATATGAAAAAGGAGAGAGAACTCTATGAAAAAATTATGGAACCACACTTGCAACATATTTAATGAAAAATAATGGTACCACCCTTCTAACTTATTTGGTCACAAGGAACCAAACAATCTAACAGATTCTGAAAAACATTCATAAAGCGGTTTAACCCTCTCAGTCTGTAATGCAGTAGTCAAAAATCTAAAATGTATCAGGCACATGGGGATGGATGGTTTAGGGGTTACAAAAAGCACACAGCCCATGGACTTACAAGCTATTTGATAAAATAAAGTATGCCTATGAGGAGAAGTAACTAAAATATGACAATCAGATAAAGGTTAATGATATGAATGGCAAAGAAATGAAAGTATGGGGTAGTATTAAAACAAACCTTTATTTATTGAAAAGCTCTATGTGTCAAGTAGTGTACAACACTTGATTCTCATAATAACCATACAAAGTGACTACACTAGAAGTCTTCTTATCTGACAAGATCAGGATAAACAGAAAACTCTAGTTGAAGCAAGTAATATTTATACCTTTTATATCTTATTTTAAGCTAAAATATATAAATGAGCATCCATTTGCTAATCCTTTGATACAAAGCTTTTTCATTGACTGTTGATTGATGACTAGAGTTCCTATCTTTCTTATGAAAATGATAAAGTCCATAGTCTATAATTACTAGTTTTAATCCCTTTAAGATATCTGCCAAAGGTTGAGAATCATTTCTTTTATTATTGAATATCCAATTGTTCCATCACTTTTTATTGAAAAGCCTTTTTCTCCTTGAATTATTCTGGCATCTTTAATGAAAATCAACTGAACATTTAAGTATATGGTCCATTTAAGAACCCTATTCTATTCCATTGATCTATATATCCATCCTTATGCCAACACCACACTTTCTTTATTACTGTATTAGTAAGTTTTGAAATCAAGAAGTCTAAATCTTCCAACCTTGTACTTTTTCAGAATTTTACTGGCTATTCTAGGTCCTTTGCAATTTCAATTTTCCATAAGCCTTTTTATAATTTGTCAATTTATACCAAAAAATTCCCTGGAAATTTGATAAGAGATTTAGATGAATCTAAAGATTAGGGTGAAAAAATCTGAATCTTAAAAGAAATATTAAACCTTTTGATCACAGTCTATCTTTCCACTTACTTAAGTCTTCAACTGCTCTCAGTAATGCTTCACAGTTTTCAATGTAGAAGTCTTATCAATGTTTTGTTACGTTTTCTATAAATATTTCACACTTTTAATGCTATTATAAATAGTATTTTACTGAAATTTCTTACATTTCCAATTCTTCTTTGATAATGTATAAAAATACAATTGATTCTTACATATTTTGAATTCTATAACCTTGCTAAATTCACTTGTTCTAATGATTTTATTCCTATTCCTTAGAATTTTCTAAGATCATGCCATGATACTTTCATCTCTCCCTTTCTCATCTGTATAGTTTTTCTTTTTCTTGACTTTTTCAATATGTCACAAGACTTAGTATAAAGCTAAGTAGAACCAGTAAGAGCAAACATTCTTGCCTTATTTCTAATCTTAAGATAAAAGATTCATTCTTCCACTGTGAAGCACAATGCTAATTATAAGTTTTTCACAACTTGTCTATCAGGTTGAGGAAGTTTCCTTCTATACTCAATTTGTTGAGAGTTTTTATCAGAGATGAGAGTTGAATTTTTCCAAAATGCTTTTCTGCATCTATTAAGATGGTCATATGGTTTTTCTCTTCTTTTTCTGTCAATACAGTAAATTACATTAATTTTCACATTTTATACTATCATAGCATTCCTGAGAGAAACACCTCTTGGATATCATGTATTATCCTTTTTATTTCTTGCTATATTTCCACTCTCTATTAGTTTGTTGAAAATATTTGCTTCTGTGTTCATGAGGAATATTAATATATATAGTATTTTTATAATATCTCATTTTAAGTACCAAAGGTAATAAGTGAATTCCCTCAGTTGTGTCCGACTCTTTGCAACCCCAAGGACTGAAGTCTACCAGGCTCCTCTGTCCATGGAATTTTCCAGGCAAGAGTACTGGAGTGGGTAGTCATTTCCTTCTCCAGGGGATCTTCCCGACCCAGGGATCAAACCTGGGTCTCCCGGGTCTATCAAAGGTAATACTGGTGTTTAAATGTTCCTTCCTTTTCTATTTCCTAGAAGAGTTTGTGTAGAATTTATATTATTCTTTCCTCAAATAATTCAGCGGAATTCAACAGTGAAGACACTTGGATCCAGCATTATCTTTATGAGAGGATTTACCTAGGAATTCTATTTCTTTGATAGATATAGAGTTGCTTAGGTTACCTTCTCTTCTAGAGTGAATTTTGGCAGTTTTGTACATTTCAAGGAATTCACTCACTTATCTAAGTTGTCAAATTTATTAGCATAAAATTGGTTATGATACTTCTTTAATATTTTTTAATTTCTGCAGGATCTATAGTGGTGGCCCTGTTTCATGACTGACATTGACAATTATATTTAATCTCTTTAATTCTCAGTCAGTCTTGCTAGAGGCTTATCAATTTTATTGATCTTTTTGAAGATACACTTTTTGGATTACCTTTTTTTCCTTTCATTTATCTATTTTCTATTTCATTGATATCCCCTCTTATTTTATTATTTCATTTCTTCTGTTTATTATGGATTTATATTGATCTCATTTTCCTCGATTCTTAAGCTGAAATCTTAATTGATTGAAAACCTTGCTTCTTTTCTAATATAAGCATTTAATTCTATAAATTTCCCTTTAACCACTTCATTAGCATATGGCACAAATTTTAATGTGTTGTTTTTCATTTTAATTCAGTTCAAAGTATTTCCTAATTACCCTTGTGATTTCTTTTGGACCCATTTATTTTTAGAAGTTTATTGCTTAATTTTCAAAATTTGAGTATTTTCCAGCTACAGTTCTGTTTAATTCTAATGTGGTCACATAATACATCCTGTAAGACTTCAATCAGTTTAAGTTCATTGATATTTGTTTCATGGCCCAGAATATTACCTGTCTTGATGTTAGATAAGTACTAGAAAAGAATGCATATTCTCCCATTGTTGAATAAAGTGTTCTACAAAAGTCAATCCGGTCAAGACGATGGACCATGCTCTCCAAGTCATCTATATACTTAATATGTTTTGGCATACTTGTTTTGTAATGAATGAAAGAGAAGTGCTGAAACCTCAAACTACTAATGTATTTTTGTTTATTTCTCTTTACCAATAGTGTTCCATCTGTGGTCAGTTCATGTATTTTTAAATGATTAGATGCACACACATTTAAGATTGTTACATCTTCTTGGGAAAAAAAGGAGACTTTTTCATCATGAAATGTCTCTTTTTATGCCTGGTAATATTCTTAATATTTCTTGCCCTGAATTCTTTTTTATCTGACATTAATATAGCCTAATCAGATTTCTTTTGATTAGCATTTGTATAGTATATTTTGTTTCATCTCTTTTTTTTTAACTTACCTATGTCTTTATATCTAAAGAGGGTTTCTTAATACAGCTCTCAGTTTTTCTCCAATCTGACAATGTATGTCTTTCAATGAACTATTGAGGCCATTTTCATTTAGCATTATTAATAATGTTTGGGTCTCTATTTACCATTTTGCTCTTTGCTTCCTACTTTTTACATCTATTCTTTGTTTCTTTATTCTGTCTTATGCCTTTTCTTGGACTGTCATTGTTATGGATTTCGGGTTTCTCTAAGATTTGCAATATTCGTCTTTAAACTATGTTACTCTTTCTTCAAATAATATTATACCACTATTCAGACAATATAAGAATCATCCATTTTCTTCCTCACCATATTCATATGTGCCTTTATATTCTTGAACATATTTATAACAGCTCTTTTATTTATCAGTATCCTTTATTTATGCTTTGAATATCTTTGTTATTTCTGCCTCTAAAGTTTTGTTGGAGTCTTCTTCCTGTTTACAGGTCATATTTTTCTGGTGTGTGTGTGGGGGGGGGGTTAAATTTTTAAAATTCCTTTAAAAAGAGGTGAGTTTTTTCTGGCAGAGTTACTTACAGGTTAGTTTATTCCTTTTGATGGCATTCTAGAATAACCCTTATTTTAAGAATTTAACCCCACTTCTAAGACATGGTCCTTCTGAGATCTCTATTGAATTCAGTAGTCTTTCCACTCTGGCTTAAAAGAACTAGAAAGGTCCCTAGCCCTACATGAGTCATGAGATAGTTCTTCTTACAACTCCGTGATAATTGTTGTTTCCTCAGAAATTGCTCTTTTCCAACTTAGGGAGTTTCCCTTAAAATATGCAGATTGATATTTGGACAAAGACTCAAGAGGAACCCTATGCATATTTCTGGAGCTCTTTTCATTTTAGGTGTTCAATCCCACAAAAATCCTTCCCAGCCTCCCGAAAGCATGATTTCTATTTCCTTACCTCAGTCAGACTGTTGAACTCACTCAGGCCAACCTTCCTTGTGTCTCAGACATGGAATTATCTCCAGGTAAACAGCCTAGGATAACCTGACTTCACTTTTCCCAGGAAGATGGGTCCTAAGCTGCTTATTTTCCAAGGTTTAAAATTAGCCATTTTCTTTTATCCTTTCAATTTTCTAGTTCTTCATGGTAGTGGGGGTGGCACTAATTCTAGATTGTCTTACCCCTTCATGACTGAGAGTTGAAGTCTCATACTTTTCATTTTTGATATTAAAGTGCTGTTAAATTATATCATATTGTCTCTGCTAAGAAACCTTCAATAGCTTCATATGGCAAGTGGAATTAAATTCAAAGTCTTTACCATGGTCTCTAAGGATGTACATGATCTACTGACTGTCATTTTTTTTTTTCTGACTTCAACGCCTACCCATCATCCTCTGCTTACTCCATTTCAGCCACATTTGCCTTCCTTATTCTCTGTAATTCCTCATCAGAGCCTTTACCTTGCTGCTAACTCTTACTAGGGTGTGTCTACCATAGATTTCACATAGGTGACCTCTTGTCATTCAATTCCAGTCCAAACTTTACCTCCTTGGGGACTTCTGTGATGGCCCAGGGGCCAAGAATACTCAGAACTCCCAATGCAGGAGGCCCAGGTTTGGTCCCTGGTTGGGGAACTAGATCCCACATGTCACGACTAAGAGTTTTAATGTTGCAACTGAAAGATTCTGTATGCCACAACTAAAACAGATCCTGTGTGCCGCAACTAAGACCCAGAACGGTCAAAGAAATAAATTTTTAAAAACTAAATATTCAAACTTCACCTCCTCAGTATCTTCACTGGGTACTCAGTCTAAGCTAGCGACTCTGCTAGTCACTGTGCATTAAAAGATTCCATTGTATTTCCTTTATAAAACTCACCATTATCTGAAATTATCTTGTTTATTGATGTATTATCTGAGTACCCCCAAGATTAGGACATGTAAACTCCATGACAAGTCTCTTCATTCCTGAATATCCATCACCTACAAGAATACCTGCCTATACTGGGTATTCAATAAGTATATGTTAAATAAATACTATCATTCCCTTTTAATTAGAATTTAAAACATGGATAACAGACTGTGGTCTAGAATGAAGAGAAAACACAGTGAGGAACTGAGCCCTCAGAGATGCTGACACCCTTTCTCTCCAATTGCTCTTTCAACACACCCACTCCCGCTTCATTATCTGCAGCCCTGGCCTAACGGATAAATTTGAGACCTAAGCATGATGCAGATTTCACTGGATCCTGGTTGAATGTTTGAGATTTATCTTTATCCAAATTAAAATTAGAATCCTCTGGGATGCCAGTCTCTAAGAGGGAGGTGTAGGAGGCAACAGAACACCAGCCATGGTGAGTCCACCTGTCAGGTTTCAATAGCCTTTCTCTTTGTGTCTCAGATGAGGCTATTCCTGAATTCAGGGCAGGAAAGGAGGGCTCCCTTTACAGAAGCAGCTGCCCCATGCTTACATGGAGGCGTCCTTGTGATGCCAGGGCTCTGTCTCAAAGAAAAGGGCCACCTCAAAGAAAGTGTCCTCCTCCTCTTTCCAAGATGTGTGAGGAGGTACAGGCATGGAGAAGGGGTGCAGTGCTGGCGGGAGAGGGGCTGCAGCAGGGAATGAGACAGGAGAGCGTGTGTGGAGGTTCTGATCAAAGAACTCAGAGCACCCAAGACCCACCCACTCCCTGGCAGACACAGATGGTGAGTCTGCTACCCTGTGATCAGAAAATGGTTGAGGTCTGTCAACGAGCCCAAGTCCTTTAAGACACCCACACAAAACATACTCGACGAAAGCAAGGAACCTTACAGAAGACGTTATGTTATAGAAAGTAAGGAACTACAGCCCAGGAAGAGGCCAAACCAGGGCAGGACCAAGTTAGCCAGCTCATTCTTATGCCTGGGGTTATGACCCAATTCTATTATTTTTGTGACTTGAGTTATAACTCATTAATGCAGACTAAGATAA
Source organism: Muntiacus reevesi (assembly GCF_963930625.1). NCBI lineage: Eukaryota > Metazoa > Chordata > Mammalia > Artiodactyla > Cervidae > Muntiacus > Muntiacus reevesi. The sequence goes on along the minus strand of NC_089249.1, from coordinate 40,562,053 downwards.
GAAAACTATAAGTCTTGCAAAAACTGAAACAAATCAGGTTAACTTACTCAGGCTTCTACCTGAGGAGGACATGGTTTTGATAGAAGACTTCCAGCTTTATGATCCTATACAGACAAACCCAAAGGGTGTGTCTTTCATTTCTTAATGAAAAAGGAAGTTGTAGAGAAATTACAGAGAATATAATTGGAGAAAAAGACAAATACTGTCATCTTCTCTGGAACAAACACTAGCATTAGTTTATCTTTATAACACACCCTATCAAAGGAATAAAGAAAAATTAAAATATATAACACATATTTTATATATATATATATATATATATATATATATATACACACGCACACACATATTTATATATACACACACACACACCCAGGCTAAGAAACTAAGCTATAGGACAATATAAGCCATATAGATAGATCTAAAAACCCTACCAGGGCAGGCAGGTAGTGTTCACAAACATGGAATTCAGGAAAATTTAGCAAATTTCCTAGGACCTGTTTCTTTTTCATAAATGTGTATCCTTATTGCAAGGGTATTATTATACCTAGTACTGTGGAAAATTGGGGAATTATAAAGAACATACAGAAGAACTTTGAAACCATGTCCATTATCTTCATTCGGTAATCATGACATTGTTTTTGGTGTCTTTTTCTCATTGCTCATAGCATCACAGTGCATTCATTTTTACAAACACATCCTCCTCCTAAGGTCAATTTCCACCACAGCAAAACACACACCACACTGCACATCATCTTCCACAGAGTACACTCCACCACACCACTACCAGGAAAAACTTTCAGCATGCAACCCGTCCTCAGTGGATGGAATCTCCTAGAGTGCATTGTCTGTCTCTCTTATTTACACCCCATCCCTTGCATATCACAGTAAATACTGCGTCCTGAACACAATAGGGAATCAATAAGTATTTGTCGACTAATTATTACAACTTTCTTCATTCATGTATTTATCGAATATAACACTCTACCATTTCATTAATTTTTTGTCTTCATTAATGCAATTTTTAATGGTTGTTTATCCTCCATACCATAATTTAAGTAGCCATCACTGAACATGTAAAATGTTTCAAATCACTATGATAAATAATGCTTTGATAACCATCTTTCAGATAAATATTTTTTGCATTGTCATAGGGTCATTTTCTGTAAATTCAGCAGCTGTAATGTGTACACATATTTTTGAGGCATTAATTACCAAACTGTCTTCCTGAAAGGTCATTCTGGTTTATATTTTTACAATGAATTTATGAGAGTGTCTATTTCCCTATACTCTCACCAAAACTAAGTATTTTAATGAAGAAAAAATTGTCAGTCTGATGGCTAAAATATAGTATCTCATTACAGTCTGAATTTGAATTTCTTGATATCAGTGAAATTGAGTTTCCTGTGTTCTTCGGCAAAGTTTCAAAATCATGTTACTTACCAAAGAGATAAAGTCAATTCTCCACCTTTTACCATCCTAATCTTCTGTTATTTTCCCCTCATCTAACTGACAGAAAAGCCAAAATGGATATTCACGGTTCCTCCCAGGCCAGCTGTGCTGTGTAGCCCTACTCTTCCTCTGTCTGATTTCCATCCTCCACACCATCTCCACTTACAGGAAGCCCACCCTTCCTCCAAGCCCTTCTCCAAAAACAATGCAGTACGTCCCCTATATACGAATGAGTTCCGAATGAGAACGTGTGCGTTAAGTCCAATTTGTTGGTAAGTCCAACACAGCTTAGGTATCCAACAAACACCATCAGTCATATAGTACTGTACTGTAATAGGTTTGAAATACCTTCCACACAAATAATACATATAAAACAAACATAAAAAATAAAGAAAAACATTTTTAATCTTACAGGACAATGCCTTGAAAAGTACAGTGGTACAGTACAATGGCTGGCCTGATGGTTATTATTAAAGTTGGAGTTATTACTGGGCTTGCATGCTTCTTGAAAACAGTATCTGGCATGGCATTTGGCACTTGGAATCCCTGGTGGTTCAGATGGTAAAGAATCCACCTGGAAGGCTGGTAACCCATATTTGATCTCTGAGTTGGGAAGATACCTGGAGAAGGGAATGGCTACTCACTCCAGTATTCTTGCCTGGAGGATCCCATGGACAGAGGAGCCTGGTGGGCTACATACAGTCCACGGGGTCTCACAGAGTCCAACACAACTGAGCGACTAACATACTTTCTTTTACACATGGTATTAAAAACAATTATCTCTTGAATTGCAAGTAGACAGGTGCTGTGGATCTGTGTTGACCCAGGAACATACCATAAATCTGACCTTGGGATACGGCTGATCACTAAGATATTCTACAATTTTTAACCATTCAGAGGGTTGCAGGCATTTGAATGTAAGAATCCTTAGGCCCCCTGTCTGGGCCTGGTCTTTATAAGGGGATTAACACACTAGAACCTGCCTTAGGACAGTCACTATGGACTTCAGAACACTCTTCCTTTCTGTGTCCTCAGAACCTTGGCCTTTTTCTAATTACTCTATGATTTGTCCCTGATTCCTAAATCCTGTTCATGAAACTAGTTGAGTAAACTATAAGTCCTGTTATAAAACTGTTACAAATTCAGTTGTCTTCTGACTTGGTTTTTCTGAATGAACCCTGAGCCCAAGATGCTCCAAATCCAGAATTCCCCCCATCTACTGTATCTCTCATCCTGGTCTAGGATGGGGCTGTCACCGTGTGGCCACCTGCTAGGCAGCTGTGAGCACGTGACAAGTACCAGTGTGAGACCAATGGAAACAACACCCTGAGAACCCAACAGGCCCTCACGGTCCTGTCTTGCTCTCATTCTCGTTCTTTTCACAGATTAGGAAATGAGGTCCCAGGGGATAAAGGGTTGGTCCTCAGCATCACAGCTTATGATGAAAAAGAGGTGTCAAGTCCTTCCTACAGCCCCATGGTTCCTTCTCCATGAAACTCATAGAGGAAAGAAAGAAAGCTGATGGCCATTCTAGTGATGCTTCCTGAATGTGATCAAAATTCTGTGAGATGAAAGGTCGCTACTTTTTGCTTATGTCCACTGCCTACAGACAAAGGCACGAAAAAAGAGCAAGATGAAAACACAGTTCTTCTATCTGACAATGTCTCGAATGAGAAGACGCCCTTCCAGAGGAAGCTCCATCAGCAGCTTTAGGTCAAGTTCCAGACGCACATCAAAATGCCAAGTCATGTTTCTTTCAGGCTCACCACGAAGAGCATCATCTTTCGACCTGAGTGACCGACAGAGCGCACGATTTCCCCGCCCCCAGCACCCTCACATTAGGCACCCCTGACTCCGCCTGGGTTCCCATCTTGTCACCCCATCAGCTGGAAGACCTTCACGCTGGGACAGCTCCCGCCTGTCTATCCGGCTAATTGCGCCGTGTTCTCCCTTCACCGCCTTCACAGGTTAAAGAGTGGTCATGTTTCACGAGGACCCTGCATCTTCTAAAAGTGATTTGCAGAGAGGGAGGGGGAGGTTTGAACTAAATCTGAGAATTCTGTGCCTTTTTTTCCCCAAAGATTTTAGAGATGGCTGCTTCATAGCTAAGGGTAAAGAAGCCAGGATCACTTCCTCCCAAACAATCACCAGCTAAGCTTGTAAATCTCAACCTCTGTTACACATTAGAATCACCTGGAGGGCTTTCAAAAATGACATTTGGGTGCACCCCAAAACAATGACCTCAGAGCCTGAGGGTGGGACAGGCCTGCATAACAATGCAGGCACTTGTATTTCTTTTTTTTTAATTTTTTAAATTCTCCAGGTGATTCCCAAGTACAGTGGAGTTTGGGCACCTTTGTTCCAAGCATGGACCAAAGGAACCTTCTCTAATTGACATTTATGTGCCGAGAACAGAGCACCAGCAATGGAAATGAGGAAAAGGAGAGTTAAATCTGTGACCTGTTCCTTATTCTCTCTCTTCCCCCATTTTCATCACAGGCTGTAATTCAAGTGACTCAAAGAGATTCTACCATCTACAGACCAAAAATAATCCTGAAGGAAAGGAATACCGCCCCCTGCCCCTTTTTTAAAGTACTGGCCAACTTCCGTCCTTACTCTCAGATTATTGAGCTTTCTTGATTTGAAGCTCATATTTTCCCAGGATCCTAAAATGGTTCATAAGGGAAGAGAAAAGATGCATGCATGCTCATTTATCCAGAATCCTGGTTATCTTGTGACCATCCCCTAAAGTGATTATGTGCTTAGCGAGACGTTTCTGAGAATGAATACTTAACATCTCAGCTTCAGCTGTCTCTACCTTACCGTCTCACATTCACAGAAGCCTTGATGTAAAACAGAAACTTATTTGCAATGAGCTCAGCCCAGAGAGAACAGGAACCAAGCAGGAGTGAACCCAGCAGAAAGGACTGTGTGAAGGCCACTGAAATGACCAGAACAGACACAACCCCTCATGCAATGGGATGAAGGGGTGGGGAGTTAGGGGTAGGGATGAACCTCAGGAAAATGTCCCCTTAAGCTGGGGACCTAGCTGGTCCTGGGGACATGCACTTAAATTAGCATTCTGGGGGGAAAAGAGAGGGAAGGATTTAAAGACGCAAAGGAGTTGTGTGAGAGAGAAAACATACCACGTTAAAAAAAAAAAAAAAGCAGAAGGAATATGTCCTAATTTGGAGAAACAGGCCACATTGCCATGGCAACTCTGAATCTCCAAGAGGCAGCCAGGCATATCTTTAAACAGCGTGTTAAATAGTTCAGCTATGAAGAAGAAGAGAGAGAAGAGTGTAGGGGGTCTGAGAGAGAAGAAAGAGGTCTGGAGTCGCTGTGGGCCAAAGGGCCATGCCACCCAGGGCCAGCTGTTCTTCAAGGGAGGTTTACTAAGTGAAGCCTCAGGTTCTGAGAAGGATCTTTCCTCTGGGACTCGGGCAGGTTGGGGGTTGTATTTGCCTAGAGTTAATCTGTATCTTGGGCTTGCTAGGTGGCACTGGTGGTAAAGAACCCGCCTGCTACTGCAGGAGACATAAGAGACCCGGGTTCAATCCCTGGGTTGGGAAGATCCCCTGGAGGAGGGCATGGTAACCGCCTCCCGTATTCTTGCCTGGAGAATCCCATGGACAGAGGAGCCTGACGGGCTACAGTCCATTTGGTCACAGAATAGTCAGACACGACTGAAGCAACTTATGCACACAACCTGTATCTTAAGGAAGATTCTCTCGAAGGCATAAAGATATTAACTCAGTATTTTAATCTCTTCTGTGTGAACTGTTGGCCCAACACTGATGCTGCCCTCTGGGCTAGGACCCCAAGGGGACTGTGGTCTTGTGCCAAAAGGGAAGAGAATCCTAAGGACTGGGGAGAACCATGCCTGTAAGCGATCCATGGCACACTAGTCAGGAATTGTGGCTTAAGGGAAGGAAAATTGTTTATTAAAAAAAAAAAAAAAGGTTTAATCCACCCGGAAACCATGTCTAAATGAAGTGATGCCATGTGTGGTTCTCTGGGATCAAGCCAGTGATGACAGGAATTCAGGAAACAGTTTACCGAGTGGCTCTGAACCTTTTGAAAATATGAGTAAGAATATAAAATTGTTCTATCTGGAAGGTTAATTGCTTGAATTATGCACGTAATGTTCGGCATTTATTTTACCTTGCAACTAATTCTCAATCATCTTCAGCCGTCTTTGACTTCCACATTACTTTGTATCCTTTCCTCTTAGAATGTCCCTCGCCTGGTCCCTTCTGACCCTGCCCACCTGCCCTTCCGCACTTCTCTGTCGTGGCCTTGGGCTGCCCCTCGATGGAACAGAAGAACAAAGCAGCTCCAGTGGATGACCAACGGGGATGGGGGTGGCAGGGAAAGGTGTCACAGGCCACCAATGGGGAGTAACAACAACAAGAATAATAAAAGCAGAAGTATATTGTTTCCCCAGGCCTGATCTCCCTTTCTTTTTGCTCATCTGCTTACATCAAGTCATTTTCCCCATAGATTTCTTCTTGGCACATGAAGCTGAAACTTCCACTTGCTCTGCTGTGAGCTCTCAAAAAGTATCCTGTTCCGTGAACATCCACACAGCCCAATGGAGCTCCCATCTAGTTCTGTGTGGCCACGCCTCCAGGTAGAGACCTCAGGCCCCCGAGAGGCCTCATGAGATACCAAGCCAAAGAAAACCAGGCCTTACCTCTCCATCAACACCCTCTCCCTCGCCGGCACCCTCCACTTATACTGTATCTTCCACCTCCTCTTTACTTCCTCTGCACAGACTCAAACCACAATCCCCCTGAGTTCTAAATGTCTTCACCTGTACAACAATCTCCACCTCCTAGGATTGCCAGGGGAACTGAATAAGGTATCTGTATAAGAGTGAAGCCCATGCAGACCAAAGTGAGAAGGGGTCCCCAAGTGTGTGTGTGTATGTGTATATGCCAAGAACCACAAGGCACCTCCTTCTCTGTCGACCCCACAAGGTATTATGATTCTAATTTAAAATGAGAGCCTGAGGTTCTAAGAGGTTATATAACTCCCTGTGTTCAAAGAGCTAGGAGTGGGCAGACCCCGATTTTGACTTTCACGGTCACCACACTTGACTGCCACCCTACTCTCAATGGTGGCTCAGGGTTTCTGCACAGAAGGGCTTGGGGCTGGTGGTCTAGTTGGAAGACAGCGCTTCAGGTGTTGGCCAACACTGTAATTCTTAGCATTGCTGCTGCTGCTAAGTCGCTTCAGTCGTGTCCAACTCTGTGCGACCCCACAGACGGCAGGCTCCCCCGTCCCTGGGATTCTCCAGGCAAGAACACTGGAGTGGGTTGCCATTTCCTTCTCCAATGCATGAAAGTGAAAAATGAAAGTGAAGTCACTCAGTCATGTCTGACTCTTAGAGACCCCTTGGACTGCAGTCTACCAGGCTCCTCCATCCATGGGATTTTCCAGGCAAGAGTACTGGAGTGGGGTGCCATTGCCTTCTCAGAATTCACAGCACAGTCAGCACTTATTATTATGTGGGTTTATTTGGGGGTAACTAAGGGTGAGGCGGTATAGCTGATGGAAGTCTGGGAAGGTATCTCCCCCACCCACCCCCACCTCCTACCCACTACCTCTCTCGGTGTTGCCCTAAGCACACTGCCCTTCTGATAAATGCAAATCAATATCTGTTTAATAGGAAATGCCATGTCATGGATTCTTTGGTAGCAATTCTGCTTTTATTTTCCCAACTGGAGCTCCATGAATTACCAAGGGTTTTAAAGATTCAGGAAGGAGATACAAGAGGAAACGTGAAGTCATTTGTTTTTATAAAATTTAGACGAGCAAAAGGCTGCCTATTAGAGAGGTGAGATTAGGAAAGAATGAGATAAATGGCAAATGGGAAAAAAGAGAGAGGAAAATGTTAAGTGTTTAATAAACTCACCACTTAAAATCCCACTTAGGACAATGCCTGGAACACAGCCAGACGTGACCCAAAGTGCTCCGTTCCCCACCCTTCAAAGCCCCTGCTATTTCCCTGGATGCCTCACTCTCTAAGGCAAAAACTCCTAGTCTAACTCAGTTCATTTGATCCACAGAAACTCCCATGTCTGTGTACCCCTATCCCCTAGAACTCAAAGACTCTAGCACTGTTTTTCTTGCCAATCTCTTATTCTATCTGACCTTCCTGTTTCTCTCTCCATTCCTCTTGCGAATTAACCTGCATTTGAAAACAGCTGAATTATCTTTGTATTGTTTCATCACGAGACGTTTCATCTGGTGACAACACTGCCAACCCTCTGGCCTCTACCTCCTGTAAGGTCCGAGTCTGCCTCTCCTCCCTCTCACCTGTTCCCTCTCCTGGCACCTATTCAAGGACTAATAGAGTCAAACCACTCATTCAACCTGTAGTCACTGATGATCAGGTGTGACATAAGAGGATTTCTAACATGGCCTCAGAGCTGTTTAACAGGCAAGACGTGGGCAGGGGGAATGGTTACAAAAACCAGACGTTTTGCTCAAGAGATACATATATTTCAGGGTTGTCATACAGAGGGAACTGGCAGCTTTCTCTTGGCTCCCCGCTGATGCAAGATGGCATAAAACCAGTCTCCCTGCTTCGAAGTTATCCCAGGCACTCACTACTCACCCTCTTTGATAACCTGACTGACTCACTCACTTGGAAGCACGCCCCTGGGGAGCTTACCGAATCTGCAATCATTGAGCAAGGCCCCCAGGACCTGAGCCGCTTTTTGATCACCCCTTGCACCCATCCACTTGGCCAACATGCGGCAGAAAAGGTGCCACCACGGACCCTTGTAACACATGCTGATGGCACTTGGTGGTCAAGTCATCTCTGGTGCTGTGAAGCCCACGCGTGCACAAAGGTGAATGAGTCTACGAGGAACAGCAAAGAATCCAGTGGTTTCCACAGTAGTCTGGTGGGCTGCTTTCCCCTCGTTTATAACTAATTACATGTATGACTTCACATACACAGTCACAAAAGAGCAGAGTTTGAATAAAGGCTAAGAAGTGACAGAGTGAGGGGGACAGAGCCCAGGAGGTGCTTGAATCACAGTTTATTTACACAGAGGAAAGGTTGTGGCGAGAACTTTTCCTGGATGAGGGAAATTTAAAAGTGGTGAAATGTAACCACACATACAATCACCGTGGTGAAAATCCCCCAATTCTTTTTAATTCCTTCTAACCGGACTAACAATTACACCTAATACTTGTAGAGTGCTTATAGCTTAATAAAGCACTCTTATGTGTATCATCTCATTTTTAATTGTTACATCATCCAATGTCATTTCATGGACAAAGAAACTTTGGCTCAAAGAGCTTCAGTAATCTGCCCAAGGTCACACAGCCAGCAAGAAGCAGAGCCAAGTGGAAGACCCACGTGTCGGACAAAGGTCTGGTGACTACACGCCACAAATTTATGCCCCTGTCGCCCCAGTCCTGGGAGGAACAAGGACAGGCACAAGAAAAGCCCAAGATCCAAGAATAATGTGCTCACGAAAAGCCACCCAACAGCATCAATTAGCTATTGAAAATGCAGCTTCTTTAGCGAGTAATAACCAGGTCAAAGCTTTGATTTTATTGAATGGACCAGTAGAGCTCATTCAATGAACATAAAGAATCTCCATAATAGAAAATCTGCCTATGTGTGTATTTATATAGGAATCATGGAATATTTTTACACTTGAGAATCTTTCCAAATAAAATGTACCGTTTTCTCCCCTACCTCGCCAGAGAAAGTTTATCCTGTAATGAAGGACCGAACCACTCATAACTCAAATGGTGAGCTGTGTTCCCATCCTCTCTAGGAAGACATTATGTATGCTACCATGGTGCGTGCTGACACACTGCTCTATTTCATTCTCTGCCTCTCAGTTCTGCCCCGGTGCACCCCTCCATATCACTGGAGCCAGCTCTGCTCCCCTGGAACTTGTTTATTAGGTAAAAGTCCAGGCATTCTAGAAAGATACAGCTGGAAAGGACCTCAAGGTCATCTCACTGGAAAGGAAACACAGCAGAATGAGACCGGCAAAGAGATTCCAATGCCGAGAAAAGTGCCTTGGACACTTACTAGGCATTAGGAAGTGGCAATGAATGAACGTATCAGTGCGGGGATATCTTGCAATTTGGAGCCAAGATGCCTGGTTTAACTCCTGGCTGTGCCTCTTACCTGATGTGCAACCTTGACAACCACTTGAAATCTCTTGGCCTCAGTTTTCATTTATATAAAATGGGGGTAATATTTACCTCACAGGATTATAGTGAAACCAAGATACCAGTAAGATTAGAGAGTAAATAACATAAGGGTGTTGTTCAGTCGGTAAGTCAAGTCTGACTCTTTGCAGTCCCATGGACTGGGGCTCCTCTGTCCCGGATTCTCTAGGCAAGAATGGAGTGGGTTGCCATTTCTTCTCCAGGGGATCTTCCCAACCCAGAGAACAAACCCAAGTCTCCTGCACTGGCAGGTGGATTCATTACCACTGGGCCACCAGGGAAGCCCAAATAATACAAGTAAACAATAAAATCAGACTTGATAAAATATATTTTGAGCTGAACAGGTACTCAACAAAGTACCTGTTCAGTTCAAGTTATATCCCTTTTCTAACTAGGTCCAAAAGCACTGAGTATTTCTTTGTTGATTTAATTTTAAAATAATACTACACGACTGATTTTTATCTCTGATATGCTACATCTTCTGCTTTTTTTTGTTTTTTTTTTTTTCTTTCCACTCTGAGCCTTGAATTGTTTATCCTGTCATTTTTAACACATTTATGAAGAGTAAATGTATGAATCTCTTCTTCATCTTGATTCTCTAGGGGCCAGAAGCAGGAAGGAAAGGCAACTCATCCTTCACTACAGGGATGACATAATACCCTTATCCATGTGTAATCATAGTTTTCTTCTTTTAATGAATAGGTACGGAGCAGTATGAGATAACCATACATCATTGAGCTTATAAATTGGTCACTCAAAGCAAAGGAACATACTATTCTTCTTAGCCTAAATAGCCTGAAAGTGAAAGTGTTAGTCGGGTCCGACTCTTTGCGACCCCATGGATTATAGCCCGCCATGGACAGGCTCCTTTGTCCATGGATTTCTATAGGCAAGAGTACTGAAATGGGTTGCCAACTTTTCTCCAGAGGATCTTCCTGAGCCGGGGATCAAACCCAGGTCTCCTGCAATGCAGGTGGATTCTTTACCATCTAAGCTGCTAGGGAAACCCTTGTTGTAGGTAAACATAAAGTTACTGTTGGGTTTTTTGGACACTGAAGTCAACGTGGTGGGCCCCAGGGGATACAATTTTTCTCTTATGGAAAAGGAAACTGAAACCAATGAATGAAGTGACATGTCCAGGTCACTCAGCTGGCCAGGAGAGAGCCAGGACACCTACCCAGGACGCGGGACTCTCAGATAAGCCCCCACCTTCCTCGACACCACAACTGTGAGATAACCTTCCCACCAGAAAGTTGTGCCTAGATTTTATTATTTTCTCAGATTATTGATGAATATGTCACACAGGACAGAAATAAAAGCCTCGCTAAAGTTGAGACAGAGTACATCGATCACTCCCCCCCAGGGCGCGAGCCTCATCAGTCAGTCACTGAAGGAGATTATGATACACCCCGGAGAATCTCGGTGCAACACTCTTTATTAAGCGATGTGATTTCTGGCAGAGAAACAGGATATGAGTGAAGCCCCTAACCTGTCAGGCTCCAGCCCAACAGTTCAGGGGACGCATCTGGATCTGCTGCTCTTAGAAGTAATTTCCTTGGTAACGCCGCCTCTAGCAATAATATCTACACCAGTGCTTCCCAAACACTAGTCCATGGATCAATGACAGTCCATGATAAAGTTATCATTGGTGCCCAGAGAAATGAGAAAAAGAAGAACAATGCAGTGTGTGTTGATACAGCTAAATGTATTCAGTTTAAAGGACTCTCCTTTATTCTGAGATCATGTAGTTCCTAGTGTTGTTTTTCGTAAGTATCCAAGGCCTTCCTTTTAAAAAATAATTTGGTATAGAGTTTTCAAAATGTATCCTTAATTGGGAAAATGAAGACTCACCATGCTCTATCATGCCACCACTGCCATCATGATTACAAAATAATTAGAATCTGTGGGTCAGGAAACCAGGAATCTCACCTCTTAGCAGCAGGCAGCACAGGCTGTGTGTCAGGAAGCACTAAAGTCTCCCCTGAGGCTGGGGCACTCCCAGCAGAAGTGAGGCCTGTTCAGAAGACTTCCCCGGGCATCATAAAACTATGGGCTTCCCAGGTGGCACGGCTTTAAAGAATCCATCTGCCAATGCAGCAGAGGCAAGAGAAGCAGTTTCGTTCCCTGGGTTGGAAAGAACCCCTGGAGAAGGAAATGGCAATCCACTCCAGTATTCTTGCCTGGAAAAATCCCATGGACAGAGGGGCCTGGCAGGCTACCTTCCATGGGGTGGCAGAGAGTCGGATATGGCTGAGTGACTGAGCGCACATAAAATCATAGTCCAACACAACACGCACCACTCAATATCTTCTGAATTCAGTTACGTAGGTTTTTCACTGTGTTACATTTGGGATTTTGGTTTTAATTTCTTTGCTTCCATTTTTCAAATCCGACTAACACTGGTAGGTAATGACCTACCCAAGCACCAACATGGTTATCAGCAGCTCTTGCAGGCATCATTTTTCTGAGCAAGCCTTCAAAGTATTCACAGTGATCATGCCGGGTCTTTGTAGCTCATGGCTACAAACTTCTCATGCTGACCTCTCAGATTTTAGTTTCTCAAATTAGGTCTTCTTCATCTAATTTCCAAACCATTTTCTCCTTTAGTGAGGTGTTAGGCATGTTACTATGGATTAAAATTCTATTTTTGTCCATCTATTTCTCTAACCTCACTATGGTGCTCCCAGTGACAAGCACCAGATCTAACACATAATGAATGCTCAATTATATTTACTGGATGAATAAATAATTAATCCTAGACCACATTCCAAGAAGCTAATCATAATACCATTCAATGAAATTATCAAAATGTTGATATTTTTTGTGAAAATAGACCTGAAAAGAAAGCTAACGTCTACAGTTCCTTATAGAAATAGGTTGAACGTGAGGTCCAGGGAAGTGATGAGTTTTCACCTGGAAAAATAGTTAAGATAATTATAATGAGATAACACAGATAAAGTTTTGTACACAGCAAGAATCCCACAAATCTTCTTCCTTTTCCAAGCCCTTTTCTTTATTGTAGGAAAGCCAGAGTGATTTTTTCCTTTTTAGAAAAATCTGCTTTGTTGTAGTCACAAACACTGCTTTTCAAAAAAACTATAGTATCAACACTGGGCCAAGGAAAAACACCTTGAAAACACCCTTTCACCACTTGTTATGTTTTCCAGAATACACACACACACACGCACACACACACTCTTCCAAAATTTTGGTTGACATCGTATAAGTGATTTTGTTTTGTTTAGTTTTGGCTGCACAGCATGTGGGATCTTCATTTCCTCATGCAGGATCAAACTTGCTCATCCTGCATTGGAATTATAGAGCCTTTTTTTAAAAATACAGAACAAAGTTACATGTAGTCCCACTATATACTACAATTATTTTTTAAGTAGATGAATCAAGGTGTGTAATTGGAGTTTCAATATCAAACTCTCGAAAATTAAAAGAATGAATATATGAAAAAGTAGAAGGACACAGTAGACCTGAAAAGCACTATGAACCAATTCAACATAATTAAAATTTACAGAATTTACACGCAACAGTAGGGTACAAATTCTATTCACATTCCTATAGATTATAAACTAGGAGACACTGGAACACATCCAGGGACATAAAACAAGGTGCAAAAATTTCATGGTCTAAAGGTATTAAAATCTTGCAGAGACTGTTCTCTTATCACTATGGAACCGTGTTACAAATCAATATCAAACATATTTGAAAATAATCACATATTTTCAGGTACAACGTGACATTTACCAAGAGAGATCTTTGACTTAGCCACTGAAAGTCTTAATAAACTTAGAAGACTGAAAAAACACAGCGCTTGATTGCAGAGAAGAAAGCTTAAATGAGAAATTAATATCAAAGTACAGAGTCTCAACAACCGGAGCACCAGGGAAGTCCCTTCATTGACATCACATTGCTAATTATCATAAATATAATATCTTCCAGACACCTGTGTCCACATCAAATACTTCTAAGGGCTATTCACATTTGACCCAGTTTTAAATTTTTCCAATTTTTTGTGGATGATCAAATCAAAAGCTTCTTCAAAGCAAAAGTTAAATGTACCTTTTTTCTTTTAAAACATCTGCACCTTCAGGTTTTCATGGTATATTAAGGCAGTGTAACAGGACTTTTAGGAGCACTGGGAAAGCTTCTGAAAAGTGTGCTATTTAATTCTAAGAGCACCTGTAGCTGATAAATATTAAATAGCCAGAAGTCATCTATGAGGGCTAGAAGCACCAACATCCCGAGTCACACAAGATTATTATGTCTATTTTTGAAAGAGGCAGTTTTTAAATAATTGGTAAAAGTTGCAGATCTCGCAAGATCCTAGCATTTTCTGGGTCTGACACGACTAAGATTTTTATCATTCGTTTGCAACAAGTCACCAAATCTCTCTGAGATGTGTCATGTCATATTGGCATGCACACTTCTTTCTGCTTGCGCCTATGTATTCTATTTACACTACCCAGTGTAAAATAGTGCTTAATATCCATGTTAAAGTCAATGTTATCAAAATAGATTTCAGCCTACATTCAACAGCTCTGGAGTAGGCCAAAACCTAGTACATTTTCTCCTCATTATCACCTCAGTACGAGTCCCTTGCCAGGATCTGGCTAGGAGGCTTACATCTGACAAAGCTTAATGAAGTGTTAATGAAGGGAAAATGTCCCCACCATACTGAGCTTTGTTCAGAACAGGTTTAAGTGTACCCTGGTAAAAAGTCTACCAGTGGCTCCTTTTTTTCCCCCCGAGAGAGGACAGATAAAGTGAGAAGTTGTACTCCTGGCTCTGTTACCTTTTGCTTGAATGATGTTGTCTGCTGTTCAGGAACGTTGAGGTTTAACCCTTGGCCTTATTTTAAAATTCCTTTGTATGGGCTTTACCCATCATCTCCCCATCCTCGATATGACCTGACCTTTCTGATATGTCCATACAGATTTAACATATCATGGCTTGTTTTTCTCCCCTCCAAATAACTTCTTGATCTTCTCTAATTCCACCTGAGTTCTTCATTCAACTAAAATCTCATCAGCCAAGGTCTACCAAGAATTCCTGTGGCTCCCTGTTCTGGATTCTGTGTGACTCCCTATGGTACCACCTGGCCCCACACTCAACACCCTTCAGTGTGGTTGACCTGGTTCTCTCCTCTCACAGGCAGGGGCTTAGATTCCAGTCCGGGAGCCCATAATTTTCCCACCTCTGATGTATCATTAACTTCCTGGATTCTTTGTTTCCATATCTGGGAGAAGGGAGATGATGCTTATGGTTACCTGCATTCTTCAGAGAGACAAGGTCAAGCTGTATTTCCCATCTTGCAGGACTGTTGTATCAAATTAAGACAAAGTACATACATTGTCTTTGAAAAGTGCAGAATATCATAAAATGTAAGATTTGGTTATAGTCTAACCACACATACTAAGGAGTTTCTTTCTCATCTCTCTCCCACACTCTTTCTTTCTGGAGGCTTCTCTGCCCTTCCAGGAGGAATCCCCCTTTGCCGACGAATATCCATGCATACTTAAGTCCTGCTTTCCTAGTCATCTCAGTGAGAAGAATGGCTCCAAATGAAAAGTAAGAGGGGTAATCCCAAGGCACCATTTTTGGAGAAAATGTGCTTTTTTCTTATCTGTTACCTGTAAGTAGTTGGAAGACACCTACTTCTTTGATCATTGAAGAGTCTCACCGAGATGGAATTTACTTCATCCAAACCTACTTTCTATCTGCATACCTTGATTATCATAAATTCATACAACCCCCCACATATAGGTCTTTTGTGTGCATGCACGCCTGCGCATATGCTAAGTCGTTTCAGTTGTGTCTGACCTGTGTGACTCCATGGACGGTAGCCCACCAGGCTTTTCTGTCCAAGGGATTCTCCAGGCAAGAATACTGGAGTGGGTTACAGGTCTTTTACCATAGTTCAAAAATTCATTCAATATTTACTTTTATCAATATCTGACAGATTTGTTAAAAAAAATACTTTTAATCAATTATCTCAGACCACATTCAGTGCACAAAATGGTAAAAAAAGAAAAGAAGTTTTCCCCTCATCCTAATTTCAATTTGCCCTTGTCGTTCACCTCTAGTCAGGAAACAGGAGAGACTGCAATTCATTACATCACATTATCTGCTGGAGCGTGAACTAGTAAACAGGATTAGTGATTTGTGGATGTAAAAGTCCTACCAGAGACTAACCTGGTAATCTGGAAAATCAGGCCAACTCCAGGAGACAACTGAGGTGTGGCCTCAGGCAAGTCACTTAATCTTCCTTGGCCTCAGTTTCCTCTACTGTGAAATAAGGGCAGTGCTCCTGTCTCTGAGATTGCTTCCAGGCCAACTGGTCTCTCACACAGGATGTGAGATAACATGTGCACCCAGATTTCTGCAGAAGGGTGGGGACTAGGATGGGGTAAAGATGAAGTCAGAGAGCTTCTGTTCAGAAATTCTCTCTCCCTTCTTCACTGAGTGGAGGGAGCTGCAACCTTCTCTTTATAACCCTCTGTATTTTTAACCTCAATAATCTTTATAACCTCAATAACCTTTGTAACCCTCAAAATCTATCAGAGGATGCAGCTGGAAAACTCATAGTCTGACCACGTTTCCATATTTACCACTGTCCCTCACTGCCTTTGTTTACTTTTATCTCCTCACACTGACTTCTTTTTTGTGGCTTCCCCGTAATTGCCTACTTCTCCTTCCTTCAACATCTGCTTCTCTTGGACATCCTATCAGAAACTTCTAGAATGAATTATCTGCCTGGCCTTTGTAGCTCATTGCTGTGAACTTTTCATGAGGGCCTCCCAAATCTTGGCTGATCAAATTTAGTCTTCCTCCTCTAATGTCTGTGCCATTTTCTCCTTTAGGGAAGCATTCTGTGCGTTATAAATCCCTATCCCTCCATCTTGCAGATGAACAAAACTAAAACTAAGAGAGATCAAGGGATATGACCAGTCAAACAGCTGTGGCTGGTTATGAAGGAAGGTTGAGAACCAGGTCTCCTGACTCTGTAGTACAATCTAAGCTTCCTGCAGTAACCCCAGCTACCACTAAGTGAATATTTCTATCGAACCCCACGGAGCAGCCGAAGCAGGATACAATCTTCCCCCCAAAAATGAGCAGAAGTCTTCCATTGACTCCATGGCTTCTATGATTCAAAGTGGTTTCTAAAAAAATTTAGCCCCTCAATTCAGATATTGGTGATATGTATCTTTTATAGTCCAAGCTGGGTATAACTGCCTAATTTTTTTTTCAGTTCTTTGACAAACATGATTAAGTCTACTATAGACTTCTTTTTGTCTGCATTGGGTCTTCATTGCTGTGCAGGCTTTCATCTAGTTGTGGTGAGTGGGGGCTCCTCTCTAGTCGTGGTGCACCGGCTTCTCATTGCTGAGGCTTCTTTTGTTCCAGAGAACAGGCTCTAGGGTTGGAGGGTTTCAATCGTTGCAGCACGTGGGCTCAGCATTTACCACTCCCAGGCTCTATGGCACGGGCTCAGTAGCTGTGGTGCATGGGCTTAGTTGCTCTACAGCATGTGGGATCTTCTCAGATCAAGGGATCAAACCCATGTCTCCTGCACGGGCAGATGGATTCTTTACCACTGAACCACCTACAGACTCCTTATAGCTGCATCTCCACCTCAAAGCCACTCAAACCAACCCTTTTTCCTCATAAAAAAAGTGCCAGCTGATATGTTCCACTCCACCATCATCCAGCCCAGGATCTATGTGGAAAAGGTAATTAAATCAGTTCTGTAATTATTCTCTCCTGCTTATAAGTAATTAAGGGTTGTACGTTCTGCCAGAAGCCACAAAGGGCCTAGGAAGAGTGAATGACAGGGGGAAATGGATCAGGACACGTGCCTTGGAAAGGAAGTGAAAATTCAGAGACGGGAGGATGGAGAGACAGCAAGAAGCTAGGATGAGGGACAAGCTAAGAGTCAGGAAAATGGAAAGAGAAGCCCAAAACAGGGAGAAGAGAAAAGAAGAGGAGGGGAGAGAAAAAGCAGACTTTCTAGAGACTGGTTAAAAAAGAAAGGGACAGTTAAGGAGGGAAACAGCGTAATTGAACCCTAGTAACAAAAGAGACAGGGAAGGCGCGCAGGCAGAGGGAGGCTGCGGGAGGCCAAGTGTGTGCTGTTGTCATCACAAGCCTCGTCTCACTGCTAAGGAAACTGAGGCACAGAGAAGTTAAGCAACCAGGCTAAGGTCACAGCGAGCCAGAATCTGAGTCCAGGGCTGTCTGGGCCTGAATTCTGCACATAATATTGAGCTCAAATCTTTTTTAGACCTTCAACAACATAAAATGTGACTCTACAATAATCTCAAAGAAAAAATAGAATTTAAAAAATAGACATACATAATATTATTACTGATGTCCTTTATCAATAAATTAGCACGGATTCCACCAGAGCCCTTCAGCCACCGCCTCCCTGTGACCAATGCTGTGGACACGAAAGGGGCGGCTCGCAGAGCAGGTCCTACAGAGACGAGACGCATCTTTGGTTGGCCTCATTAAATACCAAGTTCTGACCAACTGCACCCACTTGCCACAGCCTATAAAAGTACTGTTTGATGGCCACGAGCAGGCCACCTGGGAACTTTTAACTATGCCAGGTCCAAAGGTGGGCCACTGAGGGACCCGGAGTCTGACAGGATGAAGCATGAAGGTGGCTGCGTGCGCCACGCAGAGTATAAGTCACATGGAAGAGTGGGTCACAGAATACAGGGGAGGACAAGGGGAGAAAAGGACAGAGGAACACACACCAGAACCGAGACGAGAGGGGGAGCAGGGAGCAGAGAGGAGAGGAGGGAAAGGAGGACAGAGAGAAGCAGAAATCAGAGAGTCTAAGAGCAAGAGAAGCAAAGAAGGACCCTGATCCAGACAGGTGGGGAGCAGAGCCCTAGGGGCGTGAAAGGACAGCTCTGGGTTCTTAGTGCAAAAAGTAGGATTTGAGCCTTCTCTGTGGTTTGAAAAATTAAAACATCTAGAACTAGAGTCCACTGATGAGTCTGGGCTTCCGCTTCTACAGGAGTCTCTTCCACTTCTCAGAGTGAGCTGAGATGCCTCCTGGCTTCTTGGCCAAGATGCGCCCCAAGGCAGGCAGTGTGCTGTGCCAGTCGGGGTTAACTGATACCCTTCTCCAGTGGCTTCCCTTTCGTTTCTGTTTGCAACCAGGTCCCCTAGTGGAGCCTAGGCTGATGCTGGCTGGAACGAGCCTCCCAGGGAACGGCAGGATTTGTGGGAGTCAGGGAAGTACCTTCCCTTTTAAATATGCATTTCCCCTATGGCCCAATATGGTGTCTGAAACCCCATGAGTTCAAGTCCTTCTTCTGAGTTAAAACATAAATAAATGCCCATGGAAAGGGTTACACACCAGCTGCTTTTGTCTATTTAAAACCTGGCAAGGACTTAGCTGATTAGATTGTCTCCCAGGTTGAAATGAAACAGGGACCCACAAGAAGGACATCCTTGGGGGGAGGGGGGACTCCTTGGAGGACAGACCCAGGACGGAATCATATTATGCTTCTTGGGGGAAGCCCCATCAGTGTGCGGAGCAGGGAGCTAGAGGCAGGGGGAGAGGAGGCCTCTAGGCAGCCAAGAGGCAGAATAAGGACACAGGATGGTTAAACAAGGTGGCAGCTGTCAAAAGAGGAGAGAGGAGCATGGGGAAAGGGAGTTTAAAAAAAAGATTAAAAATACATTATTTTCCAATTGCGTCATTTTCTCAGGACATACCACAGAGGTCAGGATGACAAAGGTGGCCCTGGTTGCTACTTGAAAGTCCAAAAACATAAAAAAAAAAAAAAAAGAACCCTATTCAAGCCCTGCTGCTCCCTCCCAGTGGACAGGAAACCAGTTCCAGATATCTGCAACCCTTAGAAACAGAAGCCCTTACCATATTGATGGGGGAGCCTCACTACTGGATCAAAGGGCAGAAGAGTAGAAAACAGCAAAGGGAGAGGAGATGCACCGCCCCCGGTCCCTCCTCGGCCGAACAGACTGGTGTCCATCCTAATCACGACACGGGTATCCAAAACGAAAATGACCTCAGTAACTCTTCAAGGTGTTATCAGGTGTCCCTTCCACTGACCAAGGAGACTTGTCCTTGGACACAGAAACTCCAGGGATGAAGTTCCAGAACCCCAAAAGCCACATTACTTTCCTGGGGGAAATTAGCCATCAATATTAGTCTCAGCAGCAATGATCAGAGACCAAGACGTCATAAGAAAAGTATCTGAATCTACAGATTCTTCTGGTATAGACAGGTTAGATGTCTCTGGGAAGATCGTGGGGCAGGCAGGATGAGGACTGGACTCCGGCCACCACTGTTTTTCCCCACCTCGCTGAGCAGTCGTGGGGTCTGGCTGCTTGCCCTGTGCCCCTTCCTGGTCCCCAGGAGTGCAACCAGAGCTGCTGTGAGTGACGACTTCAACTGATGCACCCCACTTCTCTCCTGCCTGGTTTTGGGGAGTATGTGTTCACACGTCCTGCCCCAAATCCTTTGTGTCTGGGCTCCAACTCCGGCATCCAGACCTTTCCTCCTCTCAGCATCAACACTGCCTTCCAGAACCATCCATCCAGGGTAGGAGACCCTCTGTCATCTCCACTCAGAGGGGCTGTAGGGGGAGAGCTGCGGCAGAGAGATTCCAGGCAGGCGGCCAGTCTGGGCCAGGAGGAGGAGAATTAGTCACAGGCTCACAGATGTTAAGAGACGAAAAGAACTTGCAGACACACACCTCACTCATCCATCCCACCTTGCAAGGTAGGCCCCTTTCCAGGAGCATATATCCTGTTCCCGTCCGACTGCAAAGGCTCCTTCTTACAATGAAGTATGTACCGAGTGCGCCACGCATGATTGGTGCTGCCCAACCACGGGAGCCGGAGACGAATGGACTGTCCGCTTCAGGAAAGGGCTGTCTCACCTCAAGAACACCATGCCTCTCCCGGGTGCTGCCTGCATCCTCCCTCCTCTCTGTCCCTCCATCCCAACAGACACCCCTGGCACACCTGAATACCACCCTTACCCATAAACAGA
Organism: Muntiacus reevesi; assembly: GCF_963930625.1. NCBI lineage: Eukaryota > Metazoa > Chordata > Mammalia > Artiodactyla > Cervidae > Muntiacus > Muntiacus reevesi. The sequence continues at coordinate 40,541,346 of NC_089249.1, read as the reverse complement.
CCAGTCTCTGATCATCAGGGAAACTAACAGCGAAAGTGTGGGTGTTGAAGGCCCAGCAAATAGAAACAGCATGAAGCGGCTGAGGAGGGAGCTGGTTGAAGCGGCCTCTGATTACTACCCCCAGGAAGGTGATACCCTCTGAGACTGGTCCAAGGTGGCAACAGTCAGAGGAGCCTGGCGGGCTACAGTCCATGAAGTCTCAAAGAGTCAGACACGACTGAGTGTCTAACACACTTACAACGGCAGTCACAGCTGATTTTCTATGCCTATTCAGAAAGTAGGAAGAGACCATTTTTTCCACGACCTGTAGCCATCCAGGGCAGTAAAGCAAAAATATTCCTCCTTCTTTGTCAACTTCTCATCTGCTGAAATAGAATCTCAGACCGAGGTATATCTGATTTCACTTTGTCCAGACACACAGCAAGCTAGGAAAAAATAATCTTTCCAATTCCCCAAAGTGTCAGTGAGGAGTCTGACCTGATCCAGGACTCAAATCTGAGGGTATCCACTTGGAAGTGGGTGGGCTTGAGTGGGGGGCAGGTCTACTCAGGAGAGCAGAGACCTCAGTCCCTGGCACCCCCACGCTGGGAACCAACCCACAGTTTTGTCCACCCTCATGAACCTCTCTCTAAATAAAAAACCAAAAACCTCTTTTGGACCATTTTTTAAAAGTCTTTATTGAATTTGTTATAATATTGCTTCTGTTTCATGTTTTGGCTTTTTGGCTGCGAGGCATGTGGGATCTCATCTCCCCAACAAGGGATCAAACCCGCATCCCCTGCACTGCAAGGGGAAGTCTTAACCACTGGACTGCCTATTCTGTTTCTCGTCTTTCATCTCAAGCTCTTCTCTCCTTCAGATCTGTTATCTTGTTTGAAACAGTTAGGTCCTAATCAAGACCGACTGGAAGAGGAAAGAATCAACTTTAACGGTCAAGCTCCAATTGGTCGCTCTCTGGGCAGCTGGGCTAGTCGCCTCACAGGCTAAGCTGGATGTTTCAGGAAAACCAAGTCCATGATAGTGACCCTGGGCAAGTGCAGACCCCGCTGAAGTCCCTGAAGATTATTCTCATCAGACAAGGGTCCTCGTTGCCACCCTGCCACTGCCAGCGTGTGACCGTGGCCAGTCACTTTCCTTTCCGACCCTCAATTTCTTCATCTGTAAAGAAAGAGAACCGTCCTACTGTCTAAATCCCCAGGTTCCTTTGAGAGCTAAACTGGCTAAATGTAAGTAGGCACTATCTCATATAACGTGTAGCCCTAAATTGTAGGAGGCACTTGGTTTATTCAAAGGGGGAAAGAGAATGAAGCTGACTTCTTCTGAAACTCCAGATCTAGTCCTCCCCAGTCTCTCAATAACCAGGGAAAATCTAGAACCAAAATACATCCAAAAAAAGCATGTTAATCACTTCCGGACCAAGACAGAGCCTGCACTTCAGCTGAAAGTTGGGGGCAAGGGCATTGGAGCCTGGAGTCTGATGGCTGATTGTCCCCGCCCCGGATCCACAGCTCCACCTTATAATTTCCACATTGCTCCCTCCCTTCCAAAACTTTCTTTCCTCTTCTCACCTCCTTTAGCTTCTTCTCATCCTTCTCCAATCCCTCTTCCTCCTCCTTAAATGTTACAGAGCAGCCACACAAACACACTGCACTGGAGACCACAAAAAATAAACCCAATGGAGAGATCTTAACCCATCGCAAAACTTTACAACCTAAAAACACGCCATGTTCTACTCCTCAGGGGTACCCAAACCTGGCTGTGTCTCAGAGTCCCTTGGGTGAAGTTTGTGAAAATTGCCATGAGTGGGCTTTATTCCAAACCTATTAAATCAGAATCCTTGAGTGCGGGATCAGAGACGCTCTACTTTTAAATAATAATAACAATAAAATTTAAAGTTCCTCTGTTGCTTCTAAGTTCCAGTCAGTTTAAGAACCACTACCATAGACTGTACAACTAAACGGCAAAACTCTATCAAGCTCCTTTCCCCTCTTTTCTTTGATGATTTTTTACCTCCTTCATTCCCATCACCCTCTCAACTCACGATGCCCATGTGGCTTTGCTTCCTGAGAATTTACTATATTTGCTTTCATAGGAGCAATGAGAACCCAGAAATGGTAAGAAAAAGAAAGGCAAGGGGTTGGAGGGAACCGGAAGGACTACGCAGACAAGGGCCTATGGAGGCAGAAGGTAGGAGAATGCACAAGGAAGCCAGGTGGGAACAGGAGTGAGGAGGAGGGGGCAGGTGTTGGCAGGGGTAGGTGGGAGGGGTGGGTGACAGCATGGTGGAGAAATTACAGTGAAGTCTGGCTACAGTTGTCTGTTGTCATGGCAACACGATGCTGAAAGACTGAAGGCTGCTGCTCTTTACAACACTGGACCACATGTTCTCAAGGCAACAGAAGGCATCCAAGGCACATGGTGGCCAGACATGAGGTCTTGGAGGTGTGCCAGGAGTCCTCAGCCCAAGGCAGGCTACACTGGCTGTGCCATTACACTACCTCCCACCCTCAAGGCCCACACCCTTCACCCCCAAATCTTGCCCTGGGTGCTCTGTTCCCTGAGGCACTGTTGTCAGTGCCAGAAGCCTCACTCGGAAAAGGGGGACATTCTATTGGGTTGCAATGATGTAGATGCAAATCCAGGAACTGGCCACTGGCCACTGGGAACTCTATTAACTCAAAAAGATAGGAAACTACTTCGGGAGAGGAAAGCCAATCTCAATGTTGCTAACTTCTTCCATTGCAGAGCTACTGTGTTCCCAAGTCAGTAAACAAATTTTGTCAAAACAACAAAACCGCATCACTGGTACGTATATCGAGAGTAAATGATGTCCAGTTCCAGAGGAATTTGTATTCAATCATACCAAAATGATAATAGCATCGACTTATTAAAACCAGGAGTGTTCCTAACAGAGTAATGAGTCCTGGAAAGGTTATTTTCTTTTCTTTCATAATAGCTCTTTGAAGTTGATGCATATTAACCCCATCACAGAGGTGAGAAGAAACAGATCACAGAAGTCACACAACAAGGCAGAGGTCACTCAGCTTCTGAAAGATGGAGCCAGGACTCAAAATGCACCAGCGTATATGTCCCGTCCACCACACTCTACTGCTTCCATCTGAAAAGATGCTAAGTCAAGTTATATTGCTCCCTTCTTACACTTTCTAGAATGAATTAGAGATACCCATCTTTCTGCTAACACTCAGATTCTTGTGTTCTCCACTCTTCTCCTCATACAAATCTCCAGTGCCATCTCCTCAGAGACCTTCCCTGACAAACCTAAAACAGCCTACAACATCCCTTTCTGCTATTTTCATGAAAACATTCGCCACTGCCTGAAATAACACTGCTCCATTTATGTGTTTGTTTCTTGTCACTCAATGTACCATGAGGATAAGACCTCTCTTATGGACTATATCTTTAAGACCTTGAACAATTTCTGACACCCAGAAGACACTTAATAAATATTTTTGGAATGAATGAATAAATCAAGGAGAAAGGCTGTTGTTTGCTAAAGCAAGTTTCAAAATCCCTTCCTTCTACCACTGGAAACTTAATTGCACTGATTAAATTTCCTTGATGTTACCTGGCTGATTTGCATGTCGCAGGCATTGCATACATTTATCTTTCAAAACTTTTTGAAAATGTTTGTTTCTTTCTGCATCTCCCTTTGAAAGAGGCTAATAAAGTCAAGATAATCATCGGCACCCATCTGCTTTGCATGATAAAAGCTTTGCTCTGCCACCCCAGAATGCTCCCTGACCTGAGACTGTCCTCTTGCCATGACTGATGGAGATTAAGTGGATGTGAGTGCCAAGATATTGACTGCTGGCATCTGGCAGGTGTGAAGAATGGAAGGATGAGAGACGGCAGCCTGGACAGAGATAAGGAAGGTAACTTGCCAGTAACCAGAGATGAATCCTAGCATCCATTTTCATTTGGGGTTTAAAATATTTTTAATTGCTACTGACAGCTGCTGCACTGAAATAATGAATCCACCCACACATGTAAATAAGTGTATATTAAGGACTTAGCCTGTACCAGGTTATATGTTAGGATCTGCAGATACGGAAAGGAAAATGACGTAGCCCCTGTCCTCATGAAGCCTGTAGTCAAGCAAGACAGGCAGCTAATAAAAAATGATGGTGATTCATTACAATTGTGATGAGGATGATGAAAAGTATGAAATGAAAGAGAATAAAGGGGAAAGAGGCAAAAATTTTTATTTCAGGGGAGAGAAAAAGAAAAAATATGAAAGCAGGATACTGGATGAGGAGGGCAGCCTAGGTGAGAATGCTCTCTATCCTGAGCACTGAGAAGAGAAAGATACAGGCAACCAACCACAGTGGAAAACACACACACATGCTTGTGTGCACACACATGTGAATGCACACAAAACAAAGAAGCAAAACCAAACCCAAGGAGAGAGGAGGACAGAAAAGGATGCTAAAAATGAGCCTCACTGCTCTGAAGCTCCATCAAAGAAGAGCTGCCTAACTGTATCACCTCACCTCTCAGCACTGCCCCAGGTCCCAGGAATCCAAAATATATGAGCCAATTACCGCGGAGCTTGGTGAGTTCTGATCCTGTCTTGGATGGCTTGCATTTGTATTCACATCATTATACTCACTCATTCATGTATTCAATGTAGACTTACTGAAAACCTCTCACAGACCCACTCTTACTGATTCCTGCTATTTATCTGGCCTTTTCTAAGTGCTTTTTAATGGCTTTACCTAATAACCTTAAGAAACAGGGTCTATATTTACCACCATTTTATAGACGAGGAATCCAAGATTCAGAGAAGCCAAGTTACTTGCCGAGGGTCACACAGTAAATGGTGGAGCCAGGAAACATCCAGGCTGTGAGACTCCAGGGCGCCCCTCTTCACTGAGATGTTGGTGTTACCAGATTCCTAGGGCTGCCCTAAGAGATGCACCACACACTTGGCAGCTTAAAACAATAGAAAATTTTTTTCTCATGGTTCCAGAGGCCAGAGCCTAAAATCAAGTGTCAGCGGGATCATGTTACTTCTTTTAAAAAAAAAAAAAAAGAAAGAAAACTATTTTGTATTGCCGTATAGCCAATTAATAATGTTGTGCACAGCGAAGGGACTCAGTCATATATACATATGTATCCATTGTCACCCAAACTTCCCTCCCATCCAGGCTAAGTAGAGGTCCCTGTGCTCTACACCAGGTCTTTGTTGATGATTCATTTTAAATACAGCATTGGATCCAAGGGAGAATCTTCCCTGGCCTCTTCCAGCTTCTGGTGGTTTGCTTGGTTTGTGGCTAAATACCTCCAGACTCCATACCACGCCTTCTCATCTTCCATATCCTAGAAGGACATGTGTCACTGGACTTAGGGCCTGTCTGGCTAATCCAAGATGATCTCATCATAAGAACCTAATTTACATCCGTTAAAGATTCTTTCTTCAAATGAGGTCACATTCACAGGGTCCAGGAGTTAGCACACAGATCTATCTTTGGGGGCCACCATTCAATCCACTGGACTCTGTATAGTGTCCATTTTTATAACTGCTAATCATGTAATAACAGTTGGCTCTTGTTATTCAGTCACTAAGTCATATCTGACAGAGAGTCAGTGATGTTATCTAACCGTCTCATCCTCTGTCACCCCCTTCTCCTCCTGCCCTAAATCCTTCCCAGCATCAGAACTTTCCCAATAAGTCAGCTCTTTGCATCATGTGGCCAAAATATTAGAGCTTCAGCTTCAGCATCAGTCCTTCCAATGAATATTCAAAGCTGATTTCCTTTAGGATTGACTGGTTGAATCTCTTTGCTGTCCAAGGGACTCTCAAGAGTCTTCTCCAGCACCACAAATTGAAAGCATCAATTCTTTGGGAACTCAGCCTTCTGCATGGTCCAACTCTCACATCTGTACATGACTACTGGAAAAACCATAGCTTTGATTCTACAGACCTTTGTTGGCGAAGCAGTATCTCCGCTTTTTAATACGCTGTCTAGGTTTGCCATAGCTTTTCTTCTAAGTTGGCTACAACTATGCACCAGACATGTGGCATGTGCTGGGAACACAAAGTTAGTAAAGCCTGGCCTGCACCACAGTGGGCCCATTGTACAGCAAAGGAAACAAGACAGATTATCGTAAAAGCCCTTAAATAGGGCACAGGTGAAGCACAAAAAAATAAAAAGAAATAAGAAATTCTGTGATGATCAGAGTCAGAAAAGGGCGCACAGACGTGCCATAATTTCTCTTGGAAAGTGAATAGGTTCTTCCGGGTGGATGAGGAGGAGGTTATTCGGAGGAGAAGAGGAGGCACCAGGCCAGAGATGTAAACCATCAAGGACCAGTCCAAGGAGCGGTGACTAACTCCATGTGTCTTCATGACACGGGAGGGCCGGGAGGTGAAGAGGAAATCCTGGAGGAGTGGCCTGGGACCGCATCCCAGAAGGTGTCCTAGTCTCAGCTGTGCGAAGCCAGGGGAAAGTTTTCAGTGAAAGTTGTCACCGACGGATTTGAGTTCCTAAAGAATCACACAGGTAATCTGCCATGTGGTGAGAGAAATAGAGGGCAGGAGTGCTCAGAGGGCAGGGGACCCACAACAAGACTTTATTTATTTATTTAAACTTTTTATTTTATGCTGGAGGATGGTAGATCAACAACGTTGTGACAGTTTCAGGTGGACAGCAGAGGGACTCGGCCGTACATATACACGTATCCATTCTCCTCTCAAATGCTGAGTGTCTTGGCACTAGCAGTAAAGAATCTGCCTGTCAGTGCAGGAGATGCAAGAGACTCGGGTTCAATCCCTGAGTCGGAAACATCCCCTGGAGGAGGAAATGGCAACCCACTCCAGTATTCTTGCCCGGGAAATTCCATAGATAGAGGAGCCAGGTGAGCTATAGTTCACGGGGCCGCAGAGTCGGACACAGCTAAGCGCTCAGACATCCTCCCCGCCCAAACTCCCCTCCCATCCAGGGTGCCACATGTTGAGCAGAGTTTCCTGTGCTAGGACCTTACTGGTTATCCACTTTAAAAAGCAGCATGTACATGTCGATCCCAAGCTCCCTAACTATCCCTTCCCCTCATCCTTCCCTCCCTGGTAACCAAAAGTAAGGCTTCTTTACTGTTTGTTGGCAGAACTGTCCTAAGGGGAGGGGAGGGGCCTGGTTGATTCCCAGATTGGTCAGTTGCTCCCTGCTGCTTTATAGATAAGCCTCTCTTTCCCCTTGTTCCTGTTCTTATCTAAGAAGTTTTTTTAGCTCTTTCCCATCTCCCCCTCCTCAGATGGGGGTTCTATTCTGGACACACTTCCCTGCTAGTCCCCTTGTTGGTTCTGAGCCTCTCCTCCACCCTCCTACTTTCACAGATCCTCTCCTTGCTAACAAGGCTCATCTCTTAATTTCCAGCCCAGACCACTCTCTTTAACCTCCAGTCCCAAATCCAGCTGCTTCCCGGACATTTCCCCTTCTGCAACCTAACCATGCTTCAGTCCCACTCAGCCTCATCCCTGCTGTCACCAAATCTGTGACAAATCTAAGGCCTCTGGTTTGTAACAGCACTAAAAGGGTCAACGGTGTTCAGTGCCGCAGAAGGTCACCGGCGACTTGAAAAGCCCATTTGGAGTTGGCATTTTGGATAAAGGGAAAGATGAGGAAGTGAAAACAGCAATTTCAAATGAGTATGTAAGGAATTTAGCTATGAAAAGAAAGAGCAAGGGAGGAAAAACTGGGGTCAAGGAAAGCTTTCAGGTTTGTTTACTTATTGATATGAGAGTGATCTGAACAGGTTCAATGAGGGCAAAATTGACATTTTGGGCAAGACTATTCTTGACTGGCGGGTACTGTCCTATGTACCACAAGACACAGCATGCCTGGCCTCTGGGTTCTAAGCACTGGTAACGGGTGCGTGCACACCACTAAGCTAGGCGGCAGATTCCAGCAAGGAGGAAGAAGTGGATAATTAAAGGGAAAAGGGACATAACTGACAAGTCAAGGCCCGAGTTCTGGAGGACACATGACTAGACCAAGGGCACAAAAGTCGTTTGGTATGAAGCAGGAGAAATGACAGATGAGAGATGCTGAGCCTTAGAGTTACACAAATACTGGTTGTATTCCCAGGTGATCACTTAACTTCCTTTGAGAGATACTGCTGATGAACCTCAAAGCTGGCCCCAACACTTGTCCCCTTTCCACTCTATCAGGGAGACTGCAACCCCCACAGGGTGGCCATGTGATAAGACATGGGGCCGTGAGATCCAGGATATGGGGAAGACTTTTCCTGATTTACTAGCCACCTCTGCCTGTCCCTGCTTTTGGGTATGAGTGGGATACCTAAAGCTAGAGCAGCCTCCTCATTTCCATGATCAAAATGTCAAGAGAACCCCAGAGATGAGCCCTGACTTCCTCAGTGCATGGACTGGGAGTTTTAAAGTCAACCAAAAAAGTTAAAACTTCCAGTCCCACAATTTTTCTAGCTATGTGACTTTGGCCACAATACATAAACTCTCTCTGATTTCTTTTCCCCGTCAAATGAAATAATACTATGTATTTCATAGGATTACTTAAGAAATAGCATACTCATTAACATCATGCCTGGCACAAAGTTGGCATCTGATGGTATCAGCTTCATTACCATCTTGTCCCTCCCACCTCTATATCTTAATTCTGCTCATCCCCCAAGAGTGTTCTAACACCACCATTTGCTCTTGAAGAAAGAGCAAGAAATACCCAATGCTGTCCCAGGAAATACCGTATCACAAACAGCTAAGCAGCAGGGTAAAACCTCTAAGTCACTGAACCATAGGGAAGAAGCATGAAGTGGGCTATGAACAGCATGGCCATCTTGCTTTCAAGATTCTGTTGGAGAGGGAAACCTAAAGAGCAGATGGAAGCAGTTAAGACTATTTACAGCAGGGGGTCTCCAACCTTCTGGGGTCTAACGCCTGGTGATTTAAGGTGCAGCTGATGTAATAATAACAGAAATAAAGTAAACAATAAAGTAATGCACTTGAATCATCCTTAAACCATCCCCCTCCCCCGCCCCTGATTCCATGGAAAATTGTCCCTGGTGCCAAAAAGGTTGGAGACCGCTGATTTTCAGGGTCACACACCACCAAACTCAACTCCCTCCAAACCTATTTCCATTAGGTAGGGGGAGGAGGAAGGAGTATAGAGAGGAGGAGATGGAGACAAAGGAGAATAAGGGCCATCTTCCTCACCCCAGCTGGATTCCAAAGTGTCGCTCTCTACACAGAGAATTAGAGTGCTAGTCAAAGTAAGAATTCTCAGCCAAGAAATTTAGAAATGAAGGAATCACAGCAACAGAAGCCAGAGTAAGAATATTTTCACCTGTCCTTCAGGGAGGAACAAGGTAAGGAGCATGACACACATCTAGCTACTGTTCTATATCTGATCAATGCATCTATTTTCAGACCCTGACCCTTTACTCAGAGGCACACCTGCTCTCTTCCATTCTTGCAGCATTAGCGCTTGGATCTTCTATTCTTCTGCCTGATCCTACTGCAAGTCTCACTCTCTGGGTTCCTTCCTACAACCTTCCCAAGCTCTTTCATTGGTCCTAATGATAGTGACAAAGTAACTGTCAATGACTGTCATTCCCTAGTGCCACTCTTTAATTCCTTCACCTAAAGTACCTGTTTGCCCAGCACTTTTCCAACTATTTTATTTCATTTTATCTTCAAAATGTTGTAAAGTGCGTAGGGCAGAAAACAAAATTTAAATCTTATAAAACAGAAGTATCGTGGAGTATCCGTGAGTATCATAAAACTAAAGCAATTTGTTTGCCTCAATTCCCAAAGCTCGTAAGAGTGGAGACTGAAACAACTCACGACTTACAATTCTTAGCGCAGAGCTTTGTTGGGCGGAATTGTACAAATAGAAAGCACAGTCTTCAAAATAGGTACTTCTGGGATCTGAATCCCAGTCCCATTGCTCATAAGCTGTGATATCTTGGACTAGTTAGTTAACCTCTCTGAGCTAAAATCTGAAAACCCAAGAAAGAGTTCAGCAAATCAGCAGAGAAACCTCCTGGAAAGAAATGAAAGTTTACGTCTAGCTTCAGTTCATTATTTGGATTCAGATGGGCATCCTAAATCCAGCATCTCAGGGAGAATAAAAGCAATTATAACAAAGGCGAAATAAAACAGACACTTCATACTCAGGTGGGGAACTGCCAAAAATCACCTCATACATTTTTAAATGGGTTCTGCTACTATTCTAAACAGTCTCTTGCAACAAGCACCTAGCAGTTCTTTCCTCGTTAGAGTTTTCCGTTAAATGAATGTGCGTGCCCCTTTTTGGCTGGCCCTGGAGGGGCTATATCACTGATGAGTCTCAGCCTCCCTGGTGGGGTGAGACTGAAGCTCCCACCACACCTCAGAGCCCATTCCCAGGTTTTCACCTGACCTGCCTCCGTCTGCAGTTCAGCAATGTCTCTATAATTGGCTATGATTCTAATCAATTCTCCTCCTATATCATGAAGCCATCTCCCTTCTTCAACCTGCTCCATATGCCCTTCAGCTTAGCCTACTGAATGCTTTGCTAGATGAATGCTTTGCTGAATGCTTTGCTGAATGCTACTTAGTGAAGCACCTGCTCTGTATGACCTCATTTAATCTTCAACAACTCTGTAATGGAATACATTATAATCCCCATGATACAGACAAGAAAACCAGGGTTTAGAGTAAGTGGTTGGTAAGTTGGCCAGATCCTTATGCCTAGTAAGTGATTGTTAAAACTGCTTTGACTCTGAATTCTGAGCTTAGAAGACCTCTGCTCCGCCAACTCCCATGCTTCTTTCTGCCACAGTACAAGAGCATTTCCTCAACGGGAAAGTACAGCACTAATTAATATTTGTGATTAATTAGCATATGCAAAAAAGTGAGCTGACCAGATGCTGAACTCACATCTCCCTACTTGTGCCAGAAAGTCTTTATAACTCCATGTGCTACCTTTCTTCCATCACAGACTCCCTGCATCGGGAATTTCATCCCTGTAAAGCAATCTCCCACAAACACACATAATAAGCGAGCTTTATTTCAAACAAACAAAAAACCGAGTCAAAACAGTGGCAATTTCCTATCTCTTAGAAGAAGAAAGCAAAAGAGAAGGCTTAGTCACCATCCTTCAGGTGGCAACTGAACCTTCAAGACTGCTCCTTACACACAGTAAAGCTGTATTTTTTAGATTTTTCTGCATTAGTTCCACTTTCAAATGCATTGTCCTATTGCCCCCATAGTTGATTCACTGTTGTCAAACTCCATGTCCCCATTCTATGTTGGTAAAATATGGCCATGGTACCAAAAATACACTTCTATCAAAAAAAAAAAAAAAAAGCTGGCCTCAGAATTTGAAGTTATTTTATTTTTGAAACTTGTCCCCAAAGCTTATTTCTTGGAGATCTGGAGGCCTCTTTTCATTTGCCTTCCAGTCAATCTCTTCAGCCTGTGAACGCCCCTCTTTCACAGCTGCCCACCATCTCGGCGTTGCTGCCCTTGGGGTCCTGGTGGTCTTTGGACCCCTCCCCACGCCTGCCGCTGCAGTCACCCCCTGCCCATCGGGGCTTCTCACCCCCGGGACTGAACCTTCAACCCTCCCACCTCTGTGGCACCAGGACTTCCTGCTTGCTTCTTTCTCCTTTTTCTTCTTTCTACCTGCCTTTCAGAAGCTTCTTTTCAGATCCAAAGTCAGTTAGATATTGTGTAGGCTATTTTGAGGAAATTGCCTAAAAATCTGGAGAAGGTAATGGCAACCCACTCCAGTACTCTTGCCTAGAGAATTCCGTGGACAGAGGAGCCTGGTGGGCTGCTGTCCATGGGGTCGCACAGAGTCAGACACGACTGAAGCAACTTAGCAGGTATGCATGCATTGGAGAAGGAAATGGCAACCCACTCCAGTGTTCTTGCCTGGAGAATCGCAGGGACAGAGGAGCCTGGTAGGCTGCGGTCTATGGGATCGCACAGGGTCGGACACAACTAAAGCAACTTAGCAGCAGCAGCAGCCTAAAAGTCATTACCTACCTCCTTTTTTTGATGAAGAGAGAAAAAGGTAAGATGGGATCTTGAGGTGTGGCTGTGGTGTGGGGAGACGGTATGGGGGCTGAGATCAGAGGGGAATTCTCATCACAATGACCCAGAAGAGTCCTCCTCACTGGCTTCCATCTTGCGTTTTTACCCCTGGAGCTGGTAGCCTATGGGCCCCCTACGGAATAATGCTACTTCTAAGCTTCCACTATTTCATATCTCATTAATCCTCTCCTTTAGTCAGACTCCAATATTACCACAACGAATCAAGCAATAGATCCCCTGTCGTCAGATGATATTTGCCACCATTAGGTAACAGAGGAAGAAGTAAAGAATATCATGGTATATGAAACCTTAGTCAGCCCCTCCATTCTCTTGAGAGGTCATCAAACACATGGCCTATGGAGTCAGCCCCCAATGTTAAAGTCCTGGATGTCACTTACTAGCAGTATCATTTGGGAGGTTATTCAACCTTTCTGAGCCTGTTTTCTCATCTGCTAAATGGAAATGAATAATACCACTTAGCTCACTGGGCTGTTGAGAATGTTAAATAAGATAATGCAGGCAAAGCAATATGTGCCCAGCACATGGGAGACACTCAAAGCACCTTGGATACATCAATGAACAAAAGAGGCCAGTCTCTCCACACCACCTGCACCATTCTTCAAATTATTACACTGTTATTATTGTGTGTTTGTAAGAGACATAACAAATAACTGCAACAAAGAGACACAACCAACCAGTTTAGCCAACAACCTTTTATACTGGGGAGGGGTGAGCCTGAAACAACATAGGTTGCACCAAAGCCCAGAGATGCTAAATCAATCAATCAATCATTTTCGCCTGTCTTGCTCTCATAGTAACTTTGCACTTATTTATAACTCAAAAATTTGTCTCATCCATCTTGGCATTCTTTCCATGCACACTGTGCCCTCAAAATACCACTGCTAAAATATAATCTACTAAGGACAAAACAAAATCTTCCTGAAGTAAAAACTCAGGAAGTTTTGCTATGTGTGATTATGTATGACAAAGTCACTTCAGTTGTATGCAACTCTTTGCAACCCTATGGACTACAGCTCACCAGGTTCCTCTGTCCATGGGATTCTCCAGGCAAGAATACTAGAGTGGATTGCCATGCCCTCATCCAGGGCATCTTACCAACCCAGGGATTGAACCCACATCTCTTACGTCTCCTGCATCGGCAGGCAGATTCTTTACCACTAGGACCATCTGGGAAGCCCTAGTTCTTGCTGTAGTATAGTATAGTGTTAGTCATTCAGTTGTGTCCAACTCTCTGAGCCCACCATGCTCCACTGTCCATGGGATTCTCCAGGCAAGAGTACTGGTATGGGCTGCCATTCCCTTCTCCAGGGGATCTTCCCAATCCAGGAATCGAACCCAGGTCTCCTGCATGGATTCTTTACCAGCTAAGCTACTAGGGAAGTTTTTGCTATGTGAAAGTGAAAGTCACTCAGTCATGTTCGCCTCTTTGCAATCACATCACATGGAACTCTCCAGGCCACAACACTGAACTGGGTAGCCTTTCCCTTCTCCAGGGGATCTTCCCAACCCAGGGACTGAACCCAAGTCCCCCACATCACAGCCGGATTCTTTATCAGTTGAGCCACAAAGGAAGCCCAAGAATACTGCAGTGGGTAGCCTATCCCTTCTCCAGTGGATCTTCCCAACCCAGGAATCCAACTGGGGTCTCCTGCATTGCAGGCAGATTCTTTACCAACTGAGCTATGAGGGAAGCAACTTTTTGCTATAGTCAGTCTATAATTTCCATTCTGTTCAAGTTTATCCCACTTCCCTTAACACGGGCTCTTTGTGGCAGCAGTTTTCTAACATCCTTACCTGTGCCTTTATCCACGCGAATGGGACAATATCTTTCTCATATGGTACTGAAGTTCCTCCAGTTAGTACTTTCCCCTTGACCTTTCCTAGACTGAATAAAGGAAGCTCCTAAACAGACATGAGTCGTCTCCGCCTGCTGCCAACAGATGGCGATAGGGATCATGCAAGGTTATTTCACTCTGTTAAGCCCTGCGCCCTGACAGTTCTCTACTTGCCAAGTTGCAGGCTTATGGTGTCTGTGCTAGGTTTTGAGGTGTTTGCAAACATCATTAACCCCACAAGATGTCTTTTAAGTACAAAACTGAAGGCAGTTTTGAAAATGACGTTCAGAAGTATAAAATGACAATGCAGAAAGAAGTACAAACACTTTAAGAAACCTAAAGTGATACAAAACAAATACCATATCTGTGAAATGAATCATTCTAAGATGATATGAGTGACTAAGATATGAATGATATGATATGAATGACTGCAAAGACACTATGTATGTGAAAATAACTGTACTTAAGCAATAAGCAGTAACCATTGTATAAAGCAAGGAAAAATAACTAAGCGAAAAATCTAAAAACAAAACATAACTACAGACAAAACACTTTTTCTGCAGTTAGAGGGTAAGCATCAGTGTCAGAGGATAATTACTTTATCCTGTGACAATTAATCTAATATTAATGCAGCAGAGACTACGATTTATTTGTGGCCTTACAGCAGTGGTTCTCAGCCTTAACTGCACACTAGAATGACCTGGGGAGCTTTTAAAAATCCTGAAGCCCAGACTGTGCCCCAGAACCTCTAGGCGCAGAACTCGGGCACTGGTTGTGCAGAAAGCTCTTAGGAAATTCCAAGGTGTGGACAAGGTTAAGAACCACCACCTTTCAAAGCTCAGCCTGGGGAGAAACACAGATGTGACTGGTTCTATGGATTAGAATCCATTCACATGTGCAGATCGATGTGTGTCGAGCCTGGACACCTTATCAAGAAGTACTTCTCGAGGACATCTGTATCTCCAAGGAGATAAATTACCTGCCTCAAGGGATTCTGTTTTTTAGATTCCAGAAACTGGTATGGGGAAAGAAAGGATATTATCAAGGAAGAATAGAGCACACCTTTTTTAAAGTTTGGAAGGAGCTATTCATTCATGTATTTGAAAAAAATATATCACCAAGCTACCAGCTTCAACATCTCTTAGCCATTTCGGTAAATTCATTTACAAACAAATGGACATACAGCCTGTTCAAAACAGAAGGAGCTGCTAGACACAAGCACCTCGCCCTCACTTTAATCTCCAAACAGTTAGACTAGTTCCTGGACCATCCCCTCACCCAGTGCATTCTGGTTACCCTCCATCTTTCATAACCAGATTTGGCATGTAAACAAATGGATCATTTAGTTCTCAGGCTCTTCTCACCACGACCCCCTTTTACCTTGTCCGCCATTATCATCGAGGAGCCCCCGTGGATGCCCAGGATGGGGGTGAGAGTCTGGGCTGAAATGAAGTCAAGGATCTGGGCAATGGCTTCCTGGTCCGTGTCATCAGCAAACACCACCCCCTGGATCTTCCGGTCGGACATGAGATCACAGATGCGGGTTATGATGCTCTTTGGGTCCGTCTCGTTCATGGCCACCAGCTCCACGCGGGGCACCACGGAGAGATGGTGGAAATCATCTTTCTCGTGGGCGTCCTTTATGGCCACCTCGTCTGAAGTGCCCACGAGGATGACAGCAATGCCGATGCTGGGCGGGCTCTTCTGAGAACGAGCTCTGCTGCCCGACACGGCCAAGACAGCCAGCACCAACCAGAACTTGGGGGAACAGCACTCCGCTCTGGGCTTCATCTTCAACTCGTCGACTCCCTGGAAACACACACACACAGGTTAAATTAAAACCCACACTGTCTGGGGAGAGGCTGGATACTCCAGTCAAGGAACTTATCTCCTTTTCCTGATCCTCAAACCCAACTTTTATCTTCTAGTTGGTTTCTTATCTCTCGTGTTTGAGCAGCAGAGTAAGAGGGGAAAAAATAAAACTTTCCCAAAGCATCAGAAATCCTTGAGCAAGACAGTAAGAGATGCTATTGCTCTAGCCATCATCAGCAGAGAAGCAAGGACAAGCCATGGAAAGAGGATGCAAGTGGTCCAGGCAATCATGCCAAGTACAGCAACATAGGATTCTCCAAAAAGGGGTCTGACTGTTGTGAGATCCCTGGTATCTCAGTCACAACCCATCCTTTAATGGCTCTTGAGGCCAAAGGATGGCAAAGGCCTGGCAAAATGAGCAGCAAAATGGGCTCAGCAGAGGCTACCAACAAAACATGACATGGAGCGGCCGGATATAGGAAGCTACAAACACTGAAGCCCCCATCCTTGCTACCTGTAGTTCGTATTCACCTCAAAGAGGAAAAGAGCCTGCAGATTCTTCAGCAACCCATCTGGCTCTTATTACTAAATCAAAAACAACCCATACATGGGCAGTACTTTTAAAACACATCTCCTTTGATCCTTACAATAACCCAGCAGGGGGAAAATAAGAAAAACATTATTATCACCATTTTATGGATGTTGAAGCGAAGCCTAAGAAGTCTGAGACCGTGAACCAATTAAGTGAAATGAACAACCCAGATCTTCCAGCTTTCAGGCCAGTTTACATCACACTGCCTCTTACATCATCAGTTATTATGAGTTTAGTTTTATTCCCATTTGATTATGCATCAAAGTATGGTGATTTTGACAAATGCTATTAAATTACTGGTAGAGTCTCCTTCCCGAAATGACTGACTTCATGTCTGCATACGATTCATCACTTTCTACCTTTTACAACGAGCTCCTGCCTTTTTACTTTGACATATACCCCTAAATATTAAACTTGGCACCAGACTGAGGGTGCAGCTCTCCTCAGAGACGTATAATCATTTGTTATGCATCCGTGATGTGCTAGGCACCATATTAAGCATGCCTTCCCATGCAATCTCTTTGGTGTTCCTGCTGCTGCTGCTGCTAAGTCGCTTCAGTCGTGTCCGACTCTGGGTTACCCCATAGACGGCAGCCCACCAGGCTCCCCCATCCCTGGGATTCTCCAGGCAAGAACACTGCAGTGGGTTGCCATTTCCTTCTGCAATGCATGAAAGTGAAAAGTGAAAGTGAAGTCACTCAGTCGTGTCCGACTCTTAGTGACCCCATGGACTGCAGCCCACCAGGCTCCTCCGTCCATGGGATTTTTCAGGCAAGAGTCCTGGAGTGGGGTGCCATTGCCTTCTCCACTGGTCTTCCTAGAAACCCAATAAAATTTTATCCCCACTTTTCAAATGGAGAATCTGAAGCTCAAAACACTTACATGATGTTGCCAAGGTCAATGATATTACAACAGCATGCCAATACATACACATAGCATCTTTATACTCCAAGGAAACAGTCTACAAAATGCACCCCAAACCAAAACTAGGGTTTTCATTCTTCTCCAAAGAGAGAGATGTGTAATCAAGGATGAAAATGCTGCTTCCTATCTCCTGCTTGTTTGGAGTGGGGGGAGGAGAAGTAAGATATTAAGAATCTAAAAGCTTTGAGAGTCTAGCTAACAAAAAGAAAACAATGATGAGGGTGTTGAGCAAAGAAAGATAAGGTAGTATTCAGGCAGAGCAGACTGGCTGCAAAGAGCATTAATGATTTGGGGCTAAGATGCTGGGGACATTTTGTGGCTGAAGAAGCACAAAATCCAATCCAGGTCTTGGCAGAAAGCATTCTGGAACCCTTGCGGTTGTGGTCATCCTTCCACGCTGCCAAGAAAGTGCCTTGTGTCGATGGCCTTTTCTCTCGCGCGCGCGAGTAAGATGAGCGGCTCAGAGGTACACATCTGAGCAAAGTTTGCTCCTGATGGCTTCCTTGGCTGTGTCACTGTGGAAACAGGGAATGACGACGAGGCCCTGGCGAACGGTGTGCTGAACTGTCCCCAGCAGGGCAGGGCAGCCGAGGCCTGAATTCTCCATCCCTGAGCTCCCAGCCAAGCGGCACTATTTAGAGTCCAGCAGCACAGAATTCTCAAAAGAAGACAGATGGGTTTAGCATCTCAAAGAGCTATTGGCATCACATCTGTTACATTTCAAGGACTGACTCTCAAGGAGAACCAAGAGATTTACAAGTTGGCAAAAGTAGCAACTAACTTCATTCCAGTGGGGTTGTAATCCTACCATCATCAATCACTACATCAGATTCTTTCACACTGAAAAGTGGTCCCCTCTGTCATGACAGTTTATTAACTTTAATGCACTTCCCTCTCCCATTCTGATGTTTTATTTGCTCTCTTAAAGACACCTCTTACATTCCTCTGTTTCTTCTCACACAATATATTACACTTTGTTATGCGATGGCGACTGGTGACACTCGAAGAATAGACTCTGGTTTTACTGAGCGTCTCTTTTATACTCAGGATCTAGCGAAGCACTTAACAAAGCCATACATTATGGAAGATACCAGTAACAGAGGGACTGCGAGACAAAGGAGTGCCGTGAATACAAACTCAATTTCACACATTAGGAGGGGGTTGAGGGAGAGAAAGCTTGTAGTCCAAGATAAGCAAATTGGTTTTTCTCCCTTCCATCCACAGATCATGGTCAGTCTTCAGGAACCTGCTTTACGAAGCGGCAGCCCCCTCCTCTGTACTGCACTCCCCTCCCCCAGGAGAACTGAGCATCCTGTCTCTTGGGCTCTTGCCATGGCCTTTGCGTGTCTATCTAAACAGCTATTACGGTGCATTAGGGTTATGTGATGATGCATCTGCCTATCTTCACTGCTTGGTCATCTCCTGGTGGGCACGAACCTTTTCAGTTCAGTAAACAGTTATTAAGCCCCTCCTCCCTAGCAAACATTGTTCCTATCATCAGGGAGGCAATGGAGACAGGTTCTAACCTCCAGGACCACAGTCTAAAAGAAGATAGAGACACACGAGAAAACCTCACCTTTTTTTGCAGTTCCTGGGGCCTAGCAGGGCCTTGGATGCAACAAGAAAGGACTGAACCACTGAGTTCCTACCATTATGAAACTATCAATATTTGGCCATTTTTACCTGTATTAGTAACCTATTTTACATATTATATATTTACAGTAACACTTTACCTATAATCTACCCTAGGCCAGACACTATAATTACCAGGTAATTTTCATGGATTATTAAATCACATATAAACATTATATAATTTTTCCCTACATTGGCTTCCCCGATGGTTCAGCAGGTAAAGAACTCTGCAACGCAGGAGACACAGGAGATGTGGGTTCAATCCCTGGGTGGGAAAGACCCCCTGGAGAAGGAAAAGGCAACCAGCTCTAGTATTCTTGCTGGAAAATTCCATGAACAGAGGAGCCTGGTGGGCTACAGTCATGGGGTCACAAAGAATCGGACACAATTGAGCACATGGCACATGCACAAATCAGGAAACTGCTCTTCTGAGAAAGGGGTCAAGTACACGAACAGTATCACACAGCTAATAAGGGATGGCATCAAGTTTCAAACCAAAGTTTGTCCCCAAAACGCTTGCTCTTTCCATCCTGCTGCCTCTCAGTACGTGTGTAAATTAATGAATAAATAAACAAATTCACTAACCAAAACAAGCTGTGTTCTCATACCAGTTCCACATTAATTAAGTACCTGAGGATGGGCAAATCCTCATCACTGTCTCTATTTCCTCACATGTGAAATTTGGATAATATACCTAACCTAAATACCTGAAAGAGTTTTTGGTGAGGATCAAATGGTCATATGCAACTGGAAGTGCTTTGAAGAATATAAAATGCTCTATAGATGCAAAGGATGTTACCTTTCAGCTTCTGTAGAAGTTGTTCAAGGAACCTGGCTATTTATGAAAGCACCAGGTCAGCATATGGAAAGTGGGGGGTGAGATGGCTGGCAGAACCTGAGCGGAAAGCTAAGAGGAGCCTCCCAGTGGGGGGCAGGAGGGGCGGTAGGAGATATGAGTTCCCTGATGTTCTAACTCCCTGAAGACGATGTCACTTACTGGCTTGAGGGTAGCAGCAAACTCCCCAGACAGCTTACCAGTCAAGTGTAGCAGAATTCAAGTGTCATTCGGGCCAGGGACAGTAATGGGGATCAGTGAAGCTCGGCACCCCCTCAAATGATGCTGTCAACTCAGACACGAGGGTTCACAACCACAAACAGCAAAGCAGCAGGAGAGTTAGCTGTTCACCTCCTGGTCCTCCGCCTCCTTGCGGCTTGAGGCGCGCGTGTCCCCTAGATTTACAGCAAGCAAGCAGAAGACCGCGGCAGCTTGCGCTGATGCCTGTGAGCAGAGCCGGGTAACTAACAAGAGCCAGTCTACACTTTGCCCACAGTGGACTCCAAGGGAAGACATACTTGAGTGAGAAGCTGGATCAATCCTGTCCTCAGAGAGAACTGAGTCCTAGGGCAACCCCAACAGGAAGGATAAAATGTGATTTAATAAATGATTAAGTCAAATTCTCCAAGTACCATCCTTAATGCAGTCAGGACAGTGTTCGGAGTGACCCAATTAAGGCGACTGTGATTAGAATATGACAGACAGTGAATAAATTGAAGATTAAAAGTGCCAGAACCACGCATCAGGTCCAGTTTACCAAGATACCAACAAAGACAGAAAGCTAAGATGCACAGGCCTTAAAATCTGTTACACAGGAGAACACAGGGCGAAACAAGTCTCACACAGTATAAGTCAAGTGAAATATAAACGAGTATAACCTTTATGGAGGGCAATGTGAGAATGTCCATCAAAATCTTAATATCAAAACAAAATTGAAGATGAAAATATCAAAAGTGACAATGAGAGATGTCACATACTAGGTCCGAGAAGATACCATCATCATGAATATATATGAATCTAAAAATAAAGGTATAACATGTATAAAGCAGCAACTAAAATTACATTAAGGAGTAACAGACACATTCAACAGAGAAATGTAAACAATGACAAACGATCAAAAAAATAAACACCAAACCAAAACAATCCAAAGCATAAGTAATCAGCTTGAACTATTTCAGGTATCTAGCAATATATATACAACAAAGAATATATATTTTTAAGCACATGAAAAATATTAACTGTACAAACGTGCCTCAGTATATTCCAAAGAATCAATATGAAATGACTGGCAGTTTCTATAGTGTGATTAAATTTACAAATAAAATTTTAAAGGTAGCTAAAAATATCACACATCCAAAATTTTTTTTTAATTTATTTATTTGGCTGCACTGGGTCTTAGTTGTGGCATGTGGGATCTAGTTCCCCTACCAGGGAACAAACCTGGGTCCACTGCATTGGAAGCACGGAGTCTTAGCCACTGGACTACCAAGGAAGTCCCACATCCAAAACTTTTTAAAAACAATAATAAATAACACTAAGGTTATGGAGGAAATCAAAACAGAAATGAAAAATCCTTTGACTAGAATGACAATAAAAATATTAAATATCAAAATTTCTAGAGCATAACTGAAACAGTTTAGAGAGAAATCTATACCTTTAAATTCATTTTTAAGAAAATAAAATATAATTAATTGTAATTAAAATTTCCTTTATTGAGCAATGAACAGAGTCAGCCCCAAGAAGGAACTGAATAAGAAAAGATAAGAAAGGAATCAATAAGATAGAAAGCAAGGAAAAAACAAAACCATAAGCTGATCCTTTAAACACTACATTAGACAAAATTCTGACAAGATCAGAGAAATGGAAGAGAAAATGCAAATGAAACTGAAAAAGAATCAATAGCAATATATACAATAAAAATTTTAAGATAACAAAAGAATATTATGAAAGCTAGCTGCTTTTAAAGTTAATGCATAAAATCTAATTTTAAAAAGCAAAAAGATGTTCAAAACAATGTAGGAAATTTGAATATAATAATAACCATTAAAGAAAATAAAATGGTTATCAAAGGTCCCCAATCCAAATCCACCAAATACACTCACCCCACCTTTGCCAAAACAAAAGGAAATAAAATAGGTACATATGAAAGAAGTGAGCCTTGTTCATACAAGTTGAACAAAAAGAGAAAGAAGAAAAGTTTAAGTATAAATCCAGATAATTATAGTACAAGAAAAAGTTATCATAAGTCTCTTTCACTTATGAACATAAAGGCAAAAAAATTCTAAACAAAATATTAGCTAACAAAACAAGTAATATATTTAATAATAGTAATAATAATAATATTCAAGTGTGGTTTACACAAGGAATGGCTTAGTATCAGAATATAAATCAAAATAATTACCACATTAATGGGCCAAAGGAGACATTTACATGAATATCTCAAAAAATGAAGACATTTGATTAAGGGCAACACCTATTTATGAATAAATGTTAGAATATTTTCTGAACTTTTTGATGTCAGGAAATAAAGGAGATCATCAGTCTACCTGTAGTATAACCCAAAACTTTTTTAAAATTTATTTTTAATTGGAAAAAAAACGTGAAGGTGAAAGTTGCTCAGTTGTTTCCGACTCTGTGACGCCAAGGGCTATACAGTCCATGTAATTTTCCAGACCAGAAGACTGGAGTAGCCTTTCCCTTCTCCTCAATTGGAAGATAACTGCTTTATGCTGCTGTCTTGGTTTCACAACATGAATCAGCTGTAAGAATACATATATCCACTTCCTCTTGAGCCTCTCTCCTACCTCCCCACAAATTTTTTTTTGACAATGAGAAAAAGGCAAGGTTAGTGCTATCATTGTTTATTGAGCATCCTGGTAAATAAGTCAAGAAAACAGAAGTTTTAAGACTAGAAAAGATAGAGAAAAATAGCAGTATAAGATAAAAAAAAAAATAGCAGTATAAGATAATATGGTTATCTGGACAGAAAATCCAACAGAATTTTAAAACTATTAATATTAACATGGGGAGAATGAGATTGCTAGATAAACACTACCCGGAGAAAACATCAATAGCTCTTTTAACCAACCAGAAAATGTTAACAGTCATAACAGCAAAAACAACTATAAATTATTTAGGAATTAGCAAAAAATGCACAAGACTTCTGCAGAGAAAAGCTGAAACTCTTATTAAAGGATATGAAAGAAGTTCTGAACAATGCAATCATACACCACATTCACAGAGGGGATAACATAATATTTAGAGAGTTCTATTTTCTTTCAAATTAATCCATAACTTCAAGGCAATTCCTATCAAAATAACAGCAGGATTTTTAAAGGAATTTTATTATCTTATTCTAAGAGATATACACAAGAATAAAGGTACATAGAGAATAAATTAACTAAGCAAGACATTCTTATCTGAACCAATAATGAAAGTGTGCCATAAACAGAGAAGTATGATTAACTTAACACTGCAGAACAAATCCAAAAATTTTTTTTTAATTTTATTAAGGACATTTTTTAAATGTTTAGGTTCCAAGTCAAGTTTGGGTTTTAAGTTATACATCCTAAATTCAAATTTGTAGGAGCAGAGCAAATGTTGAACCAAAGAGGTGCTTTTGAGTCAGAATAATAGCTTAGGCAAATGTGTTCACAAATCATCTGAAGCAAAAAGTATAACTGATGTCTACTATCTAGTGCCATTCTGAAGTCAAATGCCATCTACATATTCAGGGCATTTGGAAACCCAATTTCAATCCTTCAGATGCACTCAATATCTGCTAAACACATCTAAATTTCATCTCAATCTGCAGCAATAACATATAAAAGGTGGTGCTGTGGTAAAGAATCTGCTGGAGACACGAGTTCAATTCCTGGGTCGGAAAGATCCCCTGGAGAAGGAAATGGCAACCCACTCCAGTATTCCTGCCTGGATAATCCCATGGACAGAGGAGCCTAGTGGGCTATATGTTCACAGTGTTGCAAACAGTCGGATACGACTGAGTGACTGAGCATGCACACGCTTTTAGTTTTAGTGTACTCAGAACCTACAACTTCTCTCTCTATTGTCATCTTGCTCCTTTTCATACTATCATTATCATCCAAACTCTTGGAGCTTCTGAGTTCCTTTGCCCCTGCTCTTTGTTCAAAAGGAACAAAGAAAGCCTGGTAGTCTGGAGTTTGGGGGGCTGAGACTGTGCCTATGAAACGAACGACAAAATAAAAGTCTACCTGTACACCCTATAAACATGCCGAACCCAATTTTAATGTAGTGACTGACGTGGTAACAACAGTTTAATGGTCCTGCTGGGGTATTTAGCTAATCTAAAAACACTTCTGTGCAGAGCTAATCTCAAATCCATTTCAACATACCATAGCCACAACCAATGATGTAAATATAAAAATCAAAGAAAAGAGAGCCTTAGTTAAATCACTTCTGGGAAAGGACTCAATCAGGGAAGAACCGGATTGATGGGAGAGAGGAAAATGATACAGGTAAAGTTTATCTAAACTACGAAACTATGGAGTAGATGGCTCCATCAAGTCCTCCTACAAAACGCAGGAAAGGATGTCCAAAGACCACCAGTCCCCAAGACCCTATGAGAAGGTGGTC
Organism: Muntiacus reevesi; assembly: GCF_963930625.1. NCBI lineage: Eukaryota > Metazoa > Chordata > Mammalia > Artiodactyla > Cervidae > Muntiacus > Muntiacus reevesi. The sequence continues at coordinate 40,517,008 of NC_089249.1, read as the reverse complement.
CCCACACTGGAAAGGGCCAGTTTGGCATGAATTCTTCGGCAGGGAAATTTGTTTTCCTAGGACTTCTGTCACCGAAGAGCCTTCTTGTTCTTACTCAATCTAAGCAGACATACCACCTCAGCCTTCTTCTATTAATACAACCTATCACCTTGTTCTGCAATACTTTAGTAGATAAATCCTGTTTTTTCCTTCTGTATGCTCAAAGCAGAAGTATCACTTCTGTCACCCAAGTTCTTGACATAAGAGTTGAACAGACAACTAATAAAGGATTATAAGTCACTTTTCAGGTGTGCATTTTCATAAGAATTTGTAATACAAACATAGACGATGATCATAGATGATGATCGATACTCTCACCAGCAACAGCCAGTCATAGGTTTTTTTCTCTTTAATATTCTGCAAGAGCAGACACCAAAATTGTTCAAAATTTCTCTTGTAACATCCGCACACAGTTCTTAATTACAATTAATTTATATGCCTACAAGGACAGTGTGGGCAGCCTTGGTGAAATCCAAACCTTTTGAAACCTGATTCTGATTATTACCATTTGGCAGCAGATTAGGGCAATTGCGTGTATTGGTTTAACAGAAAAATAGCATTTTCAAGTGTTAATAAAAATTATTGGCTTGTCACTGACCATTAAGAGGGGTGATGAGCAGTAAAAATGGGTGATGGATGATAAGAACAACAATCATGGGAGCAGGGTAGCAGGAAAAATATCTACAGGAAAGGAGGTCAAAGTAAGACACTGGGAAGATAACAGTGAGCCAGGAATGGGGCAAGGACCACGAGAACTTTATGCATTCACCCAGAAAACACTGGTATTCTGAGCTAAAGAAAAACAGCCTATGCTAAAACAGACTTAAAAATGGGGTGTTGAAAAGGGCCATTTCCAAGTGTCCCTTATGATCACTCTACGGCTAAGTATATCCCAAGCTACTGCAACCTTCTACCAAGCTCTTCTGCAACACCAATGATAACTGTGCTGTGTTGTGGCAAAGAGAGCAAAACTCTGGAGTTAAGAACACACTTTTCATTTACTCTCAACTTGCTATGTGATCTGAGATCAGTTTCTTTACCTCTCTGACCCTCAGCTCTCTCATCTGTAAAACTCGAGATAGTAACAGCTTTCACAGGATAACTGTGAAGATTCACTCATCTGACAAATGTTTATTAAATGCCTTCCATGGGTTTCCCTGGTGGCTCAGTTGGTAAAGAGTCCTCCTGCAATGTGGGAGACCTGGGTGCAATCCCTGGGTTAGGAAGATCCGCTGGAGAAGGGAACAGCTACCCACTCCAGTATTCTGGCCTGGAGAATTCCAAGGACTGTATAGTCCACGGGATTGCAAACAGCCAGGCAAGACTGAGCAACTTTCATTTCACTTTCCATGTGCCAAAGAACGCACTAGGAGATGGGACCCAACATGGGATGGAATACAGTCTACAAAAGAGCCTTTAGCTCAGTGTCCAAGACAAATAAATAAACATAAACCACAGTACAATGTGATGAGTTAGCAAAGAGCATACCCAGTGCTCCATGAGGCCACCTAATCCACCTAGGAGACCAAGAGACTAACAAACTAATTACTAACAGGTAAGCGTGCTTGCTGGTCCCACTCTTTTGCAACCCCATGGACTGCAGTCCACCACACTCTGCTGTCCATGGGATTTCCTACACAAGAGTACTGAAATGGGTTGCCATTTCCTTCACCAGCAGAAAGCAGGAAACAGTAATGAAAACAATATATTACAACTGCAAAGAATAAAATATTAGTTAGAAGGAAATTATGATACAGAGGAGAAAGCAAGGAACTAGATGTCAAAAGATGTAGAACTGACACTTGGCTTTGACACTTACTCCTCCTTAGGTGCAGAGGAGGCAATAATTTCAGTTACCTGGACCTCATTTTCTTGATTGTATTGGGTTGGCCAAAAAGTTCATTCAGGTCTTTCATACGCTATTTCATGAGAACCCGAACACATTTTTTTTGGCCAACCCAATAAAATGGAGATGCTTAACTTCACCTCACAGAGTTGTTGTGAATAATAAACAATCTACTGGAAAATTAAACCCAGCAAACAGCAGGTGTTGTTGTTGTTCAGTCACTAAGTCATGCAACCCCATGGACTGCAGCATGCCAGGCTTCTCTGTCCTTCACTATCTCCCAGAGTTTGCTCAAACTCATGTCCACTGAGTCAGGGATGCCTGGCTCCTCTGTCTATGGAATTCTCCAGGCAAGAAGACTGGAGTGGGTAGCTAGTCCCTTCTCCAGGGGATCTTCCTGACCCAGGGATCAAACCTGGGTTTCTTGCATTGCAGAATTCTTTACCATCTGAGCCACCAAGGAAGCCCCAAATAACAGGTGCTACACTGCGCTAAGTCGCTTCAGTCATGTTCGACTCTGTGACCCTGTGGACTATAACCTGCCAGGCTCCTCTGTCCATGGAATTCTCCAGGCAAGAATACTTCAGGGGGTTGCCACATCCTCATCCAGGGATCGAACTCATGGCTCCTGTGGCTACTGCATTGCAGGTAGAGTCTTTACTGTTGAGCCACCAGAGAAGCTCCCAAATAACAGGTATCCGATATTTATTTACTGAATATGAAAATACTCTGTTCAGCGACAGACAAGGAACTTCTTTTGCCTTGAATTACTTAGAAGTCAAAGACTGCTTCCCTCACACCCCTCTCTCCAGCTTTAGTACAATATCTACTAATCTTAGACATAGCTTGTTTTTAAAAGTTAGTCCATAAGTAACCACCTGATATCCAATATAAACAGTATTTAAACTAGATTTTAAACTCTAGAACCAACCAGCAGCAGAACCAACTCCCCCATCTCCCACCATCCACAAAACAGCCACCAAATTTGGGGCAAAGTCATGTGATAACTTCAACTACATAAAAATAGTCACTTGTTATCTTTGGAACCCACATCTTCACTTTGTTGTTGTTGTCCAGCTGCCAAGTCATGTCCAACTCTCTGCAACCCCATGAACTGAAGCATGCCAGGCTTCCCCTTCCCCATCCTTCACTATCTCCCAGAGTTTGCTCAAACTCATGTCCATTGAGTTGGTGATGCCATCCAACCATCTCAATATATCTTCACTTACTAATCACCAGATCTTCACTTACTAATAGTGATTCTCCCTACGTGGAATATAGGAAGGGGGAACCCGATTCTCACTAGTTTGGATAATAAAATAGCTTTTCTAGAAAACGCTAATGAAGTGAAGTCAAGGATTACATGTGTCTTCCTTATCTATCTCCAGTACTTAGCAGAGTGTCTGGTATATAATAAATGTTGATGGCATTACTTAATGAAACAGTGAATAAGTACCTAAGAAAGGCAATAATAAGCTGACTTTCTCCATCTCTGACACATAAAGGAAGGTTTAGGTCCTTAACTCCCAAGGGTTACTGACATATGAGGGGAATATTTCCTATAAACACCAATACCATTTCCAAACTCTTGATATTCTGCAGGGTCATTCTTAGGTCAGTGTTGTTAGTTGATAATTGACTATGTACCTGAGTGTTCATTTGCACATGTACCTATGTGTGTAGGGGTTCCCTTGTGGCTCAGTTGGCAAAGAACCTGTCTACAATTCAGGAGACCTGGGTTCAATTCCTGGGTTGGGAAGATCCCTGGAGAAGGAAATAGCAACCCACTCCAGTATTCTTGCCTGGAGAATTTAATAAACTGTAGTCTGGCAGGCTACAGTCCATGGGGTCGCAAGAGTTGGACACAACTTAGCGATTAAACCACCACTGTGTGCACAAATCAATGCCTATACTGGCGATGTACAACATGTTTACAAATTAGCCCTCTTTCCCTTGTCTCTGAGTTGTAAGATGCTGCTGCTGCTGAAGCATGGTACCCAAACATGATTCAGCCTTCACTCAAAGGTTTAAAACAAGACCCTGAGGCCATAAAACATTCCAAAGAGAGCAAGGCCAGAATCAACAGGGGACAAAAGCCACACCATCTGAGCAGGCTGGTTCTCAGGCCAACTTCGGATGTAGTCATACGTTTCTTAATATATAATGCCGTCTCTATTTTTGCCATTGATATTCATATTTGTTAACCATGCAACCAATCATAACCGAATCTGAGCTCACTTAAATCTCTCTCTAACTTTATATGTGGAACTGAGCACCTACTCAGGAGAAACATTCCTCTCTGATTTCACTCCCCCATCCTCCTCTCCCTGTCCACTTAACTGTACAAAAAGAACACATAATAGAAGGAACACAGAACTGAGGATTAGGAACCCCCAGGCCCTCTTACAATCCTGCTGTGAATGAGCCAGGAGACTCGGAAAGACTCGGACTCAGCCTCTCTGTGACTCTGGTTCTTTATTTGTGAAATAAGAGAAGTGGACTGGCTGTTCTCAAAGTCTCTTCCAGCTTTAAAATTCTGTGAATCCCTCTGTCTTCCATTTCTCCCTCAAGTTCAACTCTCTACTCTTCTCTGAGCACTGGGAGGCAGTCCTGCTTGGAGCACATCAATGGACATCCTAGTCCCCTGGTGTTTGGTTGGGTCTGACCCAACAGACAGCACAGACAAAAGGCAAGGGAATAGGAAAGCCAAGACGGGGCTGTTTCCCTTCTGTGCCTCCATTCCTGAGGGTTGGCTGGATCACTTGACTGAAGGTCATGGAGTTCGTGAAACATCCTTCTCCACATGACTCTCTCCACCGAGTTCCCCCTCCAGATTCCAGAAATCCCTCCACCACTTCCTCCTTCAGGACTAAAAGTGGTGCTAACTTCACGAAATCGCTTCTAGTTCAGAATACTACACCACCTCTTGTGGTTTCTGTGCATTGCCGACATCTTGGTAAATTCTCTTCAAATTAAATCAGCTGAAGGTTGCTATCTGTTTCCTCCCCTGACCGTAAATGATACAGCTTCCTCCTGCATTTCATGTATAACGCCTAGAAAACTCTCAGGTTTGAAGAGGCAAAGAGGCAGGGTTTGACCTTCACCCCATCCATCACTAAATAAGGTATGGCCTCTCCTGAAGGTATGGCCTTTCTTGCTAGGGACTTCCCTGGTGGCTCAGACAGTAAAGCGTCTGCCTACAATGTGGGAGACCGGGGTTCAATCCCTGGGTCGGGAAGATCTCCTGGAGAAGGAAATGGCAACCCACTCCATTATTCTTGCCTGAAAAATCCCATGGTTGGAGGAACCTGGTAGGCTACAGTCCATGGGGTCGCAAAGAGTTGGACACGACTGAGTGACTTCACTTTCACTATCTTTCACTTGTACCCAAAGAATGGGGGCTTAAGTAGAGACTGTGACTGCCTTTATACTGTATTTTCTACTGCTAGTGCTTCCTGAGTATCTTCAGGCCCAGGTTTATCAGCAGCATGATAAACAGTAACATTCTCTGGGTGACTGGCTCCCCTGCAAAGGATGGACAAGCGTCTGTAGAATATGTCAACAGAATAGCCGGGAGCAAGCATTTGGAGAGTGAGGACGGTAAAAGCACTGGGCATCAGAAAAATACACCAGGCAATTTCAGACTGATTCCAAAGCACAACCCAGAGAAAGGCCGAGTCTTTTCATGAAGGAAGATGCGCTCATTAAATGGGAATTTATGTACCAAAGAAACAAACTGGGTAAGGAAACACTAACTTTCATTCATTTGGTTTGATTTGGATGGAATCTGTTTCATGAAAAAATGAGTTTTAGAGTCAATTTTCATTGTCAAATTGTAAACCAATAATTTCTTTGTAAACAAAATATAGCAACACAAGAAACCATAAAGGTGATATTTCAAGGCAACATGACAGTTAACTCTGTATTTATTCTTTTCCTTTTTTTCTTAACATGGAAAAGATGCTGTAATGCTAATAATATAGTTGCAATCTGGTCACCCTTCACATTTTATACTGTTTTGAAAAAACAATGATACTGAAGTTAAAGCTCCAATATTTTGACCACCTGATGCAAAGAGTCATTGGAAAAGACCCTTACACTGGGAAAGATTGAAGGCAAAAGGAGTAGCGGGTAACAGAGGATGAGATGGTTAGATAGCATCACCAATTCAAGGGACATGAGTCTGAGCACACTCTGGGAGATAATGGAAGACAGAGGAGACTGGCCTGCTGCAGTCCATGGGGTCACAAAGAGTCGGACATACCCTAACAACGGAACAACAACAAAGCTGTTCTCTCTGCCTAAGTCCAGTATTTTTGCACTGTTAAAATAGTACATATATCAGGCCTGCATCACCATGTCCTCCATCACCATAGGGATGGAGGGACAGGGCCAGTTGGTCAGGCCTGTACCTCCCTTCCCAGGCCTGGTCCAGGCCAAATTAAGCTCTTTTCTGATACAACTCAATCACAGGCCATGCTGGAATCCACCTGCCAAGATCTGGGCATCCAATATCAGGAGTGCACTCAGGGTACCTGTGACTTTTCCATTAAAATCAGAACTTGATATAGGAGACAACAGATGTTAATTAAATTTACATGGTAATCATTTCACAATAAGTTAAGTCATTATGCTATAGGCCTTAAACTTAGTCAGTGCTGTATGTCAATTATATCTCAATAAAACTGGGGGAAAAACAGATTCTGAAAGCAAAAAACCTGACCTCACACACCAGCTCCTACCCCTTTCCCCTCAAAAGTCCAATGAATCAACATATCCTTACTGAAGACTCATTTTGCAGATCAGAGAGAAGTGTTGCAGGGAGTCAAGGACTGGGCTTCTGCTCATAAGGACTGCCTACCCCGGCAAGGAGACAACACAGACTCCCCAACGCTGGACTATCAGGTGGCATGAAGGATGAAAAGGAGGACAGAGGTGAACAGAGAGGGACTGGTTCTGGGCTTGGCTGAGTGAGGACAACTTTCTCAAGAAGCTGCTCTGAGGGTATCGGAGGTGAGGACCTGGGCTTGGAGGTAGAAACAGGAAGGAGGCAGGCAGCACTAAGGCAGTGAAATTGTTTATCAGGGATGGTAAACAGTGTGGTCTGGCTGAAGAAGAGTTCATGGCAAGAGTGGTCATGAGAAAAAACTGAAAAAGGACACAGAGGAATCTGGGTACTCAGTTAAGGTGTTTTACTTACTGCTAGAGAGGCAACAAGACACGATAGAAGAACAGGAAGGGAGGAACAGATAACCGGTCACGAGATCCAGTTTATTTTCAACTGCCAAGGTGAATAAAACTCCAGCGCTGGTTGGGAAATCAACCAGGCTGGCCTACGATAGCATAGCAGTTCCTGCTCTGCTCGGGATAATAGCTGCCACTGTTCTTGCTATTGTTCAGTTGCTAAATCGTATCTGACTCTGTGCAACCTCACGGGACTGCAGCACACCAGGCTTCCCTGTCCTTCAGTATCTCCTGGAGTTTGCTCAAATTCATGTCCGTTGAGTCAGTGATGCCATCCAATCATCTCATCCACTGTCGACCCCTTTTTCCTTCTGCCCTCAGTCTTTCCCAGCCTCAATGATTCAGCTCTTTGCATCAGGTGGCCAAAGTCTTGGAACTTCAGCGAACAGTCCTTCCGATGAATATTCAGTTGATTTCCTTCAGGACTGACTGGTTTGATCTCCTTGCTATCCAAGGGACTCTCGAGAGTCTTCTCCAGCACCACAGTTTGAAAGCATCAATTCTTCAGTGCTCAGCCTTCTTTATGGTCCAACTGTCACATCCATACATGGCTACTGGAAAAGCCACTGTTGAGAAGACCCCAATTTTGTGATGATTAAGAAACTGAGGTGCTAATTCACTGAAGTGTTTTTAATTTAGATTCTATTCATGGAAACAGCACTCTTCTCAACAGGAATATTTCCCTGTTGGTAAGACAAACTTTACCACCATGGCCTTGGACCACTGCCTGAAACTGCCCCTGGGCTCAGATGTCTCTTTCCTCTTCTCATCTCCATCCTAAGGTGAGTCCCTCAGCTCCTCCAGCTTAGGACCCTCACTTGCTCATTCAAAGGCTGTCTCACAGCCTCACTGAAGCCCTTCATCCTCAGGCAGCTTTTTTTCAGTTTGCAAATTCTCTCTGGCTTCATAGTGGCCGATGAAAATGTATGAGGTTCAGCGTGTGTGTGCACACCTGTGTGTAGATTAGAGAGCAACAGGGACTATCTCATTCTCATTCATTTGGTATCGCCTTCTCCAACCTCTTCATGGCATTCCTCACCTTGCTTTTCAAATCTGCTTTCCCTTTTTCTTAGAATTTTCTAGTCCCAAGTTCTTTTTGAGCATTTTCTCACTTTCATCCCCTCCATTTGACTACAACTACCTTGACAGGAGTCACTAACAATATGTTCATGAAAAACTCTGGTTGCCTCTTTGCCTCTGCTGTTCTATTTTCCCTGACTGTGCTTGACAGTATTCATCACCTGTTTCTCCTCTATCTCATCATCTCTCTGGAAGCCTAACCGCCTTGCTTACCTTGAACTGCTTGCACTCTCTTACTTCCTCGGACCACTCTCTTTTCTCATTCCATCTCTCCCAGAGAGCTCCATTTTTACCCAGAACTTAATCCTTTTCCTTCCCTCAACTGAGCTGGTGACTCAAATCTTCCTCAGTCCTAACCTGTTAAAGAAAGGCCTCATTTTATACTTTTCTCCATCTGTTTGGTTGCCCAGCGTCACTTCAAGGTCGACATATCTGAAATGCTTTCACAGCTCTTTGCATGACCTTGTCATTTTCCTTTGTCTAATTTATATTCAGATCTAAGTCAGACTTTGCTACTTTATTTTGGCACCAAAGTCTTTTCTCATCACCTGATGTGAGCTCTTACTGTCTTCATACAACCATCTTTCCTCCAACTTCTCTCACTCCACTTCAAAATATCCCCATCAGAATCAACTCCTCCTGGTTGCCAAAAAAATTTTTTTTCTTTAAAACCTGACATCTCATTTCTTAGTCTCTTCTTCCCCGAAGAGCCTACATAGACATTCACTGATGTAGCTTGACAAAAATGCAACAGATCCAGTCTGAACTTCACAGAGTTTAGTGAACAGTCTGCTGAGCCTTTACCCCTGCACCTGATTAATCATTCTGTATGGAAAGTCACTTCCTCTTCTCCCAGCCATGCACTTGGTCATTCCCACGCCAGTTCTCCAAATTTCCATCTGTCTCCTTGTTCAGAATCAACAGGCTCTTTCTTACACAAATCTCTCCAAGCAACAGATGAAGAAATAACATAGCGATCCACTAGTTATAGCCAACACAAATGACAGTATGTGTCATACTGGCCGAAAGGAAGAGGGCACGGTGGGTTCCTGAAGTGACTGAGCTCAACAAGAGCATTTTCCTAGGAGGACTAGAGTCTGGAGGAAATGCAAGAGCTCTGACAGAGCGCGTGTGAGAGGGGAAGAGACTGAGTGAAGCACCAGGAAGCTCCCTGGAGTGCAAGGCACCAAAGCAGGAATTCCCAGCTAGTCCAGGGGAAGAAAGAGCATCCAAGTAACCCATAATAAAAAACCATTTTTAAAGAGGCACTGGGGACTTCCCTGGGGGTCCAGCGATTGAGACCCCAGGCTTCCGGTGCAGGTGGCTCATGTTTAATCCCTGGTTGGGGAACTAGATCATGCAGGCCACGAGGCATGGCCAAAAAATAAAATAATAAATAAAGGGGCACTGAGGACTTCCCTGGTGGTACAGTGGATAGGAATCCTCCCGCCAATCCAGGGGCCATGGGTTTGACCCCCGGTCCGGGAAAATCCAACATGCCGTAGAGCACCTAAGCCCGAACGCCCCAACTACTGAAGCTTGCATGCCTACAGCCCAAGCTCCAAACAAGAGAAGCCCCCGCAATGAGACGCTGGTAGACCGCAATGAAGAGTAGACCCTGCTCACCACAAACAGAGAAACGTAGTAACAAAGACCCAGCAGAACCAAAAATAAACAACTATTTTTAAAAATTTAAAAAAAGAGGCACTGAGAAATTGTGGGAAAAGCCCAGAATTTGAAAAAATTTTACCATGTGACATTAAGCACATCACCTAGGCTCTCTGAAGGTCAGAGAGGAGGTCCTCTCTAAATGTGAACAAGGATGCGAAAATAACACAATTTCACAGGGTTAGGAGACTTACATGAGAAAACAGGTATGAATATAGCACATAAAATGAAAAGTACCATGCAAATGGGGAAGTCTGTTATTACTAAATGGAACTGACAAATTATTCATTGATGCGTACATCAGTATGTAAATTTTAACTAATAACAAATTTTTTTTAGGTCTAGTTTACTGGAGTATTATTTGCATATATTAAAATTCACCCTTTTAAGTGTACAGTTCTATACTGTATAAGTTAGTTTCACTAACTTATACAGCATGTAAGTAACCATTGCTATAATCAAATTATAGAATATTTCCATCACCCAAAAAGTCCCCTGTATGTACTCCTTTATAATCAATCACTTCATTCCCCAGCCCCTGGCAACCACTGATCTGACTTGGTCTCTGTAATTTTGCCTTTTTCAGAATATCTTATAAATGGAACCATGCTATATGCAGTCATATTGTATGTCTGACTTTTTCTTTCTTTTTTTTTTTTTTTGCCACTTTTTGGATAATTGCTTTACAGAATTTTGTGGTTTTCTGTCAAACATCAACAAGAATCAGCCATAGGTACACCCATCTCCCCTCCCTCCCGAACCTCCCTCCTATCTCCCTCCCTATTCCACCCTTCTAGATTGTCACAGAGCTCTTGTTTAAGTTCCCTAAATCATACGGCAAATTACCACTGGCTATCTATTTTACATACGGTATTGAAAGTTTCCATGTTACTCTCTCCATAAATCTCACCCCCTCCTTCTTCCCCTCCCCCTGTGTCCATAAGTCTGTTCTCTATATCTGCTTCTCCATTGCTGCCCTGAAAATAAATTCATCAGCACCATCTTTCTAGAGTCCATATATTCACTTGACACAGTGGCTTCAGAGACTTCCCAGTATTGGGGCTTATGTTGGTACCTGGTTGTCTTTACTGACAAGTGATATTTCACTGTATGGATGTATTGATCTACCCACTTTTCGTGATTTTTTAATAAAGCTACTATACCATTCACATACACTTCTTAGACACATGTTGTCATTTTTCTTAAGTAAGTACCTGGGAATGAAGTTGCTGGGTTACATGGTAAGAGTAATATTAATTTTATAAGAAATTGTCAAACTTTTCCAAAGTGGCTATACCATTTTGTGTTCCCACCAGTGGTTCCTCCATATTCTTAGCAACACTAGATTTTGTGAGATTTCCTTTTTCCTTCTACCTCTTTTTTAAATTAAAAAAAAAAAAAAAACTTCATCCATGCCACTGGATGTTTAACAGTATCTTACCACAGTTTTGATTTAAATTCCCTGCCAACTAATGATGATGAGAATCTTTTCAAATGTTTATTTGCTACCTGTATCCCTATTTTCATAAAATGTCTTTTGCCCACATTTTAATTAGGTTGTTTGTCATACTGTTGACTAGTAAGGGTTCTTCGTATTAATACAAGTCCTTCACAGAAGACAAGCATTTTGCACATATTTTCTTCTACTCTGTAATTTATCTTATCATTTCCTTAACAATGACTTTCAAAGAACAGAAGTTTCTTTTCTTAACGAAATCTTACTTATCAGCTTTTTCGTTTATGGCTCATGCTTTCGTACATCTAGGAAATCTTTACCTGAATAAAAGACCCAAAGACGTTTGTTCTGTTTTCTTCCAAAAGTGTTTTAGTTTCAGTTCTAGTTCTATAATACGTTTTAAGTTAATTTTTTACATGACAAAAGATATGAGCAGAGGTTTTTTTTGTCAAAAATCAGCTGCCCACATGTGTGAGTCAACTTCTGAACTCTCTGCAGCCTGACTGATCTCTACCTCTATTCCTATGCCATTCCTGCACTATCTTGATTATTATTGCTTTATAGTAAGTCTCATAATCAGTGTATGTCCTCCAATTTTTACTCTTTCATCCCAATGTTCTTTCGGCTTTTTTGTTTTTCCATATAAATATTAGAATCATCTGTCAATTTCTACCAAAAAAAAAAAAAGTCTGCTGGGATTTCTATGGGGCTTGTGTTGAATCTTAACAAAACTTTGAGTAGAACTGACTTCCTAACAATACTGAATTGATGGTGGAAATGACTTCCTGGGTGTTCATTTTCCATTTTATAATAATTCACTGAGTTGTATATTTTTGTGTTGACTTGAAAAAAATATATTTTAAATATAAAGATACAAATTAAAAAGAAAATATTGGGCTTCCCTGGTGACTCAGTGGTAAAGAATCTGCCTGCCAATGCAGGAGATACAGGTTTGATCCCTGATCCGGGATGATCCCACATACCGCAGAGCAACTAAGCCCATGTGTAACAGCTATTGAGCCTGCGCTCTACAGCCCGGGAGCCACAGCTACTGAAACCCACACACCTTAGAGCCCAAGCTGCCAAACAAGAGAAGCGACCAAAGTGAGACGCCTGCCCACCACAACCAGAGAGTAGCCCCCATTTGCCGAAGTTAGAGAAAAACCCCCACAGCAACAAAGATCCCACATGGCCAAAAATAAAATAAAATTTTTTTTTGAAAATAAAAAAAAAGAATGTTTCTTTAAAATAAAAATACCGAGTCAGAAATGTATAACGTTTATCCCTATGAGTATACTGTTTCTGATGTCATAAATTTGTTTTCTACATCTCCAACTCTTTTTAAAATTTTATTGAAGTAAAGTTTGTTTACAGTGTTGTGTTTCTTTCTTTTGTACAGCAAAGCGACTCAGTTATACTATTATTTAATTATATATATATAAAACATATATTTTTTTTTCATATTTTTTCCATTATGTTTTTCACAGAATCTTGAATACAGCTCCCTGTGCTATACAGTAGAACCTTGTTTATCCATTCTGTATATAATAGTTTTCATCTGCTAATCCCATTTGCAACAACACAGATGGATCTGTATATTATACGACCCAGATAATCACGATGGTGTGATCACTCACCTAGAGCCGGACATCCTGAAATGTGAAGTCAAGTGGGCTTTAGAAAGCATCACTATGAACAAAGCTAGTGGAGGTGATGGAATTCCAGTTATGCTATTTCAAATTCTGAAAGATGATGCTGTGAAAGTGCTGCATTCAATATGCCAACAAATTTGGAAAACTCAACAGTGGCCAGAGGAATGAAAAAGGTCAGTTTTCATTCCAATCCCAAAGAAAGGCAATGCCAAAGAATGCTCAAACTACCACACAATTGCACTCATCTCACACGCTAGTAAAGTGATGCTTAAAATTCTCCAAGACAGGCTTCAGCAATACGTGAACCGTGAACTTCCAGATGTTTAAGCTCGTTTTAGAAAAGGCAGAGGAACCAAAGATCAAATTGCCAACATCCTCTGGATCATCAAAAAAGCAAGAGAGTTCCAGAAAAACATTTATTTCTGCTTTATTGACTATGCCAAGGCCTTTGACTGTGTGGATCACAATAAAATGTGGGAAATTCTGAAAGAGATGGGATTACCAGAACACCTGACCTGCCTCTTGAGAAATCTGTATGCAGGTCAGGAAGCAACAGTTAGAACTGGACATGGAACAACAGACTGGTTCCAAATAGGAAAAGGAGTACGTCAAGGCTGTTTATTGTCACCATGCTTATTTAACTTATATGCAGAGTATATCATGAGAAACGCTGGTCTGGAGGAAGCACAAGCTGAAATCAAGATTGCCAGAAGAAATATCAATAACCTCAGATATGCAGATGACACCACCCTTATGGCAGAAAGTGAAGAAGAACTAAAGAGCCTCTTGATGAAAGTGAAAGAGGAGAGTGAAAAAGTTGGCTTAAAGCTCAACATTCAGAAAACTAAGATCATGGCATCCAGTCCCATCACTTCATGGCAAATAGATAGGGAAACAGTGGCTGACTTTATTCTTCTGGGCTCCAAAATCACTGTAGATGGTGATTGCAGCCATGAAATTAAAAGACGCTTACTCCTTGGAAGAAAAGTTATGACCAACCTAGACAGCATACTATAAAGCAGAGACATTACTTTGTCAACAAAGGTCCGTCTAGTAAAGGCAATGGTTTTTCCAGTGGTCATGTACGGATGTGAGAGTTGGACTATAAAGAAAGCTGAGCGCTGAAGAATTGATGCTTTTGAGCTGTGGTGTTGGAGAAGACTCTTGAGAGTCCCTTGGACTGCAAGGAGATCCAACCAGTCCATTAGGCTATCAGTCCTGGGTGTTCATTGGAAGGACTGATGTTGAAGCTGAAACTCCAACATTCTAGCCACCTGATGCGAAGAGCTGACTCATTTGACAAGACCCTGATTTGGGGGAAGATTGAGGGCAGGAGGAGAAGGGGACCACAGAGGAGAAGGGGACCACAGAGGATGAGATGGTTGGATGGCATCACCGACTCAATGGACAGGGGTTTGGGTGGACTCCGGGAGTTGGTGATGGACAGGGAGGCCTGGTGTGCTGCGGTTCACGGGGTCTCAAAGAGTCAGATACGACTGAGTGACTGAACTGAACTGAACTGAAAGTAGAGTAAGTCACTTATATGTTGAATCTAAACTACAGTACAAACCAACCTATCTACAAGACAAAGACAGACTCACAGATACAAAGAACAGACTTATGGTTGCATGAAGGGGCTGGTTAGGGGACAGACTTAATGGGAATTTGGGATTAGCAGAGGCAAACTATTAAATTTCCATTTCTAATTGTTCATTGAGAGCATTTAAATACAATTAATTTTGGTATATTGGTCGTGTGAGCTTACCAAACTTACTGGTTCACTTTCATAGTTTTTTTTTGTCTATTCTTTGCTACTTCCCACATAGATGATCATGAACACAGTTTTCTTTTTCCCTTTCCCTTCTTTTTCCATTTTTGTTACACTGGCTAGGACTTCCTCCAATACAACTGCTCAGAGGAGTGGTTCAGGAAGCATCCTTGCCTTGTTCCTAATCTTAAGGGTAGAGCATCCAATCTTTCAGTGGGATATTACCTCTAAGGATTTTCATAGATGCCCTTTGTCAGGTTGAGGACGTTCCTTCTAGTTTTAATTTGATGGATTTTTAAAGTCACAAATATGCATATAAAGTTAGGAGGTTTTGTTTCCTTTACTGGAAAAAATTTTTTTTTTTTTTTTTTTTTTTTTTTTTTGGTGCCTTTGCTTCAAGATTCCTTCTATGAGCTTGGCTGCTCACAGGGACTTGAAAAGAAAGAGTGGTGCAGATGGAGTGGGTTATTCTGGTTAGAATTTATCATATTGACCAAAGTATAACAGAAAGTGCGAAGCCTCCCCAAGGAAGTTATAGCTATTCATGATTCTTCATATATCTTCATTCAGAAGATAATCAGGCTATAAAAAAATTGCTGGGGAGGAGATAACAGATCTAAAACTCCTCATCAAGAAATAAAATACAGTAAGATGTGGTTCTGGAGAAGACTCTGGAGAGTCCCTTGGATAGCGAAGAGATCAACCAGTCAATCCTAAAGGAAATCAACCTTAAATACTCACTGGAGGGACTGATGCTGAAGTCGAAGGCCTAGTACTTTGGCCATCTCGTGCGAAGAGCCGACTCATTGGAAACAACCCTGATGCTGGGAACGATTGAGGGCAGAAGGAGAAGGGGACTACAGAGGATGAGATGTTTAGATGACTCACCATCACCGATTCAATGGACATGAGTTTGAGCAAACACCTGGAGATTGCGAAGGACAGTGAAGCCTGGTGTACTGCAGTCCATGGGTCACAAAGAGTCGGACACAACTGAGTGACTGAACAACAAAGATGTAGAGAAGGTGGGAAACTAAAATTGTACTAAAACTGTCCCCTACAACAATGTTTGGAAGGCGAAGTCCATGATGGAAGACAATTTAGGGAACAAGTTCTGCGTATTCCATTTCAATTTCCAGGTGTCAGCAGTACATAGTGTTGTAGAAAATATTACAGATAATGAAGGATAAATACTATACCACGGGGAGAAAACGCAGTCAGAGCCCCATAAAAACTAATCTAAGTGACAACTAAATGGAGATGAAACCTCTCTCAAAATTGAAAGCACAAATATACTTCCTTAAGAGAAGAGCTTCCTATCTACCTGGTATGTTAGAAACTATCCCAGACGAACTTTTCTTCCCTATTAATGTAAGAATTTTCACTATTCCTTCACATCCACTTGGCTCTTTATATAAAAGCTCTTCTACTGTGGCGGGGCCTTCGTCGCTGTCCCTAACAATGATCCACATCCCATCCCAACCCCTACTTCACTTACAACCTGCGCTGCCAGCAACAGGGTCTGGGGAAAGCTGGTAACAAACCAGAAAACTTAACTAGGCTTTTACATGTTGGCTTTAGGAATCTACCAACCTTCCCAAAAGAGGTGTATTCTTAAGTTCTTTTGAATGAAAGTCTCAGAAACCAGTTTTCTGAATACAACTTGTTCATAAGGTAGAGTATTCGCGCCCAGAGAGGACGAAGAGGGCAAGGATTATTGTTTAGTAAAGAACCCACCTCCGATGCCGTGTTTCTCCAAAGATGAGCAGCAAGCACCTTGCTTCAGAACAACTTGAGCACTTGGCAAAAGCTGTAGATAGCCAGGCCTCACATCAGAAAAGGTGACGCAGAATTTCTGAGGATAAAATCTGGAGATGTGTATTTTTCACAAGTGCCCCACGTGATCCTGTTGTTTACTCTAAGATACGCGTGTGCGTGCTCAGTGGCTTCAGTAGCGTCCGACTCGTTGCAATCCTATGCACCATAACTCACCAGGTTGCTCTGTCCATGGGATTTTCCCAACAAGGATACTGGAGTGGATTGCCACGGCCTCTACCAGGGGACTTCCCGACCTAGAAATCGAACCCACGCCTCCTGCCTTGCAGGTGGATTCTTTACCACTGAGCCTCTGGGGGAGCCCACACTGTATGTAAGGGAGTCCCCATTAGAGGAGTGCAGAAAAGCCAATGGGTCCCCACATTCACCTACCAGCACACTCACAGCTGATGCCAGCAGAGGGGAAGAAATACAATTTCAAGCTAGAAAATAATTACAAAAATAAACAGAAATGCTTTTAAAATTCTTCAGTGAGACAGGAGAAACAAAAACACAAAGAAGAAAACAGATTACAAAAACATGAATAACATAAGTGACTTTTTTAATGTTTTTTTAATGTGGACCACTTTTTAAAGAATTTGTTACAATATTGCTTTGCAAATTTGCTTTACTGTATTGTCTTCTATTTTGGTTTTCCAGGCACAAGGCATTAAGGATCTTAGTTCCCGGCCAGGAAGCAAACCCATACCCCTTGCATTGGAAGGTGAAGTCTTAACCACTGGGCCACCAGGGAAGTCCCTAACATAAGTGACTTTTAAAACACTGTTCGTTAACCAATAACATTTACACAGGCAAGTACATACATTATAAGTCTGCACACAGCTCAATGAATTTTTATCAAATAAACTACCACTGAAGGTTTTTAATGCCTTCGTAATTAAATACAGAGAAATTATCAGGGGGATGCTTGATGCTTGCTCTCTATACCCCTAAAACAAGATTAAAAAAAAAAAAAAAAAAAAAAACTAATACAGAGAACACCCAGCGGCACTCCCTGGGTTATATAGCAGCTTCCCACCAGTTATCTGTTTCACACAGGACAGTGCATATATATAGTCAGTGTTACTGTCTCAACTTGTCCTATTCTCCCATTCCCCTGCTGTGTCCCCTAGTCCATTCTCCACATCTGTCTCCATTCTTTCCCTATAGTTTCAACAGAATCATTTTTCTAGATTTCATATATATGTGTTAAAATGTGTGAAATTGGTGAGATGGGAGGGTAGAAGGGAGGCTCAAGAGGGAGGGGATATATATACATATATTAATAATTGTGACTGATTTGCATTGTTTATGGCAGAAACCAACACAACATTGTAAAGCAATTATCCTCTAAGAAAAATGGAACAAGAAAAAAAAACTAATATAGAGGGGCAGGAAGATAAAGCAGAGAATTCAATAGGACTCTTACCAAAAAAATTAGCAAAAGACAGCATGAATGGAAGGAGAAAAAATAAACTAGAGGAAATCACAACTCCTAAAAGAATAATTCAATTCTTAGTCAAAGTGACCTGCTTTCAAAACAGTTTGGGGATTTATTTCAGACTTACTTACACTTACCCACTCATCTAGGACACGTAATAATTATACAAAGTGAGTAATGAAGACTGGGGGTTTCTGGATCTCATGGATTTTATTTCTTTGAAACAATCTTGAGGAGAGAGGGCCAAAAGCTCTTAGGTATTCACTTCAACAGCCTGCTCGGGGGGTAAGTACTATTAATACCTTTATACAGCAGTATCACTAAAATGTGAAGGAAACCACGCCATGGCCTCACATGCAGGGGGATGACGTCTCTGTCTTAGTGGCCATGGACTGATGCAGTGTGCAGTCCACCTTCATCCACTTTCATAAGCCTATTTGCTCCCTTGTCTCAATTCCAAGTCAGTTGAGCAAACAACAGAACAGCTGAATCGGCATTGGAAAGAGAAGGCAGAGAGATGAGAGGCAAAGGGAACTAGCAGAATGAGAATAAAGGGGGCAGAGAGACAGTTGCACTTAACCCTGAAATTAACATATATAACATCTCTAGGCAAGGAAAACAATGTTGCCGTCACCTATTATTAGCACAGGATATGCATAAAAAACCTTTACTATCTGAGCTGCTGAGGGAGTTTTGGTAAGCACGATCTAATTACCCAACTTAATATCACTGAGGGCTTCATCTTCCAAATACTTCATAACCTTTACCTAATTAATTTTCACCAAACCTCCACAAGGTCTGATTGTATTAAACACCCACTGGAAGTGGACAAACCAAGCACCTGAGTTTACATAACTTACCTAAAAGTGAAGAGAAGCTGGCACATGAAATCAGAGTGGGAACAGCAATGAAGTATTTGTGTTCCCCAAGACCATGCCAAACCCATATTTTTCCAAACGGCTTGTGTTTTCAACCTCCTGGCGTTTATGGAATGGCACCAGGGATGGAGTTTTGCACTAGTAAAAGGTACATACACCTGACTTTCATTCAAATGACAAAAAGAGGTACACTTCCCACAAGTAAATATGATCCTGGGAAAACTAAACACCCAGTACTAACAGGAACAGAGACGTGTAAGCAGGGCACAAAAGCTCACCATCAGTCGCTGTCACTCTACAGCCTTGCCCATCAGCAGATTTCATCATTTTTTAGGCTTCTGAGCAAAGCCTGGCCAAGGCATCAGCCTGTGTCCCTTCAATTAGTGGGGACTGAGATGGTCGTGTGTGCTAAGTCAGGTCTGACTCTGTACAACCCCATGGATGGTAGCAGCCCTTCAGGTTCCTCTGTCCATGGGATTCTCCAGGCAAGAATACTGGAGTGGGTTGCTATGCTCTCCTCCCGGGGATCATCCCAACCCAGGGATCGAACCTGCATCTCTTATATCTCCTGTATTGGCAGGCGGGTCTTCCTAGCTTAATTCTGTTCTCCTGGTGCCTGGGAGGAACTGAGACCCTGCTGCCCAGCTGTGGGGCTCATCCTGCCCATATGGCAGATCCAGCTTGCCTCCTCGATCACCCCACAATCTCCTGTTACAGAGGGAGGCTTGCTCTGAATTCCAGTCACAAAATAAGAACCCTGACCCTCCGCGTGGCTCTTGACGGTTTCTCCTTTCTAAGTGAACAGAAAGTTGGACCTATTTAGACTCTATCAATTGGTGCTTCCTCCTCCTGTATGTCTGTCTGTCTGTCTTGCTCTTTTGAAATAATTTTTTGAAGCTATCTCTACTGCAGAATCAGTTCTACTTTCCCTGACCTCTGCCACCATGTTCATCCTCCCTTTTCCCCAATGACTACTGCAAGGATCCCACGACATCCTTAAAGTCAAATCTCCGTGAACTATAAACGTGAAACACGAAGGACATTATTTCAGTGCAGATGTCTTCTCTCCCACTTATGTGCCACTCCTTACTACCAGCACATTGTTGTCACCTCCAGGAATTTCCTCGTGCTCCATCTGTCTCTTCTCTCGGACCCTTTTGGTTGCTATCCACTTGCCCATCTACATCAGGGACCTCTGGACTCTGAAGAGTCCGTGTTATTCTCTAAATTCTGAAAGCCATACATGGATCCGTAAACCACCGCATCTCAACTGAGTCTTATCATCTGTCTACTGCTGACTAGGGGTAGTGTTAGTCACTGAGTCCTGTCTGACTCTTTGCAACCCCCTGGACTGTATCCCACCAGACTCCTCTGTCCATGGAATTCTCCAGGCAAGAATACTGGAATGGGTTGCCATTTCCTCCTCCAGGGGATCTTCCCAACCTAGGGATCGAACCCTGGGCTCCTGCATTACAGGCAAATTCTTTACCATCTGAGCCACCAAGGAAGCTGGGGTATGTGCCCCTCGATGTGACCACTGGCAGTACTAGAATGCTCATTTAAGACAGGCTTAGAAGCACCAGTCTGGTGAGAAATGAAGCTAAGGAACTTGTCATAAACCAGCATTTACACAGCAAGCCCTATGGTTACTTGGTGTGTGTGTTTACTGAGGCGAAGGAGTGCTGTAGGAAGGCTTGTAGACACTATGGGATGATGTTCCCCCCTCCTCACTCCTTGCTGTCATCTGAACCATCTTGAGCGTTTAGGTCTCTGAGGCTGGAAGAGTCAGTGAAATCTAGCGGACAGTGGGTGTCTGGTCCACAGCCCTGTGAATGGTGCAACTTCCACCCAGCTCAGCTAGGATTTCATGGAGAACAGTGCTATGGGGCACCGTGCAGACTTTTCACTTTGGGAGAGAGGCAACACTCTGGGCACCACGGTCTCTGATTCTGGAAATCCCAGAGTGTTCAGGACCCATCTGAGAAGCATCCCCTGCAGGTGAGGATGCTCTAGGGCAGTGGCTGTCCCACTCGCGCACTTGAGCCAAGCCGAGTGATCTCTGCTCCCTGTCAGCATAACTAATGCGCAGCTGCCTTTTGCTGACTGCCATCTTTCGTCTCCTGAAATGTGACTTTTAAATGCGTTATGTACTTCATCTGTGCAGTGCCCTGGAACCTGGATTGGAACACAACTGCAGCAGATTACACTATTTATCTTACGTACTTGAAGACAGAGCCTCTTGAACTCGATATGCAAATGCATGTGAATAATATGCAAATCTGTGTTTTCCGCCAAGATACTGGCATTTTTCTTTTAATGGGGGTGTGATTCTTATTCAAGAAGGAAGAGCATCTTCCCTGTGTCCCTCAGCATCAGGGCTCTCCCGCTCTTCTCTTCAAGGTCCTGACCAGCCTGTAACTTCACTAAGCTTCAAAGCCCTGAGAAAATTACAGGTGCCACTGAATTACATTTAAACCTATAATGGTCATTCCAAGACATTATTTAGTGCCTTTCAATAGG
Source organism: Muntiacus reevesi (assembly GCF_963930625.1). Classification (NCBI taxonomy): domain Eukaryota; kingdom Metazoa; phylum Chordata; class Mammalia; order Artiodactyla; family Cervidae; genus Muntiacus; species Muntiacus reevesi. The sequence goes on along the minus strand of NC_089249.1, from coordinate 40,495,601 downwards.
TGTGCTACAAATGCAATGAGGGTCACACTCTTTCACTGCCAATTTGGGATTTTATTCTTAACCTCATGGAATCTGACAATCTCCTTAGTAATTCTAAATTTAAATGTTCTCACCTATTGTATAGATGCAGCCACATAACCTTTCTAAAGAAAAAAAAAAGATGCAGTTTACAAAGATTTTTAAAGTGATATTTACAATGGGGCTGGTAAAAGGTGTCACATTGGCACCTGCAAAACTGCACCCTCTATTTAGCCTCAGAATAGCAAATTCCACGGACAGAGGAGGCTAGCAGTCCATGGGGTCACAAAGAGTCTGACATGACCTAGTGACTGAACAACAGTAGCAAAGTAAATTACATGTATCTCACACATGCGACCTGAGCCACCACCATCATCATCACCACAGCCATCATCAAAGCTACAAGGAGAAGAAGACTTGCTCAGACCCAGGAGATGCAACTGAAGAGATGAAGCATGTCAAGCAATTATTTGCCTACTATGCACAAGACACTCTTCTGAGTTGTTAAAACCACAAGCTTGAGATCAGCCTTGCCATTTAGAAGGGTACAATCTAATAAAAGTAATGACATGAACCAATATGCACTTAGCACTTATTTTTGCATCATACTCGACACTCATCAGGAATGCTTCATAGGTTCCTTATGACAACAGAACTTGCAGTACAGTTACAGTACAATCATACAGTTAAAAACTGGTAGAGGCCAGGTTCAACACCCCAAAAAACCATCCTAGTGACTCATATATAAATAATTGTTTGGTGGTCCAGTGGTTAAGACTTCATGCTTCCAATGCAGGGGAACACAGGTTTGAGACCTGGTCTGGGAATTAGTATCACACACACCTTGTGGTGTGGCCAAAAAAAACGGGGGGGTTTAAAAAATAATAATTGTTAAATGAATTGAGTTAAAATTTCATAGGCTAAACACAACTATCCCAAAGAACCAAGATAAGATCCTTAAATTAACTCTCAGAAAAGGCTTTCATTCAGGGCTATAATAACACAGGGGAAGAAAGAAATCAGAAGTTCCACCTCCCAGTGGCCCAGTTCTAATTTGTATTTAATGCTTACATGTCAAATTCAATAAAATAGCTTCATGGTTCTCTAGTCCTAGTGCCTTTATAAAGAATATCATTTTTAAAAAGCTACTTCAAATTCTCATAATGAAATATCACACAGTCTAGATTTATCCTTCCTATGTTGGGAGTGGAATAAATGAAATTCCCCAAGGGCTTCCCAGGTGGCTCAGTGGTAAAGAATCTGCCTGCCAATGCAGGAGACACAGGAAATGCAGGTTCAATTCCTGAGTTGGGAAGATCCCCTGGAGTAGGAAATGGTAACCAGCTCTAGTATTCTTGCCTGCATAATTCCATGGGCAGGGGAACCTGGCAGGCTACAGTCCACAGGGTCGCAAAGAGTTGGGCACTGAGTGAGCGCAGGGCTCTCAGAGGGTGATGAAGTCTCAAGATTTCCAGGTACCATGAGCCGAAACGTCACACTGGTGAAAAATGAAGCTCTATCTCCCACTGACTCTATTCCTCAACCAATTGTTTATTCCTCTTGGTTCTGCAGAGGTCAGAGAGGCAGAGACTGCCACCTCGGATAAAGATGTTCCTCCCTGTGAACATAAAACACTCTCAAAAGCCTAGAATACAGTAAGACACCGGGGCTTCCAATGAGAGTCTCAGGGCTAAGTACGGTCCACATTAACCATACAGTTCTCCTGAGGACTTCAGGGGAGTGAGGGTTATCTGGTTAGCCCTCCAGGAAGACATCATATTGTGAAGGTTTCAGAGAATGAATCCTAAAGCTTGCTCCAGAAGAATTCACCTAACATCCTGAGAATATCTTCTCTTCCGCAGAAGCAGTAGATCCAAAGCTCAGAACAACATGCTGGAGGAGGAGGACCTGGAGTCAGAGCTGACAGGTGACCTGACTGCACACTCCCATCCCTTGAGAACCATTCAGCTGGTTCCCGGCTTTGTTCGCTATGCAAATAACTTGATTGACACTGATCAATGACTAGCACTTGGCCCATATCTAACTGCTTGTGTACAAATAAAGATGATTAAATTGCTTCGAACAGCTTTTGAATTACATCTGAGCAGCTATATTTTAAAATAGAGAGCACACTCTATTTCGCCACTGTTATCAATAAAATATTCATGGAGCTTGTACACACATTGATTTCTAATCATATGGCCAACTAGCGAAGAAATGTGCCTTCGGTTTTCCCCATACTGGTGAAGACTGATGCAGAAGACAGATGGTGTGAGTTAGGAGTGGGTCACAGAAACCCTTGAGAATGTTATTTCCTGAGGCATTTTTTGGTAGTCATAAAAAAATCCTAAACTTGTAATGTCAAATGAAAAGAGATAAAAAATTGAGATTTCAAATTAATAGAATAATACATAGAAGTAAAGGAAGAAACATACCAAAATATTAGATGAAAAACATTCATTTAGTTCTCTGTTTAATCATTACTATAATAACTAACATTGAACTGCAAAAACTTAAGGTTCCAGCTACCGGGAAGTCTGTGAAAAGATATACACAAGTGCATCTCATTTTATTTAATAGACATATTTCTGAAAGCTACAAATTATACTTAATTCTATGTGTTTATTACATAGATATTTGAAAGCCATTATGTTCATAACTATAATAAAGAATTTTTAAAATACTGCAGGTAAGAGCAGAAATTTCACAAAATAGAAGTATGGATGATTAACCAACATGGAAAATTGCTCAGTGTCACTGGTAATTACAGAAATAAGAATTAACCCAGCAAAGGAATAGAATTTTTACCCAACAGATCATAAAGATATTTTTAATTTAATTTTTACAGGGGAGTAGCCATGGATATGGTTAAAAAAAAAAAAAAAGAAGGCACTCTCACATATTGCTATAGGAAGTATAAATTGATAAAAAAAATTTTGGAAAAGCCAGTTGGCATTATGTATGAAAAGCCTTAAAAATGTTCATACCTTTGACCCTGTAATTTAATTTCTGGGAATCTATCCTAAAAAAATAATGTAAAATAGAGACAGAGAAGCTTCATACACCAAAATGTTCACTGCAACATCATTTATAATAGTGAAAAATTCAAAGTAATTAAATGGCTGACAGTAAGAAGGTGGTTAAGCAAATTATGCTATAGCTGTATGACAGAAAGCTAAATACCCTAAAAAATTATGTTTACCAAGAATTTTTAATAACATAGAAAAACCCCTTATGGCTGCAGTGTTAAATAAAAATCCAGCACAAAAAATATTGTTATGATTCCATCTATATAAAAATTCATACACAAATGCTGCAAGGAAATGTATCAAAATGTTAACAGCAATTACTTTATTGGAATTTAAGAGATTTTTTTTTTCTTTCTAACAAGTTTTCCATTTTTCCCAAATATTTCACAGTGAGTATATATTACTTGCATGTTAAAAAACACTGAAATTATATATTACATTTCAAGTATTCACACCAACCGTTTAATTTTTTAAAAAAAGATAAAGATGGAAATGGATAAAACTGAAATAAGGCAGAGACACAGATTAATGGAGCCTCTTCCTGTCCCCTTTTCGGTACTGCCTCTAAATTTTTTAAGGCCATGTTGTGTTAGCAACTGCAAGCATATGAAATATTTACCCCATTAGCTGAATAAAATTAACTTGGATGCATAAATCTGTTCAGGGTCACATATTTCCTATTTCTGACCTAAAGGAATCACAGAATGAATCATTTTGGAAAGAATCATTTCTGGTGAATGAGAGTCATGATCTAATTCTGAGCTTTCAAGTTTATTTAAAGGGTTGCACCCTCTTTGGGGGTTATCCTAGATGGCACTAGTGGTAAAGAACCTGCCTGCCAATGCAGGAGACACAAGAGATGCCAGTTCAATCCGTGGGACAGGAAGATGCCCTGGAGGAGGGCATGGCAACCCACTCCAGTTTTCTTGCCTGGAGAATCCCCATAGACAGAGGAGCCTGGTGGGCTAGAGTCCATAGGGTCTCAAAGAGTCAGACACAACCGAAGCAACTTAGCATGCATACAGATCCTCTTTTCGTGCCCATAAAGGCATGTGTATACTGCGTAAATAATGCGGATGTGCCTGCAACATGTAGACACATACTAAAGAATATAAGAGTAACTAAGAGTTGTACAGGCTGATTGACTTCACAACCCTCTCTCTTTCCAGAGGAAGAAACTGAGACCCAAAGAAATCATGAAGCTAAAAAGCCTTGCTCAGGGTCGCTTGACTGTCAGCGGCAAAGCCAGTGTGGCTGGACGACCAGTTTGGAGGTTTTCCGCTGACCTGGTCGCCAAGTTTATATACCCCAGGAATGTGGCTGCTAAGAAACTACAGAGTTGAAATAAAGTTACTGTAACACCCTACTCTTACCCTACCCAGAAAATGAGCATGTCACCTTATCCATTCAGTATACTGAAGGGACTTCAAAAGCCGTTGGGGGCATACGACTGGAAGCTTTGATCTGTGTGGAATGGTCTTGGGTGGTCACTAATTGCTCAATTAGCAGAATGAACTGAAAGTGGAGGCTAAAACAGTGTTTGTTTTATGGGTATTGTAAGATCAAAACAGCTCTTTCCAAAATCTGAAAGGCCAAGAATTTGAGACGTTCTTGAGGAATGACAGAAAAGTGGGTTAATAATATAAACTGAACTCTGCAGATAATAAATATTTTACTGCTCCTGTACAACGTTAGGCTGGCTAGCCCTGCCTTGTGATTCTTGGTGGCTGTGATTAGCATATGTAAAGTATTTCAAGGTGACTTATTAGGCTTGTTATCTGAGGGCTTCAGAAAAAGTTTTTGAATGTGGATCTTTAGATCTTTTCTTGCTGTATCAGTTCTTCCAACTTTGGGGTCTAAGGAAGTGTCTTTCGGCTTAAGAGTCCTTGTGCATATTAATCAAGGTACCCTTATATGTAGCAGAGGTTGACTAAATCAGGATTTAAACCACTTTGGCAGAACTTGTCAACTCTATTCATACCCAGTGGGCTTTTACCAAATATATGTGTGCATATTATAGTTGGTGCATATACCTTATATATTTCATCTATGCTATTTTGGCAAATTCTATGTGCAAATATTTTGTACATTTGTCATTGTTGTTGTTCAGTCACTAAGTTATGACCGACTCTTTCAAGACTCCATTGATTGTAGCCCATCAGGCTCCTTTGTCTATGGGATTCTCCAGGCAAGAATACTGGAGCAGGTTGCAATTTCCTCCTCCAGGGGGTCTTTCCTACCCAGGAATCGAACTCACGTCTCCTGCATTGGCAGGCGGATTCGTTACCACTGAGCCACCAGGGAAGCCCATCTTCACATTTAGAAACTCACTATTGATAATGCAACAGAAAATAATGTATGTAGAGGATGACACTGGGCTTTCAGAAAAGAGGTGGAGTGTAATGGAGAGCTCATCCAATGTGGAGGCTCCTTTAACTGGCACTAAACTCAGAGCTGAGGACAGGAGTATGGTGCCAAGGGAAATGAGTAATAGCGAGAGGACGGGACAGGAGTGCAGAGCTGACGAAGCTAAGGTGCAGGATGAGCTTGGCTACGACAAGTACATAGTGGATTGCAATTAAAAATCAAGGCAGATATTTGGAATGGAATTCAGAAGGGGAGAGGGTGTCCAATGAAAAGAGCAAAGTGATGCAGTAAGTCCTTCAAAAGGTCTGCAGCATCACCACTGGCAAAGAGGGTATGCAAAGAATCCAGAGTTACAAAAACACAGACAATATAAGAAGCTTATTATTGAGGCCATAGTGGTGCTTGTAAAATTTGCAACACATCTCCAAAATGAATGTAATACACAACCACATGTTGATGATTTCCATAAATCATCCTAGAAAATTTCATTATTTTATCATACTCACATGGTGATCTCATGGCTCTGTAGACAAGGGAAGTCCTTGAAAAAGAAAAGTCCAGAATATAAAATGTCTTTGGGGGTGGCCTTTAGAAATCCATATATATAAAGACTATTATCAATTTATGGGCAAGTTAAGCCTTATCTACATATTTAACTCTCTAGCAAGGACTATAGACAGAGCTGACCTGGCTTTGACATCTGAGCCAAGTTGTCTCATCTGTAAAGATAACAGTAACTGAGATAATAATATCCATCTTAAAGAACTCCTAGGAGAATTCATTGAGATCATGTATGTAAAGTATGTAAAAAGAAGCCTGTCACATGGGCCCCCATAACAGACACTACTTATGATAATAATTATGATGAGCTATGATAATAACGCTACTTACTTAAAATACTGCAAACATTTAAAATTCTCCTTCACTTGCTCTTTTTTTTAATTGAAAGATAATTACTTTACAGAATTTTGTTGTTTTTCTGTCAAACCTCAACATCAATCAGCCATAGATATACATTTATCTCCCTTTTGAATCTCCCTCCCATTTCCCTCCCCGTCCTCTCTTGCTCTTTTTGACTGCCCTAAAAAGAAGCATCATTCCACTGTCTCCTGAACTCCCTACAACTCTCTGAGAAAAGCATAAAAAATATGGAAAAGCTGATATCTTAGGAAAGTTTTTCACTGACTGAGCACATTTCCTCAGTACTTCTCGCGTTAGTCAGCCAAACTCATGCCTCTCTCATGCAGGGAAACCATGGCCCAGACTAGCCAGAGCCTTGCTGCAGATACTATCCAAATCACTCCACCACCTTCTCTGATAGCATGTTCTCAATAAAACAACATGCTAAAGTTCTGCCTTGCTAAAGCCCCACTGCCTTGCTAAAGCCAAAGTTACAAATGAGCAGGTGCAGAAGAGAGAGACACTGCTGTGTAACGAAAGTGCATCAGACAATTGGTAAGAGACTCCCAAATCTTTAATATTTGACAAGAATTCAAATTAAGCTATTAACTTCCTTACCTACCATTACCCAAAACAATTTTCCAGAGTGTCTGCATGCATGCTAACTTTGTTTTCAGTCTATAGACTGCAGAGGCTCCCCACTGAGTCAGGAGTCCTTAGACTTTCAGAGGTAACTGGCTATGGGATCTCATTCAAGACACTTGTCTCTCTGAGCATGGAGAGAATAAAATAAAATAAAAATGCTGTATTAGGTAATCTTAGCAGTCCATTTCAGAGATAGATAGACTAATAGATAAATACAATTGACTCAAACAATGCAGAGGTTAGGAGCGTTGACTCCTGCAGAGCCCAAGTACTTTACAACTGCCCCTCAATAGACACGATTCTGCACCTCCACTTAACTGCTGATTGTATAGTACTGTAGCACTTATTTATTGAAAAAATCTGCATACAAGTGAATCTGGCACTCTTCAAATCCATGTTATTCAAGGGTCAACTATATTTAGGTAGAAGATCAAAAGATGATAGATACATAATGAGAGTACATTTTTACTGGAAAATACAAATAATTGAGTATGGCTTAATTATTTAGTTCTACTGGCTGGTGAATTATGTCCTGCACCCAGATTATGTTTAGTAATTTGATTCTCATTGAGAACAAAATCACAACACACCAAAACTTATGGTTTGAAATAAAAGGAGTACTAAGGGGGAAGTTTATTGTGCCAAACACATTAAAAAGGAAGAAAAATCTCAAATCAACAACCTAATTTCATACCTCAAGGAACTAGAAAAGCAACTAAGTCAGGAGATAAAGATTAGATCAGAAATAAACAAAATACAGAATAAAAAATAGGAAAAAAAATCAATGAAGAGTTGGTTTTTTTTAAAACCTGAATGAAATTGACAAGTCTTTAGCTAGACAAAGGAAAAATGAGTGGATTCAATTAACAAAAATCTGGAATTAAAGAGGAGACATTATGACTGATGTCAAAGAAATAAAAATGATCATTAGAGACTACTATGAATAATTACACACTAATAAATAACACAATCTATAAGAAATGGACAAATTCCTCAAAATCTACAACTTACCAAGACTGAATCATGAAGAAATTAAAAATCTGAACAAACCTATAACTAGTAAGGAGACTGAACGAGTAGTCACAACCTCTGAACAAAGAAAAGCCAGACTGCTTCACTGTAAAATCAGTGAAGACATTTTGTGTAAAATCAGTGAAGACAATTTGTCATTTAAAGACAAATTAACACCAATTCTTAAACACTTCTGAAAAATTGAAAGAGGAGCACTTCCAAACTCATTTATCAGGCCAGCATTACCCTGACACCAAAAGTCAGACAAAGATGCTGCAAGAAAACCATGGACCAATATCCTTGATGAACATTAATGCAAAAGTTCTTCATAAAATACCAGCAAACCAAAATGACACATTAAAAAATTATACACCACGACCAACTGAGAATTATTCTTGTAATGCAAGGATGGTTCAAACATGAAAATCAATTAATGTAATACACCACGATAACAGCATGAAGGCCAAAATTACATGATCATCTCAACTGATGCAGAAAAACATTTGACAAAATTTAACACTCTTTCATTGATCAAAACACTCAACAAAATAGAGATAGAAGAAAACTACTTCAACATAATGAAAAACATATGAGAAACCTATGGCTAACATCATATCCAAAGGCTTAAAAACTGAAAGCTTTTCCTCTAAGATCATGATCAAGGCAAAGATGCCTACCTCTGCCACTTCTACTCAGTATAATATCGGCAGTTCTAACCAAAGCCAGACAAGAAAACTAAATAAAAAGCATGAAAATTGAAAAAGAAGAAATGAAAATAGTCTGTGTTCATATTTAACATAATCTTATTTATAGAAAACTCTAAAGATTCCACAGAAAAACTGCTATTATTAACAAATGAATTCAACAAAGTTACAGGATATAAAATCAACACACAAAGTCAGTTGTGTTTCTAAACACTGACAATGTATAATCTGAAAAGGAAATTTAAAAACAATCTCATTCATATTATTATCAAAAATACAATATTTAGAAGTAAACTTAACCAAGAAGGCAAAAGACTTACATGCTGAAAACGACAAAATAATCCTCAAAGAAATTAAAGAAAATACAAATAAATGAAAAGATATCCTATGTTCATGGATTGGAAGATTGTTAAAATATTCATACTATCCAAAGGGATCTACAGAATCATTGCAATCCCCATCAAAATTCCAAATGCCTTGTTTTTTTGGCAGAAATAGAAAAACATCCTAAAATTCATATGCAATCTCAAAGGACTCTGAATAGCCAAAAAATCTTGAGACAGAAAAAAAAGCTCAAGGCCTCACATACTTCCTGATGGTGAAACATATTACAAAGCTATGGTAACCAAAACAGTATGTTACTGGCATAAAGACAGACATATAGACCAATGGAATAGAAGAGAGCCCAGAAGTTAATCCTGATATATAGGGCCCAATCGTTTTTGACAAGAGCGCCAAGGCTACACAACAAGGAAAGTGTAGTCTCTTTGACACACGCTGCTGGAAAAACTGCATAACCACACAGAAAGAAGGAAGCTGGACCCTTAACTTACACCACATACAAAAATTAACTTAACATGAATTAAAGACCTAAATGTTAAGACATGAAACTATAAAATTTCTAAAGGAAAACACAGGGGAAAAGCTTCATGGCATTAGATTGGTGATAATTTCTTGGATATGCCACCAAAGGGAAAGGCAATGAATGCAAATGTGGACTCATGAGATTATATCAAACTGGAAAACTCTGTGCAGCAAAGGAACAATCAACAAAGTGTAAGCAACATATGGAATGGCAGAAAATATGTACTTATATTTATCTGATGAGAGGTAATATCCAGAATACATAAAGAATATATAGAACTCAACAACAGCAACAAAAATTAATAACACAATTAAAAATGGACAAAGGACTTGAATAGACATTTCTTCAAAGAAGATATGCAGACAACAAGCATATGAAAATATGCTTATTGTCACTAATCATCAGGGAAATACAAATCAAAACTACAAAAGATATAACCTAACACCCAATAGGATGGCCATTATGAAAAATAAAAATAACTAGTGTTGGCAAGGATATGAATAACATGAAGCCCTGTGCAATGCTGTGCACTGTTAGTGAGAATATAAAATGATACAGTTCCTATGGAAAAACAGTATAGAAGTTCCTCAAAAAATTAAAAATGGACCTACCAGACTAAGAAAATCCTATCATACAGACAAACTATAGGGACATCATGTAAATGAAATAAGCCAGAAGCAAAATGACAGATATTGCACAATTCCACTAATACGAGGTATTGCAAGTGGTCAAGTAGTAGGGAGGTAGCTGCCAGGGGCTGGAGGAATTTAAGAAAGGAAACTCGCTGTTCAGTGGGTACAGAGTTTCGATTCATGATATGAAAAAATTCTAGATATCAGTGGCACAACTATACACATGAAGTTAACAATATTGTATCAGTTCAGTTCAGTTGCTCAGTCATGTCCGACTCTCTGCAACCCCATGGACTGCAGCACACAAGGACTCCCTGTCCATCACCAACTCCCGGAGTTTACCCAACAAATTACCCAAACTCATGTCCATTGAGTCAGCGATGCCCTCTAATCATCTTATCCTATGTCGTCTCCTTCTCCTCCTGCCTTCAATCTGTCCCAGCATCAGGGTCTTTACAAATGAGTCAGTTCTTCACATCAAGTGGTCAAAGTATTGGAGTTTCAGTTTCAACATCAGTCCTTCAAATGAACACCCAGGACTGAACTCCTTTAGGATGGACTGGTTGGATCTCCTTGCAGTACAAGGGACTCTCAAGAGTCTTCTCCAACACCACAGTTCAAAAGCATCAATTCTTCGGTGCTCAGCTTTCTTTATAGTCCAACTCTCACATCCACACATGACTACTGGAAAAACCATAGCCTTGACTAAACAAACCTTTGTTGACAAAGTAATGTCTCTGCTTTTTAATATGCTGTCTAGGTTGGTCATAACTTTTCTTCCAAGGAGTAAGTGTCTTTTAATTTCATGGCTGCAGTCACCATCTGCAGTGATTTTGGAGCCCAGAAAAATAAAGTCAGCCACTGTTTCCCCATCTATTTGCCATGAAGTGATGGGACCAGACGCAATGATCTTAGTTTTCTGAATGTGGAGCTTTAAGCCAACTTTTTCACTCTCCTCTTTCACTTTCATCAAGAGACTCTTTAGTTCTTCTTCACTGTCTGCCATAAGGATGGTGTCATATGCATATCTGAGGTTATTGATATTTCTCCCAAGAATCTTGATTCCACCTTGTGCTTCCTCCAGTCCAGCATTTCTTATGATGTTCTCTGCATATAAGTTAAATAAGCAGGGTGACAATATACAGCCTTGACGTCCTCCTTTTCCTATTTGGAACAGTCTGTTGTTCATGTCCAGTTCTAACTGTTGCTTCCTGACCTGCATACAGGTACCTCAAGAGTCAGATCAGGTGGTCTGGTATTCCCATCTCTTTCAGAATTTTCCACAGTTTATTGTGATCCACACAGTCAAAGGCCTTGGCATAGTCAATAAAGCAGAAATAGATGTTTCTTCTGGAACTCTCTTGCTTTTTCGATGATCCAGCAGATGTTGGCAATTTGATTTTTGGTTCCTCTGCCTTTTCCAAATCCAGCTGGAACATCTGGAAGTTCACAGTTCAAGTATTGGTGAAGCCTGGATTGGAGAATTTTGAGCATTACTTTACTAGCGTGTGACATGAGTGAAACTGTGCAGCAGCTTGAACATTCTTTGACATTGCCTTTATTTGGGATTGAAATGAAAACGGACCTTTTCCAGTCCTGTGGCCACTGCTGAGTTTTCCAAATTTGCTAGCACATTGAGTGCAGCACCTTCACAGCATCATCTTTTAGGATTTGAAATAGCTCAACTGGAATTCCATCACCTGCACTAGTTTTGTTCGTAGTGATGCTTCCTAAGGCTCACTTGACTTCACATTCCAGGATGTCTGGTTCTAGGTGAGTGACCACACCATTGTGATTATCTGGGTCGTGAAGATTTTTTTTGTACAGTTCTTCTGTGTATTCTTTCCACCTTTTCTTAATATCTTCTGCTTCTGTTAGGTCCATACCATTTCTATCCTTTATTGAACCCATCTTAGCATGAAATGTTCCCTTGGTACCTCTGATTTTCTTGAAGAGATCTCTAGTCTTTCCCATTCTATTGTTTTCCTCTATTTCTTTGCATTGATAACTGAGGAAGGCTTTCTTATCTCTCCTTGCTATTCTTTGGAACTCTGCATTCAAATGGGTATATCTTTCCTTTTCTCCTTTGCTTTTGGCTTCTCTTCTTTTCACAGCTATTTGTAAGGCCTCTTCAGACAGCCATTTTGCTTTCTTCCATTTCTTTTTCTTAGGGGTGGTCTTGATTCCTGTCTCCTGTACAATGTCATGAATCTCTGTCCATAGTTCATCAGGCACTCTATCAGATCTAGTCCCTTAAATCTATTTCTACTTTCACTGTATAATTGTAAGGGATTTGATTTAGGTCATACCTGAATGGTCTAGTGGTTTTCCCCACTTTCTTCAATTTAAGTCTGAATTTAGCAATAAGGAGTTCATGATCTGAGACACAGTCAGCTCCCAGTCTTATTTTTGCTGACTGTATAGACCTTCTCCATCTTTGGCTGCAGAGAATATAATCAATCTGATTTTGTTGTTGACCATCTGGTGATGTCCATGTGTAGAGTCTTCTCTTGTGTTGCTGGAAGAGGATGTTTGCTATGATCAGTGCATTCTCTTGGCAAAACTCTATGAGTCTTTACCCTGCTTCATTCTGTACTCCAAGGTCAAACTTGTCTGTTACTCCAGGTGTTTCTTGACTTCCTACTTTTGCATTCCAGTCCGCTATAATGAAAAGGATATCTTTTTGCGTGTTAGTTCTAAAAGGTCTTGAAGGTCTTCATAGAACTGTTCAACTTCAGCTTCTTCAGCATTACTGGTCAGGGCATACAGTTGGATGACCATAATACTGAATCATTTGCCTTGGAAATGAACAGAGATCATTCTGTCATTTTTGAGATTGCATCCAAGTACTGCATTTCAGACTGTTTTGTTGACTATGATGGTTACTCCATTTCTTCTAAGGCATTCTTGCCCACAGTAGTAGATATGATGGTCATCTGAGGTAAATTCACCCATTCCTGTCCGTTTTAGTTCACTGATTCCTAAAATGTCGACATTCACTCTTGCCATCTCCTATTTGACCACTTCCAATTTGCCTTGATTCATGGACCTAACACTCCAGGTTCCTATCTAATATTGCTCTTTATAGCATCGGACCGTGCTTGCATCACCAGTCTCATCCACCAGTGTGTGCTGTTTTTGCTTTGGCTCCATCCCTTCATTCTTTCTGGAGTTATTTCTCCACTGATCTCCAGTAGCATGTTGTGCACCTACCGACCTGGGGAGTTCATCTTTCAGTGTCTTATCTTTTTGTCTTTTCATACTGTTCATGGGGTTCTCAAGGCAAGAATACTGAAGTGGTTTGCCATTCCCTTCCCCAGTGGACCACATTTTGTCAGAACTGTCCACCATGACCCATCTGTCTTGGGGGGCCCTGCATGGCATGGCTAATAGTTTCATAGAGTTAGACAAGGCTGTGGTCCATGTGATTGGATTGGTTAGTTTTCTGTGATTGTGGTTTCTGTCTGTCTGCCCTCTGATGCCCTCTCTCAGCTCCTACCATCTTACTGGGGTTTCTCTGACCTTGGACGTGGGGTATCTCCTCACGGCCCCAGTTCCTGACCTTGGATGTGGGCTATCTCCTCATGGCCCCTGCTCCTGACCTTGGACGTGAGGTATCCCCTCTCTGCCCAGCTGCCCGCTGCTCCAGCGCCATGCAATCGCCACTCGCCATTGTATGGCACACTTATAGAAGATTATGATGATACCTTTTATGCTATGTGCCTTTTACCACAATGAAAATAAATCAATAATTTGGTCCTTACTGTCCATCCTCCTACCTCCCACCCCCCACTGCCATCTTCTTCATAATAAACAAAAATCTTAAAACACCTCTGGCTTTGCCAACAAGGCTTGCTTTAATGGTGAGACAAAGAGAGATAGAAAGGAAACAATGATAATAAAAACCCACAAGAGCTGCTCATGTTCCTCTCCTTCTGAGCTAACCAAGACCATAGGCTGCAAACGACCCATCAGGTCAGAGTCTGAGATGAAGGGATTTTTTTCCCCAGTCATTATTTCTAGTGCCTTATATTCTTGATTAATATTACTATTTCTAGAGATGACAATAATAATATTTATTGAATAATTATGTGTTAGCCACTATGCTGTGACATTTATGTACAGAACTGCATCTAATACTTAAAGCTTTTTAGAGAGAGGTTATGTTATGAAGCAAAAGTCACACAGCTAATAAAGTCAAGGTAAAGATACAAACCCAGGCCTGCATGATTCCCAGGATGATACCTTTAACCACAGGAGAGAACCCTGTTGCCACTGAATGGTCACTCTGTGGCCAGAGCATCCTTCTTGCTAGATGTGGAGAGAAATCAAGAGACAGGGCACAAATGCAGCTCTCCCTTGTCTGCCCATTGCATTTCCTGGCACATTCTCCAGTGCAAATAATAACGACTTCTACTATTTCTATTAATACTATTTAGTACTACTACCATTGCTTACTGAAAATTACATTTTTGTCAGATACCGTCTAGGCTTACATTGGAATTATTTCCCTCATTTTATAGATAAGAAAACTTAAAATCTAGAGAAGCCAATAATTTGCCTCAGATCAAAACAGCTTGTAAAGTGGAGATGAATTTAGAGCCCAACACTGTCCGACTCATCCCGAAATATATTATTAAAGATTTGGATATGGAATTAAGAACACATTAATTAAATTGGCATATGACACTAAGCTTTGCAGGGTCCTTAACTTTTTCAAAGTAAAAAAATAAAATATATATTTCAAATCCTAAAAGATGATGCTGTGAAAGTGCTGCTCTCAATATGCCAGCAAATTTGGAAAACTCAGCAGTGGCCACAGGACTGGAAAAGGTCCATTTTCATTCCAGTCCCAAAGAAAGGCAATCCCAAAGAATGCTCAAACTACTGCACAATTGCTCTCATCTCACATGCTAGTAAAGTGATGCTCAAAATTCTCCAAGTCAGGCTTCAGCAATACATGAACCATGAACTTTCAGACGTTCAAGCTGGATTTAGGAAAGGCAGAGGAACCAGAGATCAAATTGCCAACATCCTCTGGATCATCGAAAAAGCAAGAGAGCCCCAGAAAAACATCTATTTCTGCTTTATTAACTATGCCAAAGCCTTTGACTGTGTGGATCACAATAATCTGTGGAAAATTCTTAAAAAGATGGGAATATCAGACCACCTGATCTGCCTCTTGAGAAACCTGTATGCAGGTCAGGAAGCAACAGTTAGAACTGGACATGGAACAACAGACTGGTTCCAAATAGGAAAAGGAGTATGTCAAGGCTGTATATTGTCACCTTGCTTATTAAACTTATATGCAGAGTACATGATGAGCAATGCTGGGCTGGATGAAGCACAAGCTGGAATCAAGATTGCTGGGAGAAATATCAATTAACTTCAGTTATGCAGATGACACCACCCTTATGGCAGAAAGTGAAGAAGAACTAAAGAGCCTCTTGATGAAAGTGAAAAAAGAGAATGAAAAAGTTGGCTTAAAGCTCAACATTCAGAAAACTAAGATCATGGCATCCAGTCCCATCACTTCATGGCAAATAGATGGGGAAACAGTGGCTGACTTTATTTTCTGGGCTCCAAAATCACTGCAGATGGTGACTGCAGTCATGAAATTAAAAGACGCTTACTCCTTCAGGGAAAGTTATGACCAACCTAAATAGCATATTAAAAAGCAGAGACATTACTTTGCCAATAAAGGTCCGTCTAGTCAAGGCTATGGTTTTTCCAGTGGTCATGTGTGGATGTGAGAGTTGGACTATACAGAAAGCTGAGCACTGAAAAATTGATGCTTTTGAACTGTGGTGTTGGAGAAGACTCTTGAGAGTCCCTTGGACTGCAAGGAGATCCAACCAGTCCATCCTAAAGGAGTTCAGTCCTGGGTGTTCATTGGAAGGAGTGATGTTGAAGCTGAAACTCCAACATTTTGACCACCTGATGCGAAGAACTGACTCATTTCAAAAGACCCTGATGCTGGGAAAGATTGAAGGCAGGAGGAGAAGGGGACAACAGAGGATGAGATGGTTGGATGGCATCACTGACTCGATGGACATAGGTTTGGGTGGACTCCGGGAGTTGGTGATGGACAAGGAGGCCTGGCGTGCTGCGGTTCATGGGGTCACAAGGAGTCAGACACGACTGAGCGACTGAACTGAACTAAATTGATATATATACATGTATATGTATATATACATGGGCTTCTCTGGTGACTCAGATAATAAAGAATCTGCCTGTAATGCAGGAGACCTCAGTTTGATCCCTGGGTCAGAAAGATCTGCTGGAAAAGGGAATGGCAACCCACTGCTGTATTCTTGCTGGAGAATTGCATAGACAGAGAGGCCTGGCAGTCTACAGTCCATGGGGTTGCTCAGAGTCAGACACGACTAAGCAACTAACACACCCACTATATATAATATTTTTACACATAAGATGTATATAGCTATATTTAAATACATATAGCTATATTTAAAGATATGTATATGTAACTATTTTAAAGGTATATATACACACACATATATATATAAAATTTTAAAATGGAAAAACTGACCTTAAAAAGAAAAAGACTGGATAACGTTCAGTAGAAATAAGATAAGACAGTATAACCTGACAACTATAAGTGCGTCAGTGCCATGTTGAAGGTTTAGTTGCAAAGCAATTGGGCAGGTGCCTTACATAAGCCATGTTCAATCCAAATGAAAATGAACATAGGCATGAATGTCCAAAGGGGTGTCTACATTTGTCCCAAGGAGCTCTGCTACTCAACACAGCACGGCAGTTAAAAGTGCCAAACACATTAGGAAATCTATAAATACTAGATACGATTGCTTTCTACGTCAAGATAATAAATTAAAGCAAATGATTCATCTGTAATTAAATAAATCAAATGGGGAAACTGCCAACTGTCCACTTCCTGTCAGGTGGTATAAACAAAGAATAACATGTTACGATGTTGAAAACTTTTCTTATTTGGTCTGATGCCAACAGGGTTATGGCCGTGGTCATGTTTTCTTTCAAGAAGTTCACAGAGATGTTTTGCAGAAGATGATGTATTTATCTATGAAGGGTTTTTTCTTTTTTTTTTCTTTTTTCTTTTTCATTTATTTTTATTAGTTGAAGGCTAACTACTTTACAATATTGTAGTGGTTTTTGTCATACATTGACATGAATCAGCCATGGATTTACATGTGTTCCTCATCCCGATCCCCCCTCCCACCTCCCTCTCTACCGGATCCCTCTGGGTCTTCCCAGTGCACCGGGCGAAGGGCTTTTTCTTACTGAAGAATAATTTTAAAATTGCAAGTCTAGGAGGAGCTCCCATAATACATCTCTAATGTACATAACAGCCTTATTTCCCAACAACGTCCACCTTTCCATAAAGGATGCTGGGACCACTGACAGGACTCAAATAGGCATGTCTTCGCACCTCCATGCTGTTCTCATGATGTTCTGATCCTAGATTGATCTTTCCCCATCTCTATTCATATCAGTCTTAAATATCCTTGCTATATATAACTTCTTTTCAAATATGCTCCAGAATATAAGTGGCCTGCGTGTGCTCAGTTGTTCAGTTGTGACCGACTCTTTGTCACCCCATGGACTGTAGTCCACCAGGCTCCTCTGTCCATAGGATTTCCCAGGCAAGAATACTGGAACAGGTTGCCACTTCCTCCTCCAGGGGATCTTCTCAACCCAGGGATCAAACCTGCATCTCTTGCGTCTCCTGCCAGCTTTGCCACTACTCCATCTGGAAAGCCCAGCTTAGGGCTTCCTTTTTTATTGTGGAATATACATAGCAAAAGTTGAAAAAACATTTATGTACAATCTTCTAAGTAATTCTAGAGCAAACACTCCTATAACACTCAGATCAAAGAACAGCATGTGATAACTGCCCCCAAAAGGCCCCTGTAAGCCCTTTCCTTTTTATGATCGTCTCCCTCACCCGTTGAGGAAACCACCAGGATACTGAGTATTACATTAATCATTTTCTCCCTTTTCTTCCTAAACTTCACCTTATGGCAAATCCCTAGGTAGTATGGTTTAGCTGTTTTACATTGTTATATAAATAGAATCATACCATGTGTGTTAGTTCACATTCTGCTTCTTTTCCTATCACACCTGTGAGATTTAGCCATGCAGCTGTGATTCACCTACCTTAATTGCTATACACTGCTACATTCAATATATCAATACTTCTCTGCATTAGAATACAGATAAGACCTTTGGGTTGATTGCAGTTTGGAGCTAATCTGCCATGCAAACTCTCATCCAAGAAACCCTGGTATGATAATGTATGAAACGCTCTTAAATTTTTACCTACATGTGTGATTCAGAGCAGGGATATATACATATGGGTGTGTATGTATGTATGCATATGTATTTTTTCCCTATGAACTTCAAACTTATCCTCTATATACTTTAGATTTAATAGGTAATACAAAACTATTTTTCAAAATTGGGCTATTACATTTCTACAAGGAGTGTAGACGTTTCCAACACTTGGTGGTTTTCAAAATATTTTAGTCAATCATCTGAGCATACACTGAGCATACAGCGGCAACTTGTAATGTTTTTGTGTTAACTGCTCAGTCCTGTCCGACTTTTGCGACCCTATGGACTATAGTCCACCAGGCTCCTCTGTCCATGAAATTCTCCAGGCAAGAATATCAGAGTGGGTAGCCATTCCCTTCTCCAGTGGATCTTTCTGATCCAGAGATTGAATCTGAGTCTATAACGTTTTTAATTTGTATTCCTCTGCTTCCTTAAGGGGTTGATATCTTTTCAGATGTTTACTGACCATTTAGGTATCCTTTTCTAGGAAAGGCCTATTAAAGCCTTTTTACTACCAAATTGTCTTCTTCATTATACAGAAATATTCACTTCTTTACAAATTATGGAAACCATCTGAAGATATATGGAACTATCCTTTATATAATCTGGATATATATTTCTTTTTTTTTTCATTTATTTTTATTAGTTGGAGGCTAATTACTTTACAATATTGTAGTGGTTTTTGCCATACATTGACAAGACTCAGCCATGGATTTACATGTGTTCCCCATCCCGATCCCCCCTCCCCCCTCCCTCCCCATCCCATCCCTCTGGGTCTTCCCAGTGCACCAGCCCTGAGCACTTGTCTCATGCATCCAACCTGAGCTGGTGATCTGTTTCACCCTTGATAGTACACTTGTTTCAATGCTATTCTCTCAGAACATCCCAACCTCGCCTTCTCCCACAGAGCCCAAAAGTCTGTTCTGTACATCTGTGTCTCTTCTTCTGTTTTGCATATAGGGTTATCGTTACCATCTTTTTAAATTCCATATATATGCGTTAGTATACTGTATTGGTCTTTATCTTTCTGGCTTACTTCAGTCTGTATAATGGGCTCCAGTTTCATCCATCTCATTAGAACTGATTCAAATGAATTCCTTTTAATGGCTGAGTAATATTCCATAGTGTATATATACCATAGCTTCCTTATCAGTTCATCTGCTGATGGGCATCTAGGTTGCTATATATTTCTTTAATATACGTTAAAGACATGACTGGGCAACTGAACAACAACAAATTGGTGAGCTTTATTTTCTAATAATTTTTCTATTTTAATGTAATTTTCTTATTCATCAGCATATAGCATATAGATTTTATTACAATTTTCTTATCTTTTTATTTTTTGCCGATTTATAATTTATTCTTTTTCATTCCCTAGATTATTTATGCATGCCCTTTATCATTTTTTTCATGACTAGCCTTACCAGACATTTGTAAGTATGTGAATACTTCACATATATTATCAATTTCTTTCATTTATACTCTTGATTATTTAGTTCCTTCTATACTCTTCTAGATTATTTTATTTCTCTTTATCTAAGTTCATGAGAGAAATACCTAGCTTATTAATTTTTAGTCTTTTTCTTTTGTAATACAAGCTATAAAGACCATAAACTTCCTCCTAAGGTCTGCTTTATCTGCATTGCCCATGTATAAATATGCAGCATTTTAAAAATTCATTTATTTGGCTGCACCGGGTCTTGGTTGCAGCAGGCAAACTCTTAGATGTGGAATTAGATGTAAAATCTAATTCCCTGACCAGGGATTGAACCCGGGCCCCCTGTATTAAGAGCATGTAGTCTTAACCACTGGATCACCAGGTAACTCCAGCATTTTTGTCATTTTCGACTCAAAATACTTTCTAAACTTCTATTTTGATTCTTCCTTTAACGCATGAGGTTTTTATCCCACATATATGGGATTTTTCTAGCTATCCTTTTGTTCTTGATTCCTAGCTTAATTGTGGTCAGAAAGAAGAAGGTCCTTTTAGCTTGATTTCAGTCCTTTGAAATCTACTGAGATGCGATTTAAGCTCTGGTAAACAGTATCTTAAATGTTCTCTATGTGCTTGGAAAAAAAAGTATTCCACAGATTTGTACTGCAGAGTTTTGCATATATCTGTTCTCTCAAGTTTGTTCTGAGAAGGCAATGGCACCCTACTCCAGTACTCTTGCCTGGGAAATCCCGTGGACAGAGGAGCCTGGTAGGCTGCAGTCCATGGGGTCTCTAAGAGTCAGACACAACTGAGCGACTTCACTTTCACTTTTCACTTTCATGCATTGGAGAAGGAAATGGCAACCCACTCCAGTATTCTTGCCTGGAGAATCCTAGGGATGGGGGAACCTGGTGGGCTGCCGTTTATGGGGTCGCACAGAGTCGGACACGACTGAAGCAACTTAGCAGCAGCAGTTCTGTCAAGTTTGTTAATCATATTGTTCAAATCTTATATAACCATATGCATCTTTTATTTGCTTTTTCTATCAGTGACTAAGTATGTTTTAATCTATCATAATTTCTAATGTTTTTATTTCTCCTTCTACAAATGTTAAACTTTATAACATATATTTTGGGGTTGTAGTACTAGGTTCATCTGAGCCACAGTCCATGGGGTCAGACACAACTGAGCTACTTTCACTTTCACTTGGTAGGTCCATATAATCTATAAGTTTTATATCTTCCTAGTAAACCAAAATTCTAATCATTAAAATGATCCACTTGCATAAAGTCTATTTTGTATGAAATTGACATACCAATATCAGCATTCTTTGGGGGATTTTTTAGTGTTTTTAACTATTTTTTAAATTTGTACTGAAATATAGTTGATTTACAAAGTTGGATTAACTTCAGGTATACCAGTGATCCAGTTTTATGTATATTCCTTTTTTAGGTTCTTTTCCATTATAGACTATTAAAAGATACTGAGGAGAGTAACTTGTGCTATACAGTAGGTTCTTATTGGTTACCTATTTTATATATAGTGGTGTGTATATTTTAATCTCAAACATCTAATTTATCCCTCTCTCCCCTTTCTGCTATGGCAACCATAAGTTTGCTTTCTAGGCCTGAGAGTTTATTTTTGTTTTGTAAATATGTTCATTTGTATTAGTAGCATGTTTTTAGATTCCACATATAAGCAATATCATACAGTTATCTTTCTCTGTCTGACTTACTTCACTCAATATAATAATCTCTAAGTCCATCCATGTGGCTGCAAATAGCATTAATTCTTCATATTCCATTGCGTATATATACCACACCTTCTTTATCCATCCATCTGCCAATAGGCACTTACATCACTTCCATGTCTTGGCTACTGTAAACAGTGCTGCTATGAGCATTGGAGTGTGTTTTTGAGTTAGAATTTTCTGAGGATATGTGCTCAGGAGTGGGACTGCTGGATCATATGGGTAGCTTTATTTTTAGTTTTTTTGAGGACCCACCATACTGTTCTTCCTAATGGCTGCACCAATTTACATTCCCAACAGTGTAGGAGGGTTCCATTTTCTCCACACCCTATTTCAGCATTCTTTTGGTTAGTATTATAAAGTATATATCTTTCCAACTTTTTATAGCATTCTTTCATTATCCTTATGTTTTAGACATGCCACTTAAAAATAGCAAATAATCAGATTTTTAATCCAATCTGATAACTGTGTTTAATTAGATCATTTTTAGTTTCTGTAGTTGATGAGCTTAAGTTTATCATCTCATTTTGCATTTTCTATTTGTTCCACCTCACTTATGTTTCTCTTTTTTTATTTCCTCTTTCTCTGGCTTCTTTGGGATGATTAAATATTTTTATCATTCTATTTCCCGTCTGCTACTTTAAATTATACACAGTTCTATTGTTTTAGTGGTTATCTTAGAAATTATAACATACTACATAATTTACTAAAGATTAAAGTTCTTTACCCTTCTCTCAGAAAATATAACAATCTAAAGACAGTTTAACACCATTACTTTCTTATTACATTTTTGTTTTCATTTTTACCACTTTATATTTTTTCACTATTAATTATTCTTATTATTGTTGTATATAGTTAATACTCATTTAGGTTCACATGTTCATTACTTGTCCTTCACTTCATCTTGCATCTCAGACCTTTCCTCTTGGGCTCGTGTTTCTTCTGCTTAAAGGATAACCTCCAGAATGTTCCTTAGTGACTAAAATTCTACTTTTCATTTTGCTTAATGCCTACAACTTTTTTCATTTAGATGGTATTTTCACTGGCATAAAATTCTAACGTACTCGTTACTTTATTTCAGCATATTACGTTTCTAGTTATCTTCTGGCTTCTGTTGTTGCTGTTTAGAAATCAGGAGTTAGTCTGCTAGTCATTTCTTCATAATATCCTACCATTTTTCTATGATTTTGTTTTAAAGTATTCTTTATATACTTGATTTTCTGCTGCACAAACCATTGTGCAATTGATTACTGCACAAGTCATTTTGAGATATAAATTAAACACACATATTCATATTTTTTAGTATTCATTATACTTCTTGAATCTGTATATTTTGTTCTTTCTTCTTAGAAAACTATTAATTTATAAGCATAAACAGATCAAGATAGATGTATAGATATTTTAGGTATAAACAAATTTTAAATTGGTATATATTTCTGGTAGAACTTTTTAACATTATGATGCAATCGTGGGGTCTATGCTTGTGATATATGGCATTGTTTCTTCAAATATATCGCTTCTACCCAATTATGCCTTCCCTGGTGTCTCAGACAGTAAAGAGACTGCCTGCAGTGCAGGAGACCTGGGTTTGATCCCTGGGTCGGGAAGATCCCCTGGAGAAGGAAACAGCAACCCACTCCAGTATTCTTGCCTGGAAAATCCCATGAACAGAGGAGCCTGGCAGGCTATAGTCCATGGGGTCACAAAGAGTCGGACATGACTGCATCACTTCACTTTTCACATTCTTCAAATATATTGATTCTACCCAATTATGCCAGCAAATATGGGAAATTCAGCAGTGGTCACAGGACTGGAAAAGGTCAATTTTCATCTCAATCCCAAAGAAACACAACACTAAAGAATGTTCAAACTACTGCACAATTGCACTCATTTCACATGCTAGCAAAGTAATTCTCAAAATTCTCGAAGCCAGGCTTCAGCAGTATGTGAACCAAGAACTTCCAGATGTTCAAGCAGGATTTAGAAAAGGCAGAGGAATCAAAGATCAAATTGCCAACTTCCATTGTTGGATCATCGAAAAATCAAGAGAGTTCCAAAGGAATATCTACTTCTGCTTTCTTGACTACACCAAAGCCTTTGACTGTGTGGATCACAACAAATTGTGGGAAATCTTCAAGAGATGGGAATACCAGACCACCTGACCTGCCTCCTGAAAAATCTGTATGATTATCAGGTCAAGAAGCAAAAGTTAGAACTGGACATGGAACAACAGACTGGGGTTCCAAATAGGAAAAGGAGTACATCAAGGCTGTATATTGTCACCCTGCTTAGTTAACTAACATGCAGAGTATATCATGCGAAATGCCAGGCTGGATGAAGCACAAGCTGGAATCAAGATTACTGGGAGAACTAACAATAACCTCAGATACGCAGATGACACCATCTTTATGGCAAAAAATGAAGAAGAACTAAAGAACCTCTTGATCAAAGTAAAAGAGGAGAGTGAAAAAGTTGGCTTAAAATTCAACATTAAGAAAACTAAGATTATGGCAAATAGATGGGGAAACAGTGAGAGATATTATTTTTGGGGACTCCAAAATCACTGCAGATGGTGAGAGCAGCCATGAAATTAAAAGAGGCTTGCTCCTTGGGAGAAAAAGTATGACCAACCCAGATAGCATATTAAAAAGCAGAGACATTACTTTGCCAACAAAGGTCCATCTAATCATAGCTATGGTTTTTCCAGTAGTCATGTATGGATGTGAGACTTGGACTATAAAGAAATCTCAGAGCTGAAGAATTGATGCTTTTGAACCGTGGTGTTGGAGAAGACTCTTGAGAGTCCCTTGGACTGCAAGGAGATCCAACCAGTCCATCCTAAAGGAGATCAGTCTTAAATGTTCATTGGCAGGACTGATGTTGAAGCTGAAATTCCAATAGTTTGGCCACCTGATGCGAAGAGCTGACTCATTTGAAAAGACCCTGATGCTGGGAAAGATTGAAAGCAGGAGGAGAAGGGGACGACAGAGGATGAGATGGTTGGATGGCATCACCAGCTCTATGGACATGAGTTTGAGCAAGCTTCGGGAGTTGGTGATGGACAGGGAAGCCTGGCTAGCTGCAATCCATGGGGTCACAAAGAGTTGGACACGACTGAGCAACTGAACTAAACTGAACTGATTGTGTCTACCTAACTTCTCTCAGCATTCCTAGAACTTTGATTACAAGCAGAAAAGGTCTTTATTTTCTCATCCTATCCTTCATGTATTTTAACCTCTCTTACACATTATCTGTTGTTCAAGGGGAACAGTGGGGAGGGTCTCTCGCTGCTGCCTCTGGATAATTTTTCTGATTATTCTTCCAGTTCACTAATTCTCTCTTCAGCTGTATGTAAACTTACTAAATCAATCATATGAGTTTTCACTTTCAGGGTTTTTTTGTTTTTGTTTTGCTTCTAAAAGTTCTGATCTGTTCTTTTTCAGCTGAAAATAGTCTTCTATTTTTAAAAAGTGTGTGGTTTAGCTCACAACTCAATCATCAAGTACTTTTCTTCAAGATATCCATGATACTTAAAAATAAGATGTGCTTTATGCATAATACCCACTGCATCACACAAACTATTTTTAAAACACATATTCAAAGGTAGAACATTAGCAAAATTAGTAAAATTTTAATATTTCATCAAAGAAACTTAATATGTCTGGAATTGCTTTATTGTGAATGCATGGTGGTATTTAAAAAAAAATTGCTAGAATAGCTTGGTACCACTGTCTTGATTTATATGAAGTCACCAGCAGTTTACCCATCACTGCCATAGAATTATCAGTGCAAATGTCAACATAGTGAAAGAGGAAAATAGTATCTATAAGCTATTTTGTTATTACAATTGTATTGACTCCCAAATCCTTGAGACTCTCAGGAAAACTCAAGGAGACTAAAGATTACACTTTGAAAACTGCCACATTAAGGCAATGGTTCAATTAAAAAAAAAGAAGAATATAACACACTCAAATGCATGTATGCAGATATATATAAAATATGTGTTAGTCTGTATTAAAATCCCAGAACTAACATTTGCTTCTGTGACATGAAGCGAATTATTTCACTTCTGTGAGCCTCACTTTCCTCAATTATAAAGGAAAAATAATAATAACTCTTATTTCAAAGAGATTTTTTAAAATTAAATGAGATTAATTTATGCATAGCAATTAGCACAAAGCCTAATAAATATTACCAGATCAATAAATATTAACTTTTACCATTACCTATTACTTTTTAGAGGTTTTTTCCACTAACTAAATATATGAAGGCATATTTTCAGAAATAAAAGCTACAATAGCACCTCAGCAATTTGCCCAATCAAGAACTCAGAACACTTGGCCTAGTTTACAATCTTAAAGAGCTTAACATTATGCAGTATCCATTTCTGATTTTGAATCATGTTTTGATGGCACAGTTTTCAATACTGCATCTATTTAATTTAAGCATATTACCTGATTTACAAACAGGATGGGTAGTTAGTTCCTGGTAGAGCTACCGTAAAGATGGTGACATACTCTGATGCCAATTATGCTTTTATTGGATGACTACTGATAACAGTCCAGAATCTCAATTGGGTATTGCTGATACTGACAAATAGTGCCTAGTGCATCCCTGAGCTGACTGCATAGTTTCAGAAACACTTCCATTTCAGGTTGAGACAATGGCTGAACAATAACAGAACTACCTGAAGATCTAAAATCAGGATAGAAATTTACAGGCTGCCACTGGGTTTTCTAGTAGTCATGTATGGATGTGCGAGCTGGACCATAAAGAAGACTGAGAGCTGAAGAATCGATGCTTCTGAACAGTGGTGTTGGAGAAGACTTGAGAGTCCCTTGGACTGCAAGGAGATCCAACCAGTCCATCCTAAAGGAGATCAGTCCTGAATATTCATTGGAAGAACTGGGAGCCTGGTGTGCTGCATTTCATGGGGTCACAAAGAGTCCAACATGACTGAGCAATTGAACAACAACTGGATTTGATGCTGGGTTCTCCTAGTGCTGTCTTGTAGTCTTGAAATCAGCAGTAATACATCGATTGAGTGCACTGTTCTTTATTCCTTTGAATAGGAACTGTGTTCAAAATATTTGAAATTGCTGACTTTGACTTGATATCCCTCTGACCAAGACCGGCTCATTACCATCCTCATATGCTTTTATTCCCTTCTGCCATGGTTCCAACTCTTCTCTACATAAGGAGTTCTGCCATTTTAAAATTATTTTGGGGTGAAAAGAAGGTGTCACCCATCAAATTGCAGAAATACTTCCTGCCCTCCACTTTTAGTAAAGAGCATGCAACAAAAAGTGAAAGTCAAAGTGTTAGTCGCTCAGGCGTGTCCAACTCTTTGGGGCCTCATGGACTGTAGCCTGCCAGGCTCCTCTGTCCGTGGAATTCTCCAGGCAAGAATACTGGAGTGGGTTGCCATTTCCAACTGAAAGCTGCTGACTTTCAGCAACCTGCCACCAATTTAAATCTAGTAAATATGGCTGTTTCACAAAGTGTGACTGATGATCACAAAGTCTGAAGATGCTGCTGTTTGCTGCTGACCTCTCTGCAGTGTTTCTTCTGGTTGGTGCTGGTTTTGTTGCAGGCTTCCCTGGGGGCTCAGATGGTAAAGAATCTACCTGCAATGCAGAAGACCAGATTGGAAAGATCCCCTGGAGAAGGAAATGGCAACCCATTCTGGTATTCTTGCCTGGAGAATTTCATGGACAGAGCAGCCTGGGCTACAAGTTCATAGGGTCCCAAAGAGTCAGACGTGACTGAGCGACTAACACTTTCCCTTTTGCTTTTTCTTACACACTCTTTACTAAAAGTTGAGGGAAGGAAGTATTCCCAGTAATCTTATGAAGGATGAAGGTGTGTTCCCCCTATATTTTGCATTGGTTCTGTCAGGTGCCTAAGAGTAGTACTAGGAACCCAGAACCACCTCTCACTGCTGCAGAGTTCCTGACTGTCCATTTATGCAAATATGGTTACAGGTACCTGATGGGGTGAAGGTCTGCTGCGGTTCCAACTTCTCGGCCACAGGTTTCTTTCACTTGCCCATCCCCAAACCCTTTCTGCTCGGTCTCAAGGCTGCGCTCCATAGACTCACCTGGGGCTGTGATGCTCATATTTCTGGTTCTGAGATTCCAGCTCTAATATGGGAGGGTTTTCCTAGGGTCCCAAGCTAACTGTTCTGTGCCCTCTCCTGCCAGGCCATCAGAACAGCAGCTCCATTTCCTAGATCAGCAAATACCACTGGGTAAAAGGA